>NC_139544.1:20331804-21531804 GCF_965153285.1 Podarcis tiliguerta | reverse complement strand
GAATAAATGATATGTGAATTGATTTGAGATAATCTTTGCAGAAAGATCAAACTGCTTGAATGTTGACTGCTGGTCTGATGTGCTTGAGGAGATGCAACAAACTCCTCTCTGTGCTGCACCTAATTGCATTACTTGTCTGATCCTTTTGAGGTCAAATTATTTCTGCTACAGAAGCAAAGGATGCTCAGCAGACAAAAGACTTTAAAAAGGATCCTTGGGACTGCATACTGAGCTTTTGGAAAATGGTTTTGTATAAATGTATGTGTGTCTGTGAGTTGCTTAGTGAAGCTTTGATTTATAGCTACTCTGTTTTGTTTTTGGTGGCTCATGAAGTCTGTGGTTTCTGCTAGACTTGTGTGCTATTGAAAGCTTTGTATTCAATATCTGAGCTTGAGAAAGCAGAATTGAGGAGAAAGGAGCAGTTTTCACATTTAGCTGCACTTCACTTTTCCAAGGGTTAAGGTAGCCTTTAAGCTCAAATATTTGAGTGCTAAGGTTAGCAGTTTGCTTTGCAGAATTGTAGTACTAAATACTGGTATACAGCTGTGGCAAAAATATAGATTTTAGTTGAATTTTGGGGCTGTTTTGCATGGTTGGTTGCAGGAAAAGCACAGCAGAATTTTGCAGAGTGGCCCATACTAGTGCTGGCGATTTATGCAAGGGTCCTTAGAGCAGCTTCTGACATGAAGCTTGGTATTTGAAAGCTGGTGCCTCTCCCTGTTCCTTCCATTTCTGTCCCATCTGAAACGGAACTGTGAGTTGCAAATGTTCTGAGTCCGGCAGCTTGTGAGTTTTTCTTAGCCGGTCATGCAGAGGTTATGCATGTTCCTCTGCAGCCCAAGAAGTCTGAGCATAGCTGTTATGGTAGTTCCTAATTGTGAAACGTGCAATTCAGATGTTCTTGCTCACAGTTCCTTACACTAGAGTGCTTACATGTGACAATAATTTACTGTGCACTGTGAAGGCATCCTTACAGGAAAGTTAGCTATAACTGAAATCTTGGTCTACTCTTTGAACATATGTAGCTATATCTTTTTCACAAAGGGAAAGATAAATAGGCTTAAAACCTTACTTTTTGCAGTAAGCACTGACTGATGCAATATGGCTTGTATGCATATATATTCAGCATGCATTTATGGTTGCTTTTATTTTTGATAAGAACAATGGAAAAAATAAACTCTTTAATTTGTTATTGTCAGGATCACGAAAATCCTAATGTCCTGTCTGGTTTTGAACTCTTCAACCAGTTTTTAAAATAAATATTTAATCTTTTTTGACAATGATCCAAGGAGCCACATGGCCCATTCTGTGCATTTGTGTATTTTAGTAGGCTTGAAACTGATTTCTCCCCTTCCACTCCCCTTTTTTTCATTTAAGCAGTAGCATTTTTTGGTATGTAACAAATAACTGCTTTTAAAATGGGAGAAGTGAAAAACAATCTTGTTGCGCTCTACAAAAGCAGCTCTTTAGATTCTTGCTGCTGTGGTTTAAATAACATAATGAAACCTGTAGCTGTGGTATAACTATTAGAACTGTGCTTGGAAATGATGTACAGGTTGTTGTTTGAAATGAGTTGATTGAATGGACCAATGTTATAAAAAAGTGACATTTAATTTGTGTCATTAATGAAGCATAGATCGCATCAAGAAAGGAATGTACATTTTACAATATATTTCTACAACTACAAATATTTTATATAAAGGATCAATGATGCTACCTTTCATAATGGCTGTAGCCACAGTATTCAACCACAGGCTTGTTCTTGCCCAAAATTGGTTTATTATTTCAAGCTGAACAATTTAATGAAACTAAACGTTCTCTGAAATAAATTTTACTTTAACAGATTGAAAATGTGTGTTTAAACAGTAGGATTGTTCACTGCTATGTTTTGTGAAAAATGGCATTGCTACAGAAGGGTGTGCTTTTGATAGGAGGAGGTGTGCATTCGGCAATCACCTAATCTGACAACTTGTGTTATTTCAAAATACTTTAATGTACAGTGATTTGCAGCCTAGCTTTAAAGAAGAGATAATAACAAGTCGTTCTTCATAACTTGTGAGAGGCGGAGAGCACGGGATAGGTATGTATTGCTTTATTTGTTATAGGCTAGGTAATATAGGTTACTTTTTCACTAAGTTAACATGGTTTGAGATTGGTCTATTAAAAAAAGTACACTGTTAGGTGCTAAGTAAGCTAATGTGTTATTTTTATGTTCATTGAGCAATTTGATTTTACTTATTACTGCTTTTATATTATAAAAATGCTTACTAGTAAGTTTTGGACTTCTGGATAACTTGTAAACTTGAAATGTGATTATTGTTCTGAACTGCAAAATACAGCTGGGTCATGCCTATAATACTGATGTATAAAACATTGGAACTGGTGTTGTTGCCCCTAGGTATCAGTGTGTGAATTGTCAAGAGAAAGCATTTTTCTGAAAATTTGTAGAATTGCACTTGGAGCCCACAAAACATGAAAACAGAGCATAAAAGAATTGTCATGTGAGTTGTGTACATTCATCCATTTGCCATTAAAACAGTTAATTTTCATGTTTTCATATAAACAAATTGAAAGCTCTTTATTGTGCAAGCACTGAGAAGGGTTTACACAATGATATATAAAATAAGAACCAGGAAAGCATTTCCCTGTCCAGAAGAAGTGACTCTATAACCTTTGATAAAAAAGAGAAAAGGCCATGCCAGAAGGCGTAATGATATTTGCATTAGAAATTTATTCAGAATATAAGAACATTTGTAAAAGTATTATAAATGCCTCTGTATAAATAAATGCAGTTTGTACAAGTCTATATCAAATAAAACAAAGTAGCTATTTTACAGCAGCTAAGGAACTAAAACTGTTGGGAAATCAATTAAAATTGTAGTTTTCCATGAAAAATGCAAATATAAACAGCAAAGCAATACTGACATTTAATGCAAAATTTTATGTTCTTTGTAAATAACTAACAGTACATTCAAGCTGGTGTAAAAGTTTTTTTATACCTTAACCGGAAAATAACAGGTTTAGAACATGTTCCATGCAACATATGACAAACTCATCGACTTCTAGAAACCTGTTATAATACAACTCAACGTGTCACATTTAGACGAAAAGGACTGAATAATTGACTAGATTTGTCATTAAAACAATCACTTCCGTGTAACAATGGAATGGATAGTTCTGGAAGTTTTGTTTAGCATGACAATACACAGCACCCATACACGTCAGGTCTGCCTGAGGTCTTGGGCACAGAGATGGTTTTTAAAACAGTTGCATAACTGAATTTTTGGTATTTCGTCTTGAGTAGCAGTGACAGATTTTTGCTTTCAACCTAAACACCTTGAACTGTATACTGGCAGTAGCCCGTGTCTGCTTTTTTTTAATCATTCTAGCTGCTGATTATGTTCCCTGTGATGAAGTGACTGCTTGTTGAAGGAAGCATCTGATATACAGGAGAACCCCTTCCCACCACAGAAACATACCAAAGCTTAAATTTAATAGACCACCCCTCCTGCAGAAGGTTCATAACATACTCACAAAAATGTTGTTCGAGAACTCATAAATTGCTGTTCCACACAAGTGCTTTAAAGTAACATTCCTGCAATATTGTACCAAAAAATAATGGATCTGTATTTTCCTGCCAATAACCTCTAACTTAAGTGTCTTGGTGGTGGGGTGGGACGGTTTCCCACCACTTTGCCCAAACCAAGTACAGTTGTAGATTGGTTTTCGAAGAGAATCAGTTTCGGAAGTTCGTTGAGCTTCCTGCACTCAATCGGAAGCCGCATTGGATGTTCAGCTTCCAAAAAACATTCACAAACCGGAACACTCACTTCCGGGTTTGCGGCGTTTGAGAACCAAGGTATGACTGTAATGAATTTTGGTAAAGCAGACAGTTCTGGTTATCGAAACACAGCTCACTCCCTGCAAGTGAAATTGGTGAGTACAGCACACATGCATGAATGCAGTCAATCCTGCAGGAAGGATAGATATGGTTTATCACAGTTATTGGTTAGTTAGATGAGAAGGTGCTGCCCATTTGCACCAGAAATCAAGAATTAAAACTTTTAAGGTAGTGGTTACCTAATAACCGTGGCTCAAGCTCTGGGCATTTAATGTATAAAACCAGAGTTAGGGCAGCAGTCTTAGTCCAATAAACAATTGGTGCATAGCACATTGGGGACAGATGTTTTACTTTAAAGCTGGAACATGTAAAATAGGAAAGTTGTCTTATGAAAACCTAGAACATGCCCCATTGAATTGGTGGGGGACAAAGCTAAGAAAATCTTAAAGGGTGGGACAGAAGGGAGTCTTGGTGCTCTTTTATATGTGCTCAGAGTCCTTGAAATATCCATCAGGATTCGTAGCAAAGCAGTGCCTCTAATATAATACAAAACAAACATCCTTCAGGACTGCAGAGGAATGTATGCATTCTATAAATACCTGGTAAAGGTGCAGGTGGGAAGCACTGCATGTATCTTCCAGGAGGCATTCAGGTCAGCTGAGCTGACCCCCCCCCCCATGAACCGCATAGCTTCTTTAATCAGAAAGGCTGGTTCTGTAAGATGTTTGAGCACTGAACGTAAGAAAACTGGTTAGTGGGAGAGTTTAAAAAAGGTGCCCCATACTGTGTAGATGGTGGACGGAAAAAGTTTTGGGCTTCTTTGCAGATGATCTAAAGAAATACTTTTAAGAGTATTTCTTGATACTCTGAAGACCTGAATTGAAATCCACCGAGATTCTATTGCTCCTTCACCATCAACTCATTCAACAGATCTTATTCACAGAAGCTGTGGCCTGCATCATCTTATTCTAGACAATACAGGTCACATCTACCTTGAAGATGTCACTGCTTATCCTTTAAACATGCTAAGGTGAAGGAGTTGCTCCTGGGCCAGAAGGTCCAGTTTGGGTAGCAGTGGCCATAGCTGGAAGGTCTTTCCCCCTGGAGTTGGATAACCAAGGCCTCCTTGGACTGGAATTAAGTGTTATACCTTGTCCTCTCCAAATCTTAATTTAGGATGGCATTAATTCATTTGGAGAAACATTAACATAGTCTGCTTGTAAACTGAATTTTGCTTAAGAAAGCCAATTAGGATGAAGGGCAAAAGATGACCAAAATTGTCCGCCTACTATACAGCTTGCCAAATGGATAGATGTGCTATATCGGAAAACAACAATGCAGCAGAAAGACAGACAACAAATCAGGTAAACTGAGAGTTAAACATGCATTACTTAACATTAATTTTCACATATTTGCCCTCTTCCTGAATGCTAAACCTTAAAAATACAGACAGACAAAACACCCCATAGAGCAGTAGTGGCCAAAATTGACCCTCCAGCTGTTTTGGGACTACAATTCCCATCATCCCTGACCACTGGTCCTGTTAGCTAGGGATGATGAGAGTTGTAGTCCAAAAACAGCTGGAGGGCCAAGTTTGGCCACCACTGCTGTAGACGCACCTGGACATTTCACCTCCTTAGTTTGAGCAGGTAAAATACCACAACACAGAAGAGAGACTGCAGCAGAAATCCCAAAACCTAACCAGAAAAGCACATATGATCAGCTAGAGTGAAATTATGTGGAAGAACTTGGGACTGTTGGCTGCTTAGAGAATCAGTTCGGGGGGGGGGGAGGTATAAAAGAGCAAGGCACCATAGAGTTGCTTGTGCCACGACTGAGACACTCCTCTTTCCCAGAATGTTTGCCTAGACTCCCTCTTCCTGCCACCAATTAGTTATTGCTGTGTTTATGTCTAGAGAAGAACAGAGGCTAGAATATTAAAGATTTAAAAGTTATACAAAGAACTGACTAAGGCAACCTGCTGCACTCCCACTGATAACGATGAGTTTTACAGGGCCAAACTAGCATCATCGTAACACGTTTGCAAGTGACTTCATCCAGCTTTTCAGGGAGCAGCACCCTACATTCATTTGATTAGGCACATTCCTTACAACCTAAACCACGTTCAGCCTCGGAACTTGATTTGATTATTCTGACACTGTACAGCAACTGCATCTACTCCCATTTTAGGGGGGGGGGTGTACAATTTTGTACCATCTCTACCTGGATCGGAAAAACAGTTGGATATTGCCTTCTTTGATTCTGCTGCTGGTATGTCTAGAAGAGAGGTTGAAACGGCATAGCACCCTCCTGTTAGATGGAGGGTGTCAGGCACTGCGTCAGCATATTCAAAGCTCCTCTGAATTGCCTCTTCCTTTTGAAATACTACTCCCCTTTTAAAATCTCACTTGGCAGCACTAGCTGCAACGCATGCAGAGCTGGTTGGCTCCAGTCTCCTGGAGAGGAATGAGTCACAATGCTGCTTCCTTAGATGTGTCTTGCAGGGCTATGGTAATGTTTGCCTGGGCTTAATCTGTGGCCAGAGGCCACCTACAAATAAATGTCTGGCTCTCCCCTTAGTTAAGTGTCTGAGCATTTTTCTGGAGAGAAGGAGCTAGAGGGGATGGGATAGAGAATTGCTATCCATTCAAATGAAAGCTGCCTGTCCCACGGCCTTTAAACATTCCCTCAAAAAATGCAGGGGACTCAGACAAACGTTCTTGATGCATAAGAACAGTAGAGTGTTCGTGACTGTAACAATTTGGAGGAAGAAAAAGGGAAATTTTGTGAATAAAAAAATTACATAGAACCTTGATAAAAGGATACATTAACCATCAGGCACTGTCTGATATGCAGAGCCACCCAAAGCCTCACTTAAATTTTTGGCTCCTCCAGATGGCTATATATTGCCAAAGTCATAACTCCTCTTTTTGAGGCACTGACCTCCACCTCTCCCAGATCTGCCTGTGTGTTCACCACCTGTGTGAGTCTTTCCAAGAGACAAATATGCAACGCACATGGATTCTTTTCAAAATTAAAAATAAAATAAAAACCTTCCCCTCTACTTAAAGTGACGTTTCATTGGTATGGGGCCTCGAGTTCTCCTCTTCCAGCAAGGCAATTCTTTGTTTGAGCATTCTCACTTGCGTCTCGTGCCTTTCAACCATCGCCATCATTTGGGATTCCAGTTTCTTCAGCTTGTTTTGATGCTTCTTCTTTGCTTTCTCATAGGCAGCCACAAGGTTACTGTTGGAACAAGCAGCAACATGTCATTCTGGGGTATTTCATGTGAGAATCTCAAATCCACATCTTAGATACAGATATCTTATTTTCTGGATAGCATCTTCCCCACTTCCAACCCCAGTTGCTCGTGCAACTTTTATTAAGTGGGCAGACGATTTTACAGTTTTCATTGCGTCTGGGGGCATAGATGCAAAGCTGTCGTCTGCTTAAGAGTACAGTTAGTTGCTTTGTTTGCATACTGCTTTTATGTTAACTTTCACTCAAGGTGGTTCACAATAAACACGAGTTTCAAACATAAATAATAAAAAAATAATAATTTATTATTTATTATTTCCCCAGCCACTCTGGGCGCCTTCCCACTGAATATTAAAAACAATACAGTGTCAGACATTACAAACTTCTCTAACAGGGCCGCCTTCAGCTGTCTTTTAAAAGTAAATAGTTGTTTATTGCCTTGACATCTGCTGGGAGGGCGTTCCACAGGGCAGGCGCCACTACCGAGAAGACCCTCCGCCTGGTTCCCTGTAACCTCACTTCTCACAGCCAGAAGGCCCTCGGCGCTGGACCTCAGTGTCTGGGCTGGATGATGGGGGTGGAGACGCTCCTTCAGGTATACTGGACCGAGGCCGTTTAGGGCTTTAAAGGTCAGCACCAACACTTTGAATTGTGCTCAGAAACGTACTAGGAGCAAATCAAGGTCTTTCAGGACCAGTGTTACATGGCCACTCCCAGTCACCAGTCTAGCTCCCGCATTCTGGATTAATTGCAGTTTCCGAGTCACCTTCAAAGGTAGCCCCACATAGAGCGCATTGCAGTAGTCCAAGCGGGAGATAACTAGAGCATGCTCCACTCTGGCGCCTAAATAGTTCCAGTTCAGGGTCACACATAATTTAGTTGAGATTCCTGCATGGACCAGATGACAGGGGTCCCTTCCAGCTACAATTCTAGGATTCTAGTGTGTACTGCCATTTGGCCAGGGGTAGGCGAGATCCTTTACCTGTTTGCTCTTTTCAAGTCATTGACGAACTCTGCAGACTGCTGGTGCCGGATTTCGCTGCTCTTTGTCAGTCTTTCTAAGGCACTCACCAACTCCTGCACTCTGCCTTTCAGCTTCTTTTCTCTGAAAAGCACAAAGCGCAGTTATTTATCACTACACATTTACGCATGAAGGATGAGTAGACCCAGCGTGGTGTAGTGGTTGAAAGTGGAGGATTAGGACCACGAAGGGGTAACCTTGGTCCAGATACAGACTCTCAACCTATATCCTTCATGGGGTGGTTGTGAAGATAAAATGGGGTGGGGTGGGTGAGATTTGTGTATGGCACCTTGAGTTTTATAAATGAATAAATAGTTCAAAATCACTGGTAGGGAATGCATATACACAACTGGAAGTTGCTGCTGTTGTGTAACTCTTGGAGTCAAGGAGCCACAAGGGCACTTACTTCGCACACTTGTGTTAACCCTCCCAAGGGCTGACGTTGTGTAAAGGAGCCACCACACAGTTTTCTCCTGTGTGATCCAAGTCTTTGCACGTTAGCCCTACAATACGAGAAGCTGCAGTAGCTGGGTCTAAAGTGAAGCATTCATAAGAAGGTCTCTTCTAGATCTCTTTAACAAGAGCCAACCCCAAGGTAAAAGCATCTCAGATGTGATCAGTACAATCAAGTCTATTTTGCTGTTCTGCAGAGACAAAAAGGCACTTAAGAATTCTTTATCATCGTTCTAGCTTTAACTTGTGTTTTCGTCACACAATTTAGCTTGTGAAAAGTTTGAAATTGGCATTCAGAATAAGGGCTCTCATATGGTTTCTCTAAGATAAGGCAACCTCTCATTTTTGCAGAGGAGGAAATGGTTCTAAGCCTGGGAGCTACGAAAAGTATTCTCTTTCCCCTTGACAAGTGAGATATGTGGAATGGCTTCCAGGCACTCAGCAACACTGCAGAAAGTCTCAGAGACTGGTGCCACTTTGAAGCAGATGAGAAATGAAGTTTGTGCAAGCACAATCAACATGGCTTACTGCAACCTATAAAACAAGCCAGTGGGGAGAGTTTAATTAGCGCATAGTCCTAGACTGGCCTGTAGGTGGCACTGTCCCACTCTGTCAGGAAGTGTGACCAAACATGCTTTTTAAAGTCGAGAGTTCAGCAAAAAAAGATGTGCTGGAAATGCACTTAAAATAGTCATCACTAGTCAACTTGCTAAACATATAGCTATGGCAGTGGGCCTCAATTGGCAAGATAATAAATAGTAAGATAGACAAAGAGGCAGCTTTGTGTCATATGTGAAAAATATCTAAACAATTGTGTCCTAACCACCTGGGAGAAATTTCAGTTTCTTAAAACTGCGCATGGCAATCAAAACACATTTGGATGAATATTTGTGCCTCCTTAAGAGAGAAGCTTTCTTTATGAGGAATAGCTAACCTGTTGAACTACAATACCCTTCATCCCTGACAAATGGCCATGCTGGCTGAGGTTGCTGAGAGTTTGAGTCCAACAATATTATCAGTTAGTGAGCTACAAGATCTAATACCCTCAGGACCTGGGTTCCACTGATCTTCAAGTTCCTTTCTATAGAACAGAAGCTAGAAGATATACATGAAGCTGCAAGGAGTGCAGCAGACCCAAGATTTGCTGCTTTCTGAGTCCCATTCAAATTTTCATAATAATAGCTTTTTACCCAAACACATGGAATCAACAACATGTATTTTATAAAGTACTCTTTCCAGATGCAGAGAACAGCTGGTTTTTATATTTTCAAAAATCAGCCACTGGGAATCATCTTAGATATAACCTGCAAAATGCATAGCACCGAGGAGAGTTGCATAACATATGAAATTTGATACCTCTTCCCACACTCTTAAGAATATTCTTTATTTAAGAATAAAGACTACCTTTGCAGTCTTTATGCTTTTAAGATGCAAGCTGGCCTTTTTACTTTCCCATCCCAGCTTTGCATAACGCTCCGCCTAAAGAAGTATCCTGGAGAATGTCAAAGATTGCTTGATATTTTGTCTCTCTTTTTTTTTGTCGGCTTAATAAAGATATTGACCTATTATGGATTTGGGGAACTATTTTTCCAGCAAACCACAAACCTGGATTAAAGGCAAATTGTTGCCTGCTTTGGAAAAAAGTTACTCGCTCTGTAGCTCCCTATTGCAACAACCAAATTTAATTTCGTGAGTGATGGACGTATCATTCCTTTCTGTGTAGTGACACGCAACATGGAACAATAAGGCATTGTTCAACTATAATAATGCTGTTGAACAGACAAACCTGTGTTGTGCTGCGTGAGTCAGGACTACTGAGCTCAGTATCTTGCTCTGACTGGCAGTAGCGCTCCAGAGTTCAGACAAGAGCCTTTCCTACCTGGAGGATGCCAGTGTCTGAACCTGGGCCATTCTGCATGCAAATAACATGTCCCACCTACAGTTTCTCCCCTAAGCACTGGTTCATCTCCTGCCTGGCAATATAAACCAAACACAAAGATGCATCAGCTACCATCAATTCCACAAAACATTTTCATACTGTTGCTGATACTTACAGAACAACCGCTATTCAGTCATCAATAAAGGGAATACACTTTTGTTAATGGTAGATTCATGTAACTAAGTGCTTTGCATTTCTGTTTTCCTAAATAAAACTTAAATCACACTGTACAGCTAAGACATTAGCGAGAGTGTATTTCACCATCAGGACATGGTTTGGGCATCAAAGTATGGTGTCAAAGAATATATTTCTCTCCCCAGCCCCAAACATCCATTGCAAAAGTATTCTCATGATAGCCGAAAGAAATCTGCAAAATTCTGTGAAGTATGCCCGCTTTTCTGGAAGGTGTTTCTCAAACATTCCTCCCCCCTCCCTACAAATTCAGTAATGCAAACATATATTTTTCAAAGCCAGATAACGGGTAAATTCAATCATTTGCTGAAATGTGACATATTGTCCTGGTTTAGAGAGCCTGTGCTATTTTGCAGTTATGCAAAAATGCGGTGGCCTTTTATTAGCATATGGGCATTTTCAAAGAAAGGTATGACACATCTCAACTCTCAATAGGTTAGGGATCCCCTTTGACTAAGGAAAGGTTGAAGAAAGATGGGGTTAATGAAAAGGCAGGAATCCCTGTACCCTGCAGATGGCCACGTCATTATCAGAAGTGCTCTATGTTACAATCTGTCTCAGGATTTGGCACTGAACTGTAGCAGAGCCCCCACTGTTTAATGTAGATGGTAATTAGGTCATGGGAAGAGCGAAGTGTGGAATAAATGCTGGCAAGAAGCTGTGAGCACAATGCTTTGGGAGGAGCAATGGGCTTGCTTTAATACACAATCTGAGTTGGCATCTGTGTGTAACTACTGCAGTCTAATTTTTGCTATCACTTTTTAATTGGGCATTGTATGTTTGCAGTACAGTACTGTATTTCATTTTGGTTTTGCTTCTTCAAGCATTTCCGGTATCCAAGAGAGGACCAAGCTCATCAAAATCAATTGTCTTCCTGAAAAGCAACGGAACAGGTCCTAATCCCCGCAAAATGCTTGTGCTTTTAAAAGAGGCACATACAAAGATTTTTGTTCTGCGGCCCATTATTAGAATGGCTGTGTCTTATAACAGAGGAGCTTCACCAGCCTAGACCAGTTTTTGCCAGCATCACTAGAGCAAAACAGCAAACACACACCCAATAAAGCCCATTCTGCTGAGAAGGAAAAGGACCAGACAACCACCATTAAACTGAAAATAATGTATTATAGCAAGCCACTGTGGTGCAGCAGACAGCTGCTTTTTATTATTGGCTACTTTTGTACCCCAGACTTCTCAGAGGAATTTTAGCCTGATAAGGTAGAGCTGATTTGTGTGAGAGCTATGCAAGGTTACTGAGAGTGGATCTGAGCCTGTATTTTTGACACCCAGGCCTGATGCGCCACACTGCTGATTTACAGCTCACTGGTTTACTGTAAATGAGCCACTATCATCAGTTGTTTTTTTTTGCAGTTGGCAAAATGAAGTTAACAATCTACTCCACATGGCTGTTTTAAGTAGGAATAAGAGGTGTGTGTAGTTTTGGGGCCGGATATAATGGAAGGTCGGCGGTTCAAATCCCCACGACGGGGTGAGCTCCCGTTGCTTGGTCCCTGCTCCTGCCAACCTAGCAGTTCGAAAGCACACCAGTGCAAGTAGAAAAATAGGTACCACTCTGGCGGGAAGGTAAACGGCGTTTCCGTGCGCTGCTCTGGTTCGCCAGAAGCGGCTTAGTCATGCTGGCCACATGACCCGGAAGCTGTACGCCGGCTCCCTCGGCCAATAAAGTGAGATGAGCGCCGCAACCCCAGAGTTGGCCCCGACTGGACCTAATGGTCAGAGGTCCCTTTACCTTTATAATGCCATCAATGAAAAGCAGTAGCAGTAAAATCTCAAGAGTCAGAATTTAACCTTTTAAACATAGGGATTTCTAAGCTATTGGCGACACTACTGCTTCCTACTCTGTTGAATGTCCAGTATAGAAGCCGGATTTCCATGACTTATTGGTCTTGCTGCTGAGGTTGTCACGAGTCTGTGCTAGCCAAGCAGCATAGATGACCTAAGATACTATTCCACAGGGAGTTAAGCTGAAATCATTGCACTTCATGCAATTGTTCACATCATTCACCCTTAAGTGGACTGGCTTTTGGTCAATAATTATCTGCTCCAGATTGGAACTGGGGAAGTAAATCTGAATACCTCTGTATTCTCCTTGCTAAACTCAGTAATCATGTATGATGCAATTTTTTTCAAAAAAATACAATGTCTCTATCTCAAAAAAATCCCGTGTCGCAGATGGAGAGGGGAGACATTTACTCCTATCTGTTTCAAAGGATTGGCAGAGTTTTTGAATCTCTCCCTTCTTCTCATCCATTTTTCATAGAATCCTAGAAATCCGAGTCAACCCACCCTCACAAAAAAGCCTCTGTTAGGTCATCTCATCCTCTGCTTTCCCGGGGCATGATTGTTCCCTACAGGACATTTCTCTCATTTCCTTTTCCCTGGGGAGTAACTGCTGTGAGTGCTCGTGACCTGTTGGGGAATTTATTAAGGATGAAGGCCAACAGGCAAAATGGGGGAGTCTGTGAAGCCAATGATCACCGTCTACGTGTCGCAAGGAAAACACACTGTAAGCATTACAAGAAGGAACGGTGCTGAACTTATTCTAGAGTTTAAGGCTGCAGTCCTGTCCCCTCTTCCCCGGAAATAAGCTGCAGTAACCTCAAAGGGACGAGTGTCTGAATAGACATTTAAGGCTCCAACAAACAGTAATTTTTCCTACATAGGAAAGCAATCCTACATCACATGTTTTGAAATACACAGAAAGCCTTTACTTCTACCGCAGGAAACCACCATACAATGATATTCACTTATTTTACCACATTGCAGAAAAGTGTTGTCTGTGGTGCTAGGGAAACACTAGGGAGTGCAACTCCCGAGCTTTTCTTTTAAAGAGCAGAAGCGATGACATAATCTGCTAGAGTGCCGGGGCAACTGATGGACCCTGCTTGCTCTGACAAGTGAACAAAGTGGTAATCAAGGCTTTCAATGACTCATGTAACATATCATACCTTAGACCAGGGGTGGGTTTTCTGGACAGTGGGTCAGATCTTAAATCTTCCCAGCCCCTGGCAGAGAGTGATGTCAGGTGATGCTGCACTTTGAAGGCCCAGTTGTCGGAGCTTCATAGCAAAGTGCAGGGCTGTTTGAAAGCCCTTTGCAAGCAGCTCTGCACTACTCCTGAAACCCCAGGAAAGTGGGTTTAAAGAGAAGCACTGGGCAGTTTACAAAGGGCTGGGGTTTTTTTTTGCTGTTTTGTCTACTGCACTGATTAGACTAAATCTCCGTTAACGAAAAAAATCACTTTATTTAAATATATTAAAAAGTACATAAGACGGGTACTGATCCTATAATTGCAATGATCTTTGATATATTTAGGCTGCAAACCTATGGACGTTTACCTGAAAGACAGTGGAGCTTATTTCTGAGTAAACATGCATTGGGTTATGCTGCAAATCCCATGCTTGTGACAGTAAAAGGTTGCCCTAAGCATGCAACAGATGAAGCCCAGTCATGGGGCCTTTTGTTAATTTTGACCAGCTTGAGGCAACATCATTAGCAAATGCAGGAGCAACAGAACTGATGGGCTTGTACCAGAGTTCCATTTGCCAATAGATACACTGCATGCTTATGAAGATGGTCTAGCATCAGGGCTGAAGAACATGCTTTGAGCCCTCTTTTTGCATTATGCCTTTCTTCACTCAGTGTTTAACAAGTCTAACCCTTAACACTCCGCACCAATTTAGCTAGGAAGGAAGTTAGGCTTATGGGGTCGGTAATTTCCTGGATCCATTAAAAAAAAACACCAACTGGTGTCAGGTCAGATAATAGTTGAGGTCAGTGATTCCAGTGATACATTATGGAATTTACTTAATAGCCCAGCAATTTGAAACCTCTGGCGTGAATGCTTTCAAGCCTGGGTGAATTGTTTCTTTTAAATTTGTCAATCAGTTCTACAACTTCCATCTTTTATTTGATATTGTTTATCAGATGCACTGCCAGCAAATGGTAGCAGCATTGCCTCTAGGTCTGCCTTCCGGCTTCCAACGTTTTCTAAACAAAACGTTCAGCTATTTGCTTTTTGAACTTTCTAAAAGGTAGTATTATTCGTGGTTTAAGAAATAGCTCAATCAGCACAGAAGAGCAGATGAGTAGATGCTTTTCCATTATTATTCAACCAATGAACAAAATAATTGGAAGGGGTGGTACCTGAACTGGGATGGCTGTTTGGGGCAATCCTACACACTTCCTGGACGAGATGGGGACCTTTGTCCAGTTACCCCTCTGTTGATCTAGTCCTTGTCTTCAGTTATTTTTTGTGCTACTGTTAATGCAGAACCAGGAAGTCTAATTGTCACGGAGATGACATTGAAATGCTATTCCCAGATTTGCAACGTGTCTCCCTTGGGGTCTTTCATTAACTCAGCCAGCTATTCTTGTGCCTCAGGGTTTTCATGTGTGATGTGGGAATTAGCGGCAATAATTAAGCCCTCTATCTTTAGAGGCTTGAAGAAACCTGAAGGGACCATGTTGATGAGCGTCGAAGAAAAGTAAAGGAGGAAAAGGTATTCTTAGAAAACCGCAGAGGGGCAAGGAAGTGCGATCGCTTGGTATCTGAATGATTTAAAGCCCCAAACGAACGATATCATGAAAATTTTGCTTACCGCCTAAGTGCATTTGCCAGTTCTGTAGTCAGTTCACTTTCACTGTAGGGTTTCAACTCAGCTAGCGTTAAAGATGCCGTGGTGCCATCTGTGCATTCCTGAAAAATAAAGCATAGCAAGTGGAGGTCGTAAGAAACCCAGAGACATGTTTACAATAATTTGCAACACCTTCTTGCTGCATATTCCCCATTTGCTCCCAAGCACATCCTACATCTTTTCACGTTGCTTCCATTCATATAGCACTCTCACTCCTTGACTGATACCCCCTACACCTGATTATGCTCCCCATAGACGCACCTGTCTTCCCTCCTCCTCTCCTGCCCTGTGAGTGATCCCTGGTATTCACAGGAATACTGCTTAAGGACTTTGAGGTTCTAATTAGTTCTCACCTGAAGACCCACGACAGCACCTCACCTTACTTGACTTGTCTTTGCTGCTGCTACTAGCTGAGCTTAGGGACCTCATCCTCTGCTCCTTTTGTTCTTCCACTTCCGATTTCAGGTGCTCGATGTGGACCAGGTATGCCTGTTCTTGAGCTTCCCGGCTGCTCAGCTTCAGCTCCAGAGCCTTCTTCTCTTTTTCTAGCAGGTACAGCTGTGCCTTCAGCTCTGCCATTTCCTCCTGGTGGGGAAGCACAGAAGATGATGGTGGACTGCAGTTTCACACAGTTCTGCGCAACATTCAGAGAGTAGCTGATAATGCCAGCTCCTTAATATTTGGCTATAAAGGGCAATGGATTCCATACTTTGTGCCCTCAGGCCTCTTCCTTCTAAGGCACTGGGTCTTCTGGGCCAAGGTTTTTAGGGGGTGGTGTATGCTAGGATTTAATGCTTTTCAGGTAACGAGATACTGTAGCTACATTTTAAAAACCGGAAACCCCGAAACAGCTCTGTTTACAAGTCCCTAAATGAAATACCTTCATTGCCATGAGTTCTTGCATGAGGACAGCATTTTCTAGATCCAGCCTTTGGCTATCTCCGCGAGGCTTGACATCATAGCTGAGGGGATCGATATGGATGCTCTCCAACTCCAACATGGTCAGCTTGACAGCCGCCCGGTCATTCTTCAGCTGCTGAATGTAGTCCTTCAGCCTTTGCTCGTCCTCCTTCGTGAACTCTGTATCGCAGCTACTTGCTGTCGAACTAGTAGTGCTTGGAAAGGGGGAGGAAGTATTTAGGAAACAGTAAGTCCCAATAGCGCTCAGCATCTCGTTGGGTGTGAAAAGTAAAGAACAAAATGCAAATACGTGCACATTATTTCTTAAACACAGAGGCAGACATGTAGGAAAGTAAAGTTGCTTTGTTTATTAGTTAAAAAAAAAAGTTTAAAGACCTGTTGACCTAATCGGGTGCTGTGAAAGATGTCTTTCTGCCCAAGGCCCCAGAGGGATGTTGCCGATCAAGGGCGACATTGCTGGGCTAGAGGGACCTGTTATAACTAAGTTCCTTATGTCACCTATTTCCTTACTGCAAAAGGTAGGGGACCAACTGTCTTCTGCTTCACACTCCTAAGTTTTAAACCCAGGTATGGTCTACACGTGTATTAAAATGGTTCAATTTCAAACTAAAGATGAGGAATCACACTTTTAGTGTCGCCTTGTATACATGTGTACTGCTGTCACAACACACCTCTGAAAACTAGCTGCTCTGGAAGCTGGCGAGGGTAGAACATCTCTCCCAGATGTGCTAGTTTTCTATCTGAAGGGATTTAAAAAAAAAAAAAATGCCAATCTTGTGCCACTGCAAAAGGGCCTATCTCACCTGTATCCTGAATTGCCACTGCCAACTCTACTATCTCAGGATTGTATCAACAGTGGAGAGAGGCCCCTGGCACTCATCAGGGTTCAACCTGAGCCATGGGTCACCAGTGCTTATTCCTAAAGCCAGTTTCTGATACTGTGGCATATATTGAAACAAGTGACTGGCGACAAAAATGCCTCAGAACATAGACTGTGTTCCCGTTCTACCAAGCCTCACTTCCTACACATCTTGGATTAGGGGCAGGGCTTGGAGGATATGGTTTGATCACAGGCTTAGAAACCAACCCTTGTGCTCTTTAGGCCCACCACAACCTTGGCAGCTTCTAAGCTTCGTATTACCCAACCTGCTGGCCTCTGGATGTTTTGGACTACAACTCACATCAGCCCTAGCGAGCATGGCCATTTTACAAGCCAATGGAAAAATATATAATTTTTTTTTTAATGCAACATTCCTTTTTGTAGGGTACCATTTCAAATTAGGAAGGAAAAAAGAGGAGAGAGAAACAAGGCAATTTGACCCCAATTTGTACATTAGTAGCTTTTAAAAAAAGAAATGTTAAGATACACATTGTGTAGTTTCTAAACAAGTCTAGGAGCAGACCTCATTAAAGTCTTTCCGCCACTCCAGTCTTCCAAAGGAAAAAAAAGATTTGCAGAGGTTAATTGCAATACTACTACCCATTCCTTAACATTCCACTCCTCGGCATAATTACAACAACACTAAAACAGGATAGAAACAAGCCTGCTTTTCTTACAGTCTCACACAGAGACAAAGCTGCCTGCTGTCTCCTGAGGACCTGTAATCAGCTGCTGGGTGAGGGTTAAGTCATCCATTAGCTGTGCCTGTCTGGAATGCTGGATGATCTCAGTTATCAGCAGGGGAATAAATCACTTTCTGCACTGGGTTGCAATATTTTTCCATCTTTCTTGACAAAGGAAGGGAAACACAGTGACACACACACACACACACACACACACACACACACAGCATGGTTTCTATAGCCATGCTGAACATGGCTTGCTCTTGAGGCAAAGGATGAAGGCAAGGTTCATGAAAAGGGATTGCTTAAAGCTCAAAACTATCTTCCACTTCTGAGAAGTGTGTTAGATGAAACGGCTTGTTGACATTGTAGAGGAGCTTTCCCCAACCCGGTGCCCCCCAATCCGTGTGACTACAACTCCCATCAGCCCCAGCCGGCACGGTCTTGTCGAGGCTTCCAAGCAGACTGCTGTTGAGGAGGAACACACAGAATTGGCTGGGATCCAAAGGTTTCCCTGAGCTACTCCTTTCCACAAAGTGTCGCATTACACAGGCTTTTAAATTGCAGCTTCTTGCTGATTCCAACTGGTCTCGTCCCTCTCCTAGGGATAACAGGTAATAGGCAAACAGCAGCAAGCAAACCATTTTACTTGTTGTGTTTCCCTTAAATTCCGGGAGGAATTCAACACTGCTGATACAGATTTGTTTAGCAGTGTGGTAGTTTTGCTAGTACAAAAATGGCTTCTGAAAAAAGGCAAAGGAAGCCAGCATGGTTCTTACGGCTGTGCAACAGATTGCCGAAGTCCCAGTACTTCCTGTTCCACAAGCTGCCGCAACCTTTATTTTCATCCTCATACAACAGCTCTCAAGTTGGCAGGCAGAGAACTCTGAAAACCGGGCTTCCCTCTGCAGTAAAATCATGGCTGTGCTGTCTTGCTTGCCGTAAATAAAATATACGGGCTTGAGGAAACATGAGTTAATTTGGGCTCACCATCAGAGAGAGAGAGAGAGAGATGGGGGCAGGGGGAAAAAGAAATACACACCAAAGCTTCTGAAAAACTTTCTATGGGCTCACTAGACAACACAACACAAGTAAAGTCTTCACACAGACACAATTGTGAAGACCTAATTGCAGGGTGTGTGGAGAAAAGTATCATCTGCCCTTAGTGGTGCAGTGGTGCACTGTCCCTCCAACACACTTCAGAGGACCTCCCTGGCCTCAGAAGTTTTGAAAAAGTAGTCCCCAGTCACTAATATCTTCTTTTGGAGCAAGGCAAACAAAATGGAAGTGGTGGTTCAACTACAAGTATACTTGAGGGAATTATTTTGGCACATTTCAGTCTGACGTCAGGCCTGGGTGTGGCACTGGAACTGTGATGACCTTTGTCAGAAGTGGAACAGGAGGAGTGTGGCCCTGTTGATTCTCATTGACTTCTCAGTAGAGATCAATACCGTTGACTACAGTATCAGTGCCGCTCTGGGTTGGGCGTGAGAGTCACAGGAAATCCAGTCCTATCTCCAGGGTGTCATTTCTAGAGAGTAGTATTGGGAAACTATTGCTCAACCTTATGAAAATCAATTTTGGTGTCCACCATGTTCAGTCTTGTTCCATGTGTTGTTGACATATGAAGTCATTGGGAAATGTCCTCAGGGGATTTGGAATGAGATGCCACCAGTCTTCGGGTGACACCCAGCTCTAACATTTTGTTCCTTCTGAATCGGGAGAGGCAGCTCAGGTACTGTACCGTTGCCTGGAAATAGTAAAGAGGCGGACCGGAGCTGAATCCTGACAATATGAAGGTGCTGGGCTTTTGGGTCCGTGAAGCAGGGACACTCCCTTCAGGAGAGGGTTGCACTCCCCAAGAGGAACACCTCTTGAATCCAGCACAGGTACTCAAGGCCAGATTTGGCCTTGGTGGTTAGAAGTGTCTATTTCCAGCTATGGTCCCTTCCAGACAGAAAGACTGGTCACAGTAACCCATGTCCTGGTAATTTCCAGACAGGACTACTGTACTATACTCTATGTGGGACTGCCTTTGAAGATGGTTTGGAAATGGCAACTGGGTGGAAACCAGCAGCTACCAGGCATCACTGGCTGGGTTCACATTACATCAGTCCTACAAGATCTGCACTGGCTGCCACTTCAAGAGGCTTATGTTGACTTATGCATCCCTCAGCAGGTGAGGCCATACCTTTAAACTTTTTCTGATGCAAAACTGGGACGCACGTCTCCCGGGACATGCTCACAGGTGAGTCATGTGACCTGCGCCTCGCTCTTGACCCCCAAAAGGGGGCCTTTTCTTTAGTGACCTCCAGGCTATGGAATGCCCTTCCCTTCTGAGGTGCACCTTTCACTGACAATACATGCTTTTCTTTGGCGGGCTAAGACACACCTTTCTACCCAAGCCTTTGGAGGAAGGATGAAGTAATGTGAAGGGTGACGGTGATTTTATTTACTGCTTACATGTTTTATGCTGTATACTTCAGATTGTTATATTACATCCTTTTATGTACCCTAAGACCATGTGGTGAAGGGCAGATTATAAATGCAACAAACAAACTTCTCTATTCATAGTTTTTATGAGTTTTCCTCTTTAACCAGGCATTTGATGGCTGAAATATGCTACTTATTCCTGGCAATCTTGGAATCACTGCCTGAGAAAATGTTATTGTTTTTCATGATATTGTTATTCATTTGTTTGTGCCCTCAGCCCCTTTGGAAGGAAGGAATATAAAGCAATGATGATGATGATGATGATGATGATAATGTACTACTACTACTACTACTACTACTAATAATACATTGTTGTACTCTTGTACTCTCCAACTAAATGAGTTGTCTTGTAATGGAAAATGCCTTTGCATTGACCTCAACTATGTTCCATCTGACATGCTCTTACAAACACTCATGTAAGAACTGTAAAAACTGAACTGTGTGATACACTGCGGTATAAAGGATTTATTGGCTATCACGCGAGTGCTTTCCATCCATTATTCACAATACATAAATGCGGCAGGTTTAATATATCACAGAGCTCTGTCTAGGTGGTACAAATTCTACATTTTATATTAGATGTGCAAAGGTTCAGATTTCTGTCCTACTTCTGACTCCATTGATTGCCCAACTGACTGATTCAAATAATTAAGGGATCTTCTTAATGCAGCAGATATTTTGATGATAACAATTGTCCCTTCTAGCTTCATGGCTAGGCTTTCTCCATTAGAACAATTATGATTTCTTAATATGCCACAGATTTTCTTCTCCTGTTTTCACAAATAAATTGGCAGTCTTGCTGGGATGCTGCCAGGCCAACAAATTGAAATGCTAGCTATTATTTTTATTCACTAACAACAGCCTCTGTACTGCTTCTTCTCCGCCCCCCCCCCAGCCCCATTTTGTTGCAGTTGCTCCCTTTTACAGTCTTTTAACCCCTTGTCACCAGTGGCTGCCTGTGCATTTGTTCCCAGTAATGTGTTCTGCAATGTGACATTCAGCGACTCATTCCTGATGCTGAAGTTAAGTCTGGGTCAGCACTCCCATTACAAACTCCCATTTTGAAGAGCTTCAAACTGCAGGGGAAATTATTCACTTTGACATGAAAAGTCCTTGCCAAGGAGAAAGCCTCCCCACCACCACCACCGCCCTCAAAGTTTACAAGAGGAGTTTCAACCGCCATTTTGAGTTATTTTATCTGCATACAGTTCGGCAGACAGATTCAAACGGCTTAAATTGTTTCGCCTGGTTATGAGTATTTTTGGTCAAAAATGTTGGCCCTACAACACATAATGAAGCAGTGTAGCAAAAGCAGGTATGAGTCTTGTCAGTGCCTGGATGGAGAAACATATTGAGATCCACCAAAGAAAGGCTGAATACAAATGAAATACGCAAATAAAATCGTCATTAACTTTCTATCATTTATGGACATTGGCTTTTTTGGACTTTTTAAATACTGAAGGCCACAGTGCAATAAAAAATACTTGTGTAAGCCCAAGCAAGTATACATCATTAAGTCACACAATGAGAGTTCTGCCACTCACCTTTAGAGACAAAATTCAACACTGACAAGCATATTTTGATTGAAAATGAAGAAGGGTTGAATAAGTGGCTCTAAAGGCAAATTCAGTATTTGGAATTTCTTATTCTATTCTAAACTCCAAGTGGTTCACATTCTGAACTGATGTTTTCTGCAGTTGCAGTCATGGAATTTGTTGAGTTTTGCTTTTTAAAACAATAAATGCTGATAGAAAAACACTTTTTTTAAAAAAAACAACACACACCACTCTTTTCTTCTAATATGAAATGAATGTATTTATGAAACTAGAACACAACTTGCGGCCACTTCAAAAGTTTGAGGCAAAAACCTACGAAGTCTCTAGACTGGAAACCTTTGCGGCCTTCACAGAATACAGGTTATCTGCTTTAGGTTTCAATGAGAAGAGGGAATTGAGAGACAAAGAAAGGGCAGAGAAATCACTGAAGTGAAACAAATGGTATGAGTTTGCTCTTTATGAAATAGATCAGAATCACCCACACGCAACAAATCTACACAAACTTCTGTTTTGTACAGAGCCTGTTGAAAATCTTGAGAGAGTTCAGTCACCGAGGCACTGAAGTGATTTGTAACGAACACCAGTATAACCCAGCATGCCGATTTGAGGATAGATAGATAAGATAAATGAAAAACAACATAATCTACTTCATTCTGAACGCCAAGGCCTGGGGATTAACAGACCCAATGAGCTATGCTTACCTTGTGTGGCTATTGGATGACAGGCTCTCCCAGGGCTGCACGCTGCAGCCGGTGACTGCAAACGCTCCACCGCAGCTACCGTCCAATTTCATCAGCAGGGCTTTGGCTGCGTTCTCAGCTGTCTTCCTGCAGTCATGAGCTCTTTTAAGCATCTGAGTGATGTTTTCATCACCTGTTTGGTCCCCTGTTTGCCAAGCAAATGATCAGAGCTATGCAGTACTGGAGACAGGTAATAAGCATTAATATGAGTAGATGGGCTCTTAAGATGACATCTTGCACTTCCAACTAGGAAGTTAAATGTCTGATGAAATACACCAGGATTATAGTGGACCCACAGGCCATGATCCAAATGCAGAGCATAGTTTCTGACTCTCCTCTTCAGAAAGCAGACTCTGAGACTGCTTGACAACTCTCAAAGCTTAGAGAAATGAAGCAGATGAGGTCTAAGTTTTGGACATCCATTGCCATAGATGAGATCTCTTAGCAGATGCTCTCTTTTGTTATATAGTTCTCCCCTTGTATCACTTGAAGCAAAGCAACGCCGGTTGGTTCTTCCAAACTTCCACCCATACAATTGTTTCGGCGACTGAAAATCACCACCCCTTTTTGCACCTCAGCTGGGAACCACTGTGTTTAATAATTTTTGTTTGTGTTTTATTCTCTTCATTTGTTTTGTTTGTGTGTGCAATGTTCAATGGAGCCATTGCTGGTGCATTTTAAAATTAAAATAAACACTTTTTGTTGTTGTAATGAAGTACCTAAGCAAGCCTTATGGAATAATGACAGTCTCTATTTCAAAGCGTGAGAAAAATACGTATTAACATACTTCATCACCTTTATAAATGTGAATTACATCTCTCCTATGTTACCAGGATACAGGGAAAACAAATAGCCATTATGCATTTCCATGTGATCCACATATGCATGCTGCTAATACAAGAGGCAGAAGCACACACTGCCTCCTGCAAACTCATCTCTACAAGCTCACGCAATTACAGGCAGCTGAAAACAGGAACTATATCCCCAATTGTACTTGCTAGGACATTCCCTGGGTGGCATCTTTTTAATTTTAGATGATTGTGAAAAGCTTCTTGTTCAGTCATGTCCTTCCAGTGAATTACTTATAAAACTCATGTTAGTTTTTATTTAGGCTGATGACTGACATTTTATTGCTGCTTGTGTCTTTTATCATTTAAATTATTTTTAAATGGCTCTTTAAAATTTGCATTGAGATTTCTATCTGCGCTTAATTTTGGACTCTAATAATAGAAACACAGCATTAAAATTCCACAGATAAATGTGTTGCCTCATAAAGAAAAAAAACAAAACAAAACATGCCCAATCCACAGGACTCAAAACAAAACGCCACCACATCTGTGGATCATTGACTCTAGTTTGCTGAAACTCATCCATCTTGTAACACTGAAGCCAGCTGGTCATTTTGTCCTTAGGAGTTTTCACATTATATTTCAGTGGCTCTTGAGAAGCTGGTGATATAAATTAGATTTTAAAACAAGCAGTTTCCATGTCACAGTAGAGCTTGGGAAACAATTTTTTCTGGGCCCAAAGGTTTCCCCCATGCCCTACAACTCTGTATTATAAAGCTCGAATTGCCATTCTGGTGAGTTGAAAATGTGTGAAATCACACATTTTTCTCAACTTCTCTACAATAACAAATAATTGCAATCTTGATGTAATTTTCCTAAATGAACTAGGAATGTGTCTAGAAAGTGGCTCACTCACTATTAGACCATGCTGTCCCTAAAGTACTGGTTGTGGTTCGTGGCACTAAAACCTGACCCAAAATGCTGAGGTATAGACAGGGTGAAAATTCACAGCAAAAGAATAATGGCAGGTCTAGGGTGAGCTCTTTTGAGATATCTTCATCATCATCTTATTTGTAGGCTACCTTTCCACAAAATGGAAAGTGCCTCACAACATATCAAATAAACAATAAGCAGAACAATTGATAAAACAGGAGAAACTATTATATCTTGGCTGTGAGTCCTGCAAGTGCTAAAAACCATCTTCTTCTCTCATACATGTATCCAGCCATCTTTCATTAAAGCCACTAAAAAATATGCAGTTCACTTGAATGATGCATTTACAATATTGGGATGGAAACATGTGATACAAATTAAATAGCACTTATTCAGGAATTGACTATACAAAGTATGTGGCCTCCTTCGTTCAGCCTTTGATGTTCCCTTTTGGTGGGTTTGGAACCAAGAGCTTCAATCACTAACTTTCCTCAATTTCCTATACTAGACACTATGGCTTTTCTCATTTGATTGCAGTTTAGTTTGGGTTAAAAATGCGATTGAAAGAAAACATACTTGATTAATTGGGGGGCAGAGGTGGGAGGGGGTTGCCTGAACTGTCACAAGATGATTGGGTGTTGCAACCTACCCTTTGAGGGCGAAGTACAGAATGGATTATGGAGAAAGTAACTTATTGAGTTCTTACCAACAGACCCGACACCTGCAGCTCTGAATTGCCCAAGAATGAGGGACTGTTCACTTTCTGCCAATGCCAACAGCAGCTCATAGGCTTCAATGCACTGTTCACTGGAAACAACAAAAACGATTCACTATTTGTAACTTACGAGACAGAAAAAAGGCAACATAGGTGACAGCAGGGAAGTGATGTCTGAAATGATGTAATTTCCTCTCTGTCTGTTAGCTGGGAAACTAGAACTTTCTTGCAGCTTAGGCTTGGTGATCCTAGCCATCCCCTACCTTATGATTCTGTAAAGGGCCCTGTGATCTTTGGATGGAGTACAGTATATAAATTGATTAAATAAATTAAATAAAAAATAAATTATTAACAGTCTGAATTGCTAATGTAAGATAGAAAGGGTGACATGACTGAACAACATCATAATACATTTAGACTGGGGAATTTCAGCTTTCAGTGCAGAACTCAATACTGCACTGAAGTGTAGAATGCAGAATGGGTCAAGAAGGCTTTTGTTTTCCTATGACATAGTGGAGTTTGGCCCCGTTGCCCTTTGGAGCACCAGGGAATGCCACAGCAAAAGACAGGACAACGGCTGGGATAAACTTGCACTAAAAAGAGCCAAAAGGTATTTACTTAAGATGGTTTGTTCATTGTGCTTTGCTTCAGCCTCTGGGCGTAACAGGTCATCATTTTAACTTTCCCAAGGCAACTTTCAGCACTGGCAATGTTTTACTTTGCTTTCCTTATAAGCATGTGACTTATGTTAGTTCTATGAACAATATGGATCATTTACTAAACTACTCTTAAGCCAACATTTAGGCACTTTGCTAAGTGCCATGAATGAGAATAACCTGCAAGGCAGTTAATGTACAGACGTGAACTGAAGAATTATTAAATACTTGCACATTCCATCTAAACCACTGAGTCTCTTGGGCTCACAGGTCAGAAGGTTGGGGAGTTCAAGTCTGCGCAACAGGGTGAACTCCCGTTGCTCTGTCCCAGCTCCTGCCAACCTAGCAGTTCGAAAGCATACCAGTGCGAGTAGATAAATGTGGCAGGAAGGTAAACAGCATTTCTGTGTGCTCTGGCTTCCGTCACTGTGTCCCGTTATGCCAGAAGCGGTTTAGTCATGCTGGCCACATGATCCAGAAAGCTGTCTGGGGACAAACACCGGCTCTCTTGGCTTGAAAAGCACTGCACCCCATAGTCTCCTTTGACTGGACTGAACCGCCCAGGGGTCCTTTACCTTTTACCTAGTATCAAGCCAAATTGGCAACTCTTCATTTTCTCTGAGACAGTCCCCAGAGAGCATGAAATGGACACTATCTTCCCACACGCTATCCCTGCCAACTCACACTGAGTAGAGTCCTAACAAGTAACGGTGCAAGGTAAGGAAGTGAGCAGAATTAAGGCGGGGGTGGAACAGTACATTATGTGTACTTACATACCTTCAAGTCTCTTCCAGGAAACAAGCATTACATGAAAATGTACTACCTTGTTTATTTTGTCTCTTGCATTCTCTGTGCACGTACCTGTATTGCAAGGCGAGCTTCAGGGCTGTGGCGTTGGACTCATATTTTCCAACCAGCATGCTCATCCTCTCCGCATTACTCTTGCACTCTTCCAGAGTTATTGTCAATAAATCATTCTGAGATTTTAAATGCTCAATGCGGCTGCGGAGAAGAAAACCATCTATAAACTTTCACAGAGCACCTACTCAGCCCTACCTGCCTTGAACATTCTCCAAATGGCTCCATCTCAAAATGTGAAAAGTAATCTGGCCTTAATCATTTTCATCCATTACTGGAAAAGGCAGGGAAGGAATAAATAATGCAAACTGCACGAACAAGTCTTACGCAGAAAACCCTTTCACCAATAAAGCCCAATGAAAATGTGGGTGGCTTTATTATTATTATATTTTTAAGAAATGACATGGAGCTGCTTATATAGACACATTTCATTGCTGTACTTTTTTTCTTACCTATGCCCACCTCGCCCTTCTGTTCTCAACCTTGCGGTTTCTTTTGCTTTAAAGGAGTTCTGAGGCTAATTGGCCCAGGTAGAGAATCACATGAAAAAACAAAAACTAGGGTTGCCATAAGTCCAGGCAGAAATCGGCAAAATGTCAAAAACCTCTCTTTTGAGATTTTGCGAAAAAAGCAGCTCAACAACTCTTGTGTCCTTACAGCTTTGTGAGTAGCTCCCTGTACTGCATTGTCACAAACTGCTTTTAAAACTGCCCTGAGTTTTCAGAACTGTATTGGAAAAGTTTATATGATACAGTGGTGCCCCACAAGACGAATGCCTCGCAAGACGGAAAACCCGCTAGACGAAAGGGTTTTCCGTTTTTCAATGCGCTTTGCAGGACGAATTTCTCTATGGGCTTGCTTTGCAAGACGAAAATGCCTTGCGAGTCTTGAGATTTTTTTTTGCTTCCCCACCCCCTTTTTCTAAGCCGCTAAACCTCTAATAGCCTTTTAGCAGCTAATCCCGTAAGCCTTTAATAGCCGCTAATAGCCGCTAAACCGCTAATAGGGTTGCTTCGCAAGACGAAAAAACCGCTAGACGAAGAGACTCGTGGAACGGATTCTTTTCGTCTTGCGAGGCACCACTGTACAGCTTTTCAAGAGCCAAGGAGGCTACTGCTATAAGAGGGTAAGTCAAAAGCCCTATTGAGGTCATGGAAGCAGTTATCTGTGGAACGCCCTACATCAGTGATACAATTCACTATATCAGTGGTGGCCCACGAGCCTCGTTAAAGCCCACCAGGCCTCCCCATTTGGCCTATGAACATATTTTGCCTTACACTTAGGGATGGGAGTGGAATTCATGGAAGACTGATTCAAAAGTGGACTCATTTGATTCAATCAGGATCATTGGGCAATGCCAGAATTTATGGCGCTGTGGTGTAAACCACTGAGCCTAGGGCTTGCCGATCGGAAGGTCGGCGGTTTGAATCCCCGCGATGGGGTGAGCTCCCGTTGTTCAGTCCCAGTTCCTGCCCACCTAGCAGTTCAAAAACATGTCAAGTGCAAGTAGATAAATAGGTACCGCTCTGGTGGGAAGGTAAACGGAGTTTCCGTGTGCTGCTCTGGTTTCGCCAGAAGCGGCTTAGTCATGCTGGCCACATGACCCGGAAAAACTGTCTGTGGACAAACGTCGGCTCCCTCGGCCAGTAAAGCAAGATGTGCACTGCAACCCCAGAGTCGTCTGCGAGTGGAGTTAACTGTCAGGGGTCCTTTACCTTTAAGGAGGACACCCACCTGTCACCATCTTCTGTTTGGCTCTGACAAGCAGATTTGGAATGAAACTTTTGACCCCAAGTGCTCAAAAAAACCTGTCAAAATCTTCAGTCATTTGTGTATCTTAGGTAGGCTGACTAGGTTGGAGTTGGCACACCAACGATAGCCAGGAAACTCCACTATATTTAAATAAAACACTGGTTCACAACACGAACTTCACACCGATCCAAATTGTGAAGTTGAATAAACTGAACTATATCATCGACTGAGGCCTGAGGGCAGTTATATAGTATAAATAGCCTATGGGAAACTTCCAGTAGTTCCTAAATAGGCCCTATAGGTGCACGCTCTCAGGGGAAAACGCCAGAAACTATGAGAAGCTTCCAGAACCGAGCTACCTGCAATCCAATTGGTCAGTTCGCAGAAGCCATTCCTATCTCTCAGTTGGGTTGCAAATGCACCGCAACGTCTTCCAAGTGACCTCAGCGAGCATTTCAATTTCAAATATTCTGATATTTTCTACTTTTAGTTAAGTATTTTTATTCATTTACTTGATTTTGGGGCGGGGAGATGCTCCCCTGCCCCCTGGCTACACGCACGTTCAAGATCCTGATTAGATCATGGGTCCCCTTTCAGAACTCGCATCCCTATGGATCCCTTTATGAGGAGTCGGAGGACTGCCTCTGTCTGGTATGCTAGCAATGTTTTTTCTTCCCTTTGGGAAAGCTCAGTCATCCAGCTACCAGCAGCTGGGACAAGTGAGCACCCAGGGTTTACTGCTGCTGTACATTTTGAATAGAGTAAATCTCCCTGAGAGCAATGGGAGTCGATGACACTCTGTCAGTCTCAGAGGGAACTGTACAAAAACAGAAAACAACAACACCATAGCTGCTTCGCTTTGAAACAGGTGTGAGGGAGGCATGGCTTCCTGCCAAAGGTGGGGTTTGCACGCAAAGCCTATCTCCTTTGCCCGTGCTGTTTCAAAGGAGGTGGATGTGGAAATGATACAGTCTGGGTATTACTTCTGAATATTTAGGTACAATACATTGCTTTGACTGTCAACAAGTACAACGATGCCAACAGCACCTACTCATCTCCACTAAAATTATCACACTGATCTATACAAATCAACTTGAAAACTGTATTTTGGGTTCCTCTGGAGGCAACACCAGCTGTTGCTAAGACCTGCAGAATAATATGCAAATCCTAACAAATCACTTTATGGCCTAATGCTGATGACTAAATTATCTTGTTGAAAGAAAGCTATTAATTCAGATTAAGCCCTCCTTTTCATCACCATATTTTTCCACATTTATATGCAGATGGCATAAGCATAATTCACACAAATCAAAATGATGGGGGTAACAAATCAAGTTAATCAACTGAAAGTAAGAGCTGATTACCATTATATGATTTTCAGATGCTGAATTTCCCCCTGCAAGTCAGCGCGATGCCTACATACATATGCAAAATATTTTCTATGAATATGTAATACACAGGAACTGGCTACTGAAAAGAGTCGTGCTCCGAAAGGCAGGTTCCAGTGTTGCTGTACAGTTGCCCTGGTAAGCTAATCTTATTTGATACCTTATTCACATTGGTCACTAGCTTTCCTATGCAGGTAAGACTCCATGACCCAGCTGAATTTCCCAATTTCTGAAATAAAATTAAAGGGGAAATCCACTCTAAGCAAAACTGAACTCTGTATATATATGTAAACTTTACCTGTTTAACCGCTCAGTTTCCACTTCAAATTCTCGGATTTTGCTTTCAGAGATAGCAGATCCATGCGAGTAGAGGGTCTGGAAAATTTCTTGGATGTTGGAACAGTCTTGAAGAGAGTGGGCTAAGTGTTCTGCTACACTACTAGAAACCTGCAATGAAGTGGGGTATTTATGGAAAACAGTTAGCGAACTCCATGCATGCTGTATTTCACAGATTTATCACCTGTAAGAAGTAGTTGTAAAAGTAGTAACATCATCATCTTGAGGCTGGGAGGCAGCAGGGACTTAAAATAAACAGAAAAAAACAAACACACTGGATGAAGCGTGGCATATAAATTTAATAAGTAAATGGCACTAAGCCATAAACCTTGGTTTACTAAACCATACTGTAATATGCCAGTTGTGTACTAGTGTACGCAGCCCAACTATGCCTGCATCACTCCTCAATTGGCATAAGGCTAAAGCAAAGTCCTTTACATCATCCCAGAGCCACCAAATGGGAATCTTTTGTCACATTAAAATATCCACAAAGCAATACGGATGCTGGGTACTGTAACAAATGAAGCAGTCCAGAAAAGGGACACTTCGAGCCTTCTTTAATATCCATGTGGGACTGACTTTTTCTAGTAATTAAAATATTTGTGGGATTTATTTCTTTAAAGGTCACAGCAAAGGAGCTAACAAGCAATGAGAGTGGAAGTGTGGTTTTGCCACAGACATTAAGGCTTCACTCTTACACCTGGGAATCACTGCTTGGGATCGGGATGCAAATTCTGTAACGAACGAGACAAAGGCGACAAGGGAAAGAGCTAATCACAAGAGAACAGGAAAAGGTATAAGGGGGTCCCCTGGTTCTCATTAATTAATTAATAAATTTCAGCAATAGGCTGCTCTTCCTTAGGAAAATCACGAAGTGTTTTACATTACATTCCTATTCTAGAACAGCAAATATTGTATAGACTGTTCAACATGAATCAGGAGGCCTCAGAAAAGGGTGCACACTGAGGGCTATTCAACTAAGTCATTTCTAGAGTAGATCCACTGAGATTTATAGATGTAAAGAACTTGAGTCCACTTGAGTAACTTGACTCTACTTGATTTTCATGGGTCAACTAAGCATGACCAGGAATAGATATCACCCATTATATCCACCAGGTACTTAAAAAGAAATGGGACATCTGCTCATTTGAGTAAGTATTAAATTGCTCATTTAAATCGTGTCACGAAAGTTCAGATTGAAGAACCTAAAAGCTCTTAGAAGTTCTTCCCTAACCAATCTCTCCTGATATGAACAGGAGATTTGGGGAGGGGGCTGTCCAAATGTATTGCTGTCCGCACTTGTGTCAGATCACAGTGAACTGTTTACTTTGCCTTTGGATTTTTCCTCTGCTATTATGTGGTCCACATCTGTGCAGGTGTCAGTTAACTGCTGTTATTCTCTGCCACATCTACAGTGGTACCTCTGGTTAAGAACTTAATTTGTTCTGAAGTTCTGTTCTTAACCTGAAACTGTTCTTAACCACTTTAGCTAATGGGGCCTCCCGCTGCTGCTGTGCTGCCACTGCACAATTTCTGTTTTTATCCTGAAGCAAAGTTCTTAACGCAAGGTACTATTTCTGGGTTAGCAGAGTCTGTGACCTGAAGCGTATGTAACCTGAAGCGTCTGTAACCCGAGGTACCACTGTATAACCTTCTGAAGTTGCTTTGCAGAACCGTGTGAAATGATGAACCACCATTCATGAATTGCTACTTTCAAGGAACCTTTTTGAGTTTTTGCATCAGTGTAGTTCGTAGCTGAAGCTGAGGCTCCAGTACTTTGGCCACCTCACGAGAAGAGAAGACTCCCTGGAAAAGACCCTGATGTTGGGAAAGATGGAGGGCACAAGGAGAAAGGGACGACAGAGGACGAGATGGTTGGATAGTGTTCTTGAAGCTACCAGCATGAGTTTGACTAAACTGCGGGAGGTAGTGGAAGACAGGAGTGCCTGGCGTGCTCTGGTCCAGGGGGTCACGAAGAGTCGGACATGACTAAATGACTAAACAACAACAACAACAACAACAATAAGGAAGTTGCAGCAGAAAAAATAGATTGCTTTCCTGTCTGTGACTCTGGAGTAAGAATTACAGAGAAAGAAGAATGAAGAAAAGGTGTGGCTGTGAGCTTTCTTAGCTGCTAATGGTCATCAGCTTGATCAAACTGAAAAACCAAACTGCTAACAGGAATCACACTAGTAATAGTAAGTCAAGAGGGTTCCAATTTCCTCTATATTTATTTGAATGCTTATGCTTTGCTTTCCTGTAATAAAACCAAATCTGAGGTGGCTTACAAAGCACAACAAAATGAAAAATAATACTGACATTAAAACAGAATCAACAACCAGGTGAATTATAAAATAATTAGTCTTCGGATACCAAGTAAAGCTTTGCTGGATACAATCTTCTTTCTAGTATGATCCTCTTTCTAGTGCACTTCCTTATAATAATGTTGTCCAAGCATCAAACAAAACCCCTAAAGATGAGGACTAGAGATTTTGCTGCTTCATAAACAAATAATAGACAGTTGGAACAATAATGCAGTTATGAATGTTTTACACTGAAGTACTCTGCAAGAGATCAGAATTATTCTCTGGCATCAAGCTTAGGTTGTAAATCATCTTAATTTTCAGTTATTGCATGATATCCTTCTGATGTGGGTAGAATTATTTATGTGAGTGGGATTTTATCTTTATCCATAGGGTTGCTGTTGGGTTGTATTAGAACTGCAAAAATACAGTTCCCTCCCCACAAATTCATGCTGAGTCTCCTTAATAATATAATCTCCAGCTGTAAAAGCTGGTTATGGACTTCTGGCTTTGCATATTCCAAGCACATGGCACAATAACAAAATACCCTTATGCTGCAACATGAAAATAAGTTCTGCTCTCTTTCCTCTTGAAAACAGAATTGTATCATGTGAATATTGGTACGCTTTCTTAATCTGCATAATTTAAAATCACTGTCAAAGAACAGGAAGCAGAATACAGTTGTACCTTGGCTGCCGAATGCCTTGGAACTCATACATTTCGGCTCCCAAACGATCAAAAACCGGAAGTGAGTGTTCTGGTTTTTGAACGATTTTTGGAAGCCAAATGTCCGATGGGGCTTCTGATTGGCTGCAGGAGTTTCCTGCAGCCAATCAGAAGCCGTGCTTTGGTTTTTGAACGTTTTGGACTTCTGGAACAGATTCTGTTCGACTTCCAGGGTATGACTGTACACGAATAAACCGACAGTTTTCACAATGGAGGGGTGCAAGAATTGGGGTTCCCTAAGGACCAGTATTGGGAACTGGGCTTTCTAACTTGTTCACAAATGACCTGCTGTTGGGGGCGGGGTGAGGTTTCCAAGTTTGCCGACGGCACCCAATTGCTCAGGATGGTTAAAACAAAAATGATTGTTAGGAGCTCCAAAGGTATCTCGGTAAACTGGGTGAATGGGCATTTAAAAAGCAAATGGAATTCATGTAAGCAAGGGTAAAGCAAAGCAGATTGAGGCAAAGAGAGAGAGAGAGAGAAGAGGTTCTGAACTGGGACTGACTGATGAGGAAAGAGCTTGGGGACAAGGCACATAGGTGAATGAAAATGTCAAGCCAGTATGCACAAGCTGTGAAAAACACAAATTCCGTATTGGAGATCATTAGGAAAAGGGTCAGAAATAAAACTTTTGATATAATAATGCCATTAGACAAGTTGATGGTGCAAATGCCCTTGGAATGCTTTGTACAATTCTGGTCGCGACACCTTAAAAGGATATTGTAGAGCTTGAAAAGGTGCATCCGAACACCCCTATAAAAGTAGTTTTCTTCCTCTCTTATCATACTAGAACCCAGGGTCATTCAATAAGGCTGAATGATGGACGTTTCAGAAGAGACTTCATACAGCACCTAAAACTATGGAATTTGCCGACACGAGAGATGTAGCCATCAACTTGGATGGTTTTCAAAGGGGTATAGATAAATTCATGACGATAAGGCTCTCAGTGCCTATAGTCACAATCATGATGTATTACCTCTAGCATACTAGTTGCTTGTGAGCACAAGTAGACAGCGCACAGTTGCAATCATGTCCTACATGTTGGTCATTGTGAGTGCATTATGCTGAAGTAGACAGACCTTTGGTCTAATGCTAATGGGCACTTCTTGTTAAGATTTTATTCATAAAATTACTTATATATCACCATCTCATGTAAGGCTATGTACAATATATACAAATCCTTATGGAAGGATTACAGTGGTACCTCGGTTACATACGCTTCAGGTTACAGACTCTGCTAACCCAGAAATAATACCTCGGGTTAAGAACTTTGCTTCAGGATGAGAACAGAAATTGTGCTCTGGCGGTGCGGCAGCAGCAGGAGGCCCCATTAGCTAAAGTGGTACTTCAGGTTAAGAACAGTTTCAGGTTAAGAACGGACCTCCAGAACGAATTACCGTATTTTTTGCCACATAGGACGCACCGGCCCATAGGACGCACCAAGTTTTTTTGGGGGAAAATAAAGGGGAAAAAAATTATTTCCCCCCCAGGCGCTTGTGGGGCCGGCAGCGGGGAGAAGCGCTCTTCTCCCCGCAGCCCACCTTCAGACCAGGTACGGGGACAGCGGGAAGAAGCACGCGTCTCCCTGCCGTCAGCCTCCAAACCACATCGGGAGACAGCGGGATGGCAGCGTTCCACCTCCCCGCTGTCCCCCGACCTTGTGTGGCTGGCGCTGGGACGCACCGACCCCTCTCGTTCTCCAGGCTTCAGCGAAAGCCTGCATTCGCCCCATAGGACGCACACACATTTCCCCTTCATTTTTGGAGGGGGAAAATTGCGTCCTATAGAGCAAAAAATACAGTAAGTACTTAACCTGAGGTACCACTGTATATGTTTGTAGCATTTATGTTTTTTTCTGGGGATACTCAGTACCAGCAAACCGCCCCCCCCCCCCCAGATATTAAAAGTGTGGCACTTATCGTAACAACTTCATGGCGAGTACAGGGACCGTTGTTTTTTTCTTAAAAGAATATTATTTTAAATATATATTATTTCAATTTTTATACCACTCTTCATCCAAAGATCACAAGGCAGTTCACGACATGAGCATAAATCCTATGTGATCATTAGCACTCACCCCTATGCTGCTGATTTCAGATCCCAGGACAGGGCGGTCAGATGCTGAGGATTCCGATCTCGTCTTTGAGAGCTTTACTCGTTCAGCTATCTAGAAACGGGGGGAAAAAACCCCACCGCAAATATTAGGTGTCGTATGTCGCTTTTGCACAGCTATGCAAATCCCTCCCCCTTCCCCTTCGCACATCCAGAAATTGTATGTTAAGTTGATTAATGTAAACTGGCATGTGTGTTGTGACTAACAGAGGCTTAAAATCCTTAGCACTTATCTCTCCCTGCAGCTCGAGTTTTCAGACTCACTTAGGATCCTTGTAAATTCCCCTGGCGCTCTGGCTCATGCTTCCCAGTTAATTGCACGCCTGCACAGCAGCTGCGCACAGCAAAGGCTGCGTCTCCCAGATAATGAGAGGCACTGTGGCAATGTACAAGGACTCACCTTGGCAATGGGGATGTCATTACTGCTGCTGCTGGTGCTCAGTTCTCCAGTGCTAGGGTTAATGGGACGGTTGGCAGGAGTAAGGCGGCCGGGACTTGATGGGCCAGTTGCCTGGACACTTTGTAAACGTGTCTGCAGTTCTCGAACCTGGAAGAACACACAATATTAAGACAAAGTCATTTGTTTTCCTTTGCACTTGGGTCTGATGAGCAGTCCTGGCCGCAGGAGCCAAATTCTGCTTTAGCCTTGGGTTATTGATTTATTTTTTAAAGGAAGAAAAGCTTGAAAAAGTTCTAAAGCAAAAGCTTTCCCATTGTGTCAGGGAACTGCCATCAGCTCAGAGGCGAGAGGTGGAAGAGCAGTTGTGTTACAGGGAACTTCCGAAGATCTTGCAAAGTAGTTCTTCCTCTGGTGAGGAGGGAAGCCACACCTCCAGTGGGGAAGGGGCGCAGGGATCAGAAGATGGAGCCTCAACACCGAGCCTGAGCAAAGGGGAGGGGAGGCAAGTCCCCCTTTGCCAGCGCCCACGTTGCGCAGTCGGTTCGCGCGCAGAGGGGGGAGGAGAAGGATGGGCGTCAAAAGACTTCTTATATGCTACCGAACAAGATGAATAGTTAACTCTTGATGAAAGTTGCAGTGGTGAAAGGGGAGGAATAATTGTACTGGATCCCACAACTGTTATGTCCCCAGGCTTCAGATGAGTAAAATGACATGGACTTAGGCACATATTATGTAAAAGCAAATATACAGGTATGTGCCACAAGAATTAGCCTTATTTAAAGGTAAAGGTAAAGGTACCCCTGCCCGTACGGGCCAGTCTTGACAGACTCTAGGGTTGTGCGCCCATCTCACTTAAGAGGCCAGGGGCCAGTGCTGTCCGAAGACACTTCCGGGTCACGTGGCCAGCGTGACATCGCTGCTCTGGCGAGCCAGAGCCGCACACGGAAACACCGTTTACCTTCCCGCTAGTAAGCGGTCCCTATTTATCTACTTGCACCTGGGAGTGCTTTCGAACTGCTAGGTTGGCAGGCGCTGGGACCGAACAACGGGAGCACATTCGAACTGCCGACCTTTCGATCGGCAAGCCCTAGGCACTGAGGCTTTAACCCACAGCGCCACCCGCGTCCCTTAGCCTTATTTAGATATACATAAAAGCTGTGGATGTATCAATTCTTTTATATGAATTTATCTCAGCTGAAGGTATAAGGACCGCCCAAAAGACTTGGGGAAGGTATAAGGACCGCCCACTCCCAGATTCTGCTAGCGACTGAGCAGACATGGACTTGAGACGCTCTGCACTGTAAGATAGTTTGTACAGATAATAAAGTCTGGAAAAGACGGGTTGGAGTATTGCCTGTTTGCTCTTGAGCAACCACACCACCACCTGAGACATTGGTTCTTCGGCTGCTACAAAGCAGTTTCTAGTACTACCAAGTTTTATGAAGCATGGACATATTTACTGAGAGCAATCTGTCTTTCTGGCCATATGAACACCTTTAGTTTGAGGTCAGATTCAATGAGCACCACTGGAAGAAACACAAACAACGCATGTGGGGGGGAAAGCGGTGGATCCATTGTTGTCTTGTTCACTTCTTATATGCTACCGAGCAAGATGAATAGTTAACTCTTGATGAAAGTTGCAGTGGTGAAAGGGGAGGAATAATTGTACTGGATCCCACAACTGTTACGTCCCCAGACTTCAGATGAGTAAAATGACATGGACTTAGGCACATATTATGTATAAGCAAATATACAGGTATGTGCCACAAGAATTAGCCTAATTCAGATATACATAAAAGCTGAGGATGTATGAATTCTTTTATATGAATTTATTTCAGCTGAAGGAAGATTCCTTCCAGACCACAAACCATTTCAGGATATTCCTCCCGTCCACATTGCATCATTGCAAAAGCCACCTGGCAGTAAGACATGGTGGGCAGGGGAGACTAATGAACCACGTAGAATCCATAGGTGTGCCTCTGGAATTACGGCCAGAGTTCCCAGAAATTGATTTATGCATTCAATTTAGCAAAATGAATGCTAAACACAAGGAAGAAGATGAAGAGGAGGAGTTTGGACTTGATATTGCGCCTTTCACTCCCCTTAAGGAGTCTCAAAGCGGCTAACAATCTCCTTTCCCTTCCTCCCCCACGACAAACACTCTGTGAGGTGAGTGAGGCTGAGCCCAAGGTCACCCAGCAGCTGCATGTGGATGAGTGGGGAAGCGAACCCAGTTCACCAGATTACGAGTCCACCGCTCTTAACCATTACACAACACTGGCTCTCTAGCACTATCAGCCTCACTAGGATTAACAGGTGGCAGTTAAGAAGTTTCAGTTTTCACATAATATGCACTTCTAGCTTAGAGTTCACTCTGTTTCCCATTTCCAAAATGGTTCCACGTGTGTCAAACTAGCTACTAAATCAATCTCGGTGCTTGCAAACTCCAATGCACGCTACAGAGAGCCCTCAAACCAGTAAGATGCTCACATGCACACAATGTTCTGCCCCAATGCAGGAAGACATTACAAATGAACCACATTTGAATGTGTTACATCCATGATCATCTGACCCCAAAACAATAATTTACTTCCAGACCAGATCAAATGATTGGGATGATAATGAGCTTAAAGAACCACAGTGCAGCCCAGTTCGCTCATCCTCTTCTCTTGCCACGCGCGAGAGAAGGAGGTGCCTGCGAAGAAAATCAGGGCATCCTACAGATTAGAGATTTCTCCCCAGAATGTGACAAGCAAATGGATCCTCACTTTAATGGTGAGAGATAACTCACTACTCTGGTCAACTGGGGGAGGAAAAGTCTGACTGGAGGTGCCTATGTCAGTATGCAGGGCTGGTGGGAAGGAGAAGAGAAACTGATTTCAGGAGCTACTGATGAGGTGCCATGCTACCATCCTCCTGGCAGCAGGTAGTGTTGCACTGGGGTAGAGCAGAAGCAAGGATGGGGAGGGAGCCGCAGCGTGGTGCCACCCCACTGTGCCAGTCGCTGTTGGCTATTCATTCACAAAAGAGTTAACAAAATCTAAGATGCAAGTAAGTTATTAAAAAAGCAAACACACTGTGCTTTATTTCACTGTATCGGAGTACAAACATACATAGGCAGGCAACCCATTCTCAGAAATGCCTACACAACAAAGCTCAAAACAATAATAAATCTAACCAATTTAGTGCAAACGCCGAGAAGTAAATTGGAAGGTTCTTCTCAGCTACTAGGATAAATTGGCACCCCAAATTTCCATCTGTGAGCTGATTCAGACTATTTCCCCCAGCTTCATAAACCATGATTTATCCATCTGGAGGCAAGCGTCAGGATCGAATGTTCCTCCCCACCCCTCATAATAAGCTCCTGCCTTATAATCCTGGTTTATTCACCACGATTAAACCAGTTTCCTGGTTCAGATAGAACAGGGAATTGTGGCTTAACACATGCCAGGAATTGAGCACTGAAGCTGGTGCATGAAGTGAGGAGGAGTAAGGTGAAAGAGGAGCAAGCATGATGCTTGTCCCCGAATTTATGGTTTAAGAAGATGGGAAAGATCATTTGAACTGGCTCTATGAATCTGTGTTACAGGATACTGAGCTAATGGTCTGCATATAATAAAGCAGTTTGAAATAATTATTTGTAGAGAAACATCCTAGGATGACCTCATTGCATTAAAAACCCAAAGTGATTGAAGTGTAAATAATTTATTTATATTCAGAAGCTATAGTTAAAATGCAGCACTGCAGAGCAGATAAATGCTAGAAACTCAGCAAATTAGAAAAGGGTACCCAACAAATCAGTGAAGTAACTCAATACCCCCAAAGTTGCTGAACAACTGCATTGCTCTTATTATATGCAATTAAAAACAACAAAAAGGTATTAAAATAAAGCAGGCCTGACCTCAAAATGGCTTTAGGACTAGAAAAGGAAGGGGCGGGGGGAAAGCTTGCAAATGACATTTTTTGATGCAAGATTATAAGCTTTGCCTCGGACAAATACTTAAAGAAACAAATGGCCTTCTTCCGCACAGCAACTTGGGCCACAAGGGAAATCAAGAGCTCATTTTTCCTGCACCACTAGCATAGAAAATAAAAGAAGAAGAAAGGAAATAAACATGCAGTCTGAAGGGGAAATTTCCTTGAAAGTCAAACTGTTTATTGAAACACATAAATATCCCTTCCGATTATAGCAGTGGACAGAATAAAGAAGTGCAGTGAGCTATAGTCCCTAAACCCAGAGGAACTTAAGTAAAAATGAGTTGTTACATATATACATAACTTGGCAGCTCATGAAGGACAGGGTGCTTAGAAGCGCTACTCCAAAAAGATAATACTAATATTTGAGCTATGCGTTACACTAAGTACCCATATTTAAAAAGGATGCTTAGCACTATTCCTTCCTTCCCTTCTTCCAGCTTCATAGACTCTGACCCAGACTGGGAGAATGATGGGTACAAAGGGGGCTTAACCCAAAATTATTCCTCCTGGTTTCAATTCCCACCCAGAGCTGCTATTTGCAGAAAAGCAACACCTTCAAGGGAAATAACACATGATTTGCGGCAGGAAAATGTCATGTGACGGACCCCCCCCCCCACAGTTCCAATCTAGACCAGACCTTCATGCAGCTGCTTTTTTCCTGAAAAACCATTACAGTGGTACTTCAGGTTACGAACTTAATTCGTTCCGGAGGTCCGTTCTTAACCCAAAACCGTTCTTAACCTGAGGTGTGCTTTCGCTAATGGGGCTTCCAACTGCTGCCGGCACGCAATTTCCGTCCTCATCCTGGGGCAAAGTTTGTAACCCGAAGTACTACTTCTGGGTTAGCGGAGTTTGTAACCCGAGGTGTTTGTAACCTGAGGTACCATTGTAGTTGGTGCTAAGCACATGGATAAAAATGCACACATGCTTAGTGTCATGTGCAACTTGTTCACATCACCACCAGCTGAAATTCCCTCCTCTGCACAACTGTTAAAGATGTTGCAGCCCTCTTCTTTGCTACTGACTATTGGGGGCTCTTTCAGACAGGCGTTTCCCCCCAGTCCTACCCAGAGATTTCTTTTTTTTAAAAAATATTTTTTATTAACCGACCAATCAAATCAAATCAAATCAAATCACATCACATAAATTCCGAATTACAAAGCCGAATTTTAATTTTGTTGTTGTTGGAGGGACCCATATTTCAATTTCCGAAGGGGATTCCAATCATCTTCTTGCTGCTGCGTTAATATCCACAAATCTGTCCAAATAATGTTCATAATTCTATCCAGTCCTATCTTGCTGTTCCCACATCTCGTCTTGTTCGTATATTTTTCTTTTTTTCTTTATGATCTCTTCTGATAATCTCCTTAAGCAGGTAAACACCAGTTATAATCCTGTGTGAATTTTCCGTTCGTCCAATCATCATGTCGAGATGGTTTCCATATATCATCACTTTCATAAATAAAAGCACTCTTTCCATTATTAGTCTCGCAAATCTGTCGCCTTCTTTAGTCCCTCTGAGGAGGCTCACCCACAATATGAAAACAGATCTGTTCCTTCTCCCAGATATAGAACTTGCCAAAATGGCGACGCTATTTTTTGCTGCGTCATTCCAAAGCTCTTATGCTTTCCACGATCTCCTTAAAACATGCTTTGGTTAGAAAATTACCTCCACACAGTCTTAAATCCTCAGCTTAAGTCATTTAAACGGCATTTCTGACTTGTGACTTGTGGGAGGGGGGGTTTCTTGGTTAATCACATAGAGAAAAGAAAGGAAAGTCCCCCATCCAGTCCTGTTGCCAAACATACCGAGCCTTGGTGTGTCTTCTCATGATTTATTCCTGTTCCTCCGACCCGTCTTGTTTATCAGAGATCTCTTCAAGTAGCAGTCTTTACTCCCCATTCTTCCTTGAAATATGTGCATTAGCTTCCTCCTAATTGTTTCTTTTGAAGTTGCTGCAGCTAGAGGCGCGAATCAGAGACAGCGTCCCGGAGCGCCGAAATCCGCACAAGGGCTTTCTGCCTAGTGCCCCCACCCCCTCAAGTTCGTGAGTGGTATAGGGCACAGCAGGCAAGGGCAGTCCCCCCCACATGCTTGGGGGGGCCGGGAGGCTGTTTACTCCCATCACAGCCTCTTAATTACCTCGTGTGGGTCGGAGAAATGTTATCGTCAGCCATCTTCCGATGCGCCCCTAGTGGCCCCCTCTACCCAGAGATTTCACGGCTACAAAGTGGAAGCCAGCCTGTCAACATGCAAAACTTGTGCTCGGCCAGAGAGTTCTGGTCCTTCGCAAAGCAAGCTTTGGGACCAGGATTTCGGAAGGACTACCTTCTGCCGTGTGACTCTGATGCTCCACTGGAAGCATCAGAAGTATTGCTTCACACTCTGTTACCACTGGAGTACTGAATGGTTAGTATGCTAGCCTGGATATTTTCATGGGTGGCATCCAGAAGTCTTGATTGGCCCCCTTTTGATTTGTGTTTTGGTATGTTGTCAAAAGGGATGTGGGTGGTGCTGTGGGTTAAACCACAGATAGGGCTTGCCGTTCAGAAGGTTGGCGGTTTGAATCCCTGCGACGGGGTGAGCTACCGTTGCTCGATCCCTGCTCCTGCCAATCTAGCAATTCGAAAGCACGTCAAAGTGCAGGTAGATAAATAGGTACCGCTCTGGCGGGAAGGTAAACGGTGTTTCCGTGCGCTGCTCTGGTTCACCAGAAGCGGCTTAGTCATGCTGGCCACATGACCCGGAAGCTGTACACTGGCTCCCTTGGCCAATAAAGCGAGATGAGCGCCGTAACCCCAGAGTCGGTCACGAATGGAACTAATGGTCAGGGGTCCCTTTACCATTATGTTGTCAAAAACACATTTTTGCTGAGCTTCCGGTTTGGTTGAGTTTTTCTCCTTTCTGTTATTTTAACAGGCTGCTGTTCTTAGTATGGTCCATTAGTTTTAATTTCTGTACTGATGGCCTATCATTTTAATTAAAATTAGCAGCATTGGGTGCCTTGTGAGGAGCTGAAAGTTGGGATATAAATATTTTAGTAAATGAGTTTAAGATATCTTTAAGTTATGTTTTCTGCAAATAGCACTTCTAGGGAAAAACTGAAATTATATGGTGTAATTTTTGGTTAAACCCTTTTGTCGTATACGTCAGGGCGCAAGTTTGGATCAGAGCCTATTTAGTTACTTTTTCTATTAAAGACAAAACAAAAAAGCAAACAATGTTTTTATCAAGAAACACCCAAGTACTTTTATCGTTTTGTTCTTCTAACTAAAGACTAAAGATATTTGCAATTTCCCCTATTTTCAACAATTTATAAATCACTTTCACAGAAAACATAGGAAAATTTCTGTCTCCTTGCTATGAAGGTTTCATAACAGATGTCATCTCCATAACGGAATGAAAGGGAAACTCATTGTAAATCGTGCCAACAATTGCCACTGAATAGCAATATTCTGATATTCATTTGTACATGCGCACACACATATGGTAATCTGGATATATTTGGGGTGGCCGGAGTGGGAAAGAGAAGCTTGTTAAAATTTCAATGCTAAGTTAAAAGCCACTAACAACTTATCAAGCAGTGACTGCTAGCCATAATTATACACCATAAAACAACATTTATAACGGAAAGAAAAATATATGAGTAATATTCAAACCACACTTAGGGTGGAAAATCCTTTTTCAAGAAAGTTTAAAAATTGTAATCTAAGCAAATAATAAAACTACAGTATAGGGTGGGATTCGCTTAACGAACTCCCGTCATTGGAAGCCCCTGCACAAGGACTTCCACTTGCAAAGCAGGGTTCCCCCCCCCGTGCCCCCAAAATGGGCTCTGCAGGGGTTGTGATACCTCCCAGAATATAGGGGTGAGGAGAGGAGGATCACTCCACCTGGAAACGTGCAACCATAGGAGCCAGCTTTTAGGGGGCCAAGGTCTTTTCGCTGCCTCAATGCATTATTTGAAGGGGGCAGGCACCTCCGAAGTCAATGGGGATTGCTATTCAAATGGCGTGCATATGTCATGTTTTGTGACCAGTTATGCAGGGTGGGGGTTACCTGGGCACCCCTAATATTTTATTCCAGTTGGCACCCTTGGCTGCAATGCTTGCACAGACAGAACATGTTTCATACACAGCATGATGCTGAATTCCACCCATAGTGCAGGGAGTAAGGTAAAGGACCCCTGGACGGTTAAGTCCAGTCAAAGGTGACTCTGGGGTTGTGGCACTCATTTCGCTTTCAGGCCGAGGGACCGGCGTTTGTCCACAGACAGCTTTCCAGGTCATGTGGCCAGCATGACTTAACCACTTCTGGTGCAATGGAACCATGACGGAAACCAGAGTGCACGGAAAAGCCGTTTACCTTCCTGCTGGGGTGGTACCTATTTATCTACTTGCACCTGTGTGCTTTCTGCTAGGTTGGCAGGAGCTGAGACAGAGCAAAGTGAGCTCATCCCATCGCGGGGATTTGAACCACCAACCTTCTGATCGGCAAGCCCAAGAGGCTCAGTGGTTTAGACAACAGCACCACCTGCGTCCCTTACCTTTACCTACTGGGAGTACTGTTGTTCCTCACTGGGGCTGGGAGAGGAAGAGAGGGAACTCATGGATCTAAAGCAGCAAATGTCACTGCAGCTGGCCAATGTGTTGGTGAGAAAGTGGAAGTGATTAGGAAGGCAAGAGAGAGGTATTGCAGGCCAGGGTAGGGAGTAAGGAGCTGAAGAAGGCAAGCAGATTTCCCTGAGGAGCACAAAGACCACCTCCCCTGAGGCTCTGGAGGCTGTGTCACCTCTGTGAGGCCAAGCCAGCGGCAAACTTTCTATCTGTGTCAGCAGGAGCCTGACTGTGACCTTGTTCACACGCAACTCTAAGCCAAAATTCAAGAGAGATGAAATGGAAGAAATGAAACGACAGCAGATCATATACATAAGGCAAGTCAGTGGTGGTTCAGGAAGTAGCTTGCTGGCTCAGAAAAGTGAGCACACATTCTGATATATTAAATAAAAGAGTGGAACATAGCAAGAACAAGTGGTGATGGTAAACAAGGTGAAACATCCAAGGCCAACAGTACAGCTCTGAACTATGCAGACAGGAGATTTGAGGGGGTGGGAAAGGTCCACTTGTAGGTGGTGGTGGGGAAACCCACTGGTTTAGCGCACCATTTGTTAAAACCATTTGCAAGCGGTTTCTTCAGTTCAGAACTTCAAGGCTGGGGGAAAAAGAAGCCTACTGCGAAGGAAGGTTGAGGAGCCGTGTAGGTTAAAGGAGGGCAGAGGAGGGAGCATGGCACAATTAAACGAGGAATGCCACTGCAAGGGAGGGATAAAAAGCCTACAGGGAGGAAGCAAGAGGAGGAAAGCAGAGCATAAGTCTGGCTGCAGGGCTGGAGAAAAGAGAAATGATTTCTCTCCGCATAAATTTATGTTGCTGCTAAGAACTTTTTTTTTTTTTAAGGCAGTTCACATTTTCCGTGCCAAGAAAAGGTAGCTGGGGAATGAATGGAGGGAGTGTTTTGCAGATCTAATAATCCATCAAATCTAAAAAAGAATTTGAGGAGAAAAATGTTTGCGGACAAAAGGAGGGCATGGTAAAGAGATTACCCTGTTTATGGGCTTGCAAAAGAACAGAATGAAGAAAAATGGGAGATCTTAAGACTAGACAGCTACAAACACGGGATTCTTACTTAGTTCCAGCATTAGCGACCTGCCAAGTGCGCACCTCTAAGGAGGGTATGTCTTATTCATTGCAACCCTGGAGATGGCTTAGGCCCATTTTGGAGTATTGATAACACCTACATGATTCCTCATAGGTATCACATGAATGAACTGGGACTTCCACATGGAACCCTTGCATGGGACTGCCATGATTGCACAATTTGCAGCAGTTGTACATACAGGCTATGTAGGGAACCACTGGTTCATACTATCAGGACACCCATGTGCACACATACACCCCGCCCAACTGTCAAACCTGTGCGCTCCTGCTGGTGACAACATGAGGTTTGCCAAGCAAGTGCTCGGGCCTCAGAACACTTCCAGGTCATTCTTAACTGTTAATCAGGCTAAACACAGAGAAACACTCCACAGTGCTGCCTATGGTTGCCGCCATGGAATTCTTTCTCCAATGAGATTCACCAAAACCCAACCAAGCATATCGCAGTGGCATAAGAAGGCGCTGTCATCTGGGTCAGTAGCTAGGGTTTGTTTTGTAGTATACTTAGCATTGCCTTGGCGAGCATAGCGCTGAAATAGGTCCTTCCATCTAAGACTATGGCAGGATGCATTAATGGTTTGCTGCCTTTTTAAAAGAAATATGCTATTTAATTACAGACAAAAACCATCTCCCTGGGCAGAGAATGGCAATTGCCTGCAACGCAGGAATCTCAACTAAAGCGTCCATGACAGATGGTCATCCAAGCTCTGCTTAAAAATCTCCAATGGAGGAGTGTCCACCACTTAAATGTTGTGACCCCACATCCACACCCCACCAAGGTGATCCAAAAGTATAACATGGTAAATTGTATCTAAATATAATGTAAAATATGACTCTTAAATTCATATGATTTTCAGTGTTTAAGTATGCAGTTGAAAAACTATACACTAACTGTAGGTATTCTACTGTTTCTAAGTAAATAAGTAGAAGACACAAACTTGACTAGAACTCTTAAAGTTGATTTCTAATGAGATTGTTAGCTACGCTTACTAAAGTAATTTTTAATCAGCAATTTCAGCAATAAGCTAGCAATAGTTGTAATTACCATGCAAAAATTAGCCGAGAAATCTAAGCCTCTTGGGTTGCATCTTAATTAAAGAGAAATGTAGTTACTGCTAGTTCTCACTCCACTTTTTAATAAAGTGACAGTCGGGATCTGAACACTAATTTTAAGGTTTCTTGACCCGTATTATTATTATAGTATTATTGAACGGCTGTGATACCTTCGGTGTATCTTAAGCAATGAAAGTAGCGCTCTCTAATTCAAAGTCAATACACTTCCCAGGATTGATTTATTCACATGGGATACATGCTTCATGGATGAGTGGCCTGGAAGAATATAGCTCTCGTGTTCTATCACAATTATACTAGGCCAGAGTCACTTGAGCCTGTCTCATTCTCAATTTATAATGCCTCAGTTATGCTCAGCATGAGGAGGACCTGTAGTTCCAAAACGAGCCGTGACAATGTTCATAAGGCGGAAAAAGTTACCTACTATTGTTTACTTTGCACATTCCCCTTGCTACATTTCTGGTCAATTTTACTTTAGAATTCAGTATGACTCTGTATACAGACACATGTTTTTAATCCCTCCTCAGAGAGGCTAGATTTCAACAAAGCCTCTTAGGAATTATGAGTGGCTTGCAGATATTGCGCACTTCAGCCTTCTCATAGCAAACCACATAACCACCAATGTATTATAAGCCTTAAAAAGTTTAAAAGGCCAGTTTAAAAACTAAGGCTGGTTTATTTTGTTGTGCATTTGATATTTGATGTGCTTTGCCTCTATGATTTACAATTAGAATGCCACTTAGAAATAGAATTCCTTTGCCAATTGCTTATATGCATTTCTAGAGGTAACCAAGTTACACACACATAGCAAATAAAATCCAACTAGGAACATGAATTCACTAGGAAAAATTCTCCCCAACCATTCTTTGCAGCTTAACACGGAGCCCCCCAAAAAGCAGCCCAAATAACCAAGTCTTAAAACTTCTAGAAGATGGATAGGCTTGAATTCTGAGCAAGTCTGTAGTGTAATGCCTTGCACACACAGCTTTACAATAAAGGTGGAAATGAAACATTTTCAAAGAGCCCAGAAAATATCTGGATTGGTTAAAAAAAATAAACCACCAACACAAGTTTTCATGCTTAAAGAACAGAGGAAAGGCCAGTTGAACATTGTTCCCTTAAGCAGCTTGTCTGTACGGTGATAGTAAAGATTGGTAAGAAAAATATTCTTAGCCTCATCCTGACTTTTGCTACAAGATTCATGGGAGCACAGAGCAGAATCTTTCCCGTTCCTGACCTAATACTATATATTAGGCTTCCTAAGGAGATTTGTCACGTCACGGCTAACTTTTAGGAACTAACATATTATTTAAGAAAGCATTCAGAGATCTTTTTATAAGTGAGGCACATTAGCTATTTAGTCTTATTTATCTATTCTGTGGCTATATTATACATATAATATTATATTATACATATAACCGCTTCTGCCAACCTAGCAGTTCGAAAGCACACCAGTGCAAATAGATAAATAGGTACCACTGCGACGGGAAGGTAAATGGTGTTTCCATGCACTCTGGCCACATGACCCGGAAAGCTGTCTGTGGACAAACATTGGCTTCCTCGGCCTGAAAGCGAGATGAGCGCCGCACCCCATAGTCGCCTTTGACTGGACTTAACCGTCCAGGGGTTCTTTACCTTTACCTTACATATATTCAGTGCTATTTTCCTTAAAAAATGTTTAGGGGTATTCTCATTTTCCTACTCATATTGAAATACTGCCCCCAATGAGACCAAACTTAGATTCACAAAACGTTTAGGGGTATGCGTCCCCCTGCGTCCCCCCAGAAAAAAGCACTGCATATATTATATAATCCCCTTAGGCCATGTTAATAATTGGATAGTCCTACTCCCAATGCTAAACCTTAGGGTGAACAGCAGACAATAAACAAATAAATAAAAACCGCAGTCAAATGTTAAACTGTTCACAATGTAATATTTGAGGGAAAGGTGCACACAATCTCCAGTATTATTGTTACTATTAATTTGATATCTCTTTGTTGGCCCATCTGTTTTGTTTGCAGATTTAAGTCACGTCTGTATCTGCAATGACCGCCCAGTGTACAGACCTATAATATCTAACTGGATGTGGGTGGGGCTGTGGTCTAAACCACTGAGCTCTTGGGCTTGCTGATCAGAAGGTTGGTGGTTTGAATCCCCACAACAAGGTGAGCTCCTGTTGCTCTGTCCCAGCACCTGCCAACCTAACAGTTCGAAAGCACACCAGTGCAAGCAGACAGATAGGTAAAGCTGTGGTGGGAAGGTAAACGGTGTTTCCGTGCGCTCTGGTTTTCGTCACGGTGTTCTGTGGACTTAACCGTCCAGGGGTCCTTTACCTTTTACCTTTACCTTACTATCTAACTGTCAAAGTGACTCTTGTTAAGGAAAATAGTCCAACTTGCAACTAAGATGGAACCACTTTAGGCTGTTAAGCTAGTGCAAGTGTTTTCTTCCTCCTGACAAGAAGCTCAAAGGAAAAAGAGTCAGTCTATAATTTCACTTATTCAGCTCTGTTTAAATAATTTTTAGGGGTTTCCCATGAAGAACTAAGAGATTTTATTTTCCTTGATAAAACAAATACTTTGCCTCCTACTGGTGTTTAACTAAGTTATAATCAACTATTATATTGGTCTGCATACTTTCAGTCTGACTCTTCTTTGGTTTACATGAATTTTCAAGATTATTTATCTAAGGTCATTCCAAAGTAGAGGAAGAGGACCACTCACTGGATTGTGTGCATTTAAACAAACACACTCGCACACCCGACATGGCAGACTGAAGCGCAAGGAGAGCAGAACATTTCTAGACTTTGGCCAGGCTATTCAGCTTGCTTGCTCCCCTAGATTTTGCACTGAGTTTACAGAGAATCTAGATCTTCCTGCAGACAGAGTTGCCATATAGAGCATTGTACATGTTATTGCTTTCCTGGAAATAAGCAGTCCATGTGTTTGCCCCAAAACAAGGATGCATATTTTGGTAGACGCTGTTTCTACAAGTCACAAACAACTCCAGTATTCAGGGTGCTCTCTTTGTCTATGGCTATTTTGCACAGAGCTAACACTACATTATGGACACCCTACAGAAGTAAGTAATTACCTCATTTACTAATGACCTGCGAGGGATAAAAATCCATACACATGTCATTTCTTAGTTATTGCACTGCAAAGCAGCACAATCTGTTAACTGAATGCATTAAATATCTAATTTAATTAAACCTCTAACAAGGCTCCGAAACCCCATTGAGAGCACTTTGTTTGATTACAGGCACTGGGCTAAAGCAACAGCCCTATTGATTTGCTCGGCTCCAACTACTTTTATCTACCCAATTTAGTATGTGTAAAACAAACAAAAAAACTATTATTATTTTTTTTGCAAGGGCTCCTTTCCTCACTCTCTGGGGAAATAATATAAAGTGACTCTTGGTTCACGGATGCATATATAAAATATTTAGTAGGTCAAAGAAAACATTTATTTGTGTGGCAGCTATTGACTGCATTACAGATGCAGATAAACTCCCTAGTGCTCACCATTACATAGTGTGGCTGACATGGACATCTGTAATAAACAGACTCCTCTCAGGGGAAATAAACCCACTGTTCACCAAATTAGCATACAGTTCACAGCACAAGACTTCACTATTTTCCAATAACCCAAAAGAAGGATAAAGGTAGAAGTAATGATCAATTCTGTGATTACCGAGCAGGAATTGTCCCTTCATATTTTAATGTTCAACACTGAAGGGAAGAAGACACTCATCTTTGGTTACAAAGCAGTTTCTTTTGCAGCCCCAAGAAGATCCTACCATACTGCTCATCTCTCTTAGAGAGAGGTTAACAGATGTGGTGTGGGGAAAAGAACAAAAGCACAGTAGGGCCAAAGTTTTATTTTAAGCCGTTCATTGCCATAAATTGTGGGGATTAGACACACCCATGGGGAAAAGTTTATCAATGATTATAAACAACGACATTATATGGAATCTTCCAGATTTCATATAACCTCTGTTTTGGAACAGCTGCTCTGGTTTCCAGTCAGTCTCCAGGGCCAATTCAAGGCGCTAAAAGCCCTAAACAACCCAGGCTCCACATACCTGGAAGGCCGCCTCCTGTCCTACAGACCATCTTGGATGCTAAGAGAAGTGGAGGGCGCCCTGTTGGTTGTTCCATCATCCTCAGAAGCTCAGGCTGTGGCAGACAAGGAGAGGGCCTTCTCTGCAGCAGCCCCTACCTAAGCTGTGGATGTTCAGGGGCAGCCCAAGCCATTTTGGCACCTGAGGTGAAATGCCCCAACAATGGGTTGGGGAAGGAAATTCCCTCCTCCCGCCCAGCATCAGGGCTTTGTATCAGCTTCTCCCTTCCCCCGTGGCCCTATTTTGGCAGCCCTTGGAAACATTAAAGAAAAAACAACTTAAAGCCTTAAAAGAATATTTGTGTGTGTGAGATGAGTTGTTAATGAAAGCATATACATCTGCTTGGTATTAAATTTGTTTAATAATTAAAAATATAAAATACGTTAATTGTGTAATTATATAGATTTAATTAGCTATAGTAACTGTGTATATTAAATTATATTGAATATATTGCAAACACTTCAATTTACTATATGGAGATTTAATTCGGTGTGTGGCTCACTTGGGATGAAAAGTTGCCCTGAGCTACAATGACCAGCTGCAAAAAAAAAAAAGCTCCCACACATTTAGTAGTTTTGTAGAAAAAGACTATTCCTTTAGGTTACCCACAGTTCTCTGAAGATATCCATAGCTATAAACTAACTTGCATTCCTTTCAACATCATAATCCTTTCTTATTAGGCCTGCAATGACTTCTGCAACATGATTGTGGAATGAAAAACACATGAATATTTGGAAAACATAGTCACAAAAAGAAATAGTTACAAAAATAGATTCTTACATCCGATCCCTTTGATGCAAAGACAACACAGGATTTGATGTTATTTCCTTGTCACAATTCAAAACATTTTTAGTTGTGTATCCTCTCGGCTAGCTTAGTATCTGATTAAGTGGAATGTGGTCCATGAAACCTTATACCGTAATAAACTTGTTAGCATTTAAGGTGTACCAGAAAACTTTGCTGCTTTTGCAAAAACCACCCTTCCAGAAATGTAACTTCTACATCCACATTTCTCACCTCCTGCTTTCTGACTGTGACAATCTGCTGGTCTGGTGATTAATTTTCAGCAACACCGGGGTTAGAAGACTCAGCAGTGTGTCAATCATGTGTCAACTGTGTGTCAGTAAGAAGACAGGTCTATATAACCAAGCTAATTTATCTAATTAAGATCAGCTGTTGGAGAACAGGGTAGAAGAAAGAAGCTCTAATAAGCATCCAAGGAAGAAAGGAATGGAGGTGGAAGTAAACAGTAGAGGAATTAAACACCTGAACCTCAGAAAAACACTTGTGTACTCTTCCTCTGGGTAATGAACCTTAACTCTCCCACCAGCTGGCACAAAAGGCCATTAGACTGCCACAAGGCTAGATGGAAACTGATGATTTGTTCATGCATCTCCTTTCTGGACAGGCCAGTTTAAGACAATATATCATCTTCACTACCTTGAAAACCAGATTTTGGCTGGATCTAAACAGAAAATCTCAAAGACACAGATCTGAATTAAAACTCTTTCCAATAGGTCTTACAATCCACAGCAAAAAAATTGTACACAGCTTTGAAGGAGAATAAGAGAGGGCTGCTTTAAACGCTTTGGCCAAGAAGTGGTAAATATATTTAAGTGAACACTATAAAATGCATTCCCACTGCCAACAAGTGCTCTTCCTTGAAATGAAAAAAAGGAGTAACACTCTACAAAACATCTGTGATTTTTTTTCCTCCATATAAGGATACATAAATGTGCCAAATCTTCAAACACAGATGGATTAAGGCAGCTTCCCTGGAGACATCGTATAGATGCCTAAGAGTTACGGTCTCAGAACCAAGACCAGGCAGGGACCTGCAACTTTCAGATTCATTTTGGGCTGCAGGAAGATGAGCATGGAATGGAACAAGCAGGGAAAGGGTGGGGCTTTAAGAGTTATAGGGTGAGGGGCAAAGGGAGGTTACATGGAGGAATGATTATCACACCCACGCCATGCATTTAAAGCATACTTATAAGCATGGCTTTCCTCAAAGAATTCTGGGAACTGTACCCTCACAGAGCTAGAATTCCTGGCAGATGAGACACAGATTCATACAACTGCTTTGAGAACACCTTTAAAACGTTACAGCTCTGGTTATCTAACTAAACAAGAGATAATCCATTAGAACTACACGGCAGATGAGGAAGCAAAACAGTAAATGCCTTGAGAAATGGAGCCTGGAAGTGAGGATCCTGTCTGCTGCCAGCTCCTTTTATATTCTGACAAAATATACTTAACGTTTCTATAGCGGAGTGTGGCACATAAGTGGTTATTGGGCTCACCCTTCTGCGCAATCTGTCTCGTTCCTCCCGGATGGCGTTCATGGTGGCCTTCGTCCTGTTTAGCTCTTCCTCCTTGCTGCACAGCATTGCCGTAAGGCTCTCGTTCTCTTCCCTCAAGCCCGCGAGTTCCTTCTCCCAGCGAGACCTCTCTTCAGCCAGGTTGGGATACAGGTCCCGCCCGAGCACACCTTCAATCTCTTCGACTGTCTGCAGAATATTTCAAAGGAACAATAATTCATACACGAAACACTAAACGTATTGTTCACACTAACGGACACATTTCAATTTGCTCTTTTCCATTTTACAGAAGCCATTTTAATTAGCAAATGCCAGCATTGGTTTGAGAAAAAAAATGAAGCAATTAAAAAATATGGCCATTTTTGTTTACATCTTGTTATATTAATGGAAGCAACTGCAAACCTGTGGCATTTACAGAGTGCATTAGGCATCGAACACACTAATGAAGGTGAAAAACAGGAAAGAATGTGCATCCCACTTAATCAGTTGATATACAAAGTGGACTGCTGCTTTGGTGAACTAACTGAGCAAAACCAAAGCCGCAGTTGACCAGATGAGTGGTGACAACCCAGTAACAAAAATGTTGCAGATCACTGACTGGGGGCTTTGAGAACATTAGAAGATGGCTGCTGGATCAGACCAAAGGCCCATCTAATCCAGCATCCTTTTCTTCCAAATGCCTTTGGGAAGTCCAAGCACAGGACATGAAGGCAATACATGACATGAAGGCCTGAAACTTGCAAGGGGCTTACGTTACAGGGGTCTGCATGCAAAGTCAGAGGGACCCCCACAAAACCGCTCTCCTGTGTGACCATTTCTACCTGTTGGATGCTGCCAAAGTGAGTGGGCAAGATCGCAGGAACCTTGCAGGCTCTTCCAGAGCCCTCACAAATCTTCCAAAAGGCTGGTAAGCAAGGTAGAGAGCTGAAAAAGGTCTCCATAGGAGGAAAAGCTTGGTGCAGAAAGCGGTTTTAAAGCCCTCTAGGAAGGTCACGTGACCTCTCTGATGGTTTTTCACCTGTCTCCTGCCTTCTTTCAGCAACTGGTATTCAGGAACACATTGCCTCTGATACAGGAAGCAGTCTGCCATCATAATGGCTAATCTTATGCTCCGCAGATATATCTAAACCACTTTTAAAGCTGTGCACATTAGTTGCCATTAGAATCATAGAATTGTTGGAAGGGACCACAAGGGTCACCTAGGCCAAACTCCTGGAATAGAGGAATATTTTGCCCAATGCAGGGTTTGAACCCACAACCCTGAAATTAAGGTCTCATGCTTTACCAACTACATCTTATGTTAGTGAAGGATAGGATAGAAGCAGTCTGCCCCACCGTAAACATTCAGACTGAAAGGTGTGCCATACTGCCATTTAAATCTACCAACTGCACATGGCTGAGTCCTGATTTAAGGAAATACTCTGTATTTCTACTGGAAGATGTCAAAGCTGAGCAACAGAGAGAAATCTATCCAAGCCTGTAACCAAAGAGTGCTGAACTGGGGAAATCTGCAATACACTGCCTAAGCCTAAGGTAAGAGGCAGTAGCATTTTAAATAGAAAATTAGTTTGCAAAAGCAGCAATCCACTTCATAGAGTTCCTCTTTCATAGGAGGAACTAGACTGCATGTGGGTGGAAATGAATAGAAGAAGCACATTTTATTTTAGTTAGTTCTTCGTTTCAACAATGAAACCTACCATTATGTTTGCGGGAAGGTTTATTTCTGGATTACCTTCCCAGTTTGCTCATTATTCATTTATTCATTATATTTATATACACATTTTTCTCATCATTTCCAATACCTAGCAAAGTTCTGAAACTAAATCCATCCACCTCCATCCTCAGAGGTTTCGGCATTCTGGATGCGTGGGTGAACTTCATTTTTGAAGTGTGACGGAGGAAATAAAACAAGAACCCTCTGGGAGAAGTAAAGAAGCAAAAGGCACCTGAATTCTTCCCCTTTGACAAGAATTGCAATACAGAGGAAAACCCAAAGAGGATGAAAATAACTTGACCGGAATAAGAATGTATATAGTAATGATACTTCTACCTTGATTCCCAGCAATGCTTTTACAAAGCATAACATATAATACCAAAACACACAGAATAAATCAATACCATTTAAAATAGTTGAAATTAAGTCTGCATGCACAGCCCAGAAGCTTCAGCTAGTGCAGAATCCTGCCGCTAGACCGATGATGGAAACAGACTACCATATTGCCAGCACATGGCACCAGTGTTGAAAGACCTACAGTGGCTTCCTGTCCACTATTGGGTCAGCCAGGTTAAAGCTTCTTGTACTAACATACAAAGGCCTGAACAACTTGGGCTCAGAAAACCCACTTTACCCCATATGTCCCAAGTTAAACACTGAAATCATCTGGAGGGAGCACTATTAGTGATGCCCAATCGACCAGAAGCACGGCTGACACCAATAAGGAGTCATAATTTCGGTACAGCAGACCCAACTCTACGGAAGGCCTGGGGCGAGAGGAATGTTTTCATCTGGCACCTAAAGATATGTAACGAAGGTGCTAGGTGAGTCTCCCTGGGGAGAGCATTCCACAAATGGAAAGCCACTGCAGAGGCCTGTTTTCATGTTGCCACCCTCTGGACCTCTTGTGGAGGAGGCACACAAAGTGCCTCAGATGATGGCTGCAGGGTCCTGGTTGGTTTCCATGAGGAGAGGTGGATCTTGAGGTACTGCGGTTCTAGGCCATTTATAGGTCAAAACCAGCACTTTGACTTGGGCCCAGAAGCTAACTGGTAGCCAGGCAGTTTAGGGGTGAGGTGGGCCTTCCTAGGCAATGAATTCAGTATGTGGAGCGCTCCTGTTTAAAAGGTTCTCATCCAAGGGAGGGGTGCATTCAGCCTGTGGGTTTAATTATGCCTTCCATCCCTCTCCATTTAGCTCATAAAGCCATTTTTGCCAAAAACCAAACCCAGCTGTTCTACCCCTGACTTCAGGTATGGAGTCAAAAGAGAGGTTTCAGTGCTTTGCAAGTTCCACTACCCCTCTTTTTTGCTTTGAGACTTCTTGTTTCTAAAAAGGAGATGGGGAAAAAGTAGATAAGCTGGAAAGTCAAACTTTTTATCCTTTCCTACACAAGGAGGCTCACTCAGTTGGAGGCTTAGCCTATTCCGAAAAGTAGTATCCTAAACAAGCAAGGCATTTTAAAAAATGTATATAACCAATCAGATAACCTATCTTGATTCAAGGCCCTTTCTGTCTGCAAAGCAGGGAAATGTTTACTTACACAAACTACCAGATTTCACTTTGGTCAAACATTTACCAGCGCTGTTAACACTCAAAACTAAAGGTGCACTGTAAGCGGCTTCTCAGTGTGCTTTAGCTATGCTGCACAATTCAAAGTACAAAAATAAATTCACCAGGGGACTTTTCATAGCTCTGACAATGTCTCTCTTAAAATTCCAATGAAGTATGGAATTTAGGGAGGTACAGAAGGTGAGAAGAGTCTATGTGAATCATCTTTTATATGCAAACTACATGCGCTCAGACATCTCTCCCTTTAGAGGAATTTTTGCAGTGTCTCTTCTGTCTTCCATAATTTTACCCTATAGGCCACATCTCATATTTATTGTGAAAGTAAAGCAAATGCTAAAGTATACCATCTCAGGGATGAATTGAGGATTACTGCCAGCCCCTTACTATCTACTAGGCAGTTTCCAACGGAGTAACCACAGCAAGAAAGGGAAGGCTGCAGCCTTCCCTCTTGACCTCACATGTGGGAGGTGGAAAAGATTAAACAAACTGCAATCCCTGACTTCCAAAATACAGCATAGTAGTAAAAGCACAGTGCTTCTAGAATGAACACAATAGGATGTGTAGGATGTGAACAGATTATTAATATGAGGCCATCCTTTTAAACGTCCTATGCGAAAAGAAAAGAGAGTATTACATTTATTTGGACACTATTGTTATTCTTGCTCCCAGAACTGGAAAATATTTTATTGTGCTTTTTCTTTTAAAAAAACACACACCAAAAAACAGCCACACACCAACCTTAGAATAAGAGAACCTTAATAACCTGGCATTAAACTCTTGTACCTAAGGCAAATTATAGGTAAATAGAGTAATATTTGAATAAGAGGTCTTTTCACCTATCCTGTTTCTCATTTAAAACCCCTTAGCAAATGCAGAATGATTTCTCTGCACTGGGATATCTCCCACAGAGAGCACGTCTGACAAAGATTGATGAAAAAGAAGAAACCAAACATAGGTTCTACAATGGAAACAACCAATGAAGATAAACACAGTGGCTTCTTTCTAACTTTATCTATAACAGACCCATTTGCTAGAAAGTCAAATGTTACGGCTAAACCATGCATAGTTGTCGGATTTCAGAGAATACCATATGCCATCACTGTCACAATGAGCAGGTAGTTCATATCCTATTGCATTGAAGGCCCTACGCTACTGAAACCACCTACAATTAAGCATGCAGTGAGACAAGTGTGCAATATCTGAAGTGACTTCAGGAATAGCTAGGTTGTTTCCAGTTCCGCCCATCCCTATGTAAACCGCTCCCCCATGCCCTTTCAACTTCACTTTAGAACCTGTTATTTCCATCACGGCCTGGCCTTCTCAATCTACCTTTCCTTCAGATTGTACTCTCTTTCTTCCTTTTTTCTGAATCTGTGCCCCCTTGTCCCTTAATTTCTCTACCTCTCAGGCCTGGTTTCCATCTCTTCAGGCCAATCTAAAGCCTCTACAATGCACAAAACTCCTTGGTATGATATTGCCAACACATTGGCACTCAACAGTTGAAATGTTTGTGAATATTCTGTAACGTGACAACAGGTTAGCTTAATGACAAGAGAAAGCTCTGCAGATAAGATGTCAGGCAACAACCAGTTTTCAGCCCGTTTTTATAGGTAAGATGTCTCTGTGACTTAATTATCCTTTCAGTAAAACAGGCTTTATTGCCCAACTGTTATCAGAACTGTATGGCAACATGTGCTTTGATTATCTGATGAAAGACGCCATATAGGTACAAATTATGCTCTATTATGTCAGAAATTACGTAATAAAGATTAGCAACCAGCTAATGTTTCCACACCTTAATGGCTAAATCACAGTGTTCACTGGCAGTGGTGAGCTGTTCAATGTGTCTGTCCACATCTGCCACAGACAAACTGCAGCTGCTCTTTTTCCTCCCACAGACAACATTCTCCAGACCCGTCAGCACTCTCTGCAGTTCGGAGTTCAAGTCACTACAGGTATCTGTGGGGCAGAAAGAACATGTCAGACATACATTCCAAGTCACCAATAGACAGAGTTTCCATTCAATCTTAATCTTGAGGGTGGGGAGGAGAAGGCTGCACACCTGCAAGAGGTAACTCAAATCGGCAAACATTCCTCTTCACAATCTCCCAAGCACAAACAACATCAAGGTAATCTTGAAAGTTACTAATTTACCGTGGGGCTAACAACTAGACAAGCTTGAAATCTGCTTGCTTGACTTTCAAGATCAGGAAATACTCACAAAGAAGTCTTTCACATGTGACTGAATTGGCAGGGTGTGTGTGTCATTTTGTGATGTTCTTGGAAGAAGGAAGGAATATCTCCTTCCCTGACCCCCAAGACAGACTGCTTGGTGGCCTTCAACATTTTTCCCCCCATGTGGCATGGAGCATGAGTGAAGTAATTTGTTTTGCAAACATCTTTTTTTTTATTACTATCTGAAGCATGGTAACTGCGTGTTGCCACAGCAGCAAGTGTGTAGATCTTGCTTCCTGCTTATGGCACATCTAGACTGTCAGCCTGGCCTCACGCTAGTGGTAATGGTGAGAAGGGGATGGACTCAGTAGCACTTAATCCTATGATAAACCATTTCTTTTTCATAGGTACGAGAGCTACACAAAATGAGATGGAAGCAACCCTTTCCGATTATAGCCCAGATAAAACCTTGCTTGGAAAGTTTGGGAATGCTGGAAACGTTTTGCTATGTGCTGATCAAGAGTAATGACTTAATCTAAAAAGGTTTAACACCAGGAAGACATTATTTTAAAATGAAGTTCATACTGTCAAACATTTGCTTATACTGCTAACCCATCTGCTTTCCATTGTTCTAGCCTTCATCATTGTTCTTCTGCCGATTTCTTTTTCTTGAATAATTACAGTACTGTGTTATGTCCTGCAGGGCATCTTATGCCTATGATTCTCAAAGAGAGCTCTGGCTCACCAGTGACTGACCATAGATAAAAACAGGGGTTATTTTCTTCCCACTGGAGACCCATATAATTCTAAACCTGAGCATTTTTCCATAAATGAATATTGGCTGCCTCTTACAAGGCTGAGGCAATTAATTTTCACAAACCTAGTGTTTTACATTTTAGTATTTTATTTTAGAATTGCATTTTACTGTTTAATTCTTTTAAACGGAGAATTATGTTTTAATTCTCTAAGGCATTAGTATGATAAAAAGTTGCTTCTTCAAATATTACAGAGTCCTTTTCTCCAGGAATCTACTGATAAATAATTATTACTGCAATGCCACTTTTATATTAATTGCATCCACATCCAGCTCAGATTTAATGGGCAAGCATTAGCAGATGTTCTCAATATGTAAATATGGATGAATTCATTCTGGCTTCTTTTGCCTCTACAGAGTAGCATCATCAAAGCATCTAGGGCTTGAGTTCACAATTAAGAAAACACATCACAAAACAATTAATATCCAGATTCTTATTAGTTTCTGGCATGAAGCACCCCAACAAAGAAACAGACAATTTATTACAGTGCAAGTACAGTACAGGAGTGGGAAAAAGTTGTGGCTACACAATTAGCATTGTAGTGAAGTGTTTTTGATCTGTATTGTCTCTAACTTACACCCACAATCTAATTCAATGGACAGCCAAATACATGCTAACAGAAAGGCCATTAAAATCACAGCTGCACTTACAAAGTCCCTCCTTTTTGGATAAATGGTAGCTGAATGTGGCCCTAGCAGCATTTTTGTGCAACCTGCGGTTTCTTGATTGAAAGCACAATTTCCCCCCCCCCCCCCCGCCACTGGAGGCACAATTTTCATGGGGAGAATATACAAATAAATGTTTAATACATGTTTGAAATTAAGGTTGCCTAGACTGTAAATTTTGAGGGAAGCGGGTGACGCTGTGGGTTAAACCACAGAGCCTAGGACTTGCCGATCAGAAGGTTGGTGGTTCGAATCCCCGCGACGGGGTGAGCTCCCGTTGCTCAGTCCCTGCTCCTGCCAACCTAGCAGTTCGAAAGCACGTCAAAGTGCAAGTAAATAAATAGGTACCGCTCCGACGGGAAGGTAAATGGCATTTCCGTGCGCTGCTCTGGTTCACCAGAAGCGGCTTAGACAGGCTGGCCACATGACCCGGCAGCTGTACGCCGGCTCCCTCGGCCAATAAAGCGAGATGAGCACCGCAACCCCAGAGTCGGCCGCGACTGGACCTAATGGTCAGGGGTCCCTTTACCCTTTACCTTTAGACTGTAAATTGTATTAACAGAATTAAGTTTTGTATTCTTACATTGTTGTAATCTACATTGGGATGCTACAGTGAAGAGTGGGTAAGAAATCATATCATATATCATAGCATGCTGGTCCTGGTTGCATCTGGAGGTGCTATTTCATCCAATTCCAAATCTAATTCAACCCCCATAATCCAACTCATTGCTCCATGTGAGACACTCTTTTCTCTGTTGCAACATGGACACAGCAGAGCACAAGCCCTGCACACTAGACCTTCACAGGAGTCCTACAGGTATGCTTTAATCTGGGAAGAACACTGAGTAAATTGCTCAACAAATCATATTCCATGCTATTATCAATGTGGATTGGTAAAAAGGAGAGCATGGGAGTCTTCTGAAGTCCGTTCATGTGCAAAAAGTGCTTTAATAGTCCCCATAAAAAAATATCTCTGCCCTGTCGGCTCCACTTAAAAACCATTTCCCTGCATTAGAAGCTATTCAGCTGCAAACTGTTTGTTTTTATAAATACAGTTTCTCACAGATGCACCAAGGAGATTGCTGAACTGATAAAAACCTATTTGTGTTGCCTGCATTCCTGAAGCGCCATAACAATTTGTACACATTTTGTCACATTTTACAAGACAATGCCTTGCCCCAAACAAGCTCTTGTATTCTAAGTTCTAGCCCTCAGGCAGCTTTCCTCCCAGGAAATAAGGCTTTATAACAAGGCTAGAGAGACCCACATCTCAAGGAGAAAGTAGATTAAACCCAGTCATAGGATTTACAACATACAGCAAGGGAGATTAGCTGTTTTAGCCCTTGATGTTTTATTGCCCGTAGCAGTAGAGAGGCATATCTAAATTTACTAGTATATCATGACATGTGAGTCTAGCTTCGTATGTCAATGAGGTTTCTGCATTCGTGCAATGTGCAGTTCCACCTTTTCATCTCAAGATGGATTTGCATTCTGAGCATATCCAATAGAAGGGGCTCAAAGGAGGTGGGGGACTTGAGTGAATGTACCAGAGAATTCAGTGATAAAATAAAACACATACAAAATCAGGAGAAATGAAAATACGTTTTAAAAAAAAACACTTGCAAAATTGTGTTGTTGTGATATGCACTACCACTATTTGCAGGAAACAGATGTAGCAATCAGGGCCATCTTCACAAATTTCACTATGAGGAGCGCCAGCAATCAAGACAAGCCAAAGTTTTAATTTACACTTGTCTTCTCAGCTGTGGGAACTCCTGTTCAAAAAACTGCTAGAAAGCCCCAATGAAACATATAGTGTGTGTTGTGTGTGTATGAGTGTGAGTGTGGGAGAGAGAGAGAATGAGAGAGAAAGAATGAATGCAGCCGCTTGTTTAAGTAGCTTCACTAAAAGTTTTTATATTCTGATATTCTATGGCCTTTTTATTGCTCTGAATCTGAACGACAAGAGAAGCAGACTCTTAAATGTTTTAGCCCCCACTTTGATTTACATAAGAAGAAGAGAAGAAGAGTTTGGATTTGATATCCCACTTTATCACTACCCTAAGGAGTCTCAAAGCGGCTAACAATCTCCTTTCCCTTCCTCCCACACAACAAACACTCTGTGAGGTGAATGAGGCTGAGAGACTTCAGAGAAGTGTGACTAGCCCAAGGTCACCCAGCAGCTGCATGTGGAGGAGCGGGGAAGCGAACCCGGTTCCCCAGATTACGAGTCCACTGCTCTTAACCACTACACCACACTGGCTGTATAGAGCCAAAGTGGTTAAACTGTAGTGTAAGGCATTTCAAAATACAAGGGAGAATGCCTTGTCCTGTTATCTCATATTCTTGTCCTGTTATGTCAATTTGTTTCAGGCCAGGTCTGGGAACTGGCAAGATATGTATCATAAATTGTTCATTTTAAGACAAGCGTATCTTCACAAATCTAAACCCCCGAAGTTCATAACGTTCTCCTCCTATATCGCTGTATCAGTCATCTATAACCTTGCCTTGGGCAACGTTACAGTTGAACATACGGAGCCAAATTCCTTCAGCCGTCCCTAGCACCACAGAACTTAACCAATATTAATCGTGTCTGTCTAACACCACAAACAAGGGAATAAGATTACAGATGCTCTGTATTAATTTTCCCTTTACAGGAAGGTTATCCCATAGTTGAACAGCTATGAATTCTGCATGGTAAACCTTCATGCTTAAGGGTGAAACATCATCAAGAAAATGGCTAACAGCCAGCCATTTTCTTAGTTCTTTGGGGAACTTCAGTATTTCATACTGCTTCAACAATATGGTGGGGAACAATCTACTTTTCGGTGGGTGCGGTTTCAAGCCTTTTTTTATCAGCATATATCTAAGTCATATACTTGAAAGCAGAACTGAATGTGTGATCTATATGTTGTCCCTCTGAACTAAATAGCAATGACCCTTCAGAACCTGCAAAATATGGCACAACATTTCAAATCCCTCTGTCCCAAAAGTTAGAGCAGGTTATTTCAACAGAACATGCTGGCTGTAAGCCTAAGTTTTTGAACCAGAAAACCTCCTGGAGTTTGACAAAAGCCATCATTATCAGAGTCACTCTGACACAAACAAATGTCCTTAGCACTTCCCAATTCAGCCAAATGTTACTTTGAAACCTGCCATCTGTAGAGAAATTACACAGCTTTCTGAAAGCAAGAGGCTTTGAAAGAACATTATTTGATTATGCAGTGCTGAGAAGCAATGGATGATACAGCTACATGCAGCACTGAATAAAAGAAAACAGAAATCACCAAATAATAACCAAGGGTGATATATAAGAAGAAATTACTGCTAAATAATCTTGTAAATTAATAATTAGAAGTAGCAAAAAATTAGATGGACATGCAAGAATGAAAGGTTTTATTTCTATGTTTGTGACTTCTGATTTCAAACATCAGACATAGCCCCAAATATTTTTGTGAGCTTTCTAAAATTAAAGGGTCAGGACTCATTGTCTATTGAAGATGATGTAAGTTTAGCTTCCATTTCCCCCTTTTTGCTTACAAAAAGTTGCTCAATTATGCTCTACTGCTAATATATTATTAAATGTTTGTTATGGACATTTAATGGAGCAGTATGGAAAAACACTGCTCTAAAAAGAATATGCTGATATGCATGGATTAAGTATGTAAAGTACAAGCGAGAATAATAATTAGAAACGGTTATAAGGTGTATTATCCAAAGAATGCAATGACAGTATTCAAATTTGAACCAAAGGAACTCAAGTCGTGGTGGAGGGAAGTCACTGGTATGTGTAGGGTTTTTGTTTGTAGTGTAGGGTGTGTATATGTATTTTCTTTTGGTAGATTTTGTATCAGTATTTGTTTGTTTATTTTATTTTCATTTTCTGTATCATGTACTAAGAAATAATAAAAATTAAGGGTTGTTTTTTTAAAAAAATGTTTGTTGAATGCTTGTTTTTATTATGTGCTGCTGTTCAGGACAGCTTGAATAATATATACTTTTAAGTCTAATAATAAGATGCCCCACCATATCCCTTACTTTTGCTTTGAAGTTTTTTACTCTGTCTTATGAAAGCTGCTGTAGTATTCTGCTACTACCATGAGAGGCATTCAAAATATTGCTCACCCATGTCAGCTGTGACCATTGTAGACTGGTTCTCTGGGACTGAAACAGAAGTTTGATCTTGATCCAAGCTGTGTGAATCTTCATTGACCTCATGTTGACTATGACTAAGTTCTGATCGCAGTTCTGAATATTCATCTTCTTCCCTGAGGAATGAGCCACAGACAAATTATTTTCCTTTTCTTTTTAACCACCTAAGAGAAACAGCACAACTGATGGTCCTATAACCACAATAAGTAAGCATTACAAAAACTACCATGCATCTAATAAGCTAAATATCCACAAAACTTTTGTTAGAATATGACCTCTGAAGTTCACAAAATTCACCACATACTTATGATAAAGGAGATGATTAGGTGCATTAGACCATCTTACCAAACAGGTGGCATGGTTATTTAGATTGTTTTAGAATATTATTTCACTCTCTTATCTATCATGACACCTGACTCTTCCTTCCAGCATGTCAGGTACTGAAAGTTTATCCTCATAATCACTTTGAATGGTAGTTTAAGAATTACTCTGAAAAAACTTGTAGCACATCTAGCATATATAATGAGTAAGTAAACAACCCAATGGAATGCTCTGCGTAAAAGCACTCATTAAAATAGTTGGAAAAGTGTGTGTGTGTACACACATACATGGCTTTGCAAAAGGCACTTTGCACAATTCCTTCTCATCTCTATGTGGCATGTGCCAGTAACATTTAGGTATCCGGGGAACTTGTCTTAAGCTCTAAATTAAATTAATGGTTGCTTAAAAGTGCTCATTATTGCTAAGATTCTGTGCAGCTATAATTGCTAGTGGTTTACCTATTTAAATAAACTGAATGGGGATGAGGAGGGGGGAGTCTTGCAGAAGACTGTGTCTTTCTCCATGATTAAAAGAACCACATAGTGGTTTTTCCAATCACTGAAGAGGAGCTTCAATGAGTCCCTCCTCCCACTTTACAATGCTCAGAAATCATTTATTTCAGTTTTCCAGTCGCAGTAACAGCTGCAATGGATTTTAGGAGACAGAAGGGAAGAATGAATTAAGTCAAAGGAAAACAAATATGACTATTTGCTCTTCACGTTGCCCTGCTTCAGTGTGAACTCAGGCATATTGAAAGTATAGCTTTTTAAACTATTTAGGAATACTGAAGCACGAGGCACCTTTTGTCCATGACGCCAAGCAAACATTCAAAATACACCAAAAGGCTAAGTTAAAATTGGATCAAAGCAGCACATGAAGGTTCTATGAGATACATGCTAAAGTAGGCAAGAAAACCAAGCCCCAAACAGCACAAATTAAAGTACAAGATAATGAAGACCTATAAACGTGGATTAATGTTCTATGAATAAGTTAATTATTAGGCACAACACAAGCCAACAATAATTAGCTTTAGACAAAAAACAATTACCATGCAGTCAAAGAGCTGTCTTTTTTTGGTCAGAAGGCTAATTTGTTTGCTCATTTATGTTGACTCTCTGCAATTAGCTCTTCATTTTAAAACCTGAATTACCTCTGAGTGGTAAAGAGGATGGGCTTATCACAATGCTAACTTTACACACAATGCTAACACACACAAGCTTTAGTGAGCTTCATATGCTCTTCTTCCAAAAAGACCATTTATTTATACTGAACACAACATGTGTTCCATCACTTTCACAATGCAAACTTAGGTAGAGAACAACTTCAGTTCATTTCCTGAGTAGGAAAAGTATCTTATTTATCTCAGCAGATGCTATTCTTTTTAGCCAAAAGGTTTTAAATCCAAAATATGAGGCAGTATGAGCCACATAAACAATTCCTCCTCCCCACCGCAGCTTGGTGAAAATTAATATTGCAAACCAATATATGGTTGAGGCCAAACTTTCAAACCTGGCATGTGAATTAAATAAAAAATGCATGAAGGGAGAAGAGGAGCTTGCCAATTACATTTTTGTTGCTCTGGTTATTTATTGCTTATTTCATTTTTTACAAAGGACTCCTTGCCTTCCCAACGATGCAGTTGGCAAAACAGATTATTTTAATTTTTAATTAATTTCATTGATTTATGAATAATCTTCTACATGTGTGTCAAGGTGATTCATAAATATCATAAAGAACAGGTAAAGGTAGTTTTAAAAACAACACAAAAATAACTGAATATTTTGCTTTCCTCTGCCTTGTATATTATTTTAATGCAACTTACATATATTGGCCATTTTCTACTTTATCGGCTCCACCTCTTTGTGGGGACGCGTTGCGGGTGAGCCGCCAAGCCTTCTCCCTCAGCATGGGGGGAGGGACCATGTCCCGCCTTACGCTGGGGAGGCAGGGCCATGCCAGTTAGTCAATCAGCCAAGCAGGTGGCTTGGGGTGTGTGGCCAGGGCCAATTTAAACCACAGTGCGACACTGAATCATCCCTTTTCAGCCTTGGGCTGCGGATCTCCCGCTCTCCCATCCTCTGCTCAGCTTGCATCATTGGCCTTGCTATGGACTTCGGTTAGTCGCCGTTGAGGGGCCTGGGTAGGACTTTTTCCACTTGGCAAATTGGCACCAGCCACTTGGTCTTCGCCTACTTCGTAGCAATCGTCACAACTTTGTAAGGTTTGGCGGTTAGGCAGTAGAATAGCGATGTTTTGGGGAAGGGGAGGTGCAGCCATCACCTGCCCCTCCGTGCTCAAGGGTATTCTCTTAAAGGAATCTGGGGGTGTGGATCTCGCCTGAAGCTTGAGGTGGAGCTAGGGCCATGCCATGACCCCAGCAGGAAACCAGGGGTGCTCAAGTCGATCCACATCGGCGGTGCTCCCCCTACTGGTGGTTTACCCTTACCAGACTTCCTGCAAGGCGGGCAGGAGTCAGATATACCGTATTTTTTGCCCTATAGGACACACTTTTCCCCCTCCAAAAATGAAGGGGAAATGTGTGTGCGTCCTATGGGGCGAATGCAGGCTTTCGCTGAAGCCTGGAGAGCAAGAGGGGTCGGTGCGCATCGACCCCTCTCGCTCTCCAGGCTTCAGGCAGCTATCCCACGGCTAGCGGAGAGCTTGCCTGCACCCAGAAGCTTGGGGCAGGCTGAGCTCAGCACGCCCCAGGCTTCGGGCTTCGCGCAGCTCTCCGCTAGCCGGGGGAGAGCTGCGCGAAGTCACACAGCTCTCCCACGGCTTGCGGATAGCAGCCTGTTCTGGGGTCGGGGGAAGCTTGGGCCCCAGCCCCACAACTGGGGTGGAAATTTTTTTTTCTTTATTCCCCCCCCCCAAAAAAAACAACTAGGTGCGCCCTATGGGCCAGTGCGCCAAGTAGTCTGTTGATGCCAATGCCTAAGCCAATACTGCTCACATTCTGTAACCAATAAAGTTGTGGCCTAAATTTTGCCCATTAACATTAACCAAAATTCTGTGTCCTTGTGTCTTTATTCTCATGGGGCTGGCTCTGGCTTTGACACACAATTATGTGTGGTTTTTTGCATTTAAAAATATCTTTTGTGTTCCTTCTTGACAATTTGATTTAAAGTTAGGGTATCAGTCTTATTCAGAGTCAATCCTGCAACAGAGTTGGCTTACAGTGTATACTATACACCAGTGACAAAGATATTTTGAAATATGTTTGGACAACCATTTGTGGTCCCTAGATGAACAATTTCTGTATTGTGCCATACAGCTCCCTCTTAGCCATTAGGTGCCAGGAAAGCTTAGCTGGCTGTTCCTCTGGAGTATTCACTTTGATCAGATCACAATTACCAAACCCTGCTTTAAACTACGGCAATGACTTACCCTGATAGGTAAAGGTTGGAAAAAGGAAACGAACAGTGTAATATGTAAGTTTGTCTTCATCAGTTTAGCATATTAGAGCAAGAAATTAGGCAAGTGGCACTGGCATTTCCCCACTGCTATCTTCGCTAAGGAATTCATCTGGGGTGTTGACAGGGTGTGTGCAAAGTAATTCTCTCATGGCTTCAAAACCCAATCCAGGCATTGGCTGGTTTCCAACATTTGCTCTGCTTTAATTAGTGCTGGTAAAGCACTTTGATATCCTCAGGTGTTAGGTCCTCTGTGAATACAAGGTTTGCTAGAATTATATTTATGCTAATGTTTTTGTCGCATCTACTCAAAAATAAGCAGCTGCCATTTTTATTTCCTGTACCAAAGTGAGGGCATGTGATAGTTCTCCATGTACTTCTGATCTACACTTGGCGTTGAATGGGCAGCATTCTCATCTCTCCTAAGAAATCAGTCTTCTAACGTTAAGGTTCCTCTCCTATGGAGCATGTATAAAGTATAATGCTTTCTGGGCAGCGAAAATATATGAGAGATATTACGCAAGTGTTATGAGCCAATTAGGAGCTATCTTGAAGCGAGACACCTACAAATTCATTAGTAATTAAGGGCTTTGCAGATAACTCATTTTGCTTATTTCAGACTTGAGATGAGATTTTTTTCTTCAGGTGCAAGATCTTCTGTTACTTCAGAAGTAAAGCATAAGCTACAACTGTAAGATCTAATATCGTTCTGTGGTAATTTCATAGAGCTGATCATGAATGGAAGAATATATTCAACTTAGGAAGAAGCGTGAGGAGCTAAAGCAGCCAATATGATTAATGTTTGCAACAAAATTCCTTCAGCTCTAGATAGATTTCATAGATGAATTCCATAGCTAGTATTGCCAGAGATGAACTTTGTAGAGAGTACTAACAGACATTCACAAATACCAAATGTATCTGAAAGAGACAGCATCACATTGAAGAGACATAGAAGAAACTCAGTGTCATTTCCATAAAGAATCCAACAAAATCTGAACCTGAACACCAGCTGGGTCCTACATTTATGCTCCAACCACCATCACCATTGCCATTTCCCCATAGACCTTTCAATGAAATTTTCTTCACAAATTGTGTAAAGAAAAACAAAAGCCACTCTAGAAGTTTCACATATACAACCAACAAAATGCAAAGTTTAGTTTTCACAATAATGGTTTGTGGCCCAATGGTGTATCTCAAAAGGGAGGACGAGAGGTGTTTTGGCTGCAGATCTATTTACTTTGGGTGGCATAGTGTATATCTGGCTCAGGGGAGAGAAGTATTACTGGATGGATAGTTCAGGCAGTAAAGCGTGAGACTCGTGGCTGTGGGTTCGAGCCCCACATTGGGCAATAGGTTCCTGCATTGCAGGAGATTGGACTAGATGATCCTTCCAATTCTACAATTCTATGACTGGACAAGTGTATGGGGAAGCAGCAGCATACAACTGTAAGGATTAAGGGATATAAAACAATCAAGTTTCTAAGCAGGTACATGCGTGCGTGTCTACATGTATACACATGTATGCGTGTGTGTATATGCAACCCAATATGATTAGATGGGAGCAAATATTTATCGAAGCTCAAGAGGCAGATTTATGCTGGTGTTAGGCTCTACCTTATAGTAGTTCCTTGAAGTCGATCGATTTTCTTATTTAGTTCTGCGATAATGCTGTGGAGCTCCGTGATCCGTTCTTCGTAGCGAAGCGTCGTCCGCTCTTGCACATCTTCGTGCTCTCTCATTAGGTGGGACTGTTCACACTAAAACAGCAGCAGTAGAATAAAGACATTCAGAGGAACAGCATGGGACATAATGGGGAGCTATACGGAAAAAGGATGCAAGAAAATGCTTCACGTAGGACTCGGCTAAATTAGTAAAGGAACAGCGATTTGAATGCACTATAAACATGCAGCAACAGATGGCGCCAGAGAGCAGGAAATTTTAAAACGCAATTTTCCATAGCGATTTTTTTCTTTTGTTATAACGCTCTAATTTCTGACTTATTTATAGGGTGTGTGTTTTTCCTGTGTATATATCCACCTGAAGTCTCTCACAATCCCACACTTAGGAAATATAAGTTTTGAATAGGAAATTATAAAGAATAGATCTTAATTTATAGTTTCTCAAAGGGAGGTGTGAATATGAGATTATAAGCAACACTGCTTTTTGTATGGATTGTGTCCTTTGGTTGTTGCCAGTTTGAGTAGGAGGCAGAAGAGTTGGCTGAACAGGCAGCAGTAAATTAGAGAATGGGTAAAGACTGACATCTTCAAATAGTGTTCAGTTCAGAATGTGATTTTCTGTAAGTTCAACAGTAAAACTGTCTTTATAATATGCTGTGAATCCCTTTTAATGTCATGTTTGACTTCTCTCGTTTAGCTTACACAAAGAAAACATGTCACGATGCACATTACTGTACCAAATTACTCTCTGGCGCCCATGAACCCGATCTCAGACCTAGCTAGCTGCAGGTTTCAGACATCCATTGTCTTCGATCTGAAATAATATTTCAGACATGTCAGTGTGTGACAATTACTTTCTGTCAATAAATAAGAACTCTGCTTTACCAGATTTCATCTCTCAAAGTAGTGCGCTGAAGAGATGGCCATTGCTTATTTTGACTGAAGATATACAGACTGGTGCTAATGGACTTTAGCCACAGTAGCTATCCTGGTCTCTCTCAAATCATTGGACAGCCAACATTTTTCAAAATAAACCTTATCTGATGACAGACACATACAATGAACACTGCAGTACAAGAACAAGAGATGGCACCAAATCTTTGAAGAGGAGGAGGAGGAGGAGGAGGAGGCATGGAAGATAAATGTATATACCCCTGCTCCCGTGGACCCTTTAAAAAGGGGCTCAGAGTACTCCAGCATTTGGATCTAGTTCAAAATGGGCTTGATCCTGTTGTGCTTGTTCCTTCATCAGTTTTTCTTGCAATATGTTACAGTGGTACCTCGGGTGACATATGCTTCAGATTACATTCACTTCAGGTTACAGACTTCGCTACCCCAGTAATAGTACCTCGGGTTAAGAACTTTGCTTCAGGATCAGAACAGAAATTGTGCTCCGGCGGCAGCAGGAGGCCCCATTAAAGTGGTGCTTCAGGTTAAGAACAGTTTCAGGTTAAGAACGGACCTCCGGAACGAATTAAGTACTTAACCCGAGGTACCACTGTATTAAGAAAACATCTTGCTGTCCATCCTTAACCTCTTCTCCTGCCTGCAATATTCCTCCAACTAATCCTTGCATCTTATCAGAGCTTTTTCTTCCCTCTTTTTCTTCTGTCTCTCTTCTTAGTAACTATCCAGGATATAACAAAGTCTTGACAATATGCAATGTTACACAAGGTAATATGGGGCCAAAACTTTCCTATGTTTATCCCAAATTTGTTATAGACTCTTTTACCCAATTAAGCATATGATGCTCCTTGCTCCATCTGCCTTGTTCATCATAATCCAGGCCCTCAGTGATATCGAAACCTACCGGTAATTTCGTTCAATATCCCAGCATGAATGAGCAGTCTGCAATTCCTAGGAATGTAAACCTGTCAACAGGGCAATATTTGTTGATATTGGGAGCCACTAACATAACCTCTTTAAGATTTAGCTGCATGATACACGCTTTGATATTAGGAAGCTTTTAACCTGCCCAGTCTGGTTTTCAACCTCTATAGTGTGCATGGTATAAAATCTTCCATATCAGCCTTCCCCAAACTGGCTGTGATGGCTGGGGAAGAGGGAAAGCTGCAGTCCAAAACATCTGGTACCAGGTAATAATAATAATAATAATAATAATAATAATAATAATAATAATGTATTATTTGTACCCCACCCATCTGGCTGGGGCTTCCCAGCCACTCTGGGCGGCTTCCAACAAAGATTAAAAATACATTAAAATGTCACACATTAAAAACTTCCCTGAACAGGGCTGCCTTCAGATGTCTTCTAAATGTCAGGTAGTTGTTTATCTCTTTGACATCTGATGGAGGACGTTCCACAGGGTGGGCACCACTACCAAGAAGGCCCCCTGTCTGGTTCCCTGTAGCTTTGCTTCTCGCAGTGAGGGAACTGCCAGAAGGCCCTTGGTGCTGGATCTCAGTGTCCAGGCAGGTTGGGGAAGGCAAAGTCACAAGGGCTTTTTTCTTGGTTTCAAATTCTAGCTCGTCCATAAAATTTTGTCAGCAGTGCTGATACTCTTTCTACGGAGGTCGCCTGGGGCCTCAGTTCACAGTCACATTTTCTTTACTTTTTATACTCTTCCTTTTGACAATCAGTCCACTTCTTTTGGCCTGCAACATCACTGCTGTGTCACGAAGCATTCTTTTTCTACTCCCTCCTCCTCTCTGTTCTTAAAAGTATTTTCAATCGTTTTACAGGTACAGTTGAATCTCCGTTTACATAACCCTCTGGTAACTTAACTACAGGATGCATGTGCGGCAAACCTGGAAGAATTTGACTGGGTTTCACCCCCCCCCCCACATGCACAGAAGCAGTCCTCAGGTTGCAAAACCTCAGGGTCCTACCGGACCTCCGGAACGGATCCCGTCCACAACCGGAGGTACCACTGTATTTCTACTTAGCAACAGATGAGTCAGCAAATTCTGGAAATGAGTAAATAAGCTGGTCACTTGAAGCACTCAAATTGCTCACCTTTCCTCCTTTTTGTCAGTCTTCTTGCAAATGTACGATTTCTGTAAGTTTGACCACTGAAGCTAAATATCAGCATTTATTAACCTTGTTTGTTTTATATTGGGGATTCTCTATTTAGTGGCAATTAAAATGTTTGCCACTGCTAACATATACCTTCCAACTCCATATGTTAACTCCTTACATGATTCTTAGTAAACCTGACCAAACTGAGCAATGGTTCTATGGGAATATGATATCAAATCGTTTATTTGTACAAAAACATCTCCCTGGGTTTCTTTTCTTTCTTTCTTTCTGCATTCCTATCACGCATGCAAGAAATCTCTATCAGGCTTCTCTGTCTTTTTCACTGTATCATGGGTATCTACACGCACACACACGTAGACTCTTAAAAATATTAAAATTAAAATATCACTGAAGTATTTAAAAACACATGTGGATCCAATAATAAACAAAGACCTGTTTTCAATATGCTTGTCTATAAACTGATGTCCTCCTCTCACTCTAATATAATTAGTAAGCAATATTTTTGTTTCATATGGCAATCATAAATGAATGAGGCTTTGCCGCTCTTGCAGTTTGCTGCTACTTTCAGTCTTGCAGTACAAAGCAGGCTAATGCTAAATTCTACAACACATTTTCCCACTCTTCATGGTTGCCTAATTTGTTTAAAGTGGAACTGCCCAACTGAATAAACTAAAAACTAGATTGTTCCAGTCCAAAAACATAAACCTGAGCAATACACCAGTATATTGGAGTTTATCTCCAATATTATCCACCACTGTCTGCAATGTGCTAACATCCTTTTTCCAAATAATCTTTCATATATAAGCACACAGAACTCTGATTTACAAGATTACCACAGAGATACTGAATTCATTTGGGGCACCAAGCCACAATTGAAACTATTGTATGGTCAATTGCTTTTCTGTAGTATTTTTTTGTAGCTGAACTTTTTAAATTGAATATTTAAAAAGCAGTTCCAGAAAAGATGGAAAGTTTGGTTATTTTAGCCTAGCACCTTCCTCTTCATGTTAGAGCCATTTGCAAAATTATGGCTACCTTACATGTTTATAATTACACTCTTCCATAGATTTCTCTTTAAATATCTGATCATCCTTCTACCATTACACTTTCACACAGTAATTATAGGTGATTTACAATTTTACCATTTCAAAACTAAAGTCCCAGGTCTTTGTTTCAGTGGTCAATGTGTTGCAGTTAACAATATGAGGAAGGAAAGGCTATGTTGATGAGAATCAACGAATTCTTGCAAATGTAGAGCCCTTGTTTGGAACAGGGTAGAATAAAAATTATTTCCAGGCTAAAGTTTCCAGAATAAACTTTAGTTTCTAGGATAGGGATAAGAGGGGCTCACAATGAAGGAAAGTACTTGGAAAATCTCAAGAGCTAACAAAAAGAGAAAGCAAAATATAGGGTAAGAAAAAGACACCAGGCCTGGGATATTGGTACAACAGCAGGACTGTCTTGTCTTTTAATACACTTAAAGTTGCAATGCATTGGATGCAACAATGCAGCTGTATTATTGTACTGAACTAGAAGGCCTAACCTTAACCCCCAGAACTGTGGTAGCATTTGCTCCACAGGCTGAGACAGCTGCATAAAGCCGAAATCAAATCTTTGAGCGATGAGAGATCCATGGCAGGTCAGGACGGTGCAAGTCATTACACGATTCAGCTGTATCTAGAAAGCCATCCAATAATTTCTACAGACTGCATGGCATTTTAAGCCAAGGAAGAAGATTTGGGACACTAACAGTTAATTCATTGTTGTTATCTTAAAGCTTGCACTTTCGTCATTTTTGACCGAGGGACCCCTCAAAGCCTCACTGAGGCACAGTTTTTCTCTTGATAGTACAGACGACGTACTGTTCAAATATATCAGTGGGCAGATGAGAATGATTAAGAAACCTGATATGTGGATGTTGGGTCTGACAAAGAGAGCATTTCAAAGCAAAACTAGCACCAAACCAAAACAATATGTCAGAAACCTAGGTCAGCTGTATAATCACTCCAAGCTATTTCCTCACTCTTGTGTCACAGCAGTGATGTTCCTGGGCAGTTATTTCCCAATATTACATTCCTGGACCTATTGTTCCAATACACAAAACTAGCTATTGCAACAATACCTTTGGACATTGTTTCCCAAACTTGTGTCTCCAGCTGTTCTCATCATCCCTGACCACTGGTCTTGCTAGCTAGCGAAGATGGAAGTTGTAGTCCAGAAACAGGTGGAGACACAAGTTTGGGAAACCCTGCCTTAGGATAAAAGGGCAACATCATACACCTTCTATATCATCACAGTATGCATAGCCAAAACATGTCTAGTTGCTGTTTCTTTTCTGGGAGAATTGCGTATCTCCAAAAATCTCCAGTTGTGTAATGCTTCCTGGCAAAATAGTCCTTTGGAGGTTAATGAATGCTCTTTTTGATTATGCATTGCCTAACTTTTCCAGCAGAGTTGTGAGGAACAAGCAACACCCCATTAGCATGGGATTCCCAGATGTCTATTATTTGGCAATTTGATGATCTCGACATGTTTGCTCACTTGATACTGTAGCTTCCATTGCTTATAAGCTCCTAAATTCCATTTTGTAAAGAGGTTGGTGCTATTGTGTAATGGGCACAAGTGTTGTCACATACAGGAAGCAAGTTTGTGAATTCTGACTATATTACAACTCAAAACTACTTGGAATTCATAAAACTGAAATGTTGTTAAATTTGTTCCTTACTCAGCTCTGGTGTTGTTCTAATTCCTGTTCAACCTGATCCAGAACTAATAATTTTATTTTCTCCTTGCTGCGAATGGGCTGCTCTGTTAGCAAATGCCTCCCTGACTAGCTTTTTACAAGCTCGGTCTTTCAGAAATTGACAAAGGTTGCACATAACCCTGGGACAAACCATGGTTTAGCATGAATGAGAAGACTGACCTCTGCCCGGGTCCTGCTGCCGACACACTACTCGAGGTTACCCCATGGTTTGTTTTCAAGGGACATCTGAACCTAAGCTTGTGGTTTGTCTTCCTCCTGACAAGCCAAGGTTTGTTCTTAGTTTACCATTTGTGGTTTTTCTGGGGTTCAATAATAACAGCAAGATAAACCATGGTAGTACAGCAAGACCAGGGGAGGAGAGCAGCAGCCATAATCTTTTCTCCAGTAACATGCATATTTGTTCATTCACTCAGTCTAAGCCATAATCTGCCTCAATGTTAAATGTGAACTTTTTGTCAGCACTGCAGGGGACAGATAGTGCCCCCCCCCTTTCCTAACCATGGATCTTTAAGCTTTAAAAAGAGGTGGAGCAGAAAGACTTTTGACTCACTTCCGGATGCCTATTTAAGACATGTTGTGCCAGAGCTGATCCAGGGCCAGGGAACATGTGGCCAATACCATTTCAAAATGTCCCAAAACAAAAGAACCTGACAGTATTAATGCAAAACTTGGATCCTGCTTTGTATTCCCATTTTAGGCAGGTGGGATAGGAATGCAACTATCTAAGTAATCTGCTATTTTGCCATATTTACCTTCTCTGAAGTACTCTAAAGGTAAAGGTAAAGGGACCCCTGACCATTAGGTCCAGTCGTGACCGACTCTGGGGTTCAAACCGCCGACCTTCTGATCATCAAGTCCTAGGCTCTGTGGTTTAACCCACAGCGCCACCCGCGCCCCCAGAAGTACAGTGGTGCCTCGCAAGACGAAAAGAATCCGTTCCGGGAGTCTTTTCGTCTTGCGGTTTTTTCGTCTTGCGAAGCAAGGCCATTGACGGAGTAGCGCTATTAGTGCTATTGGCTAAAAAAGGGCTAAAAACGGCTTTTTTAGGGGGGGGATTAGCGGTTTTGCTGCTAAAATACTTTTAGCAGCTTAGCGATTCAGAATAAGGGGTTTTGGAGCAAAAAAAAAAAAAATCGTTTTTTTTCGTCATTTTTCGTCTTGCGAAGCAAGCCCATAGGGAAATTCGTCTTGTGAAGCGCCTCTGCAGACGGAAAACCCTTTCGTCTTGCGGGTTTTCCGTCTTGCGAGGCATTCGTCTTGCGGGGCACCACTGTACTCTAACTTTATTTTAATATGAGTGTTGCTTTTAAAGGCTATCAGCTCATCCCCACCTTTTACAAGAGAAATTACCTAGATAATTTGTTACACACTTCATGTGAAACCCTTTTCATGTGTGAAACCCTTTCCAGCAAAGTGTGTAACAAATTATCTAGGCAGACTCTCTTGTAAAATGAGAAGCGAGAATCTTGAGTGGGTCAAGCAAGTCTTCAAGAAGTTATTCCCCCATAGCTGATGTTTATTTTATTTTTTGGGTGCCCAAGCTGGACCTAAAAACGTAACAATGGAAATTAAGAAACCAACCCTTGCCAGCAAATTAAAATCCAGTAATGGCTTGGAATGAGTGCTTTATTATGATGCAAATGAAGCCTGGTTAAAAAGCAGTACAAAAGGGCTAGCAAATCCTATGACAGATAATTTTACCCTGCATTCCTCTTCAAGTCTGCAAACCAACGATGCACAACAAATAAAAATCAGTGTTGCTAATGCGAGACAAATATCTTGAATTGTTTACTGGTTTTTTTTTGCTCACGGCACACATCCCTTTGCACTAAATTGTGCTCTTTTCACTGAAAATGGTGGACCACATCTACAGGAAGTATACATACGATGCTTAAGTCAGAGCAAAAACATTGGGCAGTATTCACTGCAGCATGATGCACAAGCAGAAATACTTGTGCTGACGGAGCAAACTCCCCTCTCGTCTCCGCAACATGTTTTTTTCTGGGGGTTCTCCTGACCCTCTGAAGCAGATTGAGGGGAGGTGAAGGGAGAGGTGGAAAAGCCCCATTGTGCTAGTGGGAATCCTATCCACTGTCTTTCTTTTCTCTCAAACTAGACTGTATGGAAGAATGGCAGATGAAGGTGATGGACTATATGGAATTAGCGGAAATGACCGGCAGAATCCGAGACCAGGGAGAAGAGCTGGTGGAGGAAGATTGGAAGAAATTTAAAGACTATTTACAGAAATATTATAAAATTAATGAATGTTAGAATGATGTTGGATTGAGGTTAAAGGGTTATTAGTAATAATGTGGTGAAGGAATATGGAAAAATGGAAGGTTAAAAGACGAAAAACCAAAGGTATAATATACTAAGATAAAGATAAGGATAAGGTAGAGGGAAGGGATTTGCTGACTAAATAATTGAACTGGAATACAGAGAGGGGAGGCGTGGGGAAGTCCGGGAAACAAGCAAATGCAAGAAATACTATGAAAATTGAATTGTTTTTATTTGTTTTTATTTTTCTATGTTTCTTTTTCTTCTTTTATGTGAAAATCTTAATAAAAATATTATGGGGGGAAAAATAGACTGTATGTCAGCAAAATAAATCTCTGTTTTACTGTTTCTGAGCAGAACTTCATGCCATTCATATTTATTTAGAAAACGTATACCCTGTTCTTCAAATGCATTTGCATCAGTTAGGATGGCTTACAACAAATAAAAACACAATGAATTAAATAAGAGAGTTGAAAAACATTCAGAAATGAGTGTGTGCCACAAGACATTCTGCCTAGAGAAAAAAAGGATGGGGAGAACAGGAAAGCTTTAACCAGTTGTTGGAAAACAGTAAGATGGGACCAAATGAATCTCATAGAGTAATGTAGTTCTCAACTTGGTCATGGTCAATGAGAAAGCCCATCTCTTGTCCCAGCCAACAGTGACTCAGTCTATGATGGACACAGAAGAAGGGCCTCTCCAATAGATCTTTGGGAGCAGCAGGAAGATACAGGAGGAGACCAGCTCCTTGAGTATCCTGCAACCAAGCCATTTAGGGCTTTAATGATAGTCAACATTAAGATTGTGCTCAGAAACGGGTTGGCAACCAGTTGGCAACCCTTGCATAATAGGGGGTAATATTATCCCATGAGCTTGTTATTCAGTTTGGGCCAACTGAAATATCTGAAGACTTTCAAAGGTAGTCCATGCAGAGTGCATTCCTCTAATGTAAGTAAGGTACATGTTTCTGGGTCTTTTCAGGAATTGGTGCTGGTGGCACAGCAGCCTAAGCTGAGCAGAGCTATTCCAGGCCACAGCCTCTATCTGGACATCCAGAGAGGTGTTCCTTTTACCCACTCAACAGCCTCAAACAAACTACCAATTTTCACTGTTTGACTGTTAAAGCCTCACTTATTTGACAGCTATCTTACAACAGTGCCTTTTATCTTTTTACCGATTAAATTGTTTGAAGCCTTGAGAGCAAATACCATTTCAGCGGCTGAACAATCACTTACCTGTGCCTTTGCCAATTTCTTTTCCAACGAATCCCTTTCTCGTTCGGTTTGCTGTAGGCGTTTGTTAAGTTCCACTATGTCTCCTTTCAGAGATGCCAGTGCTGCTAAGTGGAGCTGTAACACAAAAACAAAGTGCAGCTAAAATTAAACGTAATCTACAAAATGCACCACTTCCTTATATGTATTCTGGAGCAGTATTGATGATACAAGTGTCTGAAGCAGGGTGTGATGTTTCACACTTCAGAATTTGCAAATCAAAAAGTAGGACAAGCTATTATATGCTTTCATTTGGGACATTTCCAGCTTTACTGCTGAATACATTTGCTTATCAGAACATACACCATAAAAAACTTAAATGCAATGGAGTCTAATATAATTGGAAGTTCCAGTGCATTACTCTTTTAGTGTGACTTTAAATGCAGAATTCTACGTTACCGAAGACTTCATATACTTTGGTTCACTTTTATGCCATTTAAGTCTCCCAGCAGTCTGTTGTCTGAAGAATTCCTCTTCAAAACCTCATCTTCAGCTGACACAACTAGAGCTAACCATATCAGACTGTTCTAACTCACTTATCTTCCACTTTCTCTCTTTCCCTTTTAAACCCTCTTCTTATGTAAGAATCTTTCAATCTCTTGTGCTTGTGAAAATTGAATAGTCACCTCAGAGTACCCTTGAATTATTATTTTTGGTTGCATGCTAAGAGTGCTACTTAAATGGTATGAAAAATACATATATATAAATGTCTGGATAAAGCAGTTCTCCACAAAATATGGAACAAAGCCATAATCTTAACCCTTATCCATTTAGCTTGAATACCCAATGCTCTCTTAATCTGAACCTAACATACACATCACTTCCTATTTTTTAAAGGTTCTGTCCGAAGCATATAAACTCTGGCCTTTTTCTGAGTTTATTTCAAATTAATTCTGACTTTTCAGCATTCTGTTAGGCTATGAAATGCCTAGTCTACCCTTCAGTATATTATTTTGCTAGCTGCAAGCATTTGCACAACACTCCATGCAGACTCAGGAGCAAAAACCTTGCTCACGTCACACCAGCTTGACCGGACCATCAACCAAACATGGCCATCAGCTTTGGCTTGGTCAACCACAATTACCATTTATAAGACTTAACATATTCTTTATATCCTTAAAATATTTGGTATTTGGGTGCACGTGAGGATTATATGAATGAACCAAAATACTATCTTAGAGAAAAATAATATTAGTCATAGCACAGGGTTTTAACTTGCAACTTTGGTCAGTTTACAGATATAAAAACTCGAGGGAAACACACATTTCCCTCCACAGCTTCAAAATTCCCAGGAATGTTATATCTCTAGTACAGACTCTTATACTAGAGTCCACATTCCCAGCATGTTTAGTTCTGTCTCAGATACGTTTACGCTGGCTTGGACCTATCCACAGAACGGAAGATGGCTGGATTCTGAAGGATGTGTTCTATGGGGAGCTGGCTTCAGCTACCAGGCCCATTGGCAGACCAACTCTGCATTACAAAGATAAACCCCACAGCGTGGGAATCCCTTGCAGATGACAGCAGCCCCTGGAGACAGTCAGGTTGTGTATCCACAGCCGTGACCAGAGGAGAAATGACGGCTGGGAGGAGCACAACTGGATGCCTTAATCTGCCCCAGCTGCACCAAAACATGTCTCTCCCATATCGGTCTCTACGATCTTCCAACGGTTTGGCTTCACCCCCAAAGAGCACTCCTCTACCGTCTTTTCCGAAACAGATGGATGCCAACAAGTACAGACTCTACTGATACTGTCCACATGTAAAAATAGATACCTCAATCCAAAAGCTCCCAAACAGAGGACATACATGTTTTATCTGAGGGGAATTGTGTCCCATCAGACACAGAAGAGCTCTCTCCGGCTAGCTAGTAATAAAACTTAACTACAGGTTGCATGACTTGCATGAAGCTGCTACAATTAGCTTTTAATGAGCTGCGTTGTTTTCAAGCTATGCCCTTGGCCATCCTAGATGGACGATTTAACAGGGTACCATACGAAGACAGGCTTTTGCACATGTGGGCAACCGCAGGTGGAAGACATCTTGCGCTATTTACTATATTGCCCACTATACATTGGACTTAGGAGGTGGTTTCTCACCTTACTGTCCATACAGGAAAAATTTCTCTCCCTGGCAGATGTAAACACTAATAAAGTCTCCCTTTTTGCTTTGGCAGCCAGAACGATTAGAAAGGAGACCCTGAACAACGTATCAGTGTAAGGGAGACACAGAGATCTAAACAGAGACCATTATTTGTGGCGTGATACCCATTTTGCTTGTATTCATTTTTGATTCAGATTTGTCATGGCCAAAGGCTAGTACAATAAAGTTATTTGGATTGGATTGGACTAGCTAGTAGTCTTGTATACCTCTAATCCAGTTTATTACCACATAAAGGCTCTGCTACTCGTAAGATTATTTTTTTTCATCAGATCTACCTGTCTCATCTGATATTATTTCTCCATTCTGCCTGTTCACATTGCCTGTATAGTTTCTGTAGGCACTCAGTTCCCATTTACTCACTGCATGCTGCTTCTGAATCTGACTCTAACTGTATAAATGGCCCAGATTTGACCGATGTGTCAGTCTTACCTATCCATTGGCAGAGGTTCTAACAAAATATAACACAAAGTACTGTGTCTCCCGGAAGAAACATGAACTTTTTAACTGTGGGGCAGAAGAATAAGAATAACCTGTGCTCCTATGCCCTGGAATATGTTCAACTCAGATCTGGCATCACAACCAACACCACCATATATTTCTTATAGCTATGTTTCTACAAGAATGACAAAGGAAATACAAAGAGGAAAATATAAAATAATCCAATTCTTCTCTTTGTATTCATGAACTAAATCTAAAACCATTTTCTCTCAGGAAACAACATTTACTGGAAAGCATAACAAGGGCATGTTTTGTTTAGCTGTCAAGCTACTGGTTTCTAAGATAAATATATCTTGCAAATCTCCCATGCCACACAGCTTCTAAGTCATGGTGAATGATGATACTTCCATTTTTTTAAAACCATTATCTGTTTGAATTGAATTTAATGACAAAACCAACCAGCGACCTGAATACCAATTTCAATGTATGTGGTAGCAAAAACACTGAAATTACTGTGTTGCATAGAAAGTTAGCAGAAGTCTTATAGTAGCACATTCGGCAACATTTCTGTGGGCTTAACCGGCATTGTGAAAAGGTCAGTTTTGATTTCAAGACGGGGTGTGTGTGTGTGTGTGTGTGACAAATCTGAGTTACATTTTCTGCAGGCAAAGTGGATGTCCTAAAAGACCTGTATTGCTGCATTGTTCAAAATTGGATTTCATGATACAATTTGCTGGGTAACTTCAAATATCGCAGAAGCAAGGTAGGACTGAAGCAGTCAGTCAGCCTGGGAAATAATGGCATCTGAAATATTTTGTTGAGATGACGTCTTCCCTCAACTTTAAAAATAAAGTCTAAGAAATATAGGGCAATCACAGTAAAAACAGGACCACAAAGTCAGTTAGCATAGTACCTATATATAGAGACCAAAAGCATAGTAATTACAAATGGCAAAAGCGTGCATTTGACTTAGACTCGCAAAGGACACACACAATCCTTCTCTATACACACAAGTTGCTTAGCTTGTATCTCAGCCTCACAGAATTGCTCAACTGATCTCAGAACCCCTGTAAAGTTTCAATGCGTTAGTATTTCACAAGACTATATGCAAGGCAGTCAAGCAGAAAGAGCAAAAATACTGTAAGCGCCACAGATTTCTACAGCAGCATGTCTTTATTAGCCAGAGGGTCTTTTAGCAGTAGTGGTAATTGCTAATGACAGAATAACCTTCAATGTTAGTCCATGGCTATTCATTTTAAAGTTTTTTTGTTGCACACCTTGAAGACTAGCTTATTTGAAGAGCCTGGGTTTCCATAGTCTACGCTCCATTTCATCAAAAGCTGCAACCAATTTCACAACCAGCATTTAATAGCTTATTATTTCAGTTTAAAAGAAAAATACTCTGCGGAATCTTTATCCTAAAGCAGAATTTCATTTCTTCAATCAAGTTTTACCATGAGAAAGCAAATAACAGGCAATTAAATTTTGTTATCATTTGCTATCCTGTCACTTCACCATCCATCTACCTGAACCAGGGGTCAGCAACCTTTTTCAGCTGTGGGCCGGTCCACCGTCCCTCAGACCATGCATGTGGTGGGCCGGACTATATTTTTTTTAAAAAATATGAACAAATTCCTATGCCCCACAAACAACCCAGAGATGCATTGTAAATAAAAGAACACATTTTACTCATGTAAAAACACCAGGCAGGCCCCACAAATAACCCAGAGATGCATTTTAAATAAAAGGACACATTCTACTCATGTAAAAACACGCTGATTCCTGGACCGCCCGTGGGCCGGATTGAGAAGGTGATTGGGCCACATCCGGCCCACAGGCCTTAGGCCGCCTACCCCTGACCTGAACTAACTTTGGACATAATATTCCTGGGTGTTTTTTACTGCCAGACTTCTTTGCATTTTTAAACAGGAACTGGTCTAGTCTATGTTGACTACTAATATGTACAGTTAACAAGATATATCAATGCCCACAAGCTGGAATCTTCTGGTAGTGAATTCCTTAATTTAACTAAGTGCTGTGTGAAGAAATGCTTCTTCTTCCCCTGTCCTGCAAACAGCACCATTCAACTTCATTGGATAACTCATGAGTTCCAGTATTATAAGAGGGTTCTCCATCTCCTCTTTTGGCCCACAGTGCATTATTTTATTACAACTCTGTCATGTTCCCTCTTTCTTCTAAACTAAAAAGCTCCAAATTTTGTAACCTTTCTTTGTAGAGAAGTTGCTCCATTGGGCTGTCTTTTTCTAGGTCCCTCCCACCTCTACGATATTCTTAGCCAGGTATGGGTAGAACTGTACACAACATTTCAAATACGGATGAACCGGAGAGTCATTATGTCATTATGATATTGTCAGCTTAATCCCTAATCATGGCGATTCCTAACAAGGAATTTGCCTTTTTCACAGCTGCTGTTAAGTGCATAATGAATAGTATCACTCCATGACTACTTTTGCAAATTGGTCTTTTCCTGGGGGGGGGGGGGGGTAACAGAAGGCACCAGATCCTTGTTCGGATAATACCATTCCTTTTGAGACTCGATCTATCAGGACTTTGTTCTTTAGTCACAGTAAGACAGGTATCAGCTCTGAAAATGTAGAGGAAAACCTGTGGTTTTACTACTGTTCCACAAAGGCGTCATGATGTTTCTAGTGTCTGTGCTCAGTTTCAATTTCAGCAGTCGACCTTCTCCCCACCCCAAATGATGGCTCTATTGCAAAGAGACACATTTCTTTAAAGTGATTGAGCTATACATTAATGGTTTGCTCAGACACTTTCTCAATTTTGTACCTTTTTCTAAAGCTAATATTACACAAAGACACACTTTTACGACACAAGTGATGAAATGAATGTAATCAAAGTCCATTTCAGCAAATATACTGACAAGATGGGAATGGGAAACCTAAAGGGTAAGCCATCTTCTAGAATTAGTGACTTGACAACTCAGAATTCCCCAAGACAGTCTTGCTGTTTGATTCCTAAAAGCATGAACCTGGAATGCTGCAACCAATTGGCCCTTTTAAGCATCCATCTGAGAAAAAAGCAAGAATTGCTTTTAAAAGGCATCATTACATTGCTGGTGATTTCCGGGGGGGGGGGGGGGGAGCAGAGGACTTCACTAAACTGTTACTTTTGTGAGAATCTAGGATAAAAAGGTAGAAACACCAACAGATTCAAAATTACAGCTCTCCCCCTGTAGCTGAACGAACTAAAGTAGCTACCATCGGATTTGTTCCACGTATATACGTGAGAATAGCTATATAGAAGATGTAGAAGGAATCATTTGAACCCAAGTCAAGATACTTGGTTAGCATGCATCTTACAAGACATTTTGAAACGCACCTAAATTCTCGAAGTGCAAGAATGATCAACCAATGCAGAAAGCCTCTAATACTGCAAATGCGCAGGCCCTCCTCCCCGCCTATCATAACCGTGAATATTTCGCTAGCGCATATATCAAAATCAAACTTCTCTAGCTAGAAAATTCGAGTTCTACAATAAAAATGATCTATATAGATTCACTTATGTGTACCTGTGGACACTGCCTCTCATCCTAACCTACCTCACAGAACTGTTGTACAGATAAAAGGGGCAGACTTAAGTGTACGTTCCTGAGCTTCTTGGAGAAGTTGAACGCTTCGTGAGAAGAACATTTTGGCTCCCAAACGCCGCAAACCCGGAAGTGAATGTTCCAGTTTGCGAACGTTTTTTGGAACCCAAACGTCTGCTGCAGCTTCCGATTGGCTGCAGGAGCTTTCTGCAGCCAATCAGAACTTCTGGAATGGATTCCGATCGATTTCCGAGGTACAACTATAAATGCACTCAGGCCCTGTGCAGAGCCTGTCTGAGGCCCAGGGTGGGAGTCTTGTTCTTGGCATGACAGCTTAAGTCCAGCAATACCCTGGCGAGGCCCCCTGGCCAGCTTAGCCTTCTGAGGCCTGGGACAAATGTACCTGGATGACGAACACCCTGTGCGGGTCTGCATGCATTGTTATGTCCTCCTTCCATAATTCAGGCTGCAGTGATTTTTTTGGGAGGATGGATAGCCTTGTGGCTTAATCTCAAAATGGCAAATTCCAATCCAGAAATTGTATGTGCATACATGACAAGACTACCAAATTACAGTGGTACCTTGGGTTAAGAACTTAACTCTGTTCTCATCCTGAAGCAAGTTCTTAACCTGAGGTACTATTTCTGGGTTAGCGGAGTCTGCAACCTGAAGCGTATGTAACCTGAAGAATATTTAACCCGAGGTACCACTGTACTCAACCTGAGTGCATGTAGTTGCATTTGCTCACATAAACTCCTTGCTGTTTTTTCTTTCCTCTCCTCCTCAACACCAGTCCACTCTTTCTCCCATTATCAAAATTTGTAAGCTTCACTGGGAAAGTGACTTTTTTTTATATCTGAAGTTACTCTTTATACTAGGATAAAGCATCATGCATTATGACTACACTATACAGATAGAGAACTTTTGGTAGGAGCATACAAAAGTATACACACAAAATAGAGATGCAAAAACTAGGTTTGCTGCTCCAGTACAAATGTTTTGCAGTATGTTGCAGAAAGTTCATACGTTTTCAGTAAAAACAAGTTGCAAGAACTGATCTGTCTGGATGAACAGAACATACTTCTCCCAAAAAGCAAGCCGAGTCCAGTGTTCTCACACTCTCTTTACTTCTAAGTAGAAACAAATGGGTGAAGACCAAATAACACAAACCTCTGGGCAATAGTCTGCCCTTGCAATGGTATCAAAATTAAAAATTGATTTCCTCCTTACGGCTTGCTGAGTCTTTCTGATCTGATCACAGTACTCTTACCAAAAGCCAACAGATAAAAGGAGAGCCAGACATTCATACCCCTGTTCTAAAAGCATTTGATTCAAGCAGAACCCATACTGACCTCGAAATAACTTCTGGCTTCGGGAATGGATTGCAAGGCAGCCTCAGTGAAGGGTTGTGCTAAACAGCCAGCTCTTTCCTTCCATCCCTGCTCAACCCTGCACTCCACCCAGTCTAAACAGCACCGTGACAAAACAGAAATGCAACAAACACCCTGCGCTAATTTGTTTTCCCCACAGAACAGGTTTTCAAGATTGCATCAACCGCTGGATCAAGAAGCTTCTCCAACGTTTTAGAAGTAGTAAAAAATATAATGGAGTCAAGCGACACACTCTCTCAGACTACTGCATCCACAGTGTCCAAATACATTTTTTTAGAGGGGAAAAGACTGGTGGATAGATAGGTAGAGCAACTGCAGTCCCTTAGGACTGGTCTGGAAGCTGCAGCTGGTGCAGAACAATGCAGTCAAGCTGCTGAGCGAACAGAACTGGCCACTGATCAGCTATCTGCTCACATTCAAGGTTTTGTTAACATTTAAAGCCCTGAGCAACTTAGAACCAGGTTACTTGAAAGACCACTTGCTCCTGTGGATCTGGGGAAATTTTACTCATGGCACTGCATTGTACAGAATATCATAGCGCAGTGACCTAAGAATGGAGATTTTCTACTGTAGCTCCTGTTCTGCAGAATGACCTTCTCTCTGGCATTCATGAAGCAGCAACCACCAGTTGCTTCAGATGCCTTCTAAGACATCTTACCTTCTAAGCCTTATGAGGAACGATTGAAGGAGATGGGTATGTTTAGCCAAGAAAAAGATGAGACTGAGATGTGATAGCCATCTTCAAATATCTAAAGGGGCTGTCACATGGAAGAGGGCACAAGCTTGTTTTCTCCTGCTCTAGACAGTGGAACTCAAACCAATGGCTTCAAGTTATAAGAAAGGAGACTCTGACCAAACATCTGGAAGAACTTTCTGACAGCAAGAGATGTTCAACAGTGGAACCATCTCCCTCGGGAGGCTTGTGGATTCTACTTCCTTGGAGGTTTTTAAGCAGAGGCTGGACTAGATGAGCCTTGGGATCCCTTCCAACTCTACAATTCTATTATTCTAAGAGGCATCATTCTGTCCAGGAGTTCCCCAATTCCCTGTTTTGTGTGTGTGAATCCCCGAATATGCTTTTTATTTGCTTTTGTATGTTTTTATACTGTTTTGTTGTCAGGATTTTTAAAAACATTTTAATGAATATTGTTTTTACATTGTACATAGCATACACCTCTTAGGTATTTTCGAAATATTAAGCAGTTTAGAGGCACTTTTAAATAAATACAACAAAATTGGAAAGAGGGATGTAGGCACATTTTCCAAGCAACCCTTTTTTTTAAGAGTCAAAAGAACAAGTATCCTATACTTGAAACTAGGTTTTCCAAACACCAGGTTTTACAGTGATTTTTAACATGTCAACAATAAAAAAATACAGCAGAATGTGCATTACAGGGTACAGAATCTTGTTTGTTTTTTCAGCTTGTAACTCTAGCAATGTGAAATGAAACTGTGGACTGAACTCCAAAACATATATACATTTTCAGTAGATAGGTGCGTAATTTAGCTTGCCCATCTGCTATTCCTACCCCGCAAACGCCAGAAGCATTGACTGGGGTGGAATGTGCTCAGAGCAATTCCAAAGAGGAAGCTGCTTTCAAGAATAAAAAAGGAAGCAGTCTCCCTTGCTCACCTCACGGGAGAACAAGTTGCCATGGAAAAGTTTTGAAGAGTTGGGGTGGGGGGGAGGTCAGAGAAGGAAGGGGCCTGAGGTACGTCATTCACATCTGATTGGCTCATTTGTTTTTTATAAAATAAAACTTTTGAAATGGGAAATTTCTTTTCTGAAGTGCTCGTTTTCCTCATGAAGTTGACCTATATGAGCCAAATATTCACTGCAACTGGGCACAGAACAGTCATCTCTCGTGACAATTCATAATTTAGGATGCAGGTCACATAAAGGGGCAGAGTCAATGCAGGAGCAGATGGAATTGTGTAATAAGCTTGTTCACAAGCTAGTAACTTCCGAGTCACTCCAGAGCAGGTTTCAGTGTGTCAGCGAAATAAAGTTAAATCATTCAGAAGCACATACAATATTTATACCTTCTGTTCTTCTTGCATTGAGAAATGCAACTTACTAAGCATCACCTTGAAAATGTACAGCAGAGCTTTCCAAACTGTGTCGTGACACGTTAGTGTGTCGGCTGCAGTGTGTGGGTGTGCCGCGTGAACGCTCCCCACGCTCTTATAAGGGGTTAGTTTAACCTCTGGTTTACTAGTAAAACTGAATTTTTAGGATGCACATCTAAGAAGTGTGCCACTAACATGAAAAGTTTAGAAAGCTCTGGTGTACAGGCTTAAAATAGTATGGAGGTTGTGTTGTTGCTGCTGCGTTTGCCTCCAGAAAACACCTCCTGAGTCCTGTTCCAAAAGATTAAGCCTTCTTCCCCCATTCCATAACCTTATTTGAGTAAGTATCATTGCTTCCTTACTGAACAAAACTCCTCCCTGCCCAAGGATAGGCGAAATCAACATGCAACTTTAATTGGCTTTCATACTATTGTTATGCTGTACTATAACAAGACAATTAAGAAACTCTGCATTATTATGGTGCCAATATCAATTGTCACTATAAGTAAAGGCTGGCTCACACCATAAGGTTCTTATCCATGCAAGCAGGAAATTCTAGCCACCCTTGCAATGTCTGTGACAGATGTACTACTGGGGTTGGGGAGAAGAAGTATTCCACAGATTGCAGAAAATACAGCCAGGCCATGTCTATCACTACAACACAAAATCACATTTTCTTCTACTCCCGTGACTGCCTTTAACAGGACCAACACTCAAACTGTGTTTTTTTCCCCTTTGCCTATAATCACCCTAAGGAAATTCTAACTTGCTTAGATTTCATTGTGTCAGCATAAGAACCAGTAAAGGAAACTGGGAATTCTAGGTCATCCATATCACACACTGGTCCAGGCCCAGTATCACAGCGTAACCATGGTTTGCTTTGCAGTTCTGTCCCTCTCATTCTGGTTTATAAAAAACCATAGTCTGTTGTTTGCATCCAATTTAGGCAAATCAGTTTTTAATTTTAACATGATGCCCAACCCCTGCAATAGATCCTTTTGAAATTAAAGTACCGTATTTTTCGCCCTATAGGACACACTTTTCCCCCTCCAAAAATGAAGGGAAAATGTGTGTGTGTGTCCTATGGGGCGAATGCAGGCTTTCGCTGAAGCCTGGAGAGCGAGAGGGGTCGGTGCGCACCGACCCCTCTCGCTCTCCAGGCTTCAGGAAGCTCTGCGCAACCCTCGGGAGACCGGCGCCACTTCACGCCAGTCTCCTGAGGGTTGCGCTGAGCTGCCTGCAGTCCCGGGCTGTGCAGAGCTGCCTGCATTCCGAAGCCCGGGGCGCGCTGAAGAGCGCGCCCGCGCTTTGCGCAGCTCTCCGCAAGCCTGGGGAAACTGGCGTGACTTCCCGCCGGGCTCCCTAGGCTTGCGGATAGCAGGTTGTTCTCGGGGCTGGGGTCGGGGGAAGCTCGGGCTTCCCCCACGCCAGCCCCGCGCCTGGAGGGGGGGAATAATTTTTTCCCCTTTATTCCCCCCCCCAAAAAAAACTAGGTGCATCCTATGGGGCGGTGCGCCCTATGGGGCGAAAAATACGGTATTTTGAAAACTGTTGGCATAAATCAAAGTAATTTTATAATGGCTCTATTCAGGCACCATGCCAGGTTTGTCTGCTTTTGCTTTCTGTCTGGTTCACACTCCAGTCTCTAGAAGCGGTGGCTACAGAGGTCGGGCAACAGTTTTAATGAGGGTAAATCAATTCAGATATGACATCATGGCTTGCAAACGAACTTCAAAACAAGGTTTTGTACTGTAAGCTGAGATATTGCAATAATTCATAGTTAAGCTTTATGGTTGAGAGAAAAGGTGAATAGGAGGCAAAATGACAGAAGTGTTTAAAATTATGCACAACATGGAAGGAGAGGGGTAGAGGTAAGTTTGTCTCCCTAGAACTAGAACTCAGGAACAAACAATGAAGCTGAATGTTGAACGACTGAAGACAGACAAAAAAAGTATGCTGTGCATAGCTGACCTATGTTACTGTATTATTCCATGTATAAGACTTGGTTTCCCCCCTAAAAAAATAATGTCAAAAATTAGGGGGCGTCTTATGTTGTTGTTGTTTAGTAGTTTAGTCATGTCCGACTCTTCGTGACCCCACGGACCAGAGCACACCAGGCACTCCTGTCTTCCACTGCCTCCCGCAGTTTGGTCAAACTCATGCTGGTAGCCTCGAGAACACTACCCAACCATCTCGTCCTCTGTCGTTCCCTTCTACTTGTGCCCTCCATCTTTCCTAACATCACAGTCTTTTCCAGAGAGTCTTCTCTTCTCATGAGGTGGCCAAAGTATTAGAGCCTCAGCTTCAGGATCTGTCCTTCCAGTGAGCACTCAGGGCTGATTTCCTTAAGTCCATGGGACTCTCAAGAGTCTCCTCCAGCACCATAATTCAAAAGCATCAATTCTTCGGCGATCAGCCTTCTTATACATGGGGCCATCTCCCCCCATTTTCTTAAATCTGCGCCCCCCCCCAAATAGGGGGCATCTTATACATGTGGACATCTTATAGATGGAAAAATACAATAATTGGCCACCAACCTGGATAGTTTTAAGAGAGGATTAGACAAATTCATGGAATAAGGGTATCAATAGCTACCTGGTAGCTATGTTCTTCCTCCACGGCTGGAGCAGTATGCTTCTGAATACCAGTTGTTGCAAACCGCAGGAGAGGAGAGTGCTCTGACATTCAGGTCCTGCTTGCAGGCTTCCCATAGACACCTGGCTTGCTACTATGAAAACTGGATGCTTTGGCCTAATCCAGCAGGCTCTTACATTGCATTGAACTGACCCAATGTTTTGCACAGATTCATATTCAGAATGTAAACCACAAAGAAACAGAAGTTTTCCTTGGAAACATGGGACTAAGCTCCAAATGAGAAAAGCTTTTAACAGCAGATGTTGGGTAGGGGGATGACTCCAAGGAGTGGAGAAAGGTAAAATGAATGACCCCAATATATTTCCCCATTTGCTTCTCCAACTTTCTGCCACAGTACATCAAAGTCCTGCATAAGCATCGTTGAAATCCTTATTCACCTACCAACAATTTTGGTCAATCTTTGCTCCTCCAAAATAGTTTTTTCCTGAAGTTGTTCCTGCTGTTGGAAACCTTGTTCCCAGAGCAATTTTCCTGTAGAAGATTGCTTTGCATTTCCCAAGCTTCTACATGTCACACAAGGGAAATAACTGATCCCATGCATGCTTAGAGCACAGGTCCCCCCCACCCAGCTAACTATGAATTATACTAATGTTCTTATCGGCAGAAGCAAGTTTTCACATTTGAGTAAGAAGACTAAATGGAGTGGGAAGAATTCTTAACATGAGTGGCTTCTCTGCTTTTGCTCACCATATTCAGTCATTGCATCACACACAACAATCATTTAATAAGCCAAATATAGTCATGGACCACTTAAGGGTTTAATGGGCCAAAGTAGTAAAAAGATGAAAAAGTCAATGTAAGTCACCACTTGTAAATTATGGGCAGGGTGATATATGTTAGCACATGCCTCTCAACACTGCAAAATGTCTGCATCCTTGCTATGACCTCTCACTACATTAGAAAGACCCCTTAAGAAACATGGTTATGTGCTCACAGTCATTGACATGGCTGTAAATCTAAGTAATGTTACAGGCACATAAATCTTGAGTTCTGCAGGCTGCCCATATAGGGCCGTAAATCTTAACAAGAGAAGCACACTGCAACACCTCTTTATCTGCTCCTGAGTATTCTGTTCATATGAACTGCTGTGAAAGAAAAACAACCATAAGCTGCCCAACTGCGAGGAAATTATTTATTGTCTTGCCCTATGAACCTTTCTTCTCCATGTCAATTTATTAACAGGTGTGTCAAGCTGGAAACCTAAAGGTATGCTGCATTCTGTTCTCAGCACTGCAGACGACTGACCGACTGGTTCCTTATATGCTTCTACATCAGCACAATAAAATCTCATTTAGCCTTCTGGAATCACTGCAGCCCTCAACTTATGAAATCTGACATATCTAGAATCTGGCTGAACAGCAATAGGAAGTAGGCTGACATGCTGACGACACTGTTATGAAGGCTTCTAGAAATAGGAGTCTTACAAATTCGAATTCATTGCGTTACATGTGGTGGCTATCCCTGAGTCACATACCGCTCAATCCTATTCATGTCTATTAAGAAACTTACTCCCAAATGAGTGAGTTTAGGATTGCAAACTTAGCCTATTCCATGTCATTGGATAGCTGACTGTGATTTAGAGTTTTTTAAAAATGCAAGCTTCTGCTCCCCTTTCACTGGTCCTCAGTATCCTCACCTAACACCCAGATGGGTGGTCTCTGGTGCAAAAAGTGCTGTAAGCTCCCTAAATCAGGAATGGAAAACATATAGCCCTCCACAACTGGTCATGCTGACTGGTACTGATGGGAATTGCAATTGAAGAGTATATAGGGAAGACCAAAGGCCAGTAAAGTGAAGCATCAGCACAATACATACATACAAAACCAACTTTCATAGTTTGGATTATTCAATAGAGGAGAACATCCAAACAGACATGTGATATGTCTGGATAAGCTTCCTAGAATAAAACAAACCAACAAAATGCTTTTAGCATGCTTCTAAAACAATATAGTGAGGATGTATGGCTAATATGAATAGGCTGGAAGGTTCAAAGCACAGATGTTACCACATTAAAAGACAGGTTCCTCACATATGCAGAATGAACATTATACGGCACTCACACAAGGGCAAGTCCTGCAGATTGAAGGATTGGGGAGGCACATATGGGGTGACGCGACCCTTAAGTTAAACTGTTAAGAATTCTATACAGTGGTACCTCAGGTTAAGTACTTAATTCATTCCGGAGGTCTGTACTTAATCTGAAACTGTTCTTAACCTGAAGCACCACTTTAACTAATGGCTGCCGCACCGCAAGAGCCCAATTTCTGTTCTCATCCTGAAGCAAAGTTCTTAACCTGAAGCACTATTTCTGGGTTAGCGGAGTGTGTAACCTGAAGCGAATGTAACCTGAAGCGTACGTAACCTGAGGTACCACTGTATACTAATAGTAAAGACTTGAACTTGGTAATAGCCCGTGCAGATGTTTGAGCAAATGTGAGAGGATGTCAGCCACTGTAGTGCAGAATTCTGCACCGACTGCAGTTTCTGGACCAACCAAAAGGAAAGCTCCACACAGAGTTCATTGCATTAATCCAATGCCTAAACGACCCCAGTCCAGGAATGTTCACAGCTGTTGCAGAAGCCAAAGCTGACAAAAACATTCGCCAGTCCTAAGCCACCAAAGGCACCTGGGCAAACAATAACAAAGCTGGATCCAGGCACACCTCAAACTGTGTACCTGCTTCTTCAGAGGGATGCAACCCTGCCTAAAAAGGTAAAGGACCCCTGACAGTTAAGTCCAGTCGCGGACGACTGGGGGGTTGCGGAGCTCATTTTGCTTTACTGGACGAGGGAACCGACGTTTGTCTGCAGACAGTTTTTCTGGGTCATGTGCCCCGCATGACTAAGCTGCTTCTGGCGAAACCAGAGCAGCGCATGGAAACGCCATTTACCTTCCCGCTGGAGCGGTACCTATTTACCTACTTGCACTTCAACGTGCTTTTGAACTGCTAGGTTGGCAGGAGCTGGGACTGAGCAATGGGAGCTCACCCCATCGCGGGGATTCAAACCGCCAACCTTCCGATCAGCAAGCCCTAGGCTCACTGGTTTAGACCACAGTGCCACCCACGTCCCGCAACCCTGCCTAGGGCAGACAATTGGCTAATTTCTCAAGCATGGGAAGCACTCGCCCACAGAGCCTCTCCCTTGCTAGGATTCAGGATCATTTTACTTTCCCTTAACCAGCCCACCATTGCATCCAGGCACCGGTTCAGGGCCTGCATGGCCTCTCCTCACCCAATTGTTTTGGAGAAGTAAAACTGAGTGTCCTCAGCATTCTGATGACATCTTGCCCCAAATCTCCTAATGACATCTCACAACAACTTCATGTAAAAGGGAGCTGAAGTATAAGCAACTTCTAGAGTCGCCCCGATTCCCCATGCCTGCTCTACTCAATACGAGGAGGGATTCAGTATTAAAACCAATCAGTCTCTGCAAGAAAGGAATATGCTTGAAATTACTAAAATAATTATAAAGAAGTGAATACATGTTACTTCTTAGTCACATCTAGTTAAACTAGCAAGAAGACAAATTAAACTGTACTTATGCAGAGTAAATAAGTTTGTTTTAGTACCTTGTTATCATTTTAGACCACACCCTTTGGTCTTATTTTTACTGTGCTAAGGGTCTACTCGAAGCTAAAGTCAGTTGAAGAATCTCTGAATCACAAGCCATTCATACACTTGGCGACTTGAATATTTAACAAGCTGAGCTTTATAGAAGGTTTCTTTTATCAGAAGCTCCTAGTTTAGAGATCCACGCTAAAAATGCCTGTGCTGATGGTTTCTTATAAAAATTCCTATTCATGAGAGAGCATTCATCTTACCACTCTAAAAATGGATTTCTTCTTCTTCTTTTTGCACAGGCTTTAATGATGTGAGAAAACATTCTTTTTAGAAAAGCCAGTTTGTTTGGGATCCAGAAGTCTCTCCCCCAGTATAAAAGAGTCCATTACTACTCAGAAAGTATAAAACCTCTCATATGGAAACTGTTTGCAGCGAAATATGTAAACATCTTCAGCTACATTCCCTTGCTCTGCCCTGTGAAGTGTAGATCAAGACTGGAACTTCTAAATAGATAAAAACTGGGAAGGGGGTAGGAGAAAACGAATGTGTGGTGGAATAATCCGCTGGGAATTCTGAAAGCTATAAATGACTCCAAATGCATTGACCAAATGATTGAAAATCGCCATTCCAGTTGACCTCTTGAACATGCATCAGAGCTGCTTTTAGACTTGAGACAAAAAGGGGGAAGAGGAGCAATTGCCTTAGGTCCCAAGTAGTTAGCAGATCTCATTCTAGCAAAAGTATAAATTGAAAACACCAGTTTGACAAAAGGGGAAAAGTAGACAAAGCCAAGGAAGCTAGATCATAGCAGCAGTATGCCTGGTGTCAGACACCATAGAAACTTTCTATTGTTGATTTTTTTTTAACACCCACCCACCCTCATTTACTTGGTTCTCCTACAACTGACAGGATACAGCACTTGCAAAGCAATCTGGCAAAAATGAATGAGTAGCTTTTGAAAGATCAAATGAACTGGTATAATCCAAACCGGAGCTGTCAGAATTTACCACAGTGACATAGTATGGCACAACAGCATAATCAAATTTTTAAAATGCTAAATGAATGGATGATCATCAGTGATTTTCAATTAGATGTTTAGGGCATCAATTCTTCTGCCAATACATTCCCTAAACATTACCTCACTCTGTGTGTGTGTGTGTGTGTGTGTGTGTGTGTGTGTGTGTGTAAGCATTAACATGACTTTCCTAAAGCAGCAACAAAGGTTGAAGCTAGAGTGGGCAAAACACAGCTTTTATTATAGGTAAAATATATTTCCCTCCAACAGATATACAAAATTTGGAGTCTTAGAATTGAAAACATATGTTTCAAGAGATTAAAGGGCTCTAATTCATATGTGTTGTCTTTTAAAAAGGAGTCCCCAAACAGTTAAAAAACAGTGTGAAACATGAAGCCAAGCTTCTCAACAAAGTGTCTTATTTCAATAAACCTGGCAGATTTTTAAAAGGTGGGAATTAATTAAATAAGACCTGCATCTACGTTTGAACTAGATACTATCATCAAGGGATACACAAAAGGGTCTGAGTCTCGCAGAGTAAGACAGGGGGGATAAACACAACTGGGAAAGGTTCCAATCTTCAGGACACACAAAAGGTTGCATATTATTCATAATCAAGAAGGTAGGGATGTCAGATGGGAATTGAAATATAGATACAGCTTATCTTGGTTTGAGCTTGTTCACATTTCACGCAGGCCCTGCGGTCATTTCAGAATGCCCTGTTTTCCATTATAAATTAATCATAGGAGCAGCGTAGCCTGTTGTCAGGCACTGTGGAAATGCAGGCTGGCTGACAAACCAAATTCTTCCCATCATTTCAAAACAAAAGCGTATCAGTTTATGTTCTTCTCCACGAAGCAGCTACCAAATAAGGAGGAAACATTTACCCCTCTGGGCATTAGGAATAGATCAGGTATAATTTTTGTTTTGTTTTAAACATTTCAGAGCGGCTGTGAAATGTATTTTTGCACACTGAAAAAGCTTATGTTGTAAAAGCTTCTTTTCATCTGTTATTGTTTATAAATTATCAGCAGGGAGTCAAACCATTATCAAAAAGCATGAAGGGTGTTATCCAACCAGGTTTTAATCAGAATAGACTCATTTAAATTAATAAATGTAACTATGTTGTTGTTGTTTAGTCATCCAACTCTTTGTGACCCCATGGACCAGAGCACGCCAGGCACTCCTGTCTTCCACTGCCTCCCGCAGTTCGGTCAAACTCATGCTGGTAGCTTCGAAGACACTATCCAACCATCTCACCCTCTGTCATCCCCTTCTTCTTGTGCCCTCCATCTTTCCCAACATCAGGGTCTTTTCCAGGGAGTCTTCTCTTCTCATGAGGTGGCCAAAGTATTGGAGCCTCAGCTTCTGGATCTGTCCTTCCAGTGAGCACTCAGGGCTGATTTCCTAAAGAATGGATAGGTTTGAAGTCCATGGGACTCTCAAGAGTCTCCTCCAGCACCATAATTCAGAAGCATCAATTCTTCGGCGATCAGCCTTCTTTATCGTCCAACTCTCACTTTCCATACATCAGTATGTTAGGTCCGCTAATTTCAATGCGTTCACTCTTAGTTGATAACCACCCAAAGGAATTGCAGGGAATGAGATTCAGCATGGCATGAGTAGCATCTGTTTGTGCAACAGGGTTTCACCTTACTTTCCTCTAGTGCTATTTTTCTAGAAAAAGAGGTGCCAGAACTCACCATGAACATCTCCCTCATTCTCTTATAATGACAGACACCTGAAATGAGCTGCAACTGAGTTCTGGGGAGTTCTCTCCCCTGCATGCTTCCCCAAATCTCTCCAGAAGGGGAGAAGACCCTCTGGAGCAATATTTTTGGGCATACGTGGGGTTGGAGGAAAGAGAAGAGGAGAAATGGAAGTCCTGTTTTATAACAGATTGCACAAACTTGTGGACATCACTGGATGTGCAAGCTTGTGAACCTCACGAACAGGGGCTGCTTGGTTAAATGCAATTCAAAATGCACACCAAGCAGTGGTTCCAATCCTGCATTGGAAAGAGCACCTAAGTGGAGAAATGATGGACAGGGAAAGGGTTAAACAATCCCCCCACCACCACCACTTCATAATTCTGGTTGAAACCTACGGCACCTTGAAGGTTTTTAGATGTACATTCAAATATTTTGTACATCCAAAAGCACAGTGTGTGAATAGGCCCTCGGGCACACTGTCTGAATTAAGAACATTGTTTAGGTTGTTTCTCATGCAGTATACATTTAGGACAAGAAATAAAACCTTATGCTTTCAGCCCTACGCTGTTAAAAATCATTACCACACAATAGCAGAAAAGTGGAGATGGCCATTCATTTTAGAAACTGATGTGTTTACGTTACCATTATTATCCCCATAAAAAGCAATTCATTTGCGTCTACGTATTAACTCTTGTAGGGCAAAACTATAAACGAAACGGTGGAGAACAAAGGATACAATGTTTTATAAAGATGCTCTTCAATTATCTAGCAGAGACAAAAGGCTAAATGAGATAAGGTTGCAAAACCCCCATGAGGGCCCTGGCAAATAAACGGTTCTTTGCTCAGAAATTAGATGAAGTTTGGAAAAGTGCCAACAGGTATATATATAACTTGGGGGAGGGGGAACCATATGAACTTCAGAGATGCGGAAAGGACAAAACCATTCATTTAAGGTGATGTAGAAGCACACAAGGTCGCCTTGTTATTCCAGTGACCTGTGTGTGGTGTAACAGGAGGGTTGGTTAAGCTGGAGCGCAGGTGGCGTAAAACTGTCTGAACCTGACCAAACATGGCTGAGGCTGCACCAATGTACCTATCATATGGCCGTGGTACTTTTGTAAACGCTGTCCTGCAACTCAAGCCCCAAATATCTGAAAGACAGCCTTCTTCCCTACACACCGTCATGGGTGCCGAGATCAGCAGAGGGGACCTCTTGGTCGTTCCTCCAACTTCAAGAGACTCAGGGTGGTGGTTCAGAAGAGGGCATTCTCTGTGGGAGCCCCAAAACTGTGAAATTCCTTCCCCACAGAGGTATGTGTGGGACCTTTATAATATAGCTTCCGGAGAATGCTGAAGAGACATTTCTTTACCCAAGCTTTTAACATTTAAGGTGCATATTTTTCAGACTCTCATTTTCGTGGCTGTAAGTTGTTTTAAACTGTTTTTAATATTGTGTTTTGATGTTGTAACCCACCCTGGGACCTTAGGGTGAAGGTGGGAAATTCATCACCATCATTCCCCCATATATGTACAGTTGTACCTTGGGTTAAGTACTTAATTTGTTCCAGAGGTCCGTACTTAACCCGAAACTGTTCTTAACCTGAAGCACCACTTTAGCTAATGGGGCCTCCTCCTGCTGCTGCTGCTGCTGCTGCACCACCGGAGAACAATTTCTGTTCTCATCCTGAAGCAAAGTTCTTAACCTGAAGCAATATTTCTGGGTTAGCGGAGTCTGTAACCTGAAGCGTATGTAACCTGAAGCGTATGTAACCCGAGGTACCACTGTATATCCTCAGGATTCTATGGAATTCATTTAGGCCCTGCATACATTTTTTGTTTGGGGCAGATATTAGTCTTAGTAATTTCTTTCCTCGCGAACAGCTTTGGACACACTCACTGAGCCGTGCCAAAGGGAAATAGATTTTCAGGGCTTCCCTCCTCCCTTCTGGTGTTAAGGACAATCGTCCCCCCTCCTTTTTAGCTTTCAGCCTAAGCATGCAACATGCGAAGAGACACACTCTCAGAGGAACAACAATGTACACATAAGTCTGGAGTTGCTCTATTAAAAACAAACATTTGTGAATTAATAGGGAAAGCTGTTGTTTTAATTGTCAGGATCCCTTAACTGCCACCGAGCCTTAAATCTGAAATGCTTCAGAGTTAGGAAAAGGCTTCAGAGTGAATCTGTTTGAGGCGGGTGCAAAGGAAAAGCTGTCAGCCCCCTTTAACCTCAGCCAAAAAGAAAAGGGTTATTTACACCTGGTTCCTTCTCTTTTCTAGGTCTTGCTTCTTTACCTGATGACAGAGCACCACAGTTTTTCTGCCTTTATAGACACATGTCTCTTTTGCCTTGCTCATGAGTTGATTCAATCTGCAGAGGTGCCAAACGGGTGTTCTGGGCCCAGTGAATTGGTGTCTCAGCACCACCTGCAAAAAAAGGCATGAAGTTGCATAAAATCTGCATATGCTTCAAACCATATGCAACTTTATGCATGTATGCTTTCTTTCTTTGCAGAAGGGGCAGAGGATCCAAAAATAATTTGGTGGCAGACAGACAATGTCAACCGAAGAAGTTTCTCTCAATTTTATTTCTAGAAAATGCTTAACCTGTTGGATTTCTGCCTGTCTAACAGCTGTTAAGTGCACAGGAATGCTGTCCTTCCCCACCATAAACCCTGCAAAAAAAACCTCAAGTTTCATAAGCTGTAAACTAATTATGCTCCTGTAGGTCTTTCATCAATTGATCTTAAGACTAGAAATACTACATTCAGCGCAGTACAAGTGAACAGGTATGATATTTCAGCTAGTAAAAGTGGGGTGTCAAAATAGCTTTAAGATGTATAGAAACCAAGGTTCAAGTGCCTATGATAGGATAAATTCATATTGTGAAAACTACCGGTATATTATACAGGCTTCTGGTCCTGCCTGCCTTAATGGAGGCAGCCCCCATGACAGCGGGGAATCGTTGGTGAACGAAAAACAAGGATGACGGAGGGTAAATCATCCTTGCAAATTCCCCCCAGGAACAGGGAGAATGGGCTTCACTCGCAGTTCGTCTTGGTACCTGGCTCTCGCTCTGGCACAGAATGTGGGAGGCAGGGAGGCGCTGAGTGCAAAGGACTTTGCCTGGCAAAAACCCTCCTACGCGGCCATTAAGAAACAGAGGTTCTCCATTTAATTGGATCTTTAATTGGCTTTTACACACCGGCATGTGATGGAAAAGGGTTGCAACAACATACTGCCGAATATACCAGCTACATGGATCAAAGGTTTGAACTGAGATAAGATTTTCTTCAACGTGAAAGTCGGTTGGGGAAAGGGAAGCCCACCATTTGTTTATTCTAAGCTTCTTTTATATATTTATGATTCCGCATTTGCAAGTGAGGAAGGGACGTTGAGGTAATATTGGTATTAACAAACCAAAATGGAAAACTGCATGTGATCTGAAATGAAGAAAGGAGGGGGAGGGGAAGCTCAAGTATGACAATGTATGACTATGACTATGTAATTGCCCTCACCTCCGTTTGAAAACAACAGACAAGAAAAAAAAGACTAAGATTTGTGTGTGCTACTGACGGAATGTAATCTAAGATAAAGTTTAATTGGGCCATAAATCTCTTGCTGTAAGGAAAAGAATTTGGGGGCTGTGATAAGAACACTGCAGAGATTCTGGGGGTTGGAAAGCAGTATTAAATATGCAGTGTGTTCGAAAACTGCCCACCTTTTCCTAGGCTGATGGGGAAATGGTGAAGATCTGTGACATGTTTTATTAGTGAGACTAGTGAGACACTTTGCCACTGGATCTTTGATTGTCTAGCCGTGGGGGTTTCTCCTGCATTGTTAGCAGACGATGCATAATTAGTTGAGCTCTAAGCTGAAAGAGTTTGCTGGTTTGTGTAAGGCCTTATCATCATTTCTTATCGGTTAGGAGGGAGGATGGAGAAAGCAAACAAAGCTGGAGACACCTATCGTTCAGGTGAGCTACCCCCTGGGAAGCTGGGAAGCCTCCAACTTTTGTACTGGTATATTACCTTGTTGAAACACTTATCACGATGTTATTTCAATACCGGTAATTCAACAATATGGCAATTTATCGCACAGCCCTGATCTTCTACTTTAAGGCATTCCTATCTGCAGGCTTCATTTATGTGGAACTCTGAACACAAGGCAGATCTTTGAGCTCAGCCGGAGGAGCAATAAAGAGCAGTATTTTGCAGGTTGGACAACTCAACAGAAATGATTTAGCTTGGTGTTCACTGACATAAATATAAGTTATGGGCAAAACTAAGAGGTAAATGTTAGACTAGATGACAGGAAAGCTTCTGATTTATTAAATAGCAAAAGGCTTTTCCACAAGGGGTAAGGGTTTCTTGATGGCTGAACAAAGCAGCAGCTACGTGCAATAGGAAACAAATCCTGTGGTTAAAGGGAAATGAACAAGAACATGTAATGGTTTTTCAATGCAGCACATCACTGGGTTCAACTTAATGCAGCATGCTGTTTTTAGTTTTGGTGCTGCTGCTTTTAGTTACTGATTATTGTCTCTTTCTAGTTGTTGGCTTCTTATGATTTATTTGTATATTGTTCTGAAATCAATGTTACTACAAAAAGCTGAACACAAACGAAGTAAAACCGGCTGCTGCGCTAAGCCGCATGTCAGCTGCTGGAAGGCTGAGCAGCCTCAACAAAGCCCTGCTGTGCCTGCAGCTCGTGAAGAGACCCTCTCCTCAGTCCTTAGAGGATGTCCTCTTCGGGCTCTGGGGAGGGTCTCCTCATGAGTCAGCTCTCTCCCACCACAGCTCACGGTGCTGCATGTGTGTGCAGTCGTGTTCAAGTAGATCGCATGCATGTGGGGAATTGCCTGTATGCATAATATAGTTGCGTGCCTGTTAGTTTGGAAGTGAAAAGGGACCAACCATAAAATACGTGGTTTGTACATACCTAAAGGGATTCATTAGGTAGAGCTAATTCTATCCAAGCCATGCCCCTTCACCCTTCCAGTGATGAGGGTGACAGGGCATGGACAGGACTCTCTTCCTGACACCACAACACTAACACAGTGCTGGCCAAATATATTTTGCTGTCTAAAGCATGCCCCAAATGCTCTGCTCCACCTGCAAAGGCTAACAGTTGTTTTGTTTTTTTTAAGTAGTTTCTGCCCATCTATACCACCTACCATGGTGCCACCTGAACCAGGTCATTTACCCTGCAGCATGGCAGGAATGGCTCTGCTATTACCATATTTTCACCAGAAATATAGTAATGAACTCAGCAAAAGGAAGAGAAAGGAGGCATACAAGATTAAAAAAAAGACTTGTCCTGACTGCCAAAAGCTGAACAAATTAGCTGACTGCAACTGTGATATTAAGTATGGTGTCTCATTAAGTTTTGTAAAGATGCCTGCAATTCAACAAACAGCAGCTACAATAAGCTAGCTAAAAGGAAGATTAAAATGAAGGTGCTTGCCTTTAAGAGGCAATTTTCTGGCTGCCAGTTGGCCATTCTCCAAACGAGATCTCCACTGCTAGCCTGTGTAATTCAATGGTCTTCAAGGAGCAGCTTGGAAAATCATCAAATTAAGCCATTCTCCATTCTCCTACAGCCTAGGTACAAATGACTTAAGTGTAATTGCACAAGAGACCACATGTGCTGTGTGGCCTTTTAGAACTCATCTGGAATTAGTTTTGCTTTTTTTTCCAAAGGGCCTTTCCAACCGGAGTGGAAACTGACAGAAAGACCACAGCTCCAAAATTCATTTCAGCTTAAGATGAAGCCTCTGACTCAAGACAAATATGAGACAACGAAGGGGAGGGTTGGGGCAGTGGAATGGGAGACATTCAGCCAAACTATACAGGACACGCTCTTGAAGAAGTAAAATAGCAGCTCTGTGAGAATGCACGCAGATTCTAAGGTGCATGCACCCATATACAGGCTCAATAAATTGTATTGGAGAAATACTGTTTACAAAAAGTTCTAACAATTGATAATATTTTCTAGAGCCTTAGAGAGTAGTCCAGACTTCCTGAACGTAGTTGCATCCATGTTTACGACTTTGTGACAACATCCCTCAATAAAGATTAAAGGTAAAGGGACCCCTGACCATTAGGTCCAGTCGTGGCCAACTCTGGGGTTGTGGCGCTCATCTCACTTTATTGGCTGAGGGAGCCAGCATACAGCTTCTGGGTCATGTGGCCAGCATGACTAAGCTGCTTCTGGCGAACCAGGACAGCGCACGGAAACACCGTTTACCTTCCCGCCGGAAAGGTACCTATTTATCTACTTGCACTTTGATGTGCTTTCGAACTGCTAGGTTGGCAGGAGCAGGGACCAGGCAACGGGAGCTCACCCCGTCGCGGGGATTCGAACTGCTGACCTTCTGATAGGCAAGCCCTAGGCTCTGCAGTTTAACCCACAGCACCACCTGCATCCCTTCAATAAAGATTAGAGTGAGGTAAAATGAATGGATTTTTGGTTGCTTCGACTTTCCCTGTCACAACACTCGAGAAGTTTGTTTCTTGAAAACCAGCAGCAAGGTATGGCAATTGTGTGGAAGGGGGAACCTGTGACCACTTAACCTTCACTGTGACAGAGGCCAGAGTGAACAGAAAGGCCGTTTACCTTCCTGCTGCAGCAATACCTATTTATCTACTCACAACTGCTTTTGAACTGCTAGGTTGGCAGGAGCTGGGACAGAGCAATGCGAGCTCACCCCATTGCAGGGATTTGAACTGCCAACCTTATGATTGGCAAGCCCAAGAGACTCAGTGGTTTAGACTACAGCGCCACCCACGTCCCCAGCAGAAGGGAAACTGAAAACTAGACGCGGGAGAATGGAATGAAGTATTGTGGGGAAGGTTGTTGGACCGAAGCATTCCACAACATTTGGTTGTTGGTCCCAAGTATAAACGAAGTGTAGTGTGAAAGAGAAAGAGAAAGGGCAGTTGCAAAAAAGGACTTACCTTCTGCTTCCTCAGTCACCAAGATGGCCTAATTACTACGGTGGAATATGCAACGTCTGCAGTGAAAAAAGCTACTTTGACACGGCAAAGATAAGTATGCTGCTGAACAAATTGGACCACGCGGGTCAGTTCATACTACTGTCATATAGTATTAAAGAATGACAGTGAAACTAGGATGAAGGTCTCAGAATGAATTGCATACTCTGACTAGGAACATAGGACTTGCCATAACTAATCAAAAGGGTGGTCCATCAAGTCTGTTGTTCTGCCTCAAACTGAGACAAATAGGTGATACAGAAGCACGAACACAAAGCCAGAGACTGAATAACAAATTCAGTCCCCTATTCTAAGAGTGCAACAAATGCAGTCTACTTTTTTGAGAAATGCTGCATACATTACACACTTATCTACACATAGGCAGCCTTTTTTTAGAAGCATACATCTTCTTCGTAACAGTTGGAACATATTGATGTTTTCCTGTTGTAAATATAGAAATCAGGCAGGTGATAGAGCAAGCATCTGTTTTCTTACACATGAATTATTCCCTCATAGGGCAAATGAAAAGTGGACATCTGAAGGACGTTATTTGAGTCAGGATTTAGCTGTAAAACGTCTGAGGTCAGTAGCAGAACCATAACTTAGCAAGCTCAAGCTTGGGGGAATTTAAACAAGAATATTAATGAAGAAAAGGGGCTTGGATCCTGCCATACCCCCTTCCTCAGTGAAGTCCTCTGTGCAACCCACAAAAACACTTGAGTGTTGATAGAGGCTGCAACAGGAGGGAGAAATTAGTGGAAACAAAAGGAGCTCATGCTTAGTAGTGAAGGATCCAACGCAAAGATATCACCATCAAAACCAAATAATTGCAACTATCTATGACAAATGAAGTGGGATTAGAGAACAGCACTACCAGATCAGAGAACACAATGACACATAGAATGTTGATATATGATTCAATTTGTTTATGTTTATCGGTTCTTAAAATATATATTTTTATTTGCTGATAATTTAATTCCCTTTTAAAACTACTTAGAGGTTTTGCTCTGTTGTTTTTTTAAACAATCAAGCATTGAATAAATTTTGTGAATGATATATTCCAGAAGTCTGGTCCAGTTCTAAAAGCAATTTAGTGACCGTAAGACTTTAAACAGGAACACTTATAGAAAGAAGAAGAAAATCCCTGGAAACGTGAATCACAGTACAGTATAGTAAGCCCGCAACTGAAGTGAATGCTTGGTTCCTGGGTACTGGGGAAACCCAGCCAGATGGGCGGGGTACAAATAATAAATTATTATTATTATTATTATTACTGTTACAGAATACTTTGCTCGCAAAAACAGCCATATTCACCACATAAAAAGGCATGGTTGTGGTTACTGAAATTTGACTTGTAGACATGCCTTGATTTGTAGAACTAAAAAGTTTTATGAACTGGTCTATCAAGATCCCACTTCTCCAATGGCTCACAGGGATGATATTTTGAGAACTGGTACTATAGATGGTGGGCTTTGGAACAAAACATATCCACTATTGCACTTAAGGAACAATGTGACCTAGATGTATTTCATGATCAACAGCTGAGTCAGACATATTTGTACTGCTTATTAGTGTTCATACATTAGTCTTGTTAATAGTTTTTATTATTTTTATTATGCATTTTGTGCTTCATATATTGTAACTTTGTGTTGTGAACCGCCCTGAGATGGGATGGTATACAAGTTTAATAAATAATAAAAAATAATATTTCAAGAATTCTACTTGGTAGTTCTTTTTGACCGCGTAAGCTACTCATTAAACCACATCACTTAAAATTTCTTGGGATGCATCGTTTCATTCAGATTTATAGTCCAAGGGTTCAGGTACAAGGTAAGTGAACATTTATCCAAAGTTTACTCAAAAACAGGAAATCGAGAAGCTAATTCATCATAAAAGAATAGAACAACCCGTAATTTAAATCCAAGAGGAAAAAAATTCCCTGATGACCCCAAAATAATACTCCTCTACATAGGCTGGAATTAACACAGCACAATTATATTTGCCTGGAACTTGAGAAAAGGTCTCCCTGTCTACACAGTCTGTTAGGAATTGCCAGCCAAAATATAAGTCGGAGAACATATGGGACAATATGAGGCTCTCTCTTTGCCCACTGTCCTAAATACTGTGTATTCTGAGTACCAGCCAGCAGGCATGACCAGAGTTTCTGTGTTTCTCTAAAGCACACAGTTTCTTTCAGAACCTCCAACTGGAAAAACAACAAGTAGAGTCAAGTTTTCATTGAAACAAACCAGTTTTTCTTTCACCCTTCACCTCTCTGAACTTTTCTTCAGTTTTCTGCTAAGAAGACCCACAAACGTTTATACGCAACACACTGAGAAACAAAACCAACAGTTGTGATGAATTTTCAACTTGGCCGCCGTCCCATTTAACGAACAGCAGGAATTAGCCAGCGAGAGAGAGACAGATGAAAAGCTTAAGTCAAAAGATTATATTGCTAGTTGAGTTGACACAAAATGCACATGTACCACATTAATTATAAGGACCAGATGAATTACGAGGAGAATGTGCACCATTACGTCTTCTATGTAACATTCACAAAAGAAGTTCATGATCTGTTTTAAGTCATGGTTTTGGAGAATCCAAAAGGGAACAGCCACATAGCATGCATAAACCCTTCCCATATGTGAATAGTGTGCAGTTTGATGCCTGAACTAAAAATGCGATATACAGGCAACCTCTGATTTGCGTGGGGGTTGGGTGCCTGGCCCCCATGACACTGGCAGTGTGTGTATAAGCCTGCCCCACCCTTTTACAGCCCCATTCTGTTCTGTCCCCATTCTGCCCTCTTCTGGGTCCAAAATGACATGTGCATCGGCGGTCAAACATCAACTGAACATGCTGAAAATGGCCTGCTTCTGAAGGCTGTACAGATTCAAAACAGCAAGGGCCAGAAGCAGACTGGAATAGGTCTATAAAACCAGTATCATCCAGAAGTGCCTAAACTATGTTAAAATTCATGATTAGGAAGAATAAGACAAATGGGTTTTTTCCTCCAAAGTCTTGCTTAATCATGTCAAAAGCTCGACTCCTGTCCTGCATGTACAAATACGAGTAAATCCATTTTTATTCATTCACTTAAAAGCACTTAAAAGTTAGCTGATCTCTGGTTTAAAGAATTTTATATTGTTTTCACTGTACGGTTTGAAAACTGCTCTGATTTTTTTTTTAAATGAATAGCAGTATGGAAGTATTTTTATTAATAAAAATAACATAAATAATATTCAAAGAAAATCTCTAAGTGGTGTAAACTAGGATAGCACTTTCAAGGAATGACAAGATCTAATTTGGTATTTATGGAACTTTTCTCTCTCCCAGATTTATTTGTGACCAGTCCAGTCACGGAGCTCTTTTTGTGCTGCATATTTTATAATGGCCAGTACATATATGGCCATATATGGCTTTGTTCCTAGATATGTGATTCTGCTAAGGCCAACAAAAGAAAAATATTTTTCATAATTCAGAATTCTGGTCATTTGCATTCCCCATGGTGATGCTGCCAGACATTCTAACCTGCTGTTCACATTTGATTGTGCTTCATTTGCAATTTCTACCTAATGTTGGAAAATGGAGCAGACTACTGATTATTGCCAAGAATTTTTGTTTGCTGTTTCACTTATAGTGATCCTCCTCTGCCCTTTTTCTTCAAAAGACGCCATGATAACTGAAAAACAAACCAGGCCTATGCTTAGAGACGTAGTTCTATTCCAGCTCTTTTATTGACAGCACCCCAAAAAATAAAGCAGACATTTTTTTCAACAGCAGATCAGCCACCACTACAGTGGAACCTCATGTTACATACCGTCCTCCTTGCGAACGCTGCGGGTTACGAGCTCTGCTAACCTGGAAGTAGATCCTCCCGGTTGCGAACTTTGCCCCAGGATGCGAGCGGAAGTGGCGCGACAGACGCCATTAGCGAAAGCACGCCTCGGGTTATGAACAGTTTCGGCTTAAGAACGGACCTCCAGAACTAATTAAGTTCGCAACCGGAGGCACCACTGTACTTTTGAAACATGAATCTAATAATCAAAACACACCTCTCTGCTTGTAAGGAAAATGCTCTTACCTCAGTTAACTGCTTACTCCTCCCAGGGGTGAACACAAGACGTCTATGCTCAACAAACCTTACATTTGTTCGAGCATCAAAAGAACACCAGGTGTTCGGTTCTCCTTCACGGACTTCGCTTCTACAATGCCTTTTAATCAACTAAGTGCAACTCTGTTTGAGCTTTCCTTTCACCCTCCAGCTCATCATAAATGGCTCTTGCTACTCTCAATCAGAGAGATGCTGATGTGATTGTACCTTCACCATCAAGATTAATCACATATCAATAAGAGCTTTCAGCAGCCTCCAGAACTAAAGAGTATTCTGAATCTTAATGCTGCCTTAGATAACCTTCACTGAAGACTGTAGAACATCTACTTGGCATGCTAAATTTCCAGAAAAAGGAGTGCAGGAAATATCACCTGAATTAGCCAGGGAGCTCCATAATGACAGAGGGTAACAATGATAAATTAATCTACTACCTCCCCTTCACTTCAATGCTTTCTTGGCCATATGACAAAAGCCCATTCACCGCTCAGAAAAGCTCCGCCGGACAGCTGCTTGCAGATATAGTGGTGGTGCAGAAGTAAGGTTTCTTTGCCCTCGCCACACCATAACCAAGATTACCTCTGGTATCTTGCTTAGGGAGGTTGTGACGCAGCAGGGGCTAGAGTACACTAGCAACATCCCCATTCTGCCTCTGACCCAACACTGCAAACAATGCCTCAAACCAGACAAATGGCCTCCTGGTAAGGGACATGGAATTGTTAGGGATGATTTCAACTCTAACTCTCATCTAATAAGGGCAGCCTGATCCATACATGTTTACTCACAACCAAGTCTCACAGAGTTTGAAAGCATGCACTTGCAAACATGTATAGGGCTACAAAGTCAGCTTGTTGGCTACCTTAAACATCCCAGTGAAAAGGTGGATATACACTGCATAAATAAAATATAAAGGTAAAGGGACCCCTGACCATTAGGTCCTGTCGTGGCCGACTTTGGGGTTGCGGCGCTCATCTCGCTTTATTGGCTGAGGGAGCAGGCATACAGCTTCTGGGTCATGTCGCCAGCATGACTAAGCCGCTTCTGGCGAACCAGAGCAGCGCACAGAAACGCCATTTACCTTCCTGCCGGAGCGGTACCTATTTATCTACTTGCACTTTGACGTGCTTTCGAACTGCTAGGTTGGCAGGAGCAGGGACCGAGCAACGGGAGCTCACCCCGCCGTGGGGATTCGAACTGCCGACCTTCTGATTGGCAAGTCCTAGGCTCTGTGGTTTAACCCACAGCGCCACCAGGAAGTACACTAGTTTATTTCCATAAGAGAGTAGAAAGCATTTTAAAAGCATGGTCCTCCTAAGAAGATGGTATTTTAAGAAGAATTTGGCAGCATGGTTGTTTTGCATGCAACAGAAGCTCTCACCATATAACAGCTGTTGCAAACAGGCACCAAAAAGGCTCGTTCTTTCTTTCAGCGTAATTTACACCCAAGACAAAAGCGGCAATCAATTTCCACGCAAGGTGAGATTTTTATTTTTATAATAAACGGGAATCCTAGACCGTTAACATGTAGAATCAAAATAGTTTCAACACACCAAACCCGACAGCATTATTAAAAGGAAACCACTTCGTTACAGCCTTAACATTTGCTGACATGCTGTAAAATGCATACTGGGGGCTCATTGCCCCATCATTCTTGGGGGTGATATATAGAATCTTTCCACAGCTCATCTGTGCAAGTCTGCCTTGTTAGACTTAGCCATTGCTAAGGGCTACCTGAACATCAGTATTAAGCTGGGCTCCTTATTAACATGTAAACCTAGCTAGTGTTAACTGTGTGTGGTGCCAATTAATTCTCTGTTATCAGGGCTGTCAGGAAAATATGCACTCAAGAAAGATCATGTGATCCATAGTTTTAATAAACCTGAAAACAGTAGCATCCTGCACATGAAAGCTGAATTTTGTGGAACATAGTCCATCTTGATTTTTATTTTAGATGAAAATTAAAGCTTCTGGCTATTATAGCTGTGCCAAAAGCCTCAAAAACGTCACCTATAACCAGCACTGACATTTGGGTATATTTGCTTCTGTTGCTCCTGCTGCTGCTAGCTTGATTAATTCCACCTGAGACAGATTCTCTCCCCAGCCACACACAAATGAAAAAAGGTGAATCTTTCTGAAGCCAAGAGGCAGAAAGACCTTGCTTTGAAATCACAACTGTATAACTTTCCTTCCTAGCTTAAATACTGGATGGCCTCAAGCTAAGTACAAGATGCAGCTGACACCAGGTTTGGCCTCTAGTGTGCAGGTTAAAGAGACTTTCATCTACATTCACTCCTCTGGCTTGCATGCAGTCAAGGTAACATCGAACCATGTGACTCTGTCCTGGTGCACTGCCATTCCATGTGATGATATACCGTATTTTTCGCTCCATAAGAAGCCCTTTTTTCTTCCTAAAAAGTAAGGGGAAATGTCTCTGCGTCTTATGGAGCAAATGCGTGGTCGCCGGAGCCGAATTGCCCAGGGGCAAAAAGCAGATCATGCTTTTTTTAAAAAAAGAGGAAAGTGGGTATTGAAACAAAGCCACTGATTGTTTGCCATCGGGGAGAGAGATAAGGGAGGCTAGAGATAAAGGAGGCTGCCTGGGAGGGGGGAGGTAAAAGCAAATGGATCCTCAGGATTTTTGCATTGGGTCACCCCAAATTCACCATCAGATCACATGTCTGTGGCATGAACCACAAAAATCATACATCCACTATTTTGTTCAGAATATTTTTTTCTTGTTTTCCTCCTCTAAAAACTAGGTGCATCTTATTGTCAGGTGCAACCTGTGCTATGGCCTTGAGTAATCAACAGCTTAGATATGGCCTTAAGCCTGGGGGGGAGAGAGAGACCACCAGCAAGACTGGTTAATACATCAGAAAATGTGTCCTATTCCAAAATACATTCTCCATTTCAATTCCTACATCTTATATAGGGAAATGGTAACCATGCCAATGATGCATTTCCTTTTAACAACTATAATATCCTGAAAGTATATTCTTGTGACTGTATTAGCCAATGTCCATTAAGGAACTTGGGTCTGAAACCTCAGAAGAAGCAATAGTGGCCGTGATCTCAGTGAGACTGCCAATTTTATCAAAGCATGCTAACAATGCCCACTGACCTACTTACTTTCCTTGGACGAGCTAAGCCACCTGTCTGCCCGACACAAAATCCTGGTCGGATCACATCAGCCAGAGGGTTATACACAAAGCATTTGCATATTTTCTCCACCTCTCCATGCCCATTACACAACACAAAAATGCTTTTCTCTCCGATACTGAATGAACGTATTTAAACAGCTTGTTAAAAACATCTCTCAGCTTCGCCCTATCACCAATATTCAGCCATCAAAAAACGCTACAGCAAAGTCTTTCGTAATTGTGAAATGTATTCTGAAGAATTCTAACAGGGCACGAAAGGGGAAAATGTTCCTGAACTTGTGCAGAATCCACAAGGGAAAACAAAGAAGGACCTACACACGAAGCTCCCCCGTGCATGTGCAGAGTGCATTCCCTCCCAAGAAAAAAACTTCTTGATGTACTGAGTACAAAAGATGTACTGTGTCCTCTCTTTACAATCCTTCCTTACCTATCTGGGGAGATCAAGGTGTGTGATGGACCATATGTCTTGCATGCAAAAGGTCCCATGTTTAACCCATGGATTAAGATAGGACAGTGAGAGAACCCTGTCTGAATCTTAAGAGAGCCCCTGCCAGATAGCTAGGTGGACCAATGGTCTATGTCTCAATACAACTACAGCTTTCTATGTTTGGAATTGAATCAGTCCTTAATTCAGAACAATGAGGACTGGAATCTTGCTTTATTTTTAGAGGAAAAGCTGCAGCTCTGTGGCAGAGATTTTATATGCATGCAGAAGATCTCAGGATCAATGCCTAGTATCTTCAGGTAAGGCTGAAACCTGGAGAGCTGCTACCAGTCAGTGTAGACATTACTGAGCAAGATGGACCAATGGTATGATTCAGTGTAAGGCAGCTCCTTATGTACCAAAATAAGCTTAAATGTATTCAAAAAACCTTTCATAAACAACTGAAAACTTGGGTTATACAGTGGTACCTCGGGTTACATATGCTTCAGGTTACATACGCTTCAGGTTACAGACTCCACTAATCCAGAATAGTACCTTGGGTTAAGAACCTTGCTTCAGGATGAGAACAGAAATCGTGCTCCGGCGGCGTGGCGGCAGCAGGAGGCCCCATTAGCTAAAGTGGTGCTTCAGGTTAAGAGCAGTTTCAGGTTAAGAACGGACCTCCGGAACGAATTAAGTACTTAACCCGAGGTACCACCGTATACACAAGCACCGTTTGGGTGTTTGCACTTTGATTACTTTTTTGAAAAAGTAATCTCTCTCTCGCTCCTATTCCACACTACACTCACAGCTGCTTCTTCTTTTCAAAATATGTCCATGCTAGATTCCCGCACACATAAGAGAGAAAATTTTTTAAAAAGGCAAAGAGAGACTGGGCTCCTAGAAAAGAGGATTTACCCTCTTGAAAGATGGAACAATGTGCACTCATGGCAAAGGAGACCTTTAGAATTTATAACAAGAAAAATCTTTGTAACTATTCAAGCCTTCAGACATGATCATGTGCCCTTTATCTTATCACAACTCTAGGGTCAGGAAAGAAGAAAGCATATTATGTAGAAAGGTTTAAAGAGCTGTACAATTTTATTTTAAAGTGGGGGGGGGGGGATCAATCATCAAGGTATACTTCCACCCTACAAATGTAAATGCATGCAGCTTTAGATGCCCAAAGTATTACTGCCAATCTTTTTTCATTCAACAAAAATAACGCAGCTCTGAGGTACCACAGATGCTGTATCTAGGATTACAGTGGTACCTCCGGTTACGAACTTAATTCGTTCCATAGGTCCGTTCTTAACCTGAAACTGTTCTTAACCTGAGGTACCACTTCAGCTAATGGGGCCTCCCACTGCCACCAGAGCACGATTTCTGTTCTCATCCTGAAGCAAAGTTCTTAACCTGAGGTACTATTTCTGGGTTAGTGGAGTCTGTAACCTGAAGCATCTGTAACCTGAAGTACCACTATATAGTAATGCAAGGAAATGAACAGCATAAGGAAGCCAATCTACAAAAACCTCCTTCCTATCATGAAAAAATTTGGAATGCTTGGTATCCATCTCTCGGCCTTACATAAAGAATTGACTGGTGTCAACAAGGGGTGTTCCTAGGGGCTGGCTCGGTTTGCCCCCACCAAGGGCGCAGGCCCGGGGGGCACAAAAATCATACCTCTCCACTCTGCCTAGGTGTATCTAGGAGCCCACCATTGCTCTTAGCAGGCTCCTCCTGCAATGAAGGCTGTACTGAAACACAGTAATCTGATGCAAAGTAGCTTCATGAGTTTTCATCTGAACAATTATACTTACTATTCAGTAAAACAATGCAATCCTAACCATAACCACATGGAACCATGCAGAGAAACCTATCCATTATTTTAAACAACTTAACTGTATTTGCCGTAAGACTCCATCCCTTTGCAAACATTTTGGCAGCTCGCTCACACACATTCCTTCCCAAATGCCATTAAAACAAAAACAGAGCATCCCAAGGGATTCTCAACGGAAGCCCAACTCATCAGAGAGTTTTATTCAAGCCTGACAGAGAATTTCTTTCAAGTAAGTGTACTTGGGATCACAGCCAAACTGAGGAAGAATTCTAAGGGACTTAATTCACTTCTGTGTGGAGGGTATGCAGATCAGATGGACCTGCATGAAACTACAGTGGTACCTCCGGTTACGGACTTACAGTGGTACCTCGGGTTAAGTACTTAATTCGTTCCAGGCGTCCGTTCTTAACCTGAAACTGTTCTTAACCTGAAGCACCACTTTAGCTAATGGGGCCTCCTGCTGCCGCCGTGCTGCTGGAGCACAATTTCTGTTCTCATCCTGAAGCAAAGTTCTTAACCTGAAGCACTATTTCTGGGTGAGCGGAGTCTGTAACCTGAAGCATATGTAACCTGAAGCATATGTAACCCGAGGCACCACTGTAATTCCTTCCAGAGGTTCGTTTGTAACCCGAAACCTCTCGTAACATGAGGCGCGGTTTCGCTAATGGCGCCTCCTGCTGCCGCCACGCTGCCACCGCGCGACTTCCGCTCGCATCCCGGGGCAAAGTTTGCAACAAGGGGCATCTACTTCCGGGTTAGCAGAGCTCATAACCCGCAGCGTTCGCAAGGAGAACGGTACGTAACACGAGGTTCCGGTGTATTCAAATATAGGCACATGCAGTATACAACACCTGTAATTAGAAGAGCCAAAAATAAAAGCAGAATTTCCAATCACCAGTTGTATTTTCACAGCTTCTCCAAAGCTAACGCTAAGAAAACAAGTTGCTCTATTGTGGTTTTATTTAATATTTCTGAACAAGCATTTGCGCTAAAATCTTTAGCAACAATTACTGTGAGAAAACAGTTCTTCATCCTGCTTTTAGTATTGTTAATCTGCCTACAAATAATAAATGTCATACTCTGAATGCAAAAAAAAAAAAACCACAGTGGCTGGTATGAGCAGTAAAAAATAAAAAGGTAGCTTCATAGACTACTCAGTTTGGGAATGGTGGGAAGACCTGTCTAACTCTGGTGTTTCCAGAAGCAGGGGGAAAGTTTTACAGCTCATTTACTTGGTTGCAAAGAACTCAGTGGCAGCCTGCTCCATCACCATTTCTAAGTCTGGAGGGTGTATAGCAATTGATTGATCGATAGAGATAAGACAATCAGAGAAATAGACAGGGGGGGGGAGAGGGGGAGAGAGAGAGTGAATATGTGTCTCTGTTTAAAAGCATATAATTCTAAGAGGTTGTATCCAACAAAGTCATTCTGTCAGCACAAGGGATTAAGCCAGAAATGGGACTTCCTTTCTCCAAAAATCTGTTATTGGTGGTTAAGGGAATCCCAAAACAGATTTGGGAAGGCGAGGGCAGAGGAAGTCCCACTTCACAGGCAGAAAGTCCTTGCATTGTATGACTTTGTTGGATGCAACCCAATGTCATTAGCTGCATTAATACAATAAACAGGTCTCTAGCTCTTAAATTCCAATGCAACATGAGGAAAAGGGAGGAACAACAAGGGAACTGTCAAGGTGAACAAAGTATTAGAGCTAGATAAAGGTAGAATTAAAGTGAAGAGTAGATGGACTATGGAAGGCGAAATCTAACGAGTAGGGCTCAGCAAGTAAGAAAATGTGAAAACAGGAAAAGATCCTGGGCTTAAAGGAAGACTAGAATGACTGGAACAAAGAAGTAAAGAGGAACTGAAGGGGGCGGGGGGCATAGGAAGGTGTCAGACCACAAAGAAACTTGAGTGAGAAGGAGTTAAAGTGGTCATGTTTTTAGATATTCTATCCTAGGATAACCATATTACAAATGCACACAAAATGGCAGAGCTTGGTACAACGTCCACAAACTGTACAAAAAAGGGTTACCTACAGATTATCCACAAGTCTAAGGACATTGGAAAACAAGTTCTTCAAGCAAACAAGACAGAAAGCCTTGTATCTGTATCACACATACCAGTCTCGCTGTAAGCGCTCTGCAGACAAGAAAGCTTTGACTCAAATCTTAGAACTGTTGATGTTGCTTTTACCTTGCTTCAGTCAGTGATTGCGGTGCCTCTTTCCTTGTTTAAGAAGCAATTATCCACATGTTTGGCAGCATTTTCCTTTCTAAAAGATGACCATGAAAGAATGCTTTCCTCCTGGTTTAAAAGCATTTACCAACATCTTTGTGCTATGCTACACACAAAGTGAAACTTCCCTCCTAGATCTTTGCCAGATTTCTTGTTTTCGTAACGACATACCAGGAAAGGGGAAACCAAACAATGTTTGGCTTTTATAGTTGCGCACACGTATAGAAAACATTGAGTTAAAAACCCTGGACTTATCTGCCCACTTCCTTAAGGAAATTCAAGACTACCCCACCCAGCTTCCAGCATAGCAGCATACTTCACGTATATGAGACAGACAACAAAACAAAACAGGAACTGGCAGAGGCCAGCACACAGATGCCGCATATGTGAGAGGGGAATATTATGTGAATATTAATCATCAAGCAAGAGTCTGCCCTTCTGCCTAGGAGAAAGCAGCCACCAGGAGTGTAAATGAGAAGGCAACAGATGTTTCGGTTTGAGTGAGTTGTGTCTAGGAAGTCCTCATTGCAAGGAGCACCTGGTTAAGTCTGCTAGATCACTGCCAACTGTGTTGGCCCCTGGGGAGAAAGAACTTGCTCCCTTCTTGCGGAGGCCAAGGCAAACTGAGTGTTTGGAAATCCTGAATTATGATGGCTCTTTATGTACATACACATCCTTCTGCAAGCTTAGAGGGACCTCCTTTGATCGAGGGCTGGCCATGTGTCCTCCTCTGCAGATTGCAATCTTCCATTTAAGGGGCTGTGCCTTTTGCAGATACAAAACCTTAAGAAGGGAGAGCAGGGACCGTGAAGACACCCACCAACAGTTTATTTCTTGGACAGCAGGCTTGGCAGGCACACAGATCACATCTACCCCATGGCAGCGAGATGTCCTTCATTTCTGTTTAAAATAGAATACTTTTATATCTGTCCCTATACTAGGGTTGCCATATTACAAGAGGTAAAAGCCCACACCAGAGCCTGGGTTGACCATGCCAGAGCCTGAACCAGACATATCCAGGAATTCCAGGACATATGACAACCCTACTCTATACATAGAAAAGACGACATGCACATTTTATGCAAATCTGTCTTTCGTTCTAAGTTTTAGTTAATTGTTCCCTTAAGCATCTCACTGTAATGTGAATATTGTTTTAGATAAAATTGTGTGCTTACAGAAGAGGAAACGATGCAAAAATATACACCAAGATAGGGGAGGTGAGCTGTGAGACTATCACCAATTTGCATCTCCATCTGTGAATTACTATTCCCCATGCATGCACAAACACACACATATGGAGAAAGACCTAAACCCAATTGATTCAAAGGCAGACACATTTGCTTTATGCTTCATTACTATTTCCTAATCACCCCATATTAGTTTCTATGCAACATAAATTGTGATAGTAGTAGTAGTAAAGGTAGAGGTAAAGGGGACCCCTGATCACTAGGTCCAGTCGTGACCGACTCTGGGGTTGCGGCGCTCATCTCGCTTTATTGGCCGAGGGAGCTGGCGTACAGCTTCCGGGTCATGTGGCCAGCATGACTAAGCTGCTTCTGGCGAACCAGAGCAGCGCATGGAAACGCCGTTTACCTTTCCGCCGGAGTGGTACCTATTTATCTACTTGCACTTTGACGTGCTTTTGAACTGCTAGGTTGGCAGCAGCAGGGACCGAGCAACGGGAGCTCACCCCGTCACGGGGATTGGAACCACCAACCTTCTGATTGGCAAGTCCTAGCCTCTGTGGTTTAACCCACAGCGCCACCTGCGTCCTTAATAGTAGTAGTAAATAATAATATTGTTTTTTGCGAAAACATTAATCACCTACAGGCCTGATGTGCATACCACTTCTTAAAGTCCCACCATACTTGATATGAAACAGTTTAAATGAAATTAAAATATGATTTAAAGAGAACAAGCAATATGCTAGTGTACATGGATGAAAAGGCTCCACGGAGCTCCCCACCTCAGCACACTGGGGAAGAAACAAACCAGAGGTTGGCTTGGTGTTATGTGAGAACCGACATTTGTGGTTTGTTTCTCTCCTAACAAAACACAATGGTAAGCCAAGGTTTGCTTCCACTCCTCACCGCAGTGTTATAGTGGGGAAAGGAAGGCGAGTAACTGCTGTTTCTTGATCTTCAGTGAACATTCCCAGAAGAACAAGAGACAGTGTTTGCTCTACTTCCAAATGCAGCACTGAGGAAATTCTCCAGTGTGGAGAGCCAGTGTGGTGTAGTGGTTAAGAGCGGTAGTCTCGTAATCTGGGGAACCGGGTTCGTGTCTCCGCTCCTCCACATGCAGCTGCTGGGTGACCTTGGGCCAGTCACACTTCTCTGAAGTCTCTCAGCCCCACTCACCTCACAGAGTGTTTGTTGTGGGGGAGGAAGGGAAAGGAGAATGTTAGCCGCTTTGAGACTCCTGAAGGGGAGTGAAAGGCAGGATATCAAATCCAAACTCTTCTTCTTCTTCCTCCCAGCCCTGAACTCCAATGGGGAAGAAACTCTTGAATTATCTCCAAAAGTGCATCTTCTCCCTTTATGGTAACCCTGAATGCAGCTGACATGCAGAAGAGCTGAACAGTGTCGTCCATTAGTGTAAGAAACAGGCCAGGTCTTCCATGGAAGATATGCCCACCCCCTCATGGAAAACCATTAACATATATCCCACAGTATTTCTGATGTAAGCGTGATATAGTCTGGAAGAGAATTCTCCCTACCCTCATACTATTACAGTATTTCTCCTCCCCTCAATGTAGTTGACATATTCATAAACGCCTGTGGCACTGTACAATGATCTGAGTGGACAGAACGGAACAAAATCTTGTGTGCGTGCCAGACTGAAGTAAAGGGTAAAGAAAAAGCTCTCGAAAATCTTACGAAGATAAGTGAGGTGGAAATACTATTGCAGCAGCTCTGCAGAGCCATTATTTGAATTACGTTCTTCGGCAACTCCTGTAATAAAATTCAAACAGACTGGGAATATAAAACACACTGCGTAGTATTTCCTTTTCCAGTGAAATCACAGCTCAAGTATTCTTGGCTACTAAAGCAGAAATGAAAGCCTTGCACGGACGTCATTATGCAGAACACATGAACTTCCCCAAAGATATTGAAGAGGAGGTGATTTTTTTTTTTGTACATGGCATTATGTTTAACAGTCAACTTGGTTGTATTCTTTATCTATGTTGCTGCTTCCTTACTTGTGCATAAGTGACTTATTTGGAATGCACTCCTAGAAAGCAATCCCACCTCCTCGCTGCATGTTTACCTGGAAGTATATTCTGTTGGAATAAATGGTATCTGAATAAATATAGTTAGGGTGGTGGCAAAGGCTAAGGAATGGAATCAAAACACACATTCACACCAAGAGGAGCTCCAACAGACAGGACAAAAATATGCAAAAGTTATCCTTATGCTATGGTAAAGCATGGAAATATCTCCCAGTAGCCTGGTGCCACATTTCAATTTTCCAAGATTTTAGGGAATGTTTGGGGAAGTTTTTAATGACTGATTTTTAATGTATTTTTAATCGCTTGTTGGAAGCTGCCCAGAGTGGCTGGACGGGGTAGAAACACTAAATTTATTATTATTATTATTATTATTATTACTACTACTACTATTATTATTATCATCTGTGCAGAACTATTATAAAAGGCTGTGCAGAACTATTATAAAAGGCTATGCAGAACTATGGACAACAACTATCCTCTAACATCCAAATTCTTAAAGCATTGCTATTCAAATGCTAAAAAGAAGTGTCATTAAATATATCCTCATGATACAATTCTCTTCCTATAGTTTGCTAAGCACTGAGGCTCTTATTAAGTCTTCTAGCCTAAACACAGTAATGAAAAGAAGGCAATTTAATTCACAAGGTTAATACATCAACTGCCTCCAGAGGAACAGATGGCTCCTAGCTTTACTCATATTAAGATGAATAACACTATGAATATATTCTCAGAATTAAAAGGGAAAGGTGTATGTAGAAGTGAAAGAGTGTGAAGTGGCAGCACACCAAGGCACAAACACTCTGAACGTCATATATTAAGTAGGGTCAAAAAGGTGACAAGCCAGGAAATATGTATTTGAGTTATGGTGGTTGGATGAAAGTGTTAAGTCTCTGTGGTACTGTTGACAAGAGGTGAACAACATGCAAGAGACTTTTAAGGAAAAGAACTGAAAACAAGTTCAGGGACGACAGAAGAGTGCATTGGGGGGGGTAGTAAACTCAAACTGTTGCAGAATTACAGCACCTGCTGTGGCTGTAGAGACAAGATACGGGAGAGACATGTTTTATTGCAGGTGGGGCAGATGAAGGCATCCGGTTTTACTGCTACAGGTGCATCATGGGGTTTCCCCTCTCTGTGCTCCTCCCAGCAGTCATTCCCCCTCTGATCACTGCAGGTGGATTCGTGACCTAATTGTCTGTCTCCAGGCACCTAGTCTGCAAGGGATTCCCATATGTTGGGGTTAAGGTTGCCAGCTTTCGTGTCATGTTTGCAGATATCTCTGCAAGGCAAGAGTTGGCCTGCCAACAGGAAATTAGTCTTTTCAATTAACACTTGTTGATAAGGGAAGGATTTTGCGCTCGCAGATCTATAACAGTATTTTAGAATTAAATAGTCCCAAGATTTCTCATATGGATGTTATTCTGACTAATGGGGCTTAAATCTCCCTATTGTCATGTCAGACAGAATGTTAATGTATCACATGTTGCACAGAAAAAGAATAGTTATTTGTTCCATTAGTTTTGAAACCTCATTTACACCAGACATGAACTGGCTCAGTGGATTAAACAGTTTCTGGACTGTTTCAGATTTCAGATAGATTTCGACCAGGTCAGAGTAGTTTTAACCATGTAAGCAGAAATTTACAAAGTATGGCTGTAATTATAGCTGCACAGTGCCTTCATTCCTTTGAAGAAAACATCTGCATTAATTACAGGGGGGGGGGTGTTTCAGGATGAGCACTGCAGTGTAAAATACTATGGATAGCTGCAGTCACCTTTGCTTAAATACCACAAAACTGTGTTGGTGGTAATTGCAATAAACCATTAACTATCGCAAACTGCCTACGGTATGATCTAGCATTATTAAAAGCAATGGGGGTTTTGACATTGACTTTGACACAGTGTGGGCTGCAGTTCTTTTAAATAACAACAGATATACAACAACAAATACGCTATTCATTCCGAAGAAAAATGATGCTATTGGTTTATTTATGCAACGCGCCATTCAAGGTATGCTTTTTCTTAATACTAGAACAACATACGCATAACAGAAAGGGAAATACAGCACATTACTCGAAACCAAAGTAGCTGTGCTAATTTGAAAGCTTGAAATAAAAACAGTAAACACCTGATGAACAGATCATTATGAAATAATTCATCCACATGAATCTGTCATTTTCTTTTCCCCTATCCTACAGCATTACAAAAAGTTACGTAGCAGCAGAGGCAAAATTAAGATTCCTACAAGGCAATCAAATGGCCTAACAGAGTAAAGGATTCCCACCATTCCAATTTAGCAACTGAAATATTCTTTACCTTTTAAAAAATCTTTACACCACATTTCTATGCATGCAAGAAGCAATTTCCATTGAGCTAAACAGTACCTGGGACACAGGTGCCGTTGTGAGTTAAACCACAGAGCCTAGGGCTTGCCGATCAGAAGGTTGGCGGTTCGAATCCCCGCAACGGGGTGAGCTCCCGTTGCTCGGTCACTGCTCCTGCCAACCTAGCAGTTCGAAAGCACGTCAAAGTGCAAGTAGATAAATAGGTACTGCTCCAGCGGGAAGGTAAATGGCATTTCCATGCGCTGCTCTGGTTCGCCAGAAGCGGCTTTGTCATGCTGGCCACATGACCCGGAAGCTGTACGCCGGCTCCCTCGGCCAATAAAGCAAGATGAGCGCCACAACCCCAGAGTTGGCCATGACTGAACCTAATGGTCAGGGGTCCCTTTACCTTTACCTTAAACAGTACCTATTCACAGACAGGCGCCAGCTTGGGGGGGTGCAATTTGCCCCCCCAATAGTTCTTAAGGAGGGGGTCAGGCCCCCCCAATATTGAGCAGTGAAGTGACATACCACATCAGAACATTGTGCGATGTGGCATATGCATCATCAGCACATCGCACAATGTGGCATATGATGTCAGGCATCAGCCCCCTCAATAGGGTGGGGGAGTTGGTGCTCCTGCTCAAGCATACTTAGAGGAATGGCGGGACCAATTTTCAGATTTTGAGGCCTCTGGCCATAATAAAAAGTAAAACAACTGTTGACACACAAAATTATTTTATCAAATCACCCCGTAATTGCTTAAACCTGCAGCTCTAAACTAGGAAGGTGTGTCACATATAAGAGCAAGCTACAAAATGTATCAAGTCCCCCCTAAGCTAGGGTATAAAATCTGGGACCTCCTTTGGGCTTGAGGACCAGGAGAAATGTCACCCTGTTGATCCTGCTCACAGATAAGTATGTTTGCAAAAACCTTCCATATTCAAAACTAGCCCCTTTAAAATATCAGAAAATATTAACGCTTTTGGATTTACCTTCCAAAGTGAAAATCACAGAAACTACAGGTCTTGCTTGCTATGATATTCTAATCTGCCTTAATGTCTTCAACCATATAAATACCGCATATACCCGGTATAAGCCGACCCAAATATAAGCCAAGGCACCTAATCTTACCACAAAAAAATGGGAAAACTTATTGACTCGAGTATAACCTGGTTTACCACACCACAAACCTGGTGGTGGTGGTGGTGGCGGCAACAGCGGAGGAGGAGGAGGAGGAAGGAACAACCCGAAAGGACCCTCACTCGAGTGTAAGCTGAGGGGGGCTTTTTCAGCATAAAAAATGTGCTGAAAAAGTCAGCTTATACTCGAGCATATATGGTAATAGCCAAGGAGCTATTGGACACATTGGAGGGGGGAAGAAACAAAAAGAAAAAGATAGCTCTATGCAGGTTTTTTAGAACTGTGAATTTTGTAAGTTTCTACTGAGGTAAGTTCATATGCAAGACCAGAAATAAAGTGGCCAGAAATAAAGGGAGGAAGGGGAACAAACAATCTTTCCAATTACTATATCATTAGTTGTTGGCATCTGTCTGTCTTGGGAGAGGATGGAAGAGTGAGCCTGCACCTTCGGGGGCGAGGTCAAACCATTGGAGAGTTACAGCAACTGCTGTGGCTGTAGAGGCCAATACAGGAGACACATAGACTGTTGCAGCTGCGTAGATGAAGGAGTCCGGTTGTGCTGACGCAGGTGTAGCATGATGTTTCTTATTTCTGTGCTCCTACTACAAATTGTTTGCACACATTTTTCAAATTGCCTATACAGTGGTGCCCCGCAAGACGGAAAACCCGCTAGACGAAAGGGTTTTCCGTTTTGGAGGTGCTTCGCAGGACGAATTTCTCTATGGGCTTGCTTCGCAAGACAAAAATGTCTTGCGATTCCTGGGGATTTTTTTCCGCTCCCCACCCCCTTTTTCTAAGGCACTAAGCTGCTAATAGCCTTTTAGCAGCTAATCCACTAATCCCTTAAGCCTTTAATAGCCGCTAATAGCCGCTAAACCGCTAATAGCGCTAATCCGCTAATGGGCTTGCTTTGCAAGACGAAAAAACCGCTAGACAAAGAGACTCACGGAACGGATTCTTTTCGTCTTGCGAGGCACCACTGTATACACAAATTGTAAAGCTAGTACCTGAATTTAAGAAAACCAAGGTCATAAATCCTTGGCTTAAACCCTTCATCCTTATCCCCAACAATAAAAACAGAATATGCACATGCAATTAAATGTGCATGCATTTAACCTTTGTTTTCTCACCTTGGTCCTTACTTTCTTTGTCATTCTCCTGCACTGCTAAAAATTAAGAGATACTAAGCTTTATAGGGCAGGGATCTGTTTTCCTTCTCTAGGTGACCAGGTCAAGACTCAGTGTCCTTGAGTGGGTATGCAGTCCTGTAGAAATTAAAAACAACCGGTTGCACGTGGCAGCTGATTTTCCACCACACAGACTTATTTATCATTTCCTTGCACCAATGCTGTGTCTTTCAAAGTTTTGTAAATACCTCGGATTTTTTAACTTGCATTATCCAAAGTCTGAGGTTAGAGCATTGATTAGAAAAACAACAACCTATACTTTTTATATTAATGCTAGGACAAATCCAGTAAACAAAAGCAAGCAACTTTTACTCTGCCTCTCCTCCAAAGAGCTCAGGGTTGTGAAAGTGGTTCTTTCCATATACCGTATTTTTCGCACTGGACCATAGGAGGTGAAGAACGGGGGGGGGGGGGGAATTTCCCCTTTTCGCTCAGAGCCCCTTCAGCGAAGCAGCAGGAGAAACGGAGCCCCTTCCATTTCTCCTCCCGCTTTGCTGAAGGGGCGCTGCGCAGCTCTCCCCCTCTGCTGAAGCCAGGAGAGTCTTCCTCTCCCGGCTTCAGCAAAAGGAACCAAAAGCCTTTGGAGCACAGCACGAGGTCCCACTGCGCTCCAAAGGCTTCAGGCCTGAAGCCTGGAGAGCGAGAGGGGTCGGTGTGCTATCGTGAAAGCCAAGGAGCCTGCATTCGCTCCATAGGACGCACACACATTTCCCCTTCATTTTTGGAGGGGGAAAAGTGCGTCCTATAGAGTGAAAAATACGGTATCTCCATTTTGATTCTCACAACAATCTTGAGGTAGGCCAGTCTCTCTCCCTCCGCTAGTATCACAACACTTTAAGAATCTCCACATTACAAACAAACTGCAACTAACTAGAGGTTGATGTACCTGGAGGCATGGAAAAGAGTTATCATCATAATTTGTGAAAAGCTTTTCCCATATGACAACATGACATTAGAACGTCCTACACTGCTTCAGCTATGAAATCTTGTAAAGTGGCTGAATTCATACAACTGAGAGAAGCAACTTAAGTGTTTCATACTAGGAAGGCGTAACGGAAATTTGATTTTAAAAGAAGTCATCAAGACATCTCTATCGAAGAAGATTAACTTCAACAAAAACATGTAAATGCTTCTAGATCAGCAAACTAAGGCTCAGGGGCCGGATCCGGCCCAATCGCCTTCTAAATCCAGCCCGTGGATGGTCTGGGAATCAGTGTGTTTTTACATGAGTAGAATGTGTGCTTTTATTTAAAATGCATCTCTGGGTTATTTGTGGGGCATAGGAATTGGTTCATCCCCCCCAATATAGTCCGGCCCCCCACAAGATCTGGGGGACAGTGGACCGGCCCCCTGCTGAAAAAGTTTGCTGACCCCTGATCTAGAGGTCACTCTGTTTGTTATCCCTGATCCAGAAAGCTTGGTGAAATCCTAAGAGGAAAGGTATTTTTATTGTAATCATAAAAAAATCTCAGAAGGAAGCAAGCCAAACTCTGTTACAACTTCTAAATATAGGGCATAATTTTAGCAATGCTAATACTATTGTTGAAGCCAAAGCATATTTATAACTGTCAGCTCATAGAAGCAATGTCTGGAGCAATATGGAAGCAGCTCAAGAATTTAGGGAATTTCATGGCCTCTTCCTTGTTTTTGTTTTTTTACACTACTTATTTAAAAAGTATGAAGTACATTCATAGACCTCTAAATCCTTGAATAAGAGAAAGTCTAATTGTGCTAGCACACAGCTGCTAAGGAAGCTTCTGGTGAAGAATCAAGGTGGTTAGATTTTTAAAATCACATCTCTCCACCATGAAAGATATACTAACTGAACTAAGCTACACATTTGACAGGAGGAGAAGATGTGGCAAGGCTTGTACAAAGGACTCACATAAAGATTCATCATACAGAGGTAGGTTCCAAGATTTTGCACACTATGCAACAACTTCTGCAAAAACAACAAATTATTTTTGCAATCTGTTATACTCTTTAAATATGATAAATAAGGCAAAATAAGGGAAAACGACTATTTTATTTTAGACAACTTGAAACACACAGCTTCTTCCTATTATAAGCAATTATATATTTCACATAATCCCATTTTATAAAAGAATTTGACAAATTCATGAAATCAAGATGACAATATTGCCATTCATATGTCTCTGAATACCAGTTATTTGGGATAACAAGTGGGATTTGTGCTACTGAACTTATGTTTTGCTTGTGGTCTTCCCATAGGCATCTGGTTGCTTGACTCTATAGGGATTTCATTCTATCAGGCAGGGGCTTTCCTATATCATTAGTTTTGTTCTGCACACAGCATAGGATGGACTTCAAATAGATAATTTAACACCCCAAATTTATACAGACTATTTGGAAGTAGTAATGACTTACACCGGAGGAAAGAAAATTGCATTATATAATTCTTTCCTTTTGTTTCCCATTTGCAACCTGATATAATGCAAAAATAACACAGTGACTCTGTCTTCATTGTAATTACAAGTAAACTTTTTTTTTTAAAAAAACAGGTCAGATATAAAATAAGCTTATTTCATATTTCCCCCTATGTTTTTCACTTATATAAGCGTGTTGCCAGGACCCAGTCTTCACACAACTACTATTTCCTTCTACTAGTTGGTAGTGCAGACTTACAGATACATATTCACTTAAAATATCATAGCTAAAATTATCACTCTGGTATACACCTATAAATCATGCATTATTTATTATATTTGCCAATTATCTACCTGCAAAGCACCATGTCTATGAAATGTAGCACTAATGAAAGCAAAATATCACCAAGAGGTTAGTACTAGTGGAATGTCAGTAGTTGATCTCTGGCCAAAACCCTTCCCACTTATTCAGGTCAATTGTTTTTTCTAGTACACTCTAAAATGTCAGAGCGATAATAACAGGAAAATAAGCAACAGGCAAGAAATTGGATCGACCTAAAGATGATCATACCCTAATTTAAAATATCATCCAATATTTTTTAATGGTCTGACTTTTCATAATACATATTCCAAGTTCCTTCCTACCCAAACTTTGTCTAGTCTATCCTTCTCATTTTGTAATTCATTTAAGGGAAAGTTGTATGGCTGAAGAAAGAGAGAGTGGATAATGAAAAATACATCATTTGCAGGAATTTAGCCAAGGAAGACAGTGGTTACAATTTTACAGCTGCAATTTCTTAAGAAGCAATATTTAAATATTTTTATGGCACAAAATGCCATAGTGAGGCATATGTGCAGCTGAAAAAGAGCAAGATAATTATCCTGTAACTAGAGATAAGTTTATCAGAATTATCAGACCCATTCACAAGCATAAACAGTATTTCATTCTTACAAAAACCCTTTGCAGTCCCACTACAGTTTCTGTATTGCAATGCAGAATCATTACTGTAAATTTAAAAATCAGGTAAGACAAGAACCCCTCTCCTGAAACATTTAAAGCAGGAGAAGTAGTAACTTTGGGAATTTTACAAGAATGGATGCTAGCATAAATCATAGAATAGAATCATAGAGTTGGAAGAGACCACAAGGGCCATCGAGTCCAACCCCTGCCAAGCAGGAAACACCATCAGAGCACTCCTGACATATGGTTGTCAAGCCTCTGCTTAAAGACCTCCAAAGAAGGAGACTCCACCACACTCCTTGGCAGCAAATTCCACTGTCAAACAGCTCTTACTGTCAGAAAGTTCTTCCTAATGTTTAGGTGGAATCTTCTTTCTTGTAGTTTGGATCCATTGCTCCGTGTCCGCTTCTCTGGAGCAGCAGAAAACAACCTTTCTCCCTCCTCTATGTGACATCCTTTTATATATTGGAACATGGCTATCATATCACCCCTTAACCTCCTCTTCTCCAGGCTAAACATGCCCAGCTCCCTTAGCCGTTCCTCATAAGGCATCGTTTCCAGGCCTTAGACCATTTTGGTTGCCCTCCTCTGGACACGTTCCAGTTTGTCAGTGTCCTTCTTGAACTGTGGTGCCCAGAACTGGACACAGTACTCCAGGTGAGGTCTGACCAGAGCGGAATACAGTGGCACTATTACTTCCCTTGATCTAGATGCTATACTCCTATTGATGCAGCCCAGAATTGCATTGGCTTTTTTAGCTGCCGCGTCACACTGTTGGCTCATGTCAAGTTTGTGGTCGTAAAGCAATTAGCAGAATTACACAGTGCCTGTGTGTCGAAAGGGCAGTAAATCAGTCTAGACTTTTCTTCTGTCCTAATATCTCTTTATTGTAAACAAAATAGCGTATCTGCAATCCACAACAGCCATCCGTGTTAAGCTGCATTTTCTCTGCCTCCTCTCTCTCTCCTTGCAGCGGCTGAACTGAGTGCTTTCGATTTCCACTCAGTTCACAACATACCAAGCTGCTTTCATCACGTCCTGGCTTACTTCCCTTGTAAGCTCGTCCCCGCAAGCACACTACAATCTACAGCAAAGGTTGAAGAAAGTGGCCATAGTATAGTGCTCATGAGTATCTTTAAAAACCATGTACAGTAGAACCTTGGTTCTCGAACTTAATCCCTTCCGGAAGTCTGTTTGAATTCCTCAAACCATTCGAAAACTTAGGCGCAGCTTCCGATTGGCTGCAGGAGCTTCCTGCACTCATGGGAAAGCTGTGTTGAACGTTCAGCTTCCGAAAAACGTTCAAAAACCGCAACACTGACTTCTGGGCTTTCGACGTTCTGAAGCCAATTTGTTGGTCAACTAAGCTGTTCGAGAACCAAGGTACCACTGTAGTCCTTGGGACACCTGTAAACTGTTGAAAAAGTCACATTTCCTTTCCACTGATGGAGCGGTACAGTATGGTTTAAAGGTAAGGAAAGAGGGGAAATGAGGAAATTACAGACAAACCAGTAGAGAGATTTGGTAATCAACTTTGTTTCTAGCTGGTAGTACAACCTGTCAACAAGAAGCCATTTTAAAAATGCAACAGTATCTGCTATTTATTGAAATTAATAGCTTAAAGAATTAAGAATGGCTAATTAAACCATTTCCCCAATGTACCGAATATAAACATCATGCATACATTATACAATACCTGATTCTATCCAGCTTTTCTAAACATTTACACTAACATTTTACAAACATGCAGTATTCTATGTAGCTTACAAAAACACAAAGGTGTTGTTCATCAAACATTTGTACTATCTGAGCTATTTGGAGATACGGATTTATTTGTTTCTAAATGCAACCTTCTGCTGAAAGGCTTTAAGTAAAATGGGAAACCTAAAGGCATAGGATAAAACAATAACAAATTGACACAATCGTGGAAGCAGAGAAGAGGGATGAGATACATAGGGGACCAGATTCCCCACTGTAAAAATGATAGGGGTAGGGACACTCAGTCCCCCAAGCCATTAGGCATAAAAGACCATTGCTAGAGGCAAAGCTGACTGATGCTCTTGACATTAATTCACTCAATTAGTACTTCTTTGATTTGCCTGTTAATCTATTGAAATGGCTGTAGTAAACTCATCTGAATAATACTGAATGTTCTTTCCAACTTTATTCTTTGATCATTAAAGAAGTACAGTAGATGGGCCAATAGTCGTCATTATATCCTGACTGTTGTGACATCCCCAGTTCCGCACCACCTTAAAAACACATCCAGGGTCCCTGGCTGAAGAGACAGTTGCCAGTCATCAAGTAAACATGGAGGAAAATGAGAACATGCATTTCTGAATGCCCAACATGAAAATTGTCACAACCCAAGTAATTACAGCAAGTGAGGGCACAAAATGCCCTGGGGAAAAGGGAGGGGAGGAAACAAGGAGGTGAGACCCACTGCAGATAAATAGGCGACACAAGCATGGAAGATAAAATAATTAGCAAATTCAAATTATAACTTGCATTCAGGGGTCCTGGAGAGAGTTAATGATCTCCCACTTGAATGTCTTATCAAGAGGAATTGCCTACTTTTATAAGCTAGTTTGGTCCCCAGGTCGATTCTGATGATCAACACACTCAAAGGTTACAGTAGAGAATGAGAACAAACTGAACAGAGTGCCTTGGGAATTAATTAATATTAATGCAGGGTTAGATTTTCTTAAAAAGAAAGAAATGTCCATGTTGCTGCAGTGGTGGTTAGTCTGTTCTCTCTTGTACAAAAGAGAAAGTAATAATTTGTTTTCACCCTGTTTAGAAAGGTTCTAGCTAATTTTACATCATGTACTGTATATCTAAAGCAAATCAGAGCTATTTTCCAAAAAAGAGATTCATAATAGCTTTTCAGCCTCTCGTGGTGTTGCAAAATTTGCTTAGCACTTACATGTTTCATTCTGAAATGTAAACAAGCTCTTAAATCAAACCCTCCAATGTAATAAAGAGGTCTGTAGACTTTCCTAAAGTGTATTCATCCCAATTTCTTTCTGATTTGAGAGCCTAAGAGCAGTACTATAAATGAATACACACAGCCTAGCTAAGAAAAACTGAGTTCTGAGATTATCTCAAAGGATGTCTTGACAATCACTGTACTGCAGTGTAATTAATGGCTTGGATTTTATGGACCTTCATGCTCTTTAAACAATATTGTTATATTTCAGTGCCGGAACAGTACAGAAAGCATTTCAGATGACAGCCCCATGTACAATAATTTATTTCCCATGGTGTCAGTCACAGAGCTTTAGTCTTAAAATGGCAGGAAGGAGAAGCAGGGACCTCAAGAGTGTTCTGTAGTGCACCTGTGTGACTGGAATGTGGGTCAGAAGAATGGGTTGTGCCCTAGAACAGCAGCAGATGGGAGAAGGAGCAACTCAGAAATGAGAGAAGGAGCCGATACAGAATGGGCCCAGGAACCAAGAGACTGCTGTTTATGGCAAGGAGGCAGCAGAAGAGAGGGAGGATAAGAGGAGAGGTGTCAGTCCTCTCATCAGATAACTGCTCCCACTTGGTAGTCTTGCTCTTGCTGGGCCTCTCACCATCAGGCAAGCCAGCTTCTATGCCCAACTGCAAACTGGAACCCAAACAACAAATCCTATGGGTGTACTAGAATAGACGCAGTTCCAATTTCCAGGTCTCAAGGAATTGTCTGAAGGCAAATGACACAGAAACTTTACAGAAGTAAAAATGGGGTGTATCTTTTCCTTTCCCCTTGTCCCTCCTACATCCCATGTACCCCATTAAAAAATCTCTCAAGAGGGTCAGGAGGGCCTTCCAAATGTCATGGAGTGTGACATATGAGCTTGCAGGAAGAAGGAATTGCTTCAAATTAATCTGAGGAATCTTGCACTGGTATATTGCTATACTAAACAACATATTAAATTCATTAACAATCAGAGATAAACAGTACTAATTTTGCATTCATGATTATCAGTTCTCATTCGCAAAAGGTTTGCTGTGATAATTCATTCTAGGATTCAAATGAATAATAAGTTTTCATGTCTTCAGATATTGGTATCAACGCAAGGCTCTGTGATATTCCTAAGCATCTTCAATTAGTCTTCTACAACATATTTAGGAATTATATCACCCTTTTGTTCACAATGATTAATGGTGCTTTTACGCATATGCCATCTGTGTATAGATGCTAATAGTGTAGGAGGCTAGAAAGGTCTGAAGCCAATCACTCTGATGCAAACTGAAGACTTATTAATCTAAGAATATTGCTGTATGACACTCTGAATGGAGCAACTTATCCATACATGATTAGAATCAGTTATTAGCTTTCATGCAATCTATTCTACGCAGAAAAATGGATTTACCATGAAACCCACCAATAACACAGAAAAAACAGGAATTCAGAGCAATTTCCTGGGATTAAGAGAACAGCTCATCCGTGAAAGGCGATTAGTGTATTTCTTTGACTTCCAAAAGGAATAGGTATTGAAACTCAAAGGCATGAGCTTTCATAGTTCTTAAACAAACATACCCAATCAGGAGCCTAAATATGGAGGAATTGGAATGCAGCAGAGTACTCAAATATGAAAGGTAAGAGGACAAAACAGTAATGAATCTATAGGGATGTACTAAAGACATATTTTTTTATTATTAAAACAGCCAAGAGTGCACCTGGTAGGAAATTGTGACAACTGCTAAGCTCTTTTTCTTCCTTACCTCTCCAATCTTTCAGCTTTCACTGGTTTTGTTCAGCTTTGTTGCACTCCAGGCACCCCTGGAGACACTGTTATGTTATGTCGCTTAAGGCACACTGCACACAAAAACCAGGCTCAGGGAATGGCTATTATAACTTATTTAATTAATTTCCATACTGCCCTTCATCCGAAGATCACAGCATGGTTCACAGCGTAAAAATACTAAATGTAAACACAAAATACATAATAAAAAAAACAAGAGCAAAAACAAAACAAGCCCATAACCTCCCTCCCACAAACACATTTCAAAGGCCGCTGCCTGTCCTGTCCTGAGCCTTCCCTCACTTGGGGCCACTGCCAGGCCTTGCTTGGGGCTGCTGCTTAGAAGTTGCTCTCAGCTGCTCGCTTACTGCAATTGGTGGGATTGGAGGGAAGGCTTGGGGCAGCGACCCCAAGCGAGGGAAGGCTTGGGACAGGCTGGGCAGTGGCCCCCCAAGCAACTTCCATGCAGCAGCCGTGGTGGCGCACATGAGTCTCTTGCTCTCTTTTCCCCACACACCCTCCCTGTTAAATGGAGTGCTCCCCACTTCATGTGGTTTCAGTTATGCACACGGAGCCCCAGAATGTAACTCCTACATAAGTGAGAGGGATGCCTGTACATTGAAGGGGCCAAGGAAGCCTTCCATGGGGAGAGCATTCCAGAAACAGGAACCACTGGAGTCCTGTTCTCATGCTGCCAACCCTCTGGACCTCTCGTTGAAGAGGCACACAAAGAAGGGGCTCAGAGGATGATCACCAGGCCTGGGTGCCATTGCCCATCGTAGCCCCTCAAAACCAGAATCCCTTCGGGAGGCTCTGGGACATATTTGATTTTGTGGTTGCACTCCACTTTTCCAACAACCATGCTGATCTCTGAGCAGCTAACAATAAAGAATTAAAATTAGCAAACATCAATAAAATAACATCAAAATATGGACTAAACTGGTGAACTCCGATGTTCAGCAGGGGGTGGTTTGGGGAGGGAGGGGTGTAATAGCAGCTACTACTTGTAAGCAAGCTGTGGTAGAAATGATTTTGCAGGTAATACTACTCAAATGCAGCTCACCTTGGCTACCAAAGACATTTCACCCATAATATGTTGACTTTTTACATAATACCCTTGGGGAAAAAATAAGAAGGAAGAACATTCCACTGCATAGTTGAGCATCCTGGCTACCACTCAGGACAATGTTTTCATGTACCTACCATGTGCACATTAGCTTAAAATGTACAACTGAAGTACATGTAATTAAAAGACAAGTATTGCCTGTGTTTTAAGTGGTAACCTCAGACACACAACAAGCATAGAAGATGGCAATTTAACACAGTGACATTTACATTTTTCTTATTAATAACATCCGTCTCCTCAAAATTGTGATTTTCAAAATCCCCAGGCATAATTCCAAGTAAACAACTCCACTTCTGTTATGTTCACACTAGAAGCTTACCTACTGAATATTCGTAAGTGAATAATACTGCTTAGTAATGCTAAGAATAATAAAAGGTTGGGGTTTTTTATTGTATTTTATTCCAATTATATATAATGTCGTCAAAAACCTATGTTAATCACTGCCCTCCTTATTTGAGCTGGTTTAATTCTTCTCCTTCAAGCCAATGAAAATTAGAATTAATGCTCCATTATTTAAATCTACTTTGAAAAAGCGAACAGAGTGAATTATTTCCGAACTGTATAAGCAAAAATCTAGTTAATAATATCAATGTATGAACATCAAGCAAGCAAGTGGTTTTTCTTAATCTCTCCAGTGTCACGGCAAAGTCACCAGCTCATCGTGCAAGCTGGCACTGAGCCCACAGAAGCTCATAGAAATATATGAACATTTAAAGGATTTCAAAAACTGTGGCACAGTTTTGAGCAATATTAACCAGTTAAAAATTGTGCCCTTGGATTTCTAACTAAGGTTACGGGATCTTTTATTATGTTCCACTGTAAACGATCTTAAAGAAATGAATTTCTGGCTGTACAGGTATAGGGATAGATTTGCTGTGGTAATCTACTATGCCTGGCATGTTACTTTCAGGCAACGCATGTTCAGCCTTATTAACTATGCAGTCCATAGTGCATTTCTTAGTGCCTGGCTATTAGCCGCAAGTATTTTAATAGCATACAGATGAATTACATAATCTCTGCCATTTTTTTCATTAGGAGGTCTTGAGAACAGCATTATCTGTACTGACAATGCCCCTGTGTTTGAGAAATCTTTTTATAGTGCTTCAGTTTAATGACATGCAAGCCTCAAACATTGTGTGCAACTGATAAGCAGCACACACAAATCCAGAAAGTAAACATTCTTTGAAGTGATGTGTTTTATACACCAGAAATGCCGTATGTCTGTCACGCTAGGAATAGCATACTAGAAATGTTATCAATGAACCAGACTACAGGCAAATTCGTGGATGTGAATTTGGCTTATTTCCTATTTGTGTGCCCAAGCCTAGAGGAAAAAGGTAGATATATACCAAGGCCCCAAACTGATGCTGTAATCTAGATTTCCACATTGCAGCACACACAATATAACAATCCATGGGGGCTGTTTGGAGGGTCAAAGTACATGGCAGACACCTGTAACCATCTTCCAAAACTCTTCTTTTTTTTAAGTGGAAAAAGTAGCCCCTGAAATTGAAATGTTTTGTTTTATACCATGTCCTCTCTATGGCAGTGTTTTTGTGATTGGCACCCCCACCACTCGCTCAAAATCTGAAAATAATAATAATATTTTTTTATTTATTTATACCCCGCCTATCCAGCTGGGTTGCCCTAGCCGCTCTTGGCAGCTTCCATCACATATAAAAACATAATAAAACGTCAAACATTAAAAACTTCTCAATACAGGGCTGCCGTCAGATGCCTCCTAAAAGTCAAATAGTTGTTTATCTGTTTGACATCTCATGGGAGGGTGTTCCACAGGGCGGGCGCCACTACCGAGAAGGCCCTCTGCCTGGTTCCCTGTAACTTCACTTCTCGCAGTGAGGGAACTGCCAGAAGGCTCTCAGAGGTGGACCGCAGTATCTAGGCTGAACGATGGGGGTGAAGACACTCCTTCAGGTATACAGGGCCCACTAAATGTACCCACTAGTGCAAAAAGGTTGACGACTCCTGAACTAGTTTCTTCAAATCCTCATACCCTTCTCTATCTTCTATCCAGACAAGCAACAAGCATTGTCAGAATTCCTGGACACACACACACTTTTGGGGGGGGGAGCATTTAAGGTATGAAGGAGAAGTTTTGAGAGCCAGACAGCATGACTTGGACCCCATGTTTCTAACCTCTGTACTAGGAAGGAAAACAAATACATCCTTATGTTTTGTCCTGCAAGTGAAAAAATAGCTGCAGATTTGAGACTCTGAACACAAAAGGTCAAGGGATTAGTGCTCCCTTCTCAACTACCAATCCTCTGGTCAAGCTGGCAGCTTCCCACAGCTGCTTTTCATTTTTTTAAAAAAAAAAGTCACCAAGAAGATGTTACACACATCTGCCACGCATCATTTACTTACCAAACTTAATTACAACCAGTGGGAGAGTACACAGGAGTGCCAGAAATGTCTCATCTACCCATTTAAAAAAGATAGTTTATATTCACAATTTATCTAAAATGTTCACATTTTTAAACAAAGCAATTAGATTATTTGTTTAGTTGTGAATAATTATGGTTTGATTTAAAGCAGTTTTTTAAAAATTGTCTCCTCTTAACTTTGATATCTAGACTTCCTGGCTACCGTCCATGAGCTCCACCATAAAAAAACCATCCCTTACATCTATTCGTTTTTTGAAAATTAGATAACCCTCTGGTTGCTACTTTTCCATCATTCATTATCTGGGCCATCTTGAAGATGCCAATTTAAAAATGGATAAATAGTGCTAATATTACATTTCATCGAAAGCAGAGCAATACTATCTGAACTCAGCTACGCAGGGACAGCTGAAGACAAGCTATACCTCATTCATTCAGCAAACTACCAAACAAAGCATCTGCAACAACATGAAGCAAAGGCAGACGGCAATCTTTGCTGACGTTCTCTGCATGTAGTACAGAATTGTGTGAAAGCCACAAACAGAGTTCCATTTTCATTTCTCTTTTCCCAGCCCAAGTCAAGTCAACTCAATTTGAATTTCAGCTGGCTCAAAGTCCACTACCATTTCCTTCAACGCTGTCATTTGCTCACTTCAGTTAAAATCCATGTGTCTGAACACATGCAAATTTTGTTGATGGTCACACTGGACCATAGTTCTACACAGCACAGGGGTAACGGACATGGCTCCCAAGGGAGTATAGGAGTATAGCATCTAGATCAAGGGAAGTAATAGTGCCACTGTATTCTGCTCTGGTCAGACCTCACCTGGAGTACTGTGTCCAGTTCTGAGCACCACAGTTCAAGAAGGACACTGACAAACTGGAACATGTCCAGAGGAGGGCAACCAAAATGGTCAAAGGCCTGGGAACGATGCCTTATGAGGAACAGCTAAGGGAGCTGGGCATGTTTAGCCTGGAGAAGAGGAGGCTAAGGGGTGATATGATAGCCATGTTCAAATATATAAAAGGATGTCACATAGAGGAGGGAGAAAGGTTGTTTTCTGCTGCTCCAGAGAAGTGGACACGGAGCAATGGATACAAACTACAAGAAAGAAGATTCCACCTAAACATTAGAAAGAACTTCCTGACAGTAAGAGCTGTTTGACAGTGGAATTTGCTGCCAAGGAGTGTGGTGGAGTCTCCTTCTTTGGAGGTCTTTAAGCAGAGGCTTGACAACCATATGTCAGGAGTGCTCTGATGGTGTTTCCTGCTTGGCAGGGGGTTGGACTCGATGGCCCTTGTGGTCTCTTCCAACTCTATGATTCTATGATTCTATGAAGGGCAGTTGCATAGCGTAGGCTGTCAGTACGCAGGGCTGTGCAGAGGGGTGGGCGAAGCGAAAATGATGCAGTATGCATGCGCACTCAACTGCCTAATGGAGTCTGTGTCGCCCAGAAGATTGCAGCTGCAGAGATGAGAAAAGAAGAGTTGTTCCATTGTCTGGAGAGGTCCCTTCCCAGTTCGCATGGAGAAGCCGTTTTCAACGAAGCCTAGGGACGGAAGTGCACAGCTGTATTGAGGCAGCACCAGGTGCTGAAATTTTGCGTCCCTAACAATTTTGCGCATGGGGCAACTGCCCCTGTGCCTGCCCCCTGCTACGCCACTGCGTAGGCAGCCTTAGAGGCCTTTTGTGTGCTCAAGGGGTCCCATCCCCATGCCACTGAAAGAATCCCTCTTTAGCCAAATGCAGCTTTTCCCAAGGCTAACTGCACCATGGAAGCTGATTTCAAGAAACTGCAGCCGAGGAGGAGAAAGCTGTTTCATGTATGTGGCACACGCAACAGTTTCTCTGGCGTGCAAATGTGCCCAAATATGTTGGAGACCCACGAGTCATAGCATCTTTCACCCATATGTGTTTCCTTTATATGATTCAGGGCCAACAATACCACTGGGGCAGAGTAAGGAAGCCAGCCACTGCCTTAGGGAGTGAGCTGTAGTGGCAGCCCCACCAGATATTCCTCCTGAAGCCTTCATGTGTTTCTCTCTGTTAAGAGGACAGATCTGGTCTGCCTTGCACCCTGTGTTGTCTTTCTGCCCTCAGCTATGGCGAAGGATAATATATTTTAGCTGGTATTGAAATAAGATTCAGCTGTCAACTCATGTGGCTGTAGCACATGGAAGGGAGAAGGGAAAGAGAGAGAGATCTTGTCCTTTGCCTTAGTCAACAAAATGTCCTGTGCATGGATATGACTGGTATGAATTGGTTTACTATTGCCATAATAGAAAGGGTTCATGCAAGATGTTGTAAGCAAATTAATGAAAACAATGGCAGATTCTGAAAAATGCCAGTAGAATGTTCCAATCAGAATTCCGAAGTCACCAAAAAAGATTCCATCCTCTCAATAAATCTATTAGAGTCAAATATTTAATCAACCAAGGAAACACCGATGGCTGCCACATTGTTAATGGATACCAATAATTCACTTTACTGACTAGGAGATGATAATACTGTATTTACTCAAATGTAATGTGCACCTTTTTTGGCCAAATTACATTGTGAAAATTAGGTTGTGCATTAGATTTGATTGTGCCAGCAAATACTTTTTTATTCCAAGGTTTTGAAAACTGAAGTGCTTATTAGATTTGTGTAAATACAGTACTAGGTAGCATATGTTAAGATTGATAGTAATGGATATTTCCACCAGAGTGGTCAAAAGAAAGTTCCTAAAAACCAAAATGTAAAAGTAACTAGTTCAATTTAACAAACCTACCAAAAGATAATACTTTATAATTCGAAAAGATTTTATTTTCCAGAATCTACTAGATACTATTTTTTAAACATAACATAACTAATATTCTGAAATCTACTACACCCACAGGTGGAAAAGCATCAGCGTGATCCCTTTCATGTGTTTTGAGATAGTAATGTACAATCTTTGTTTTTTGTTCATTAAAGTAACTTTTCTTATACGGATAAGGCATAAAGGCAGAGAGATAAGCAACTTGGCAAGAGTCCCAATTGTTTCCATGACTAATATAACATCATTCTACTTGCATCGCCAACAGCATGTGGAGCCAAAGAAAATGCTACACCACCTCCCTATAGCAGCAACGATAAAGAGTTTTCCTGAGGACTGAAGCAACTTTGGGAAGGAACTGCGGAATGGGCTTCCCCTACTTGGTCTAGGGTAGGCATCCCCAAACTTCAGCCCTCCAGTTCCCATCATCCCTGACCACTGGTCCTGTTAGCTAGGGATCATGGGAGTTGTAGGTCAAAACATCTGGAGGGCCGCAGGTTGGGGGTGCCTGGTCCAGGGGAAATTACACCAGCAGTGCAGAAAGGAATGACAAAGTGTTTCCTCATTGCCAGATTGAAATGAAATCCCGGCTATGAACTCATTGGAATCATACTCCCCTGTTTAACATCGAACACCTTGACTTAGTGGTTTGGGAATATTTGATTGGCGCTGGAATCCAGGTTGGATTACTGCTATGTGCTCTCCATGATGCCGCCCTTGACATTGGTCCAGAAGCTGCAGCTAATGCAAAATGCAACAGCTCAACTGTTCATTGGTGCAGAATATTGCTACCAGGTTACTCCACTGTTGAAAGAACCACACTGGCTGCCAATTATCTACGGAGCTAATTTCAAATTGCTGGTTCTGGTATTTAAAACCCTAATGCAGCTTGGGGACCAGGATATCTACAAGACCATCTCACCTCTTACACACCCAATCAATCACTGCACTCTACAAGAGAGGGCCTTCTTTAGATAACACCTTATCAGGAAGTCTGTTCTGCACAATATTGGAATTTGGCCTTTCATGTCATGGCACCTACTCTTTGGAATTCCCTCCTGTTGAACATTAAGACAGATGCCGCCTCTATTGTCCTTTGGGCACCTATTGAAGACATCCATCTTTCAGAAAGCCATTTAAGTAGAGATCTTTCGCAGTCTGCATCTGTGCTGGAATTTTTAAAGATGATTCAAATTTAAATTGCTCCGAGGCCTTTTCTCACAATCGAGATGTACAAAAGTTAAATAAAATGAAATAAATTATTGCTTGAGATCCTCTAGGCGGACGGACGGGATATAAATTTATTAATAAAATAAAACATTCCTTCAGAACTCCTAAGATTTTTAAGTCGCATGGAACATTCATTTTTAAAGTTATGTTTCACAATGTCAAAATAATATTTTTAAGTACTTGACAGCGTAAGCGGAAGGTCACTAGGTAGTGCTGATTTAGTAACCTGCAATACAAATTATATATGGATACCTATAAGCTCACAGGCATCACACTTTTAGGAAAATTGGATTCTCATCCGACAACATTTTTGTGTCCTCCATTGCACTATAAGTTCATAATAGAGGCTACCACAAAGCTGCTTCAGCTTTTGGTGTAACTTTGGCTAATTATAAACTTACACAATGCCCTGACACAGTATATTGTTGTCTACCAAAAACAAGACAGACAAGCTCAACAGTACAAAATGAAGGACGGAACAATACACCCGTGACACACTATTTCCAACCTGAAATTCACACAAAACCTGTTCCCAGTTAATGCATTACAGATCTTCGCCTATACACCAAACCGCTTGTAACAAGTAACATCATGTCCTGGAAAGTGTTCAGAAACTTCAGGTTGGGATAATAAATTATATTTTGGAACTGAAAGCATCCTTATGTTATCTGTCCTGATACAAGATTTGTTTTACCTTTTGGCCGTTCTAACAAGCCCCATTCATTCCTTAGAGCAAAATAGGGTTTATTTAAAGCTTTGGGAATTGCAGGGAGCAATTACAGGGGAAAGCTGTTTAAAGAAAGACAACATCCTTTATTCTCAACATAGTTCCCTCTTGGGGAAAATTGCAATTAAAAGAATACAACTGGATCTTCACCCGAACTCTAAAACCGATGCCCAGAAAATGTTCTGTATTAATATGTTTCAGTCAAGATAGTAGGGCTGTTCAAATCAATTTCAAAACTGGTATTTTTATTTTCCCTGCCCAGCCTTTTTGGAAAAGGGCCATAGTTGAGTGGTAGAACTTGCCCTGATACCCGCTGGATGAAGAAATCGAAATCAGATTATGGTTTTTGCCCAAAACTTTAATGCTTAAAACAGTACGGTACATAATCAAGCCAAGTGTTAAAGGCACAGAAAGTGCATAGCACAGCTAAGTGAGCTAAGACGTTGATCCAACAGTTGACATGTCCCCTGGGGCAGACATGGCTTTAACGCAGCAAGCAGAATGTTTCTTTGGACTGCACAAGCAAATGGGAATTGCTTCTGGTAGGCTGGGCTTGAGCTGTCTGTTCATGCCAGTGCTGGGGCTGAGAGATCTATGGATCTATCATACAAAACCGGTTTGAAGTCCATATTGTGATATCGGTTTCATAATTTTTGACCTGGCAATATATCACAGATCACAATGTGTGTGTCTGTGCGATGCAAAAATCCGGATGCAGGCAAAACTGTGAAGCTAGCCAATGGCTCTACATAGCTCCATCCTTATTTCAGACATCGTGATATATCAGTACATCACAATGTTTAGCTGGTGATATATCACAGTGTTGAAAACCAGATATTGCCCAGCTGGCATCGGCGTCCTAGGCAATCAAGGAAGAGACAATACCAGCTCAGAACCAGAGTGAGTCTCCTTGGTAGGTGGAGGCTTGGTGCTGAAAGCCAAAGCTGCAGGAGAGATTGGCATGGAATGACTGAACAGTAACCCATTAGGTCCCTCCCTGGGATCAGATTCCTTTCCTGCTTCATTCCCACCCCTGCCCTGTTGCAGACAGTTCTGATGTCTCTGTTAGAATTCCTGCTCCATGATTGCAGTCATGGGATTGATGTCTTTCACATGACGGTATTTGTTTTGACTCCACACAGTGGGAAGTGACGAAGACAGGGTGTTTGTGTTACTGTGTTCCGTGAAATGGGACTATTGTCCGTTGTTCTTTCTTTGCTGTCTGATGCTAGAGAGAGAGGGAGCCATGTTGCAGTGTTCCGTGTATGTTTATATGTAAATAAAGTAGATTAGCCAAAATGCTGAGTTGCTGAGGTTTGTTTCGCAACTACACAAACTCTGCGGATCCCTAAGTGTGCCGGTGTCGGTTGGCATTGGTCGCTGTGATGTTTGGGCAGAAGAAAGCTTTTGAAGCTCCCAAACGATTGACCAGGAGGGAGGGAACATGCCAGTCGGGCATTTGTCTCTGCCAGGGTCCTACTCAAGTGTAGGCTGAGCTTCTGACAGTCTCATGGGGCCCTGACACAATCCTCACCCCAGCTCACTGGGTCCCTCCCAAGGATCATTAGCCTCCAACTCAAGCTCCTCCAACCAGATAGTCCAAGAGGTCTTCTCGTGACTCAGGACAGAACATCTGCTTCGAATACAGAAGGTCCCATGTTCCACCATCCACAGGTAGAAATTGGAGAGAGCCTTATCTGAAATCCTGTAAATCCACTGCTACTCAGCATAGACATTGCTGAGCTAGAAAGACCAATGGTTTGACTCCGTTTCTGATGGTCATTGTGATTTCTCCATGCACATTTTCTGTATCTGCTTGGTGACTCTTATTGCTGTGCAAATATCTTTTTGACATATTAAAGCGATACTGACATCCAGCTACTTGTTGATTATAACCTAGTTGAGCCTATTGACATTCCTAATCATCCATACTAGGAGACAGGAGTACAGTGGTACCTCAGAAGTTGAATGGAATCCGTTCCAGAAGTCCATTCGACTTCCAAAACGTTTGGAAACAAAAGTGCGGCTTCCAATTGGCTACAGGAAGCTCCTGCAGCCAATCAGAAGTCACGTCGGACGTTCAGTTTCCAAAGAATGTTCGCAAACCGGAACACTCACTTCCAGGTTTGCGGCGTCCGGGAGCCAAAATGTTCGACTCACAAGGCATTCAGGATCCAAGGTACAACTGTATGCCCCCAAAGGCTAAACCAGCAAATAACTCCTGTGTGTATCTCATGTGTGAATCAGGCTACTTGTATACATACTGGGATTACTGTAAAATAACTCGCTCTCAGTAGGACTGTATAATCCTAGTAAAAGTCCAGCCAGCAGCCAGTTCCTTTAATGACCGTGACACTACTGTCTCCCGGTGGCCAAGTAGATGTAATCAAATGTCACGAGAAAGCAAGCACATTGGGCAAGGCGAGTGGAAGCAGGAGGAGACTGAGAGAAAATGACAGAGAGCAGAAGGGTTAAGGAGAAGCAGGAGGGAAGGAGATACAACAGCCATTATGATAAAGCACCTCACGTATTTCAATAAACCACACAAAAGACATCGAGCAAAACAAAAACAGACGCACACAAGCTTAACATTAGAACGGCATTCATAAATCAGTGAAGTTTAGAGCCGAGGGAGCCAGCTTTGTGTTCATGAATTATTTGCAACATATTCAATTACTAAAAAATGTGGGAAGCAGCACAGATCATGACTTCCATATATAATCCTAGACATTCGTCTCCAGTATTGAATTCCTGGGAGAAACCATCCATCCCTGCACAGATACTCAACACTATGGAGAAATATATCGGGGTGGCTAAATAAAAATCAGAAAGCTTGCTCATGATTTTAAACACATACTGTACATGTTAATCCTAATGAAAGCATTACACTTATGCTACTGCAGCTTTCTGGTTAGAGTATTATTTAACATACAGCAACATAAGAACATGAAAATGTTAAGTATTTTCTCCAATGGATTCAAAGGCATTGTCTTCCTATCAATAATGAAACTCAAAAGCATTCACTTGCCAAGCAAGCACCAATAAACACAGAATATAGATACAATATTGTTGCTGTAAAAAAACTCGCACACGCATTCAAAACCAGCCAAAATCCAAACAACCACCTGGTCTACTGCCCCAGAAATGTATTGCTGGAGAGCTCAACCTTGGCTTTAAGTCCCAACTCTGGTACTAGTGTTCTCAGCATTCATTTCTAAAGCTGCCTTAGCTGGCAGTATCTGTGCCAGGGGCAGTAGCAGGGTCACAGCCTATGCCAAAAACCCACAGGGCACTCCAAGGCACTGGAATGTGCAGGAGCCAATGAATCAGTGTAACCATGCACACATTTTGTATTTTAAGGGATGCTACCTGTTAGGCTAGGCAAAGTTAGATAGCTGTCTTGCTTGCCAAGCATAACATTCTGTACCCATCTGCAACAGCACAAGCCACTGTCAGTGTCACCATGGCTGACACAATTTATGAAGACCAGGCTGCACAACCATCATCCTAAGAATATCAATGAGAATAACAGAATGAAAAGTAACCATGCCGTTGGTCTACTTCTGTACACGGGTGGACCAAAGTAATATGTAATGGATTAACAGAAAGAAACCACAGCGCTCAGGTAATGTAAAAATGGATCCTTAGAAATTAGTTTGATACAATATACAAATGTGTTTAGGATTACAGTGCAAGAGACCCATCCGAATTATGGCAAGTTTTTAGGAGTTCATTCATTGAGTCATTTACTCATGATGAAGGTCAGGCTTGAGTGTTGTCCACAACTGCTACTATACTGATGCCAAGATGCAGTTTTTATTCTGTTTTTTTTTAAACTTGCAATAGGTGTCAAGCCATTCAGTCTAAACAGGATGTGCCTTCAGGTCACACCAAGACAGAACTAAGCAGTCAACCAACCAGAATGCTGTATTCCATATAATAGCAGTGCTGGGCAGAATTAAGAGTTTTGGCAAAGAATTCTGAAGCAGACTCCCATCACTTAGTAAAAAAAGGTGTCTGGTGTCTTTACACTGAACTCTCAGTTATCATCCAAGGCAATTATTCATTTCTCTTACAAAATATAGGCTTACAAATAAAATATGGAAGCACCACTGACTCTTAGCCACCCTCTCCTCCACCTCCCAATTTCTTATCCCTTTGTCCAGCCTTGCCAGGATGCCAATTTGTCCCTTGAATTTCAGGTTTATGTTTGATGCCTTTTCTAACTGCACAAAAGCCAGAAATACTAAGTCTATAAATAAACACAATCCATGTAGCTTTCATCCTTCTGCAGAATATGCTATTTGAAGAAGCTATAAAGCAAACAAGCAATAAAACAAATCATGATTGCATATCCAAAACTGACCATTTAAATGATTTTTGATATGGCATTAACAATCTGTACTCTGTGACAGATTTTAAAGCATTTCTGAGAGACAGTGATATGCCCCGTGGCATTTTAGTAGTCACCAGATCTGGAGAGTTACAATGACGTGCAGCATACTGTGAAGGTTGACTTGGAAATAAGTCTCGGATACTTCAATGGTACTTACTCCTGAATAAGCGTGCACAAGATTTTAGTCTTAGTCATAAAATATTGGCATGCACTCAGAAATCTGACAGAAAAGAGAATACAAATTTGGAACAACTTAAGATAAACAATGCAATAGTGGCCCAGCAAGAAGAAAAAACAAGAAACACTTATCAGGACTTATTTCTTCCACCACCAGGTAAAATTGTATGCATTTAAACCAAGTGTGCCTTACTACAAATCAACTGTGTCACATGATTTCTTGCTGAAGCTGCTGTCTTAATATTTTATTTTATTTCCCCCGTTCTAAATTAGCTGCCATCTGCTTGATTTCAACGGGGATCTCTGCTTGTTTTACCTACTGCAGAAAGGAATGCTGTGTTGAAAATGCTGCACTCCGGAGGTGGGGGAAAGGATTCCTTGCAGTAGGTTGCCAAGTGGGGGGGGGGGGGGGAGAGGCGGACCTCTGTACAGTTGCAATCGGTTTGCCCTTTACCACGTAATCCTTACAATTCAAACCCCACATCATTTCCTGGGTAGCACTGCAAGTTTGAACAAGGGCACATTCGCCCATTAATGTTTAATTGCATTGCCTTCCAAAGTGGATAACCCTCCCCTGCCCCCCCCCCCCACAAAAAGGGAGACACTCTATTCGGAAAACAAAACCCAAGAAGCGTGAAAAAAAAACACACAAGGACATTTAAAGCAGCTTACCTCGTTCAGTTCTGCGGAGGAGTCATTTCCATATTTCATGGCAACTCCAGAATTCATGATTAGACTTTCCAGGGCTTGGCTGCTTTCTATGGATTTTAAGGTTTCCAAGCTCTGCTCCAGAAGATTCAACACCCCCTCCGTCTCTGAGCTTTTCCTGTCTTGCACATTTTGCTCTAGACAGCCATTTTCACTCAACATTTAGATAGCCTTAAAAAAAAAATTAACAATGCACAGGGTTCTCCTAAAAAAAAAAAAAAGAGGGGGGGGGAGGGAAGAGCTGGTTGCCGTTTCACAAACAATCCATTGCTGCAAGATACTCATTAAAACACTGCAGAGTGCACGGCCAGACAGGAGTGCAGACGAGCCGTAACGATCTCTCTCCTGGCTACTAAAAACTGCCTGGGAGAGCTGTGCTTCCGTCTTATGTCTTCATTCTCCCCTCGCAGCTAGATCGTGGCGGGGGGAATGCATCTCCCAAATGAGTTCAGCGCATCTGAAAAAAATTTGGGAGCCCCATAGGCACTCGCAGCATCCAAACCCACTCAAAGAGCGCTGGTTAGATCCGATCGGGAGGTGGAGGACAGAACAGGACACAAGACGCAACGAGCTGCTCGCTCCAAAGTTTCCCCTTTCCAAGGGAGCCTGGAGTTGTAAGTGGTTTATGATCAAACACAGCTGTCTTGCTGCTGGCTACAGGGTGCATGGAAGAGGCGGTACGAAAGGGAGGAGGGACTGAGAGAATGGGGAGGGGGGGAGGAAGGAAGGAAAGCAGCACATATGCTACAGAAAGCTCACTTTGGAATTGCAGGCGTCCTTTCCAGAATTCTGTGTGCTAATTGCAAGTTGCTGTGTTCCAAAGTGCAAAGCAAACCAAATAAAGCAAGGGGAGAAGCCACCTAGGTGACCTTGCTGCAAGTTCTAAATGAACTTCCCCTTTTGTGATTCAGAAGGAAGCTTCCAAATAAAATTTTTACAAGTATTTAGGGCAGATCTTACTGGAATTTCCAAGTGCTTCAGTGCTGCTTTCTTCACATGAAGCCAAAGACTTAAAACACAATTATTATTTTTTTAATGACCTGCGAGGTAAGCAAGGACTCGAAAGCAGGAAACAGTGTGAGATCTGTTCAAAACCCCAATTCCTACAGAAAGCAGCTCTGAAAACCTAAACATTATTTTGATAGACTGCTGTTGTGTGTGTGTGTGGTGTTCAGAGATCCAGTTGATTTGATTTACTGGTTTATAAAGGTTTCTTCACCTTTCTTTACAAGAAGTTTCCCCAAACATGTTTCACGTGAGCTACGGTGAGTACTTTTCTGTGCACCGAAACAAGGCAAAAGCAAATGGTTTTAAAAATACATGGTGGTCTTGAAGCCACCCCTTGTGTGCTTTGATTTCAGTGCAAATGAAAAACATGCTTCTCAAAATCAAACAAACCAAGTTCTTACTTGGCCGTGAGCCTTTAAGCGTACGGTAACCAAAATAACACTGTCATCAAAATACAACACCAAATGCATAAAATTGTAGCATCTAACTCTCCCTCTTCCAACCTGATTGCACTATTTATCTTGGAATTCACAGGGAGAGAAAAATACAAAGTATAGGGAAAGCAAAGTAAGATGTTTTATTTGGTATATTATACACTGTCCTATGTGTGCTGCCTAGCTACTAGACAATTGCATCAAGTTGCAAAATACACAAAAAGCAATAAGGTCAGCATCATATATTACTTCTTTTAAAAAGAGGCTGTCACACACACCCAGCAGCAAGTAGCATCATAATGCTTTATAAAAAGTCATAAACATGGGTGCGTCCCTCCTTTTGCTAGAGTCAAATGATAGGGTGAGAGTATCAGTACATGGACTTATCTTACGCAAAGGAATTGCACGCTTTAATTTCCTGTAGACTATCACCCGTCTCCTATGAAAAAGGCACACGCTGGATGGAAAATTAAATCGCCATAACTCTAATTTTATTTAAATGAAAAAAAATATAGTATTAACATCTGCTAGAATTTGTTTTTACATCACTATTTCAGTAGAACTTTGACGAAAAACAGATACTGACCATCACCACCCTAAACAGAGATACTTGTATGTAAGGTAAAGGTAAAGGGACCCCTGACCATTAGGTCCAGTCGTGGCCAACTCTGGGGTTGCAGCGCTCATCTCGCTTTATTGGCCAAGGGAGCCAGCGTACAGCTTCCGGGTCATGTGGCCAGCATGACTAAGCCGCTTCTGGCGAACCAGAGCAGCACACGGAAACGCCGTTTACCTTCCATGCCCTATTTCTATGGAAATGCTAACAAACCTATTTGTTATTTGCATAAGTTGCATGTAGCAGCAGTTCAACATATCTACAGAAAGAAACCATGAAATTCACCTCTTTCACAACATCTGCACTTCGTAGGCCTATCCACTACAATCGCAAAGTCTCATTCTTGATCAGTCCCTATCTGTCCACACCTTGTTAGGATACATGTAAAATTTGTTTTAAAAAATTGCCCCTTGTATTTATGCTTAAATACATTAAATCACATTCACCACTTTACTGCCCATTGACCCAATTTGGATAAAACCGTTTGGAGCTCTTCGCAATCCCTTTTTGTCTAAGCCACCCTAAACTATTTCGTGTCAGCAAAACTTCACCACCTCACTGCTCACCTCTAGATCAGCATTTCCCAACCTTGGGCCTCCAGCTGTTTTTGGACTACAACTCCCATAATCCTCAGCTAGCAAGACCAGTGGTCAGGGAATTGTAGTTCGAAAACAGCTGGAGGCCCAAGGTTGGGAAACACTGCTCTAGATCATTAACGCACAAATTAAGAAACACAGGTCCCAATACTGATCCTTGAAGGGATCCACTTTCTACATCTCTTCATTGGAAGAACGGCACATTTATTCCTGTTCCTGATCCAGCTGCAAAGCATGGAATGGCAGGGAAAGGGCGGACAAGAGAATTGTTAATTTTGCACTCCAGGACTGAAGTAGTATTACATCTAAAGCAGTGTGTGTGCCATAAGACCATTAAGTCCAAGGTCTAAAATTAACTAGCTGCGCCATTGCTTATAGGATGTCCCAGTACATTATGAAACACAGAGCTTCCTTTTCATCTGGTTTGTTATGGACTTGCTAGAGGAAAAACAGCTTCCCTCTGGAGGAAACCACAACTATTTTCCTGCTAGTGTCCTAAGGACTCCCCAGATCTTTCTGATCCTGACAATTCTCACTTCCTGGTTCAAAGCTCAGCCTTACTGTAAGTCTGCATCAACAGCTAGAAGACCTCTTATCTGACCATAGAATCATAGTATTTGGGCCTACATTCAGGTGTGTTTTCCTATACATTTGTCAGGTTCCAAACCTTTTCCCAAGCCTAATGATTGAAGTGGTGACCTTCACCCGATATCATGTCACTGGACCTAACTAGATAGCCCTGAAATCTTATTTGAACACAGAAAGTAAAAACGTAGGAGTGGCATAGACAAAGGGAAATAGATGTTTGACTGAAGAAAGCACCTTAGTATCTGAAAGGCAACCATTAATCATCATGAAGAGCCAGGTCCTGAGAGAGCCATCTGCTGAAGTGGAAAATAGCTTTTCCTTAAAGTATGCTACATAAATATAAAGACAAGTCAATTAAGGAATTCAGTTTTCATCATTATGTACTATATGCATTATGAACGTTTAACAAATATCAAAGTCCAAATTGCATAAGATGCTACCTGTTTTGATTCAATTTAATTAATATTTATCATTAACAGTTCATTAGAAATAGAGTTAAACACAAATCAATGTTAATTATGAAGTATCCATATTTGAAATTGCTCATACTGTATTGCCAATGTAACTTAAGATTGGACTCACGTACAAGAGTAGGTATTCAGCTTGTTATAAATTTTATTGAGTTCTGTCTAAGCACTCAACAATGTAATTTGAGCAATATTCCAACACATGTATCAACACCATATGTGCCAGTGTCAATGGCTTACACGTCTAGGAACAGAACATTAGGTTTCTGATGGGGGGCGGGGCCCACAGATAGCAATCACATGTATTTACCAAAACAATGTTTTTCTCTTGTTAGTAAGAATTAGTTTTGATTGTAATGAAACTCAGAGGACCTCCATATATTCAGTTCAGTGACCATGTGTTATCCTTCCTGAAATGGGATGTCCACAAGGTATGAATGGAGAAGTGGTCACAGTAAGAGAAGATCACTGCCAATTAAAGGCACTACTATCCATGGAGAAAAGGGTTTTAAATCCTTACAACAGGGACATCAGTTATGAAGAACCAACATGTGCGTTTCATTGAGTTTTCCCATTAGTACTGGTCTAATCCTTTCCTGATTACCACTCGCAAGTATTTTGAAAGGAAAAGCTGCAAACTACAGGTCTCTCATAAAGGCCGTGCACAGTAACTCTCAACAGAAAGTAGGCCTCAGAGATCAGTGCCTTGGAAAATAAAACGGAAAAGTAAAATATAAGGGTGGGAAATCCCATTACACTAACTGCACTTCAATCAGTTTCCTGGCCACTCTGGCACACTTGAAATACTAAATCTACTTAAAATCTCATGTCTCTGCCCAAGTTAATCTGCTTCACAGTTGGTATGAGTTTCCCTTTTCCAATATTTCATGCCACCAAACCGTTTATTAATCTGCCAATATTAGTCCGTCCATTTCATTCTCAAATTATCTGGTATCTGTTCGCCCACCACCTGTTAACAACAGTGCCTCAGAAAATGAGGTAGAACGGCAAAACACTTCCCAGAGAAACAGAGCAGGCTTTGTGTGTCCTCTCTTGTAAGAATGTAGAAACTATGTTTCCCTTAGATTATTCTTTTTATCCTTTTCATTCCGTAAAATGTATCATTTTTGTGCAGTGCAATTATTACTGACATCTGTTAAGTTTCTCAGATTCTTGGTATGCCAACTTTTATGTATTTTAGCCTTCTCCTTCCCCCTTTTTAATAACACGTGAAATCCATCATATTGGCAGGTGCGTTTAGTCAGTGGAGTGGTACCAACTGGGTACTATCCAGTACCCTTTAGATTTTATTCATTCAACAAATCTGATTGTAGTTTCTAAGTGGTTTACCAGAAATATTAACATTATCAATAAAATCCATTGAATTCATTTAAAAGTAAGTAATATTAACAATGCAAAAGACACACACATCTACATCTCTGGATACAAAAATAGATGTGGGGTTGCTAGAGCCAGTGTGGTGTAGTGGTTAAGAGCGATAGACTCGTAATCTGGGGAACCGGGTTTGCGTCTCCGCTCCTCCACATGCAGCTGCTGAGGGACCTTGGGCCAGTCACACTTCTCTAAAGACTCTTAGCCCGACTCACCTCACAGAGTGTTTGTTGTGGGGGAGGAAGGGAAAGGAGAATGTTAGCCGCTTTGAGACTCCTTCGGGTAGTGATAAAGCGGGATATCAAATCCAAACTCTTCTACCCGTTAGACACATGCAGTCAAGCCCTACCCAAACAGCTGGTTCATTTAAGCACCCCTGCACCCATGTGGGTAAGTGCTTCTCATGCTGACAGAAGAACATCTACAGGGACCTTCGTTTACATGATTTCACAGATGATCTCTCAACTCCTTCCCTTATGTTTTCTCTCTTTTACCGCTTGAATCGATACTTCCTCAAGTCATGGTGCCTGCTCCAGGAAGTACACTGGGCTTAAGGATGCAAGCACAACAAAATAACCACCTCCCTTCTTTTTAGCACAAAAATGCACCCCTCCACCTTTCTCTCTCTTGCCCCTTCTTGCACACAAACACACACGCACCACAGCATCTTGTTTGCAATGCCAATAAGCCATGAAGTTCATCTTCTCTTGCCTGACCGTATACGCCGCTTTAAGTATAGAAATATGAATACCTAGCACAGAAAATTAGAACCTTTTGTTTTAACTTAAAGGAATTCACTTGAGCATATCAAGCAGATTACATAACAAACTATCCACAGAACAGCAATTGCCCTTCCTGAAATTGGAATTGCTTTATTTTGATTGCTTCCCACAAGGATGAAAGGAGTATCTTACCAAGACGCAGCACTATGGCCATAATCATAATCTGTCTCCCTGCTGTGGAAATAGCAATGGGCTTTTGTCCTTTAAAATGAAGCAATCGCAGTGAAAGGGTTTTTCCATAAAAATGAAGAAAAGAACCACTCCTCTCAAAGGATATTTTCCTACTTCAACACTAAAATTATTAACAACAGCTGGATCGCTAGCTAGCTTTTTAGTTAAGAACCAAAAACAACTGAGATCTGTATGGACAACTACGGGAAGCATTTTGCCCCAACCGAAAGCCATTATCCTACGTGTAAAAGTTACAGAGGCAAAGTTTTCAATTTTCTGAGCTATACCACTGGTTTAGTTTGCTAAAGTGCTGTATTTTTCGCTCTATAAGATGCACCCAACCATAAGACGCACCTAGTTTTTAGAGGAGGAGAAAATGAAAAGCCAGCAAGAGCAGCGGACATGCTCGCTCGGCGCGGCTCTTCAAAGATAGAGCGGCTCTTGCTGGCTTTTCCAGGAGGTGGGAGAAGGGACTGACGGGCTGCCCTCCATCCCTTCTCCCACCTCCCTGAAAAGCCAGAGCAAGCTGCGCAGTTATCGCTGAAGCCAGCAGAGCAAGAGCGATAGCTGCGCATCGCCTCTTCAGTGAAGTGGGAGGAGGAACGGAAGGGGTTCCATAAGGGCTTCCTTCCGTTCCTCCTCCCGCTTTGCTGGGAAGCCAGCAGAACAAGAGGTGCTGCACAGCTCTCGCTCTTGCTCTGCTGGCTTCAGCGATAGCGGCACAGCCTGCATTCACTCCATAACATGCACACACATTTCCCCTTACTTTTTAGGAGGAAAAATATATACAGTGGTGCCTCGCAAGACGAAATTGCGAAGCAACCCTATTAGCGGCTTAGCGGATTAGCGCTATTAGTGGTTTAGCGGCTATTAAAGGCTTAGCGGATTAGCTGCTAAAAAGCTATTAGCGGTTTAGCGGCTTAGAAAAAGGGGGTGGGGAGCGAAAAAAATCTCAAGACTCGCAAGACATTTTCGTCTTGCAAAGCAAGCCCATAGGGAAATTCGTCCTGCGAAGCTCATCGAAAAACAGAAAACCCTTTCGTCTAGCGGGTTTTCCGTCTTGCGAGGCATTCGTCTTGCGGGGCACCACTGTATATTAATGTGCTCCAATGGAGTTATCCGCTAGACATTCTAAAGAGAAAAGATGCTAGGTTAAGAGAGCTTGAAATGATGATCAAAGAGATCAGTGTGAATAAAGTAGCAATCAGTATAGCAAAAAGCTTTTGAGATTGTTGGCTTGACAAAGAATTTTACCATTTCCATCTTGTTGTTTAGATCCTCATGTCCTGAAAAGAAACAGCACTGAGGGGTTTTTTTTTATTGTAATTATATATATATAGAGAGAGAGAGCCTCAAGAGTTAGAGCAATTCTATGAATGTCTGCCAACAGAAGTCCCATTGGATTCTATGGGGTTTACTCTAAGGTAAACCAGCACCTCTCAAACACAGCTAACATGTGCATTCTTTAAAGCAATGGTAGCTGTGATTGTGCACCAACCCAAACCTTTTCGCACCCACGCACAAAAGAAAATATAGCAGCAGCCAAGGCATTCTTATTTCATATGAAAACAGTACTTAATTGGATTTTTGAAATATTCAACATACCTCTACAGAAGCCAACAGAGTGCAACACTTCTGCATGCAATTGAGAACCAGATTTAGGCTGGGAGGAAGCTGAAGTGGACAATTTAAGGAGACTGAGCTTCGCTACAACCTGAGGAATGCTCTTGTTAGGGGTGGGGGGGGCTGCCTCACAGCTTCATTTTTAGACTATATTGTAGGGTTATTCTAAGCACCTCTCTCAAGTGTTCAGTCTTTACACTCCCCCACTTCCTCAGACTACATACTGTAGGTGAACTCTACTCACAGCATGGAAAATTTGAACGCAATAAAATGTGTAAAGTGATCTTAAAAAAAAAATGTTTTCTTAAAACTTGCCTTTGCCAATACACAGTACAAAGGAGAACAATGACTGTAGGACCAGAATCTGCACGGCTCCACCCTGTTCACATTTTTAGTAAGAGAAGGTGACTCACTTTTCTTGGAAGTCCACCCTGTGTCCAATTCCTGAAGTATGTACACCAATTCCTTCCCTGCTTTCTCTTTATAGTAGCATCAACTATCCAGCCTCTTTTGAGAGCCTGTAAAATTTCTTTACAACTGATCCACTACAGTTAAGCACCACACATAAACATTATGCTCTGTCTTCCTTAGACATATATCAGGAGAGGTGAAAATAAGGCTTTGTGTGCCTGGGGGATAAAAATTCTGTGAGGCACATAAATTAAGTATAGTTTCCCTATACAGTACTTATTTTGCCAAACTAGTTCTGCTTCTTATTGTCATTGGCAGGACAAGGAAATCTTCCCTGGAAATCTTCCTGTGAGTCTCTATTTCTTTTATGCAGGCTATCAAAAAAGACACTTCTCTAGACAGTGATGTGGGACTGCAAATGCTGTGAAAAATATTCTTGTGCTTCTTTTTTTTTTTTTTTTTTTTTTGGTGGCATGGTAATTTTCCTGTTTCACAAGATCATTAGTAACAATGAATTCTATGATTCTATGAATGGATGTCCATTGCAAATACAGTGGTACCTCGGGTTAAGTACTTAATTCGTTCCGGAGGTCCATACTTAACCTGAAACTGTTCTTAACCTGAAGCACCACTTTAGCTAATGGGGCCTCCTGCTGCTGCCGCTCCGCCGGAGCCCGATTTCTGTTCTCATCCTGAAGCAAAGTTCTTAACCTGAAGCACTATTTCTGGGTTAGCGGAGTCTGTAACCTGAAGCGTGTGTAACCTGAAACGTATGTAACCCGAGGTACCACTGTACAGCATTAGGAAAGCTTGGCAGTTTCAAAAGGTTTATCATTGTTTACTAAATAAACAGGTGAAATTAGAACATTCTCTAAGTAAGGGGTAGCCAACGTGATGCTCTCCGTATCGGTCACAACCTCCCATCAGCCACAACCATCAAGGATAATCGTAGAGGATTATAGTAGTTGCTAGTCCAAAACCTCTGGGGGCACCACCGGGCTGGTCCATCAGTGAGGCAAAGGGAAACAGCTGCCTCAGGTAGGACGACACTTCCCCTTTCGTCTCGTGGCAAAACAAGCCACCACACTGATTTCCTTTGTTCTAGGGACTACAACTCCCTTCATCTCTAGCTAGCAGAACCAGTGGTGATGCGATAATGGGAACTGTAGTCCAGAAACAGCTGGAGACCCAAGTTTGGGAAACATTGCTCTATGGTATCAGAAATTTATCTGATGCAAATTATCCTAATTTGCAGGGGGGGGGGATATTAAAATCCCCAATTCAGCCCTCCCCAATAAAACCAACATTGTTGTCTCCAGATGATCCACAATCAAATTAAAGAAATGGCCCAGATGCTAAAAACCTTTTTTTAAAAAAAATTATAGGTAAAGGTAAAGGTACCCCTGCCCGTACAGGCCAGTCTTGACAGACTCTAGGGTTGTGCGCTCATCTCACTCTAGAGGCCGGGAGCCAACGCTGTCCGAAGACACTTCCGGGTCACGTGGCCAGCGTGACGAAGCTGCTCCGGCGAACCGGCACCAGAGCAGCACACGGAAACGCCGTTTACCTTCCCGCTATAAAGCGGTACCTATTTATCTACTTGCACTTAAGGGTGCTTTCGAACTGCCAGGTGGGCAGGAGCTGGGACCGAACGACGGGAGCTCACCCCGCCGCGCGGATTCGAACCGCCGACCATGCGATTGGCAAGTCCTGGGCGCTGAGGTTTTACCCACAGCACCATCCGCGTCCCAAAAATGTTATACGCAGTACCAAATTCCGTACTTTTTCTGTGCTTAGATGCATTGCAGAATACAAAACAGCACTATTCCTAAGCCAGATAGAATTTTTTAAAGTGCACCTGCACTTCCCCCCAGTAATAGGAGCACTTGCTTAAATCAGATCAATTCTTAGTCAATATCTTGCAAATAACTGGATGTTTAGCTAAAGCAGTTGTTTTGGGAGGCTGTGATTATTCAAAGCCCTTCTACTTTGTGCATTCTAAAGAGCTTATATACTACTGGGTAGGAAACATGAAAAGCCCACATGCAACCTGAAACATAATGCACATAAAACCTGAAGTTTACAACCGCAACTGAAAGCGTGCACAAAAATCACTACTTGCTTATCTCCATCCACATGTGTACATTATAGACACGCTCAGCTTGGTACCATGTATGTTCTTTAACAACACAAATTACAACATCAATCCATCCGCAAATGCTGGTCAAGCACCACTGTTTTCTTTGATGAAAGTTGCATTACTTCCCTATAATGGAAAAACCTCAATACCATAGCAGAGATTCAATTAAAAGCCTCAGTTAAGAGCATCTGTTATATAAATTTTAAAAAGGCTGTCGGAACAAATGTGCCTTTTACAGCGCTCTGAACCTGCCATTCTGAGCTCTGATCAACCACAAAGGCAGAGAATGACAGGTTGACCTTTCAAGCATGGCACACAAATATACTACTATCAAACATTTTTGAAATACACTTTGATGTAGTAATCCACCACTGATGTAGAATTGGCAACCATCTGCTAAAGTAGCGAGTCCTCAAAGTAGTTTAATATTTTCTCATACTCATCTGTATTTCTTTCATGATCTAGTTAAGTTGAAGAGATAGAAATACGACATCTTAAAACCACACAGATGAGTCCTGGGCAAACCATGTCCACTTTGAATCTTTCCTAGAAAAAAAAACCCTGAATAAAACAACGGGGGTGAGCAAGAGTCACATAAACACAATGCATGAACCTATTTTACCTGATTCCCAGCACCAAACAAACAAGAAAACTTTCAATGCAAATAATAACTTTTATCCAAGTTTTATCCGAGTCTGGAAAGATCAAATTATCTTCCCAGAGCCACAAACAGCTGCCCATGTTCTTGGCTGGACATTGTAGCATAAGACTGTAAGTACTTCTCAAAGAGGCAGGGACAGTTTTGTATCTTAAGCCTATTTGCTAAATCCATATTCCTATAATCAATTTTCGTTTAGCCGAAGCATTTACTTGCTAATTCAAATCTGATGAAGTGGAACTACAAGTGCATATAAGAGAGCAATCTCTGAAAGAGGCATTATATTAAACCGGTATTCTGTATTCCTCTGCAGTTTCTAGTTGCCCTTTTTATTTTGTTATTAGTGCAGTTATATCTGTGGTGATGGGAAAGGGTTATGGGCAAATGGCACAAGTGTAAGATAGCATATCGTACATGACACTAACTGAATGAGACCTGGGGGTGTAGGTACATACACATTTATGTTGCCCTTGGTCGGGGCAGACTATGGCAATATGGCACCCTGAGTGAGGACAAAAAATGCCACCCTCCAAATATTTATTTTCATTCCTTTCTCCCTCTGGCCTTCCCTTCTACACCCCCTTGGCTCGGGGACCTGTGCGGGAGAACCGCCTGCAGCACCCTAAAATCCAGGATTGCCTTGGTCTTTCTTGGACATTATAGAACACAACTGGAAACGTGGGCTACCTTGAAAGGCAGGTGCATTTTCCCACTGGAACAAATGACAACGAAAATCAGATCCTAGCATCCCTGCCAGCTTTGTGTATGAATTATGGTGCTGGAGGAGACTCTTGAGAGTTCCATGGACTGCAAGAAGATCAAAGCTATCCATTCTTAAGGAAATCAGCCCTGAGTGCTCACTGGAAGGACAGATCCTGAAGCTGAGGCTCCAGCACTTTGGCCACCTCATGAGAAGAGAAGACTCCCTGGAAAAGACCCTGATGTTGGGAAAGATGGAGGGCACAAGGAGAAGGGGACGACAGAGGATGAGATGGTTGGATAGTGTTCTCGAAGCTACCAGCATGAATTTGACCAAATTGCGGGAGGCAGTGGAAGACAGAAGTGCCTGGCGTGCTCTGGTCCATGGGGTCACGAAGAGTCAGACACGACTAAACGACTAAACAACAACAACAACAACAAAATGATTCACAGAAGATAAAACCACAGGCTCATGGGAATTACAAGAGTTTCACTTCAACTCTGTCAAAAAATTCAGTTATGGAGGATAAACACCCAAGAATATATGCTAATTGTATGGATGCTTCCACATGCAAGGCCTGCAGATTCATTTGCAACCTCTCACTCCCTGCTGGAGACAGAATTCATATCTATCATTATTGTGACAAAACCTTAAGATTCCTTTCTTTGGCAACTGCTATTGGAACAGGATTTTATTTGATGCTCCCGCTCTGGCCAAATCTATTATAAAATCTGCACAGGGTCCTGCTTGCTGGTTGCCATCAATTTGTTTCTGATTGATTTTATGGTGAAAGTTTTTAGAATGTTGGATTGTTTTTATTGTTGTTAGCCGCCCTGAGCCCGGCTTTGGCTGGGGAGGGCGGGGTATATATAAAATTTATTATTTATTATTATTATAAAATAGGCACAGTCTACCCCCATGTTTCGAGGGATGCGAGTGGCACCGTGGTGTAAACCACTGAGCCTTGGGCTTACTGATCGGAAGGTTGGCAGTTCGCATCCCCACAATGGGGTAAGCTCCCGTTGCTCGGTCCCAGCTCCTGCCAACCTAACAGTTCGAAAGCACATGAAGTGCAGGTAGATAAATAGGTACCACTCCAGCGGGAAGGTAAATGGCATTTCCATGCACTGCTCTGGTTTCACTAGAAGCGGCTTAGTCATGCTGGCCACATGACCCAGAAAAAGTGTCTGCGGACTAACTTTGGCTCCCTCAGCAAGTAAAGCAAGATGAGCATTGCAATGCCAGAGTCGTTTGTGACTGGACTTAACTGTCAGGGGTCCTTTACCTTTTTTTTTTTAACCCCCATGTTATTTCACAAGGCCATAGATCCTACAATGGTTATGTGATGCTGCACTTGTGGCTGCCAGTTTCCAAACACGACTGGCTTACACCCTAGAGGCAAACAATAAACATTACTAGCAACGAGAGAGGAAAACCTATGTATGGCATGGGTGTTGTGAAATTTTACTTAGCCAATATCAATACTTATTTAATACGAATATTTATTTCAAATAGGCCACAGAGCATGCATATACGTCTACCCGGAGAAATATTAAAAGTTGTAGAGCTAAGCATACCAAGGCCATACCAGACAGATGTTATACTGGACAGGGTATTTGAAGACCGAGTTAGATAGCAAAGATGGCAAATCCATTCAAGACTCTCTGGGAACCTGTGGCCTTCCAAATGATGCTAGACTACAATTCCCATCATCCTTGGCCTCTACTAGCTGGTGCAGATGGAACTCCAACAGTATCTGGAGGGTCACAGGTTCCCCAGTTCTTGTTTATGAGACAGGCAGACAAGATAGGGAGATGGGCTAGCAGTAGAGCAAAGACTCTGTGCCAGCCAGCAAATGGGTGGAGCTCATCCCTGAGCTCTGAGATAGTTAGCAGAGACAAAGCAGAGTGGAGAGTTTAGGATTGCAGTTGGGGATGATGTGGGCTGGAGGAAAATAGTTGCCATCTGTTAAATGCAGCAAGCCAGAGAGAAAGTCAGAGCCATGGCTGGTGTCTTTCTAAATCCTAAATTGTACCTATGGAGGAAGCAAGATCCTCCTGGAATGTAATGCTGGGAATCCTTCTATTGTAGTCTCAGGTTATATATATGTGTAACTAAACCATATATCCTAAAGACACCACAGTCTCTGCTGTACCTCATTTTGTGAAAGGAAACACAGACCCTAGGTAAAGCGTTCCTGGAACTCCGTGGAATCTCACACCACTCAAGAGACTGGGGTGTGTGTGTGTAACAATAGTCTTTCACATAAAATGAAAGCATTATTCATGGCTATATTCTCTAAAGTCAGAACACAGACTATGAGCTTTGCAATGGGAGAGAACAGCATTATTCTGTTACAGTTCATCAGAATATGTCTTTGCAATAAAATACTTGCACAAACAAGGAAGTTCACATCTTATATCCTACAGAATCGCTTCCAACAGAAAGAAGCAAGGTTGAGCGTTATGCCATTTCTGCTTGCAGTTTACTGGCTTGCGAAGCCAGGTCAAATATAAATGGCATACAATGGAACAAACACAATTTTGATATTGCTGAAGTGACACAAAGTGCTTTAACGTACGATTAGATTGGAAAAAACAACAGAGATTGGATTAAGAACGATTAATGAACACAAATAAAACCAAGATTAGGAAAAAAACAAGAAGCCAGATGAAAGAATCAACGGTATATGTAAATAGCAAGGAAGCCAACTCAGATTAAAGGTTTTGCTATTCCAAGAGCATGGCAGCATGCTCAAGTGACTTTAGCAGGCTGCTAGATGAGAAAAGTAAATACAGCTTTTGCACACATACTCACAAAGCATTTGTAGGAAAAGCAAATACAAGCTTAAGAAAGGCAAGCAGATCCTAGGCAAGCGAACACAATGCTTCACTTTTAAACTACTGTATAAAACAATGGCTCAGTTCGTAACATAATACTAAGCCAAACCATGGCTTAGTGCAAACGTGTGGGCTCCTAGAAAGGAGATCACAGCCCGCTTTCATCCTCCAGTCCTGCTGCTGCTGCTGTAGACCAAACAGCTTGTGAGAAAGACGACAAACCATCAGCCCTCATTCCAACAGTAAGCTAAGGCAAACCATAGTTCCATTCGCAGCAGCCCACAGCAGGACCAAAGCGGCTGCAAATCAAAAGAACCTAGAGGTCAACCAGAAAATGTATGTTTGATTTCATGGACAGTGCCTGTTTCTATAATCTATCAGTGACGAAGTGTGGCATTTGCCAAAAATATCAGCTGCAGTTAGTATGCACCCTATTACGTAACTATGTAGAGCAAGTGAAAAAACAAACAAAATACCAAGGAGATACCAGATATGGAGGATGCTTGTACTGCAGTCTTAATAAGGACATGTGAAACATGTTTTAAAATCCAGATGCTTATCCAATGCACCAGTGGCACCAGATGCCCAAACAGGACTTTACACTGATGAAGAAACTTGCACAGCCTTTTTTTTTTTTGTTTTTACCTCCAGGCCAAGTGTGATATTATGATTTCTGCATAGGCAGTGGCGCTTGCGAGCTCCCCCCGCCCCCGCTCAAAGCAACTTATCTAAAGGCACGTCACTGCTGAAATTTGGGAGCTGAAGGCATTTCAAACCCTCAAAAGAGCAAAAGGAATTTGCAGTAAGAAAAGTAATAAGGACCCCCCACTGTGCACACTGACAAGCTATTGTGTATGCATGTATTTTACCTTCAAGTTGCTACCCACCAACAGGTTTAGCAGTTTGAGGTTCAACTCACCAGGATGTTTTCTAGGGGAGATTAGGGAAGATTGCATCTATGCTAAGGATTCATTGTTCATTGTCACACAGCTGTTTAAAACGTTATTTATTGTTTAAAGCAGTGAGAAACAGAGTTTCAATGCCCAAATGTTTTTTCCAGATGCTGGGGAGGGGGGATATTTAACACTGGTCTCAGCTCAATGCCAATGGTGCAATACAGTATTCAATTCCTACTTAATTCCACTTTTTAAAACATGGTGTGCTCCCAAGATGTCAAGGCCAGCAGGAAGGCAGTCTCTAAACAGCTGCATTTTCAAAGAATGAAAAATTAAATTCAAATAGATGCTATTTGGATTTCTAAAGGGCTGACCCTCTTCTTATAAAAAGCAGAAATTCTGGGAAGGACTATATTAGACCATAATCCAGTAACAATACGTATTGAAATTAAAAAGCAAACAAAGGGAAGGTGGAGGATGAACGATGAGATATGGAGAGACAACCAATGGGTGACGCAAGCAAAAATCAAGTTAGCGGAATTTTTCGAGATAAATGGGAAACAAAATACAGATATAAATGTAGTTTGGGACGCAAGTAAAGCGTACATGAGGGGTCTTGGAATACAACAAATAGCTAGGCTGAAGAAGATAAAAGACAATAATATCCAAGAGCTAACTAAACAGATAAGAATTAATGAAAAAGAGTTGATCAAAAATCCAAAATGTCATGAAATATTACAAAAAATAAAGATATTGCAATCCCATATCTCTAGTATATTAAATAAGGAAGTAGAAAATAAAATTAAATGGGCAAAACAAAGGTATTTTGAGTCCGCCAATAAACCCGGTAAGTTGTTAGCATGGATGATAAAGGAAAAGCAAACAAAAAAAGTTATAAATAAAATTTTGGACCAAGGGAAGGAAATAACAGACCCAGTAAAAATAAAAATAAAATTCTTAAACTTTTATAAAGATTTGTATAAAAAAGAACATTTAGAGGTTAATAAAATGGAAGAGTATTTACAACAAAATAAATTACCAGGAATTGAAAAAGAAGAAGTTGAGGCCCTAAACTCTAATATAGAAATAGATGAAATAGCACAAGTAATAAAAAAAAATGAAGAGTGGCAAATTGCCAGGTCTTGACGGAATCACATTAATGTACTATAAGAACCTGGAAGAAGTAATCCTCCCTATATTACAATGAATAATGAATAATATACTGGGAGGGAAAGATATACCACAATCATGGAAAGAAGCACTGATCACTCTAATCCCAAAACAGGGAGTGGAGTTGACAGACATGAAAAATTATAGACCAATCTCTCTGCTGAATACAGACTATAAAATCTATGCAGGGGTGATGGCTAATAGATTAAAAAAAGACTCTAAACAAAATAATTAGCAGAGACCAGGCGGGCTTCTTACCGGATAGACATATAAAAGACAATACAAGAATAATAATTGACCTGTTGGAATATGTGGAAATGAAACCAAGTAAAAAGACGGCCATGCTATTGGTTGATGCAGAAAAAGCTTTTGATAGAGTATCATGGAATTTCCTATTGGAAACTTTCAAAGGTCTGGACATAGGGGAGAAAATAATTAATGGAATTAGGGCGATATATGATAACCAAAAAGCAAAATTACTAATAAATAACGAGATCACCAAAGAGTTCAGCATCGAAAGGGGGACAAGACAGGGGTGCCCTCTCTCCCCACTTCTTTTTATTGCCACCTTGGAACCACTTTTAATAGCAATAAGAAAAGATAAAAATATAAGAGGAATTAACCTAGGAACTCAATACTACAAAATTAAAGCCTTTGCCGATGATGTAATCGTAACCACTGAAAATCCAGTGGAAAGTATCCAAAAAATGCTTGCACAACTGGAAGAATTTGGGAAGGTCTCTGGGTTCAAAATGAATAAAGGAAAATCCAAATTATTAACGAAAAATTTACGTAAGTTGGAACAAGAGGAACTGGAAAATACAACAGGTTTAAAGGTAGCCAATAAGGTAAATTATTTGGGGGTTTGGATCACCAATAAGAATATAAACTTATATAAAGACAATTATGAGAAGAAGTGGAAGGAAATAAAAAAAAGAATTAGAGACTTGGGGAAAACTGAATTTGTCCCTGTGGGGGAGAATATCCACAGTTAAAATGATGGTATTGCCAAAGATGATTTTTATGTTCCAAACAATACCTATAATTAGAGGCGTAAAGTGTTTTAAGGATTGGCAGAAAGACCTTGCCAAGTTTATTTGGCAAGGGAAAAAACCACGCATAAAATTTAAGCTACTAACAGAGTTGAAGGAAAAGGGAGGCTTCGCGATCCCTGACCTTAAACTGTACTTTCAGGCAGCATGCTGGACATGGATTAAGGACTGGATATTAATTAAAAACACGGAAATGCTAGATCTGGAGCGATATTGTGTACGGGTGGCACGGCTACATAGGCTATGACAAGGTTAAATCCCACAAAGGATTTTTAAATCATATTGTGAGAAGGGCATTATATGAAGTATGGGAGAGGAGTAAAAAATCAGTAGAAACCAAAACACCATGGTGGCTGTCATCAATGGAATCTATGTTGGTCCACAGGCTGAATATGAACAGCGATTGGCTAACATATAAGGATTTAGTAGAGGAAACAAGCAGTGATCCAAAAATAAAGGACCTAAGCGAATTGAAACAGAAGGGAATAACCTGGCTGGAGTATTACCAATTAAAAGCCGAATGGGAATGTCTAAATAATTATTTAGGGGACATGGGCTCAGCAAGAAAGATCTGGCTATGTTTAGAATGATAACGCATAGAGAAATGTTCCCTGATACCAAGATGAGGGATTCCTTTGGAATGCGGATAGAGTTAATTGATAAGAATAATGATCTGTTGTGAGCTTGACGGAAGTGTACAAAAGATGAGCTTTCCTGCTTTGGCTCATCTTCCTTTTTCTCTTTCTCTTCTTTTTCTTTTTTCTTTTCTTTTATCTTTCCCATAGTTGCTTATGTTCTGTGTTATGTACTTTTTTTGTAGTTTTTGTAGGGTTTTTTTCATTACTATTAAGGAATTTTCCTTTGTAATGTTGGTTGTCTATATTTATATGTACCTGTTTATATGTACCTGTTAAAAGCAAAATAAAAGTTATTTTTCAAAAAAAAAAGAAAGAAAAATTAAATTCAGTTTGCCTTTTTTTAAACACACACACACACACTGACGACAACTGTGGTACAGAATGAAAGCACTCAGATTACAGAGAAAAAGATAATGTGTTGTTGTTTTTAAGTTCCTAAAAATGGCACTGCAAAGTAATCACCATCCAAACATCACATTATTGCCATAAACATACACCAAGGCTGGAGTAATGTTTTTCAGCAATCATCTCCACAACAGAGTAAAAACTGCACACTTATTTTTCTAGTGCTTGAACATTCTCTAGGCATTGCATAACCTTTAAAAAGCAATACAGTCTACCTGCAGGCTCAGAATCTTATAGGCAGATTTAAGAAAATTGAAGGGAGGAGGAGGGAATAGGATGGCTGCCAAATTCAGGCACTAATGCTTAATATGGTTACATAAATGTTCGGCCAGGTGAAATGGCCGTTGAAAGAGGCACCTTCTGAGAGTGGAAGAACGAAACGGCTGCTTGTCCTAGCCAAGTCAATTGCAGGGAATCATGCCTTCTCACCTCTCCCTCTTCTGTAGCCAGATTTCCAAACATGAAATAAATGGCAGCTTGGAATACCCACGTGTTAAGACATATTTCTTGCTTGCCAAGACAATATGATTGCTGCACAGTTCTCCCTCAAAGAAAACACAGCTCTCGAATCTATGGTGCCCATGCATACCTGCACATACAGTTGCATGCTAGGTTATTAAGCACTAATCTCTGAGAAGATACACTTCAGAAGTTCTCACTCATTTTGCATATCCTTTTCGGAACAGAGCACACATCGAAATACAACTTTTGGCTGTTCTGAAGGAGATGGTTCCTGGCTCAGAGCATGGGAGTGATACTGTGGGTCATCCTGAAGAGAGAGAAAAGGATTGCCTATCTTCTAAGCATGATGGAGAAGGCAGAGCAGCCTCATAATGAATGTTCATAGAATAGGAAAGCTATAAGAATATACTGAATAAAACATTTATGAAACATTAAAACACTAAAACACACCAAGCATGCAAAGGCCGTTTTACTAGAGGCTGGTTTCTAGGGGAAGCCCTGGGATAAACTAGGTATTATGAAACACGCAGCAAAAATGAGTTCGTGTACACTGAGCACCAGCATACATCAACCAGTGTCCGTCATTCTTTCTAGTGATGGACACTTTAAAAAAAAAAAAAGACACATAAAAGAGCCATTCCACTTTGAGGTTTTTACAATGAAGCTGTATACAGTGGTACCTCGGTTTATGAACAGTCCTGTTTTGTTTATGAACTACAGTGGTACCTCAGGTTAAGTACTTAATTCGTTCCAGAGGTCCGTACTTAACCTGAAACTGTTCTTAACCTGAAGCACCACTTTAGCTAGTGGGGCCTTCCACTGCCGCCGCACCGCCGGAGCACGATTTCTGTTCTCATCCTGAAGCAAAGTTCTTAATCTGAAGCACTATTTCTGGGTTAGCTGATGTAACCTGAAGCGTATGTAACCTGAAGTGTATGTAACCAGAGGTACCACTGTATATTAAACAATTCTGCGTTGGACAAACTTGTGTCATTTTTTTGAGGCATTTAAACTCAGTGATTTTATATAAATATGCCCCACCACTACCACACCCAATTTTCCTTTAATAAGCAGGCACCCCCCCTTTTTTTAAGACAACCAGCTTCTGACCTACTATTGCATTTCAGTCTCTACAGAACTAGTGGGTATTTTTCACTAAACACTCTTTTTGAAAATTTAAACTGTCAAAGGCATTTTGAATGCTGAGGCACAAACAATTGAGAACCAAGTCTTCAAATGCATTTCAGGCTTAGCATTCGATTTTTATGTAAATGATCCATGCAAACTCCAGTACGATGGACAATGCAAAGCCCAGACAAAATTAGATCCTGGCACAAGGACACACAGCCTGGTTACTAATTATTCCTTTATAAAAGCACTGTCTGTGGACTGTTCAATTTTTATTTTTTTGCCCCAGAGTAAAAGAATCCCAATTGGTCTTTCGCAGGAAATTCAAGGGAAGGAAATTCAAATCAGATGTCAAGCAATCCTTCCCTCCCCCCCCCCCCAGCCAGTGATGAAAAAGTCCATTAAGCAAGATTCCAGAAATAAGTCACATGCCATTTTAAAGGAAACACTGTATTAAATCATGCACAAGAAGAGACGGATGGACTGAACAGGCTGTATATTTTTGTATACAAGAAATATGTTTGTATGGAAAACAAAAACATATGCTTTTTGTCCATGTAGATGAGTCACAAAGAGAAATATTTATATCACCAAGATAGTCATGCTTCTCACAACTCTAAGTCATAAGAAGTTTTGGAGGCACTTTTTTTTAAGAAGGGGACTGTAACTAGAGATTTATAATATCATTTTATTTACAAATATATAAGCTGAACAAGAGTAAGATGGGAGCAGGGAAGACAACGACCCAGACATGCTCATAATTCACTTCTCCAAAGCAAAAGGCAGCAGACTTCTGCACATTTCTTACCTATTCCTTATCAAGGAGAACACAAATCCCACCTTGAGTAATAGGTGACCTTCAATTTCCAGTAGACAGGAATAGCTACACCAAAAGACACTGTGCAAATTGGTTTTAAATTTTGTTCTAAAACTGTGAGAGGGGGCTTCTATTTTCATTATTTTGTGAGCTGACCAGTATTAAAGGATAGGATAAGAAATGTATTAAATTACATAAATATATAATCCTATGCATGTTTATTCAGGATAAAGTTGCACTGAGATCAGAAAGTCACAGCCTTAATAGCAGCAACAGGATGAGAAATCCCAGTCCAGTGGTCCCCAGCCACCACAGAGCTTAAAGCTTCCTGACAAGTGAGCTCATCTAAGCTAAGGCCACAGCTCTATGTATGGGTGAAGCAAAATGCACAAGCAAAACTTCTCCTTCCATTCAATGTACAGTGGTACCTCAGGTTAAGTACTTAATTCGTTCCAGAGGTCTGTTCTTAACCTGAAACTGTTCTTAACCTGAAGCACCACTTTAGCTAATGGGGCCTCCTGCTGTTGCTGCGCCGCCGGAGCCTGATTTCTGTTCTTATCCTGAAGCAAAGTTCTTAACCTGAAGCAGTATTTCTGGGTTAGCGGAGTGTGTAACCTGAAACGTATGTAACCTGAAGCATATGTAACCCAAGGTACCACTGTATAGAGGTTCCTGCACACACGAGGCCTAGAGCAATGCAACAGAGCAAGATAAATACCTTCATAGGAAGAGCCCTGAAGCATTTTAAAATGTTAATGGTGCAAATAAAGTCGAACTATATGTTCCAAAATATTGGCACTGCGGTACTGATGATATTCTAGCTCCTATTTCCTCCCAAGAGAGCAAGTGTACTACAACTTATTAAGTTATGACTGCTTTCTGAAGAACATCCATAATGGCGCATGTTCCTTAGATCCATTGTTTGCCCCTCAACTAATGGCTGACATCTGCTAGTGCCAGTTTTTAGTTTGGGAATTTAAACAAATAACACCTTTTGGAAATAGGAGAGTGAAATAATTGATGACTAGAGAAATATGCTGAACATGAAATAAAATTCTGTATTTGTATGTTTTAAAAGATTATTAAAACCCAGCAATACCTACATTTGCTGGGCGTTTAACATACCAACTGTTACTTTGTGGTGATTTCAATTACTTATTTTAGGTACAAGCTATGTTTCTTGATTCTTTACACTAGAAGGAATTAATGAGGTAACATAGGAAGAGGCTTAACTGTCTAAGAATGCCCCCTGCCAGCCACTCAGAGAAATACACTGAGTGAATGTTTACCTAAACAGAATGGGAAATGAAAATGAACTATAATCAAACCAAGAAATAAAAGCACTGAAGGATTAAAAGTACATACCCTCCAACATTTCTCCAATGAAAAGAGGGACGTGCCATTCCATAATGATAATTTTACTATTTCTTCTTCTTCTTCTTTGGCGATCACTCATAGCCGAGTAAGATTATCTTCCATAAATACGGTTTTAACAATGAGTCTGTAAGTGACTGTCAAGGCCAATTCTGGACCCACACATCATTCCACAGTGGGGACATTGGTTTCTGGGCGGGAGTTGATCACGGTGTGGATTTGCCAGGCGTGCCTTCCTCTTAGCACGTTTCTCCCTTGTGTCCTGAGTTTGCGTGTCTTCAACGCCCATGACACCTTTGGTAAAGGCTGTTCTCCAACTGGAGCGCTCGCAGGCCAGTGTTTCCCAGTTGTCCGTGTTTATACTACATCTTTTACATTTGCCTTGATACAATCTCCCCCACACACATCTTACCAGGTTGCCCCAGCCACTCTTAGCAGCTTCCAACACATATAAAAATGTAATAAAACATTAAACATTTTAAAAACTTCCCTATTCAGGATTGCCTTCAGACGGCTTGGGGGTCAGATAACTACATACCCTCCAACATCCTAAAGAAATAGGCACATCCTAAGGAAAAGCGAGACATTCTGGGATCAAACCAGAAGCCAGGATGGCTTCTTGAAATCAGGAAAATAGGGACACTTGGAAGGTCGGAAAGTAATTCAAAGGAGCAGAATGACTTATACCTGTAAAAATATTTTGACTGCAATCACGAAACAATTTATATTACAATATTGTAATAATACACACTGGACAAGAAGCTTTTGATCTATCCGATTTCCATCCTATTCAAGGAAATCAGGGAAACACACATTAAATTATTTCATGTAGTCTTGCAAAAATCTTGAAAGGTAGGCAATGGTATGAGATGTGACTGGTACAAAGTCAGCATTTATGACTAATCAGGGATTCAAACTCAGGTCTCACTGATTCAAGCTTGCCAGATTTCACTCACACACAAACACACACACAAAGCTGTCTTATCACATACAGGTACACACTATGTGAAGGCAGGCAGGCTAGTAAAACATTGCGGGGCCTGGTAAGGTTTTTCTTGTTGCTAGTTACGTATAAGCAATATCTGATCCACATCTACAGTGTTTGGTTTTCAGTCCAGGGCACTGCATATGCCTTAAATAGACAAATGGTAACCCATTATTTCAGTGTGAGGAGACCATTAATGTTCTTTTGGGCAGCCATCCAAAATCAATCTGCATTGCAGCTTGAAATAAATTTAACCCCCAGTGATAAGTCTTGATTTCTGTTTTTAGTGCGGATAAAAGCTACTTGTATAAGCTGAAGTAATCAATCACAATCCAAGTTAGACTGGTTATAAATAGTAGGCATTCGAGTTTCAATGTGACAAAGAGAAAACACAGTTAACTGGAAAAGAGGCCCACCTTGGCACCACTGAATACAGTAGTACCTTGGGTTAAGTATTTAACTCGTTCCGGAGGTCCGTTCTTAACCTGAAGCACCACTTTAGCTAATGGGGCCTCCTGCTGCCGCCATGCCACCGGAGAACGATTTCTGTTCTCATCCTGAAGCAAAGTTCTTAACCCGAGGTACTATTTCTGGGTTAGTGGAGTCTGTAACCTGAAGCGTATGTAACCCAAGGTACCACTGTATAGGAATTTGCAGGCAAGATGAATTTCCATTTCTCAATAGTGTTGGGATGGCGACAGTCTGAGAATAAAGATGGGAAGGGCACTCCTGGAAAAGCTAGCTTTGCTCAGGGGTTAACTACCATCTGCAAAAACATATTCCCAAATGATAGCGTAGGAAGAGAAAATATGGTTCTTGTAGGCGGTTCCCAAGCCTAATTTTGCTCATTTTGATCTTTAAGGTCCTTCACAGCTTTAGTGTCACCTTCCCCCAGACGCCATCTCTGGGTGACCCCTACCCCCAACCCCACTGGTGCTGGTGCATGGCTACTAAGTCTTTTTTATCATTATGTGAGAACCTTGCTTCAGGAGTTTTAATTCTGTTTTTATCCTGTTAATCCATTTTAGCCCTCTTTTAATTCTGAGTTCCATACTACGTCGTGGCATCATATTTCATTATTATTTAGTTGCTGTATTTTAAAGCTTGTTTTACATCAAGAACCTTTAGTTTCAAAAGAGGAGAGATGTGTAAACACAGACAAACAAAAATGCGACTCTCCAAATGTTGTTCGACTACAACTCCCATTAAATAAGACACTTGTAGCGTGGATTATAAAATTTAAGGAGATCTGGTCAGATCACTGAACCTCGGTAGCTATGCTAGCATGTGAAGGAGGATTGGAAACTAAAGTCTTGGGGGCCAATGAGGTGTGAATTCTGCCTGCTGATGCAGAAATCAAACTGGAAGGAAAGAGAGAGATACATGTGCCCTGCTCTCCAAGCTAATTCTGTATTAGAAGATGTCGTGTGGCCAGTGGATACGTGGTTCTGGGAAAGAATGGCATAGTCAGGGTCCAAACTGCACAAGTAGAAAAATACACTTCAGACCTTTGCCCCTCAAAAGATGGCACGTTGGAGTCTGCACCGCTAGCTACATGTAGAAGACCTTTGCCTCTCTAACCCCCAGGAGCATCTAGTTTTGTTTGTTTACATAAAGGGAAACTTCATTTCAAAGGCAGGTCCACACATGCTTCCTCTCACACATGCATCTCTCTCACACACATGTGTGGGTGGGTGTGTGGGTGGGTGGTACACACACACACACCCCTCCCCCCTTACAAAAATTCACATGAGTGAGCATCTGCATTCTCATGCACATAAAGCACCCACTCTAGCGTCCGTAAGAAGTGATACAGAAAAATGGACACACAACCTCTGTCTCATTGGCAAGCACATTTATTTATTTGAAACATTTCTTATCCGCTCTTCGCTGCATATGCAATTCCATGGGCTCTTACCCTTTAAAACAAATTGAGATACTACAAGTACTACGAACAAGGCAGATACTTACAAGCAGCCAACTAAAATAAACACCAGCAATAGCGCTATAGTCCATCAAAAGTCTGAACAAATTTGCACACAGGCACTCTTGTTTCTCATTCATACAATCGAATGCAGCACACAAAGTGGGACTTTTTGCGGCTTCGCCCACCTGTTATGTGTACATATACACGTTCTTGTTCACCTGGCCTCTCTTCATCCAGCAGATGTATGCCAACACTCCCTTGCCGTCACACTTTCACTCAGCTACAAGCATGTGTGCATGCACTCACAAACACACCCTCAGGCACTTTCTCACTCACATATGCACATACCCCTGCTAACTTTCTTTTCTCTCACACCTTCAGGTGCATAATTTCATGTGCATTCTCTCTCTCTTACATCTGCACAAACTCTCTTGCTCAGTCACATGTTCTCAACATTGAATACATACGGAATTAGACACTCTTTCTTTGCAGATTTTTACTCATGCAGGACTTTTGTGTTCTCCTCCTCTCTTTTGTTGTCTGTGTGCACATCCTGACTCTTACATGCACCCTCTTCCCTCCATGCACACACTCCTGAATTAATACACATTCGGCCACCCCTTCTCCTTCCCTCATATACTTGCCCTCTGTCCAGCACACATAAAAACTCTTACAGATCCTCCTGCTCTATCACATTGCAAATTCCTTTTGAGAAAGTTACCAATGGGCACAATCTAACTAGGCCTGGTCATGACGAATGCACACTCCTGTACTAAAAGCTCCTTAAGTAAAAAACAAACAAACAAAACAGTAAAATATCATCATCATCAATATGCCACCCATGTGACTGGTTGCCCCAGCCACTCTGTGCGGCTCCCAAGTAATGCAACTAACAAATGATTGAACATGCATGAATCAACAGCAACCAAGCAAATGAGAATGTTTAAGGTATTGGAACTTGAGAAAGACAGGGAAAAGATGGGTGCATCCTACAAAATTGTGAAAAAAGTGTGCTGTAAATAAACCAAACACAAATCCAAATGTTAGAGAGATTATAATATATATCAGAATAGCACAGAGGTGGAGGGGAGTTGGTGTAAATCAGGAGTGGCTAACATATTGTAGGATTCCCAGCTTCAGCTAGCATATCAAGTGGTCAGGAATGTTGGGTGGTGTAGCTCAGCAATGTCTTAAGGACGATAGATTAGCCATCCCTGGTGTACATGAAATCATCCCTCTAGGTACTAATAGATTAATCTATCTCAAAAACCAAGTCTTTAGGCTAAAGCACACTATTTCCAAATTTCCACAATAAGGCACACCACATCAAGGGATATGACACTTTCCCCCAGTCCACAGTAGCTAAACAGCAGGTAGGGAGCACAATGAGCATGTAGGGTTGGCTTCCTCTCAGCCCATGGAAGGATGTAGCACACCTAGAGTTGTGGCAATAGCAACTCCCTCGCCAAGCCCTGGTCATCTAAAACCAGCTGTGGAAGTTTGGCTTCACAACAAACCTTCATCAAAAAAGCAGCAGCTCCCCTTTTGGCAATGCCTTCATAGTGTTGCTTAATTCACTCTTTTCCATATACCATTACTTTCCAATCCATTGCCTGGCAAGGAACGCACATTCATTCTTTCATTTTTACAGTCTGTACAAACTGAGGAGCAAGATTCCAAAAGCTCGACCTGCTCAGCTGGTAACGACAACAACTCCTCTTAGGCTTTCCTTAAACGGAATTGAGAATGTATATGAGTCTTCTCTGTAGTGAGAGTGTATCATGTTTGCACCCCAAGGAATTTTCAGAATGCAGTTTCAAGAAACCAAGAACAAAACCAATAAATAATAGACTGATTTTTCCTTCTGTACGATTCTGGAATAAAGACTTAACTTGCACACGGGCTAATTTAAATTTCTAAACAGATTTTACATGCTAGTTATTTTAGTAGTCAAATTTGAATAAATCATAGAAGCACAACCAAGTAAGTTATGGAAACAAGATGTTTTTGAATACCAATTCTCAACAACAAAGCAAGTGCTGGGGACTGATTATTTACAAAAATAAAAAATTAATGATGTTCTCTCAGATGAAAACAGCCACCTGGTGTTTTCCTATGGACTATGATTTAAAGTATTAATTACTATCTGAGTTGGGGGGAGGGGAAAACACAAAAATCAAGACTTCTCAGTGAACTAAAAGTGTACTCACAGTGTTGGCAAGTTCCAGGTAACTTCCTCCAACTGAATTATTAAAATTGGAAGCTTGTGTAAGAAGTCTCTGCATTGCAACTTGTTGATTCATGGCATTGCCTCCATAGTCCAAGAACTTCTGCAGAGTTGAACGACTGTGTAAGTCAGGGCTCTGAAGGTCTCTAGCTCCAGAATCATATTCCCAACTTTCTCTAGCTCCCGAGAGGGTACCTGGGGAAAAAGGGAGGGGAAGGCTAGTTTATTAGAAGGAAGTGAACGATCCAATTCCACATCTTCTCCACTTTGGTGATCACAGAAGTTGAAATCTTGCGGCAGCCTTCATGATAACACCTTCCTTCCTTCCAATCTCTTCCCAAACCTGACATTTTTCATGGAGTTATTGAGACAAGACCCTGGTCCTCGGCCCCTACTGAAATTAAATACATATAAGTAATCTGAATACATGGTTTTTCCCTGCTTAATTTCACTTCCACCATAAACTCATGGGCTGAATATGATATTTTAAGTTTCCTTTCCTCTTTTTTTTCCAGGGGCCTGTCTTCTTGCTGCTAATTTGTAATGCCCCGTGCTCATGACTGATAGTCTATTAATAATTCCACCCTTTGGTCACAAAGGCATTTCAGCACCAATGACTCTTCTAAGAAGACCAACGCTACACCATATGAATCTTCTATTCTTCTTCAGCCTTTGTGCAACAGATACCGTTACACTTCAGAACAGACCCCTTTGCATGTTTTTAACGACCTGCACCAATCACCAGAGAAGGTTTTTTTTTTTTTTTTTTTGCCTGCCTGCCTGCTCACTTCAGCCTTCTCTCCTTTGTGTGGTCTGACTACAGACCCCAGATGGACTTGAGGAGCCTTATAATGACCCAGTTCATTCCATGCTGGTGGTGTGCATGGAAACAAACTTCTATACCAGCACCCCCCTTTGTTAACTCAGGTCCAGCAGAGGGTCAACAGGGAAGCAAATCACACCCCAAATAAATTACATCCAAATTCCACAAATTTTGATTGAATGTACTTCCAGATAAGTGATCTTAAGCCGCAGTAGAAGTTTATACCTGAAGGATCACCTCTCTCCATGTGACTCTACGAGGACCCTGAGATCATCTTCTGAGGCCCTTCTTCATGTGCCTCCTCCATGAGGGGTCTGGAGGGTGGCAACACAAGAACAGGCCTTTTCTTCTCTCCCCAGGGAGGTTCAACTAGCAACTTCATTATATACCTTTAGGCACCAGGCGAAAACCAGGCCACCGACTGATTGACATCTGCTGCCCTTTTCAAACGTGTTGTGAAAGGGGAGATTATCGAGTTGTCTTTGTCTTTATTATGTATTTTATGTTTTTCATATTGTGATTTTATGTTGAGAATCTCCCTGAGATCAACGGGTATAGGTCAGTATACAAATTTAAAATAATAAATAAGAATAAGAATAATATATTTAACAAGGATACCTCTTGTCACCATTCAACACTTCCTCATATTCAGAGATTTGATTCCTGGGCCTCAAAACAACTACCCTGTTACCTTAATACTTCCACAGCTAATAGAACAGAACATATTCTGTTGAAAATAGACTGGATAAAAATGTTCTGCTGAGACAGTGAGCTTATTAGATTAAAATGTAAGGATAAGTAGGCCGTAAGCTCTTGAAGTAGCAGCAGAGAAACTGTTTTATTGAACAATTATGTGCACATATTAATAAAGCTTTACTGAGTACACATTCAACATTCTGAGCTCCCAAGCAGAAACAATCGCCACCATCACTACTATACTGTAACAGCATAATCAGCTCAGAAAAGTATGAAACGCCCCAGAAATGCTAAAGCTAGCCACAGAAATTACGACAGTATATTGAAGTGTTGGTCGCAATTCATATCAAACTAGTGAAATACCTCTTAGTATGTTCCATAGGGAAGAAGGGAATTCTTAACAATCCCATGTAGGGTAAAGTAACCCGTTTCTCCACACCCTCAAGAGAATATTGCCCATCCTCATTTTTAACTTTTTCATGGTGTTCCCCAGTGGATAGCTCGGTTGGTTAGAGAGCATAGTGATGATAACACCAAGAGTGCAGGATCAATCCCCACATGGGATAGCTGCATATTCCTGCATTGCAGGAGGTTGGGCTAGAAGATGATCCTCAAGGTCCCTTCCAACTCTATAATTCTATTATCTTAATTTTATTTCCTGGTTATCTGCCAGCACCCTTCACTCCGACGCCACAACTTCCATCTACCCTAAATGTCTGCCTCCCTCACAGCAGCTTCCTTCCCGACACAAGTAACAGCTGGATTGAGAAGGGGGGACAAAACTGCGAAAGCCTGAGTTCCCAAGTCCTAACTCTACCCAGAAATGTGATTTTATTTTCTTTTATTAAAAAATCACATAACACCAAAGTATGTAAGCATGCAAGTCATGATAAACCTCCTTTAAACGCAAATTAAGACACTTCCTTTACAATAAACCACTAAGAAAAAATGAGCTTATAACCCTTGAGGGGCGGAGCTTCAAAAAACAAAATACTGTATAGCTTTACCTTCCATTTTACAGGGTAGGTTAAAATACTAACTTGAATATCTTAAAAACCTAACGTAGCCATACCATCTCTTAGTAACCTTAAGCATACCCATGATGATAAATTTTGCTGGGATATTTATAGGAGTGTGTTTGACTGATCTACCTGAACAGTTTTATGTTTGTTTACACAGTCATGTCTGCATCACATTTTCAGTTAAATTGATCAAATTAATCAACAGTGAAGTGCCGAACGATTAATAGCAATTGTGCACCTTTAAAAAAAAAATTTAAATGAGCATTTTGGTTCACACCGTATCAATGAAGTCTATTTTCAGTCTTCCTAAGACTCATTTAAAAAAACAGAGACTATTTTAAGATGCTGGACATAGTGCAGGATAAAGTTATTTTCAAAACAATCTAGACACAAATCTATATAAAATGCCTTTTCCTGCAATAAAAATACATACATCAGCTTGAGGAAACACTATTTATAAACATCTGTTTTCTCCACTACTTCGATCCTCTGGCATCAAACACATTTTCCCATTATGGTTTTTCTTTTTAACTGAAATCAATAGCAGGTGATCTTCAGTTGTAATGGACAATTGATCCCAAGGAGATGAGTGTGTTTATCATATTCTAACATTATACTGAGTGTAGGAAATAGCAACTTGGACTTCTGATGCCTGTTAGGTCATTTTGCATTGCTACACACTAGATGTAAATGATTTTTCAAGTACTTTAACACCTTTGTGAGACAAGAGTGCCTTTAAGATGTTTTCAGCTGCCAGTATTTTAGCTTTTGAATTGAGACAAAAAATTAAAATACCTGGTGCCCTGACTAATCAGGTTCATATTTTCAATTGGTCAAACCATTTTTAAAAAAATAATATATAAATTAAACCAAATAGGTTAACTGGATAAAACAGATCAGTTATAGATTTGTATGATGTCAAGATGAACAAGAGCAAGGGAAAAGCTAATTTATTTATTTAGACTAATGGTGCAGCTACAGAAATGAAGAACATACTTCTTGGTAAACTACAAAGAAAGAGGACGAGAGAAATCAATAGCAGAAAACCACAAAGGGTAGTTCCAAGCACACAAAACCAAATCCTATTTCATGCCAAGCCCAATCATTCTTCTTGGGATAAATTCATAACATTTTGTGATCTACGAAAAGGCCATAGCACAAAGATTGTTATTTCTTTACAAGTTTGGCGACTCTTTTCTCGTTGATTATGATGTCCTCCTTTCGAAGCACCCTATCGAAACTTACTAGCTTCAGGGTAAGTGAACACAAAAACAAGAAGGTTCAATATTGTTCTATGTTCCACAAAGTCAAGAATGTCCTACTGTAAAAATGGCAGCATCTCACAGCGAGTAGTCCTTGCTCTACAAACATGGATTACCAGAGCCAGCTCTCTACACAAAAGAGTTGTGACATAACCTGACTTAAGCATAAACAGGGTTGTTGTTTTTCAGCTGGAACTCATCGGAACTCTGTTCCAGCACCTTTCACCATTGGCATTATAAAAGAATAAGGGACGAATTCATGGGGTTCCAGCACCTATTCTTCTAGAAAAATAGCATTGTGTATAACCACAAGTACACTTGGGAAATAACTGCGTTTTGGTTACTATGTGCACGCTAAAATATTTACTAAATATTTAGTAACCATTTTATGTATCCTGGGGGCTCACGGAATAATCTTATTTAGCTGTTCAATCTTTAATACTCATTAAGTTCATTCCATAGCCTTGGGCAAATTGCTATTTCCCAATCCCACTGAAAAGCTTGCTTCAAAGGCAAAAATGTGTTAACTTCAGAATGACATGAGCCCTCGGAGGCCTGTAGGGTCCTGTTTGTGAAATATTTTAAGGATAATATATCCTGTATTTATAGCTACTTTGATTTGGACACTATTTTTTGCAAATCTTGTTGAAAGCGCCGTCTTATTTAGGTGGCTGAATGAGTTTCAGTTGTTGATGCCCAAGGGCATTGTAAAGGCATATGGAGGGATAAAACCCACCTCCTCTGTGCTCAACTTCCCCTGAAATATCAGGTTGGTAGTTTAGGGGTGCTGATAGCCTTATCCAAGCAGTCTCAATCACACTGGCACAAAGCACCTTTCAAAAGCTTAGGCTAATGCACCAGTTACAGCCTCTCCTGATAAAGACAGTCTAGACTAGGGCTAAGCAACCTAAGGCCCGGGGGCTGGATGTGACCCAATCACCTTCTCAATGTGGCCTGCGGATGGTCCAGGAATCAGTGTTTTTATATGAGTAGAATGTGTCCTTTTATTTAAAATGCATCTCTGGGTTATTTGTGGGGCCTGCCTGGTGTTTTTACATGAGTAGAATGTGTGATTTTAATTAAAATGCATCTCTGGTTTATTTGTGGGGCATAGGAATTCGTTCACCCCCCCTCCATAAAATATAGTCCGGCCCACTACATGGTCTGAGGGACGGTGGACCGGCCCACGGCTGAAGAAGGTTGCTGACCCCTAGTCTAGACCATGGGTAGGTAAACTAAGGCCTGGGGGCCGGATCTGGCCCAATCGCCTTCTAAATCCAGCCCATGGACGGTCCGGGAATCAGCATGTTTTTACATGAGTAGAATGTGTCCTTTTATTTAAAATGCATCTCTGGGTTATTTATGGGGCCTGCCTGGTGTTTTTACATGAGTAGAATATGTGCTTTTATTTAAAATGTATCTCTGGGTTATTTGTGGGGTATAGGAATAGTCCAGCCCCCCACAAGGTCTGAGGGACAGTGGACCAGCCCCCTGCTGAATAAGTTTGCTGACCCCTGGTATAGCCGCCGTTTTTCCTGCACCGATAGCATCTCATTCAGAGTACATGGTGTTGCTTGCTGAAGAAATGCAATTAGTGCAGAGAACATCAGTAAGTTGATTAATTGGAATCAGACAAATGGAACACATCTCTTCAGTTCACAAAGTGTTGTGCTGCCTTCCCATCTGTTCCTACGCACAATTCAAAGTGCAGATATTGACCCTAAGTGGCTGGTACATTAAGGACCAGTTTTCCTTGCGTAAAACCACCTGGGTGTTAAGAATGGTGTCTAATGCTCTGTTCTGGGTCACTCTGACTTCCAAAGGAAGCTGAATTGTGACAGGAAACAGGACTTTTTCAATGATGCCCTCCATTATCATATCTGCATTTCCTCTACAGGGAATCTGGCACTTCCATTATTTTGTAATCAGTGCCTGGTAAACAGCTTTTATTTCGGTTTCTTTCTTCTTTTTGGTATTTAAGAAGGTAACTCTGCTTTTAGGCTGGTATTTTATTTTAAGCTACCTTGCTATGATTTGTCAAAACAATAAGGTCACAGTGAAATCATTATTAAGCAAATTTCACTGTGACCTTATTGTTTTGACCTGTGAACCTTAAGTGAGCATACATGCTCCTTAAAGCACCTGATAAGGGAAGTTAGGATGCAAACATAAGAAAACTATTTTCCAGAAACCAGTAATTGTTTTATATTTTACCATAAGATAAATATAAAGGAATCATCATTCTATACCCTTGTTTTGTAAGATTTCCAGCTGCATCTTCTATGAGAAAAATGATACACCAAATCCCCACTTAATCACAACAATATCTGAACAATCAGAGAACAGCTGCAGTGCATTGAGCCAAGGCAGGAGTTAAATACCAAAATATGTATTAACTCCATGCATAATGGTGACTTCTCCTCATATAATGCTTATAGTTCTCAACTATACACCAGTAAAATCCAACGTATGTCAGGGCACTGCTAAAAAAGAAAAGTATGCACTGTGCTGCTAGACTTTATTTGAGATATTCATGTTAAGAATAGGCTTAACACATGATTGAATCACTAAAGAAAACTATGAATGACAAATCAGAAGAATTTGGAGAATTCCAGTTCCACCAAAACCAGTGGAACTTGAACATTAAACTGTGCACTTATTGAAACAAATGGAGGGTGGAACTTTGCCCCAATGACCCTGTGGCAAGAATGAACCTCCACAGCCCTACCATTGGCTTCAACGTACATGGGGCAGGGACACGGAGACAGTACAGTGGAAATAATAATCACAGTGTGGGAAAGACCCTGGGCAAGAGTTATAGAGGACATTGGAAAGGCCAGGACCTTCAGTCTTCGCAGCTGCTTCATCGGGGCAAGACCTGGAAAAGGTTGCAGAGGGTAACACTAGGCCGAAGCTGTGGTTTGCTTCCTTGAATAAGCAGTTAACTTCATTGGCCTTGGGTGACTTATTGTTTTATTTTGCTGACCTAAGCCTGGCTCCAACCCTGCCAATGGATGAGCGGTGTTTTATTCTGGGCAGACAAGGCATTTAGCAACAGCACCACCAGGCCAGAGGCTTGGTTGCCCAGTATCCCCAGATTCTGAAATACAGTGTGCGAAGCAGAAAGAGCAAGGGTTCTGATGGACTCCTCTTCACCAATGGATACCAGTCCCACTCCCAGCCCACCCTTGACCCTGGCCCCAACACGTAACATCTTTGACCCACCTCAAAGACATAGAAATGCAGCAGAGGACGGTGTCTGGGGGAACATCCACAAGGAGACATTTACAAAAACAAAAGCCAGGTGTGACTCACAAAAATTCCACACTCCTCTCCTGCCTCACATCCACATCTAGACCACATCCAGTCTCTCACCTCCAGATAAACATTGCTCACAAAGCCTACAAAACAATAAAAGGGGCTGAGCCCTTGCTTTAACCCAAAGACACCAGTGCAGGTGAGCTGGTTTGGGGAGAGAACTCTGAACAGCTGCAGCCATTCAGGCTAATAGTCTACAGGCTCAGTGGGGCCCAGTCCTGATGAAAATACCTCCCAGAAACAAGAGCAGCTGCTTTTGCAAGGTGGGTAAGGGGCTCGGTCAGTGTTTCCCTAGCTTGGGTCGCCAGCTGCTAGGGATGATGGGAACTGTAGTCCAAAAACAGCTGGAGATCCAAGTTTGGGAATCACTAGGCTTGGTGTTAACCAATACCAGGAGCTCTCCTGCTCTTCCAGCCAGATGCCTCTCCCCCACTTAATTCTGCTTCTGTAGGAGGAATTATCAGGGCAGGAATCCCATTTCCAGCTCCAATTTAAAAAATACTTCAGTTGAAAGCAAGTCTTTCAAAGCAATTCTATAGGTAACTTTTGCATACAGAAAAGTTGCTTTCCGGGGCAATAAACCTGACAGATTTACAAACCTGAAGCCTACAAATTGAGATGCCCCCTTTTTTTCTCCAACCCACCCATTATTAATGACCAGTTCACAGCTTTTATAGAGAACAAATGCTACGATTCTTCCTTTTATGTAATTATAGGATGCATAAGACAATAAAAATGCATAAGAATTTATTATGCAAGCCTTGAAAGATCAGAGCAACAATATAAATGTCCCAATTTTATCAGATCCTGCTTAAGGGAAAACATTCTATTATAAAGAAGCCAAATTTATTTCAACCTTGCCCCCCTCCCCACTCAAAATTCCATGTCATTTAGTTCCCAAGTAGCTAATTTTGAGATTTCTCCCCTTAGGGTCCCCCCCCCGCAACAGATTTTATGTGTTTGTGCATACCTCAGTGTCCCCCTAAGTCTACTGATATCTCCCTCTTCTGCATGACTGCTATGTTTCTAGCTACATAATGGCGGGCTCTTCTCCCTGAAGTTCAGAAAACAAAAATAAAGTGACTGCCAGCAAAGCTACAATATGGCATATCTGTTTCGGAGGGGACTCACAACAAATCATTTGCTTTCTATTTAATTAAGACTGACCTACACCATTACTCACACACAAGACAATTTAATGAAAACTGCACGTATCAGCTGCAGAGAACACAGAAAATGGGATGCACAGTTCTTACAATAGGTCATTTATCTTGACATTATGCTAATGGCAGTAAAACCTTGGAGCAAAACACAGTTAACATGTTTACCACGAAGTTCTTCATGTTAGATTGTTCTGTGTATTACATGACTGCCACTTTTCCCCACCAATGCACTTCTGCAACTAAGATAAATACGTAGTTCCTTGGAAAGTCATGTTGTCTTAATCTATTTACAGACAGGAGTGCCCGATTCGATGCATGTTTACTCTTAAGCAAACACTGCTCACTTCAAGGAAGCTTATTCCCAACCCAGGTTGTACCCAATGTTAGTCCTGCACAGAGCAGATCCACTGAAATGACTTAGGACCTTCGATTTCAGTCTACTCAGAGGAAAGCTTAGTTGGCGATGGTAGCCCTCTGAGGATAGTACATCTACTTGCTAACATTAATCCCAGCATGGTGTGCAACAACACCAGCGATGGCATTTAAAGCATACATAATAGAAATACGAATTCAGTGCCAATACACATAAAAAGTCAATCTACTGTTATGACTTAAAATCAATTTGCATGTTTGTTCTGTATGAGAACTCCCAATATTCTTTTTTATCCCTTGGCTCCACTAAAAACAGGTATTACTTACCTACAAATGCTTATTCTGGAGAGTGCTGTGCATAGTAATAAGAGCCGTAATCTTATATCATCAGAAGGCCAACATGAAAACTAAATGCCCATGAAATTTTACAGCCAAACTCTAAAGCAGAAGAGGCCATAGAGTTCTGAGCTACAACATCATCATCGTTGTTGTTGTTGTTGTTGTTGTTAGCTACCCATCTGACTGGGTTGCCCCAGCCACTCTGGGCGGCTCCCAACAGAATATTAAAAATACAATAAAACATCAAACATTAAAAACTTCCCTATACAGGCTTCCTTCTAAAAGTGAAATAGAAGTGAAATAGTGAAGTGAAATAGAAATAGTGAAATAGCAATAGTGAAATAGTGAAGTGAAATAGAAATAGTGAAATAGCAATAGCAATAGTGAAATAGTGAAGTGAAATAGAAATAGTGAAATAGAAATAGCAATAGTGAAATAGTGAAGTGAAATAGAAATAGTGAAATAGCAATAGCAATAGTGAAATAGTGAAGTGAAATAGAAAAGTGAAAGTGAAATAGAAATTTCCTTAAACATCTGATGGGAGGGCATTCCACAGGGAGGGTACCACTACCGAGAAGGCCCTCTGCCTGGTTCCCTGTAACTTCACTTTTTGCATTGAGGGATCAGTATATACTCTGGCAAATCACATTTCCAATCTAGTCAAAATTAGGTATTTTTAGCCTTTGGCTCAATTCTATTGGACAAACATTAGCAATATGCTAACTCTCTACAAGCAGAACAGTTTCAGACTGTCATGGAATATCAACACACTGGATACTTTCAATGGTCTGCGTTCTATACTTGCCCCATTCTTAAAGCTCAAAAACCACATCATTTGCACCATCACGTCTCTCCCAGCCCTCAACCTGTGCAAAAGATTTTCAGGACTGTTTTGTGTTCTTTTTTTCAGTAGGTGGCACCCTAATGCTATATTGTCAGTTAACCCTCTGGTGAAAAGAGCTGTGTAGTTCACCAATGAACAGCAGCAAAGTCAGTGTCAATCTCTTACATAATGAAACATAATTCTAGAGAACTAAGTCAGTTTCTCTGGAATTTTTCAACTTAAGTAACCAGGATTAGACACACACCTCAGAAAAAGGGCAGTAGCTAGACACAGTTCAAGCTGTAAACAGCTATCACTGCAATTGCATCCCTCAGCATAAACATTAAACAAAGACTTGCACAAAAGCATAATTTTATTTCAAAGTAAATTTTGCTCACATTCTTGATACAAAATTATCACCAATGCTTTTAAACAATTGGCAAATGAAGTGTATAGTTTATAAAATTATTTATAAAGTTAGTTTGAAATTGAGTTACAAAACAAAGACCATACTTTTAGCAGGCAATTATTTAGAACTAGAGAAGAACAAGGCATAGGTGTGTTAGATAGATAATGTATTACGGCCAAAGACCAGCTCGCATAACACAATGATGACAGCGTTCATAAAGATAAAATATACAATTAGAGCAGATTGCAGCAATAGCTCATGAGTTAAAATTGAGATATATACATACACCCGTACAACTGAGATTTCGGCTACCATAAAAATTGACCCTGAGGCGCCCCAAAGGACGACTTCAGCTTTTCCCTAGTAAGCTATTTTATTCTAGTGGATGATCTGTGCCTACAGATCTGGGCGCAGAATCTGGCTACCAGCCAGGTCATCTTGGGATCTTTGCCTAAGGAATAGGTCTGTTTCTTTCATTCTAGGTTTAAATCAGCGTTTCCCAGACTTGGGTGTCTAGCTGTTTTGGACTACAATTCCCATCATCCCTGCCTACTGGTCCTAATAGCTAGGAATGGTGGGAATCATAGTCCAAAAAAGAGATGGAGACCCAAGTTTGGAAAACAATGGTTTAAATGATCTCCTAAAGTAGAGGTGGGGAACCTGTGCCCCTCCAGACACTGTTGGATTCCAACATCCATCCATCTCAACGAGCAAGGCTAATGATCGGGATGATGGGATATGTAGTCCCGCAACATTGGAAGGGTCACAGGTTCCCCATTCATGGCCTAATGCTTAAGATTCTGGCCTTGATCAATTCATTATTCACTCTCATATTACAAATCTAATAAAGCTATCATGTCAAGGGCTGGCAACCAGCGTGGATAAAAATCAATGTGGTGTGTTTTTTTAAAAAGGGGTTTTTTTATTTAAATCAGTTTTTTTATTTAAATCAGATTTTTTAAAATTTAAATTGGATTTTTGAAATAAAATGCTTTTGGAGGAAAAATCTTTCTAAAGATAGTTTTCTATTTAAGTTCCATTATAGTCCAAAGGTTATTCATTAAGAAATAAGGATTTGTTTTAAGTTTTTCATGTGTGTTAAAACTCAGTCTAAGGTTTGTTTTTTTAAAAAAAAAAGTTTAACCACATCAGTTAACAAACACAGATACATATGCTATAATGTTATTGTTTTAGCTAAATTAATTGTTTAAATTGTTATTGAGGAAATTATTGTTTTTCTCCTTCCAATAAAGTACAGCAGAAAAGTTGTCCAAATATAAACAGTTAACTTATTAAACCTCACAATAATTTCATAATTATTGGTCTAAATATTTCTAATAGTATAACCAAATCAGTACATATAACTGTAAAAACTACTCTGAAAATTTATTATTCCAAAAATGAAACCTTCATCTGGTTGTAAATATTAAGAATATACCAGCAAGAATGAGTCTTTCTGTCAAAAAATGATTTAAATCAAGTCTTACTGACTAGTGATTTAAATCATGATTTAAATCAAATCAAATCCACCCTGATGGCAACTAAACCTGCAACCCTAAGTAAACTTACTAGGAAGCTAATACCCACTTAACAAAGTTGCATTTACTTATTTATATATAACCTAATATAAAATTAAGAAAAGCTTATATTCTTCTGTATCATTAATCAAGTATCCGATCTGTGAACTCAGACAGTTACAAGTAGGATAGCAAAATACTAACAGTAATATACGTAATTAAAAGGCTAAGACTTCATGAGAAACCAGGTTTTTTAAGAACATATGTTTTCTATTAATGAAGGAATTTTTAAGAGATTGCAAAATATCACATCTTGTTATTATAAAATAACCCTTAACAGTCTATACTACCTACACAGCACAAAGTATGTTTTCACACATAATGGCCTTTTAAAAGGCATCCAGAAAAAGACGTGAATTAAGAAGGCCTCTCCACCAAAAATAAATTTATGGAATGCTTAACGTTATGTGCCCTACTTTGACATCCTACACAGGTTGAATGCTTGTTCACTACTAAAACTAAAGTACAGAAGTTGATGCTACCAGCAAGGCTGCAATCTTTGCTCCCTTTGAATGAGAGGGTATATAGCTTGAGAGTACTTCTCTATCCATCGCTCACCCATCAGCTTTGGCAGGGCCACCATATCTGGACAGAGACAGCCTAACATCTGTCGTCTATGCTCCGGAAACCTCTAGGTAAGATTACTGCAACCCATTAAAAGTGGGGATGCCTCCGAATAAACTTCAGTCCGGTTTGGAAACTTAATCTGGTGCAGCATTCAGCGGCCAGGAGAAACTTTTTCAAGTTTAAAAATTATTTACAGAAATACTGCAAAATTAATAAATGTTAAAAGAATGGTGGAATGAAGTTATATGGCTTTAGCAGAAATGTTATAAGGATTTAAGTATAAACAGATTAATAGAATATTATAGGTAAAATAAGGTTAGAATGTGTTAAGATAATTATAGGACAGAAAACAGAGAAAGATGGAAAGGAATTGCTGAAATAATTGATAGAAGGTGGAATACAAAAAGGGAGGTGCGAGGTCGGTGAAATAAGTGAATGAAAGACAAGATATTGAAACTGTTTAAGTCTTTTAAACTGTTTTTGTTTGGTTTTGTTAGTTTAATGTGTTAGTGTTATGTAGTGTCATTGTACTGTATTGTATTGTTCCTTTTTTGTTTTGTTTTTGTTTTTGCTTTGTTTTGTAGTGTATAAACTGTTCAAAAAGTAATAAATATTATTTTTTTTAAAAAAAGAGAAACTTTTTCAAGCTCTAATAAGTTTAGCTAATTTGCTAAGTAGGATCTTAGAGGGCAAAACGTTAAAATGTGCCAACAAAACTGTTATTCTGTACTTAGGTAACTACAGAAAAATATAGATGTGATATGAATTTGTTAGAGGCAGACTAAGACAGACTGTACTGCATATGGTCCATTAGCTGATGCATGTAGCTTTTTTCAAATCTGTATCTTTTATTCTCTAAACCATAGATTTGCACTAGGTACAAAGACAGCAGATAAAAAGAAGACGAACCAGCAACAGAAACTTTCCCCATTAACTCTCTTTCCCACATAGATACAAAAGAATTGAGCAAAGCCTGATAAAACAGAGACATATAGGAGGGGCAGGAAAGCGGATTCAGAGTGAGTAAAGTATACCCATTCCAAGTTTTAATGAGCTAAGCCTGACTTCCATGATTAAGGGTAGTACTAGCAACACATTCCCAGGGACGCGGGTGGCGCTGTGGGTTAAAGCCTCAGCGCCTAGGACTTGCCGATCAAAAGGTCGGCGGTTCGAATCCCCGTGGCGGGGTGCGCTCCCGTCGTTCGGTCCCAGCGCCTGCCAACCTAGCAGTTCGAAAGCACCTTCGGGTGCAAGTAGATAAATAGGGACCGCTTACCAGCGGGAAGGTAAACGGCGTTCCGTGTGCTGCGCTGGCTCGCCAGATGCGGCTTGTCATGCTGGCCATGTCTTCGGACAGCGCTGGCCCCCAGCCTCTTAAGTGAGATGGGCGCACAACCCTAGAGTCTGGCAAGACTGGCCCGAACGGGCAGGGGTACCTTTACCTTTACCTTTAGCAACACATTTAGGTGTACCCAGTATAGGTCCAAGAAAGAAACACCAAGCTGTTCCTAATGAAAACTTAAAACCAGATTGAGGCTCCATACGAATTCTGCTTGCAACTGCTTTGCTGTGTTCACCCATAGGCTGCTGCAACAAATTTGCTGCTTTTTGTGAAGAAATATCAAGGCAATGCAATTAGTGTATATTTTTGTTCGGAATGTGCTAATTTGCACTGCACAGTCCAGTTGGTAATGAAAGCTGTTCCTGAGATACTCGCAGGAATCAACTTGTTCTAACTTGTGGCTATCCATGTTCTTGGAACACTTGGCCTTCTTAAAAAAAATGCAACTTTTTATTTTGCATAGTTAGATATTCTTTCCTACAGTAATCTTCAAATCAAGTGAGCAATCATCTAAGTTCTAAAAAGGTTTGCAAGAGGATGAGAAGTTATTGCACCCACAGTTGTGGGAAGATCAGTCAAGAAGAAGTTTAATAAGATGGAAGCAAGGACACATCATTGCCTAACTTCACAGGGGAAAAACACCACATCAGTCTGTGACAACGTACAGCATCACTGCTGATCACATGGTGCATCTATAAAGGCATCAATTTCCTGGTTTTGTGGAACTTCAGTCAAAAAGAGATTGTGTTAACTCTGATCCTAAAACTGCAGGGTTTTTTTTATTTATTAAAAACACACACACACACCAATAAACAACTATTAGGGGCATAGCTGCCCAAAACAAATGCAACCTAAGATCCTCTCTCCCAGCTCTCTATTTTCATGCAGAGAAACAAGCTGTTGCTACTTGCCAGAACCATAAGCTTGAGAACTAAGCAAGTATCAATGGGGAGATCTTGACGACCACTTCATACATTTTCCAAAGCACACCTGTGCATAGACGTAGGAAATAAATGTACAGCCATGTTTAGCAAAATGTTTTACACACAGCAGTTTGCAGTGTGTTCCCAATATGTATAGTTTAAAATACATGCACAATTTCCACAAATGATGCTAAAATAAGCATGTCGGAAAGAAAATGATTTACTCCAATAAACTAGATCAGGCTTCCTCAACCTTGCCCCTCCACATGTTTTTTTGGCCTACAACTCCCATGATCCCTAGCTAGCAGGACCAGTGGTCAGGGATGATGGGAATTGTAGTCTGGAGGGCCGAGGTTGAGGAAGCCTGAACTAGATGATACCACGATGGTGGCCGTATCTGTGTAATCTTTACTTTTAGACAATGGAGGCACAACGAAACAACACTTACCCAAACTGTTATTGCTGCTTGTTGGCCAGGAAGCTATTCTATCCCTTAATGTTTTCTTTTTGCAAGAGTCATCTGATTTCACAGAGAGTTCCACTTCTTCCTTCCTGATTTCTCGCACAAGCTGCATGCGGCATCGTGTGAATTCCTGAAAGGAAATCTTCCCACTTTCATCTGCGCCAAGTTGATGCATGATCTCAGCCACAGAATCCTCCATGTTCAGTTGGCGGCAAACCATCAGCAGGTCATTCCTAGACACATGAGAGAAAGGGAAAGGGAGAAAGAGAAGACCGAAACACTTGTAGTTTTGTACAAATACAAGCACCTCTGTATTGGATGATTAAAGGTAAAGGTAAAGGTACCCCTGCCCGTACGGGCCAGTCTTGACAGACTCTAGGGTTGTGCGCTCATCTCACTCTAGAGGCCGGGAGCCAGCGCTGTCCGCAGACACTTCCAGGTCATGTGGCCAGCGTGACAAGCTGCACCTGGCGAGCCAGCGCAGCACACAGAACGCCATTTACCTTCCTGCTAGTAAGCGGTCCCTATTTATCTACTTGCACCCGGGAGTGCTTTCAAACTGCTAGGTTGGCAGGCGCTGGGACCGAGCGACGGGAGCGCACCCTGCGCGGGGATTTGAACCACCGATCTTTCGATCGGCAAGTCCTAGGCGCTGAGGGTTTTACCCACAGCGCCACCCGGGTCCCTGTATTGGATGATTAGTAGCTAGTAATTCAAAAGAAGTTTTCAAGTCTGATAAAGTAACTTCAATCCCCCCCCCCCTATTTCTTAAAAGGAACTTTGAGATAAGATTTCAGCCACAGAAGTGATGTTTGAACCAGGGCCATCTCTTCCAGGAGTGCAAGGGGTGCGATGCACCCGGGCACCAAACTCTGAGGGGCGCCAAATGCATACCGGTCCCTTTCGATCGACAGCAGTGAAAAGCAATGAAGTCCCCATCTCCCCTCCTCCATCATTCTCTTACTCTGTACCATCAAACAAAAGCATGTGTGAGTGATCACCCCCCTCCCCAAAAAAGCTCAACAACAACTTTGAGTTCGCCTCCCTTAAAAAAAGGGGTGCTGGGCGGATCTTTGCACCCCGGTGGCGCATATGCTAAAGACGGCCCTGGTTTGAACATATGGTAAACCCCAGTGCTTTCTTGGCAGAGCCACATAAAGCAAACCCTTGAGAAACTACATACCCGTACTTTATGTTTTGGAGTTTGTAGGTGCCTTGATCATTGCAACTGAGAAGTACCAAGACCACACAGAGGTTGTGAAACACAAACAAAGAAGTAGAAATAAAACAAACTGATGTATATTGTGCTCTAGGAGGCTTGGTTTGGTCAGAATCGAGTATACACTTCCAGAGTTAACACTAAAGACATTACTTCTGGTAAATGAGCTATCATAGCCGCTAGAAGGCTGTGAAAATTTGTGTCCTGGGTTTTTTTTACTCTCTACCCATGTGCTGCTATCTGAAACCAAAGAGGTACATTGGTTTGTCAGATGTGAAATATATTGGCATTATTTTCAGCCCTACTTTTAAAACCTTGAAAATATTAGCTGAGAGAATATGAGACTGTTTCTAAATGTTTTTCCCCCCTTTTAATTGTATTCTTTTGCAGTTTTGTTGTTTGTTGCCCTGGACTCCTTTGGGGTTAAAGGTAAAGGTAAAGGTACCCCTGCCCATACGGGCCAGTCGTGTCCGACTCTAGGGTTGCGTGCTCATCTCGCTCTAGAGGCTGTGGGCTGGCGCCGTCCGAAGACACTTCCGGGTCACGTGGTCAGTGTGACAAAGCTGCAGCTGGTGAGCCAACACCAGCGCCGCACACGGAAACGCCGTTTACCTTCCCCGCTATAAAGCGGTCCCTATTTATCTACTTGCACTTAGGGGTGCTTTCGAACTGCTAGGTGGGCAGGAGCTGGGACCGAACGACAGGAGCTCACCCCGCCACGGGGATTCGAACCGCCGACCATACGATCGGCAAGTCCTAGACACTGAGGGGTTAACAGTGGGATAAAAATTTAAAAAATAAAATAAAATTATAATAATGTTCTATTGACACACTTCAAAACTCTAATGCCAATCTGTTCTACAAAAGGATGTCTTAAATATTTGTTTGGCTGGAATGTGATCATACAACAAAACCAAACAGCTGTTCAAATCCAAACAAATCCCTGTTCTGACTTTTTAAAGAGTAAAGCTATATCTACTGCAACCAATTCAATGTTTACACAGGTGAATTGGGCATTTTCCTTTCCACAATCACTCCCAAACATGAGGTGACATATTACAAATCCTGTGAACCATAGTATCCATGGGTACAACTTTTGGCCATTTCTATTACCAAATCTGCAAAAAAAAACCATAAGATTGAAAGCTGAAAACAACCCACACCAATACATGCAGTCAGATGTGGAAGTTCCACCACCCCCAAAAATTCAGGGAATGGTAGCTTGGGAGAAGGGCTCTCTCTGTGGTAGCCTTTAAGTTTTGCAACTCCGTTTCCACAGAGGTGTATCTAACACTTTTACAGAAAGGTGCTTTACATACAGTCAGACTACTGATCCATATCGGTAATATCTGCACTGGCTGGCAGTGGCTCTCCAAGATTTCAGAGAGATTTCTCTTCCAGTCCTACCTGGTGCTCCTGGGAATTTCTGGACCATGCCCCCCCCCCTCTTTTATATCTTCTGCTGTACACTTTACCTTGGCTTTGACAGCTAAGGTGTTTTTCTGAGACCTAGCTCTTCTGCTTTGTTTAACCTACACTATGCTAGCTTTGTTTGGAATTGTTTTACTTGTATGGTTATGTTGTTGTAACTCACCCTGTGACCCTATGGCGGCTAAAAAAATCTTACAAATAAAATGAAGGAATTTCCTCTATGCATGCCAAAAACAACTTTAGACGTGGGGCGAAGGGAATTTCCAATGGGAGCATAACACTATTATTTCCAAGCTTTTCATCAAGAAGCCTTGAAAACTTCACGGAATCATAGCATTGCTGAGATAGAAGGGAAGGGTCATCTAGTTCAACTTCCAGCAGCAGTTATCTCAACGAAAGCATCCAGGATAGATGGCCATCCAACCTCTCCTGAAAACCCTCCCGAAAAGGAGACTCCACCACATGGGTAGGCCTACTAAAGCCCGGGGGCCGGATCTGGCCCAATCACCTTCTCAATCGGGCCCACAGATGGTCCGGGAATCAGCGTGTTTTTACATGAGTAGAATGTGTCCTTTTATCGTATTTTTTGCTCTATAAGACTCACTTTTTCCCTCCTAAAAAGTAAGGGGAAATGTGTGTGCGTCTTATGGAGCGAATGCAGGCTGCGCAGCTATCCCAGAAGCCAGAACAGCAAGAGGGATCGCTGCTTTCGCTGCGCAGCGATCCCTCTTGCTGTTCTGGCTTCTGGGATTCAGAATATTTTTTTTCTTGTTTTCCTCCTCCAAAAACTAGGTGTGTCTTATGGCCTGGTGCGTCTTATAGAGCAAAAAATACGGTATTTAAAATGCATCTCTGGGTTATTTGTGGGGCATAGGAATTCATTCATTTTCCCCAAAAAATATAGTCTGGCCCCCCACAAGGTCTGAGGGACAGTGGACCGGCCCCCCTGCTGAAAACGTTGTTGACCCATGGTCCACCTCTTGTGGGAGTCTGTTCAACCGCCGAATAACTTTAGTGTCCTTTTGATACTATGGGAATAACTTTTTATTTGCCCATGCTTTTTAGTATCACCTTTTAGGTCTTACACTAGTACTGTGTGTGTGTTTCACAGTCTTGCCTTTCAGTTAAATTCTAACACAAGTTTACGGAGCCCTTAAAATCCATCCCAACATTAGAACCCATCTGAAAAGCTTATCAGTGCGGAAAAGCTTAGCTCGGAACAATTAACCTAAGCTGCCTAGAGCTATAAGCATGGGGAACAATTTCCTGGCCTCTAACATATTACTGCTACATGCCACAAAATGTAACATTGCACTGGCTTTATAATCTTCCACACTGCCAAGACTGTCAGTCACTGAATATAATTCATATATTTTTTAAAATTCCAGTATTAATGTAGTGGAATGTACTCATAGATTTACTGCATATATGGTTCACTCAATGTCCATTAACCTTGCTGATTTAGTGACACAGAAAGTGTTTTCGACTCATAAATACCCTTTTGAGCATGTGGGGAGAGGGGGAGGAAATCAAAGCTAATTTGCCTCTTTCAGGAAATTAGCTCTTATTTTAAAAGAACTTGCATAGCAGTATCCAATTAAAGATCCCAGAACTACAAGATGGTTAAGCCAACATAACATTCTTGCTAAGCGATAAGAAATGAAAACCGAAAGACAAACATGAAAGCTGAAACCACAGTGGATTTCCCCACTTCTAACACAGGACTCCCCCAAAGAGAAGTCAAAGAATGTGAAATATGGCAAGGTTCCTACTGCAACGTATTTCAACCAGCAGCTGCTACTCTGGGAAAAGTCCCAATGCTAATAGGAGTACGATGAGACAGATTCATTTCTAACGCTATTAATTGATCAAAGAGATACTGGCAAGTTGAAATAGCTTCAATTCTCTGTGATGCAGACATTTAGAAGGCTCCTGGGAAATCTGCAGCAGAGTAGAAGATCAAAATTTTGCAGCATAAACACAGTGGCAATCCTATTCACGAAAACAACATTGTCAAACTGGCTTAGGGATTTATTATTTAGGTCCTATTTATAAAAGAACAATCCAACTGCATTCAGAGAGACCTTGACTTCCATGTAAGAACCTCCTTAGCATGTGAAACAGCCCTCTAGAACAGGGATCCTCAAACTTTTTTAACAGGGGGCCAGTTCACTGTCCCTCAGACACTGTTGGGACCGGACTATAGTTTGGAAAAAAGCTCATAATCTCTGTGCTTTCTGTTCTGCCACCTTATCAGCTCTTCTTGTCCTTGGGCTGAGCGGAGGAATGCTTTCCAGAGACAGTGAATCTGTTGGCTCTCTCCCTCCACAGTGCTTCTTCTCCTAGCTGTTCCCCATCCAGTATTTCCCAGCTTCTGCCTTCTGAACTATGTCCCTCTGCAAACCACTGTTCCAAATCTATATTATCCTCCTGCTCCTGGGAAGATTCAGGAGCAGGGAGGGGAGGGAAAGGAAGGGGAAGGCTCCCACCATTCCTCCTCAGCGCAGTCCTCCTCAGCATGGTCCCTGACACCTGCCGGCACCTACTGAATATAGAGTAGCAGCACTCTACTGTAGATTGACTAAAAGGCCCAAGGCAAGGATGTAGGGTTCTTTAGGTTGCTCACAATTCCCTATGATCAAACTACACCAGCTATATACTTTGAAAAAACAATTTTATTCCTTAACAAAATATACAGAACATAATATTGTAGTCAATAATGTAGTCATTGTAGTCAAGTTAAATCAGGGCTTCCCAAACTTGGGTCTTTAATTGTTTTGGGCTACAACTCCCATCATCCCTACCTAACAGAACAGATCATGGATGATCGGAATTGTAACATAAAACAAAGGCGAAGCAATACAGTATGGTAATTAATATTTTAACATATTTCTCTGATTATCAAATTTTTAAAAAATAACTTTCTTGAAGGTGTTCCATAATGATAGTTCGGTTTGGGGTGAGTGAGTAATTCATTAAGAAAAAAAAGGACAGGGTTACCAAAATGCTCTTAATCTGCTATCATCAGATTTATGTCTTTTAAAAAAATGTAAATCTTTTTTATAGCAAATGCTGTATTGAATTTTATTTGGCAAAACCATACCGATTTCACTTCACAGTTAATGTTCTCATGAGCCAAGTTTTAATTTCGGATGGTAGCACTTTCTTATTATTACGGTTAACCTTTTTTTTTAATATATAATTTAATGTTCTAAATTTCTTGCCACCGTTACTGAGACTGTGCAAATATGCTTTGCATATTTTAAAATTTAGTCCCCAATAAAAGTATCAGCAGGAATTAGGTGGCAAATGTTCTCATTAAAATGAACCGTGCTAATTAACACCTAGAGAACTGCCACTAAACAAGGGAGATAGTCCCTATTTTCGCTGCTAATTCTGTCAGATGCACATGAATACTCTCAGCAACAGTAGAGACAGCTTACAGGTATTCAAGTAGTTCTTTCCAAACCAATTTCGCAGGCTTGTCTGGACAACCCTCCCACCACCCATCTTGCTTGAAATGTTCAGTGAAGTGTATTATGACTTTAATTTGTTCTTTACCCCTTGTTTACTTTTTTAAAAAATAGGAGGAGGGAGGGGAAGGTTTCATTACAATTCTCTACATCTTGGAATGCTTTCCTCCTTCTTATTAGTCCCAATTTACACTTGCTAAGGAAGGCTCCTCAGACAAAAATGCTTGGCATGAGGCCCACATGAAGGGGAAAGCAATCTTTGAACTCAGAAAATGGAAGCAATCCAAAATAAAACAAGGGTTGCATTGTGTTTCAGAAGCTTCTGCCTTGATCAACTGGAAGGCTCAAAAGAGTGCAAATGCTGATACTGGCCATGTTCAGACAATCAAATACTTCAAGGGCTGCCTTGTGGAAGAGGGAGCATGCTTGTTTTCTCCTGCTCTGGAGGGTAGTTAGTACTGGAACCAATGGCTTCAAGTTACAAGAAAGGAGATTCCAACTAAACATCAGGAAGAACTTTCTGACAGTAAGAGCTGTTCGACAGAGGAATGGTCTCCCTTGGGAGGTTGTGGACTCTCCTTCCTTGGAGGTTTTTCAGCAGAGGTTGGATGGACAGGTGGGCGAGCGCTGAACCCGCCTTATCTGTATCATTTCTGGGCTTATCAGATCCTGAACTGAGGTCATTGGTAAGGAAAGTCCTGTTCAAACTCAATGTGGGCTGTAAAATGGAGAAGGAAAAGACATGTGGATTAAATACACATGACTACCCTAATCTCTTCCAAAATAGGTTTAAACAAATTATCTAGTGACAAACTGAAATATGTGAAATAAGAATCTGTACAAATATATTAGAAACCATAAGGCGGCAATGTAAAACCACTTCTCAGGTTATCAGCACACAAGAGTAATCCTTCTTCCTCCAGCAAGCTATGTAACAATTACCATAAAAATGTGAAATTACTCCTTTCAGTGGCATCATACAGGAATAAGATCACCTATTTAAATTGCAAGAGACTCTTTTTTTAAAAAAAAATGCTGGTTAAAACACCATCTCTAAACCTGTATGCTAAAATCTGACGCACAGACCGTGAAATCACCAAAAGCTCATAAATGTTAGCTCTCTGTGCTACACACATCAATTCAAACAGGTTTCTTCACAAGTTCACAATGTATTTTCCTGTATAGTAAACCTGGGGAGGCAAGTCTAAACCCATCACAAAGTAAACACATTTACTAGACCACCTGTGTGGTCCTTATGCACATACAAACTACAGCATGGAAACCCTACTATTTTCAGGTTCCAAACAGTTTTTGTGCACATAGGGACCTTATAGGTGGTCAAGTGAAAATGCATAGGTCAAGTGTCCAGGCCTTGGCACCAAGATCCTGCTTCTCACACACATCCAGAGCCCAGGGTTGTTGGAAGGTGGTCATCACAGAGACAGTTAAAACTGTGTAGTAGGTTGTTAGTTGGCGTACCATCACAATTACCTTTTGATGTCATCAACCCACTGCATAGTATCAGAGAGCAGAATCCAACAATCTCTTGACCAGTGTTAGAAACTGAGATGAAAGCTAGGAGCTAAATGGTACCTTAAACTTAGGTTGTGGGCGCAACAACAGAATGTCTAGGCGCACTTTTTTTATAACAAGAATACAAAGCTGAAAATGAACGAACTGCAGTTTTCACATGGTCTAGTCCTTCCCCTGCCCACCCCCCTAATATTCTTAAGAGGGTCTCTTCTCCAGTCTTCAGAGAGTAGCTAGAAGTGGGGAGGCAGGAAAAAGGTCCTCCTTTCCTTCCACTCTGCAGTTTTAATCTGAAATCTTAGGCACAGTACTGCGCCCAGAGATCAGAAACTGCTCACGCTAATGAAATTCCCTGTCGCAAAACGCGCCTAAAACAATGGGAGTTTCAAACACTTCTCTTGACACAGCAGTCCTGTAGGACAAAAGGTGGAGGGAATACTTCTTAAGAATAGATAGAGCTTGCCATCAGCAGCTTTTATAAGCGCTTGCATTTAAAAAATACAGCAATGTGCTTTCTTTTTAATCTGTTGCCTAATCAAACAGGTGCAACTTTTAAATTAATTGAAGCTTCAAAGTGCAGTCCTATACATTTCTCCTCAAAAGACAGACCTGTTGAATTCAAAGGAACTTACTTCCACCCAGCAAAGTGTTTATCGGATTGCAACTTTTAGTTAAGTCATTAAACACTAAGGTAAGGTAAGGTAAGGTAAGGTAAGGTAAGGTAAGGTAAGGTAAGGTGAGGTAAGGTAAGGTAAGGTAAGGGACGGGACCCCTGAACGGTTAAGTCCAGTCAAAGGTGACTATGGGGTTGTGGCGCTTACATCGCTTTCAGGCCGAGGGAGCCGCCGTTTGTCCACAGACAGCTTTCCGGGTCATGTGGCCAGCATGACTAACCCGCTTCTGGCACAACGGAACACTGTGACATAAGCCAGAGTGCACGGAAACACAATTAACCTTCCTGCCGCAGCGGTACCTATTTACCTACTTGCACTGACATGCTTTCGAACTGCTACGTTGGCAAGAGCTAGGACTAAGCAATGGGAGCTCACCCCATTACGGGGATTTGAACCGCCAACCTTCTGATCAGCAAGCCCAAGAGGCTCAGTCGTTTAGACTTCAATGCCACCCACGTCCCTTGTTAACACTGTAGTAACTCAACACACCTAATACCTAATCACTCACTTTCTCAGGAAGATTACTCAGGAATCCTTTTTATTCCATGCAGCATCTTCTCACTGTTAGCTTTCCTACATCCTTGTTAGAAGCCTTTTATGGAAAAATGAAGCTCACCACTGTGACTAGAACCTAGGTTTGTTACAACCACGGGCCTCCAAAGGGGTCCCTCTTACAGCAAGCTGGTTTGCCCAGTTTGCTTCCCCGCAAGATGCTCCTTATGGATGACAGTCGAATGATAACAGTTTACCACTTAATTACCTATCCTGCAGTCTAGGTCTGCCTAGCAATGCTGTGCAATGTATACTCTGTGGTAGCTTTGTTTCCTTAATCTGAATTAACAAAAACATGGGTTCTAGATGCAGAAAAGCATTCACGGAAACATCAAGTCACCAAGTCTTACTCATAGTCCTAGCCTCTCCATTTTTTGTGCTCTCCCCTGCTCAAAATTCTGTTCGGTGAACCATTAATTTAACCTAACTATATTTCTAAAGTCCTACCAATATCACCAGGAACTGTGAAGCAGACAATTAAGAATGCCTGAGCAATTTTATTGCAGCACATCAATTTTTCCTACCAGATGTGCAAAGCTTCCAACGTGAATTCCATTTACTGATGTTCATTATATAATTCTGTTTGGCTCTTAAGTGACTCTGTATACATGATTATGACCAAGTTAAGCCTCCTAGAGCACAACATACATCAGGAGGCTTAGAATCCAGAGTTAACACTAAATATGTTACTTCTGGTGAATGAGCCACCATAGCCACTAGAGGGCTGTTAAAATTTGTGTCCCGGCCTTTTTAAGACTCATCTACCCATGTACTATCTGGAACCGAAGGGACACATTGATTGCCAGATGCCCCAGCTCCCCTATCCCAATACATTAGGCCAACCAATACCACAAAATAGTGGGCAAGCTTTTGAGTACAGTGGTGCCTCGCAAGACGAAAAGAATCCGTTCCGTGAGTCTCTTCGTTTAGCGGTTTTTTCGTCTTGCGAAGCAAGCCCATTAGCGGATTAGCGCTATTAGCGGTTTAGCGGCTATTAAAGGTTTAAGGGATTAGCGGATTAGCTGCTAAAAGGCTATTAGCAGTTTAGTGCCTTAGAAAAAGGGGGTGGGGAGCGAAAAAAACACACCCCAGGAATCGCAAGACATTTTCGTCTTGTGAAGCAAGCCCATAGAGAAATTCGTCCTGCGAAGCACCTCCAAAACGGAAAACCCTTTCGTCTAGCGGGTTTTCCGTCTTGCGAGGCATTCGTCTTGCGGGGCACCACTGTATTACACTCCTGCTGCACTGGCTGCCGACTTGTTACTAGGTCAAACTCAAGGTATTCTATTAGCATACAAAACCCTCAGCAGCTGACCTGAAAGACTGCCTAAAGCCACACGCGGCCACTCTCCTGCTTCCATCTGCAGAAATGACACTTTGACAAGCGCTATATCATGTTCATGTAAGAAATCACTTGTAAGAAATCCATCTTTTGGTGTGCCAGCACAATTTCTCTGGAACTCCCTTACTATTTAGTATTACACAGGTCCCTTTGCCGTTTCCAATACCTGCTCAAAAAAATAATTTTTTTTTAAAGCCATCCTACTCAAGATATGGAACTTTATTGTGCCCATTTGTTTTTTAAGTCTGTTGATTCTATCAGTACTTTCTTATGAATATTCTATAGTGAAACTGCTTAGACAACGGTTGATGCTATTATAAAGTGGCGTACCAGTTTTGTTAAATAAATAAATAGTAGTCCATGTCTTGTGGAAGCTGTCGTTCCAAACAATGTACAGAGGGCAACAAGTAAGGACGGCTGCTCTAAGGTCATCTAGAAACATCATACACAATGACCCAGCTAAAAAAAAACAATAAAGGAAAAGGTAAAGGACCCCTGGACGGTTAAGTCCAGTCAAAGGCGACTATGGGGTTGTGGCGCTCATCTCCCTTTCAGGCTGAGGGAGCCGGCATTTGTCCACAGACAGCTTTGCAAATCATGTGGACAGCATGACTAAACCGCATCTGGTGCAATGGAACACCGTGACGGAAACCAGAGTGCATGAAAATGCCGTTTACCTTCCTGCTGCAGTAGTACCTATTTATCTACTTGCACTGGAATGACCCAGCTAAAAAAAAACCAATCATCCCCACTAGGGCTAGGCAATGTATCAATACATAGTCCAAAATCAGTTTGAAATCAACAAAGCGATAATGTTTTCATAATATTTGACATGGATATATATCACAATGTGTGTGTGTGTGCTATTCAAAAAAACCTACAATATGGGAAAAACTGTGAAGCTGGTCATCACTTTTCTCATGATTCCTGCTGCCCCTGTTGGTCTGGACTATAAAATAACAGTTGTAACAATATGTGAAAGGAAAGCAAAAAATAAATGTATCCGTTTTTAGACCCCTAAGTAGTCACAGTTGCCAATACATTATCCCGCTGCCTTCTACATAGTTACCGTTTTTTTTCGTGTATAACACGCCCCTGTGTATAAGACGACCCCTATTTTGGGGGGACTCCGAATTAAGGAAATGGTCAACAGCATAACCTTATAATATAGTGAAATTAAAGTTAACATGTTACCGTTGCTTGTTCCAACATTATGCTGCTGTGCAGTTGCAAATAAATGCTTTCTGCCTGAAGTAAGAATAAAGCATACCTCTTAGCAATTTCAAAAAACAAAGCATATGTAGAGTACACAAAGCAAATTATAAAACACAATTGTGAACTGGGATCATTACTGTACTCTCCTATACCACTGGCAATTTATATGGCCTGACTTTCTAATTAGAGACCTTATCTTACACATGCATACATGACTGAACACAAATTTAAGGCTTACAAAGTTTACAGAAAAATCTGGGAAAGCAATTTTGCAAATCTGTAAAAATAATTATGACGCAAAACAGAACTGTCCTGTGCAATAATGCCATGTTTTCAACGTTTCTGACACTAGCTTATATCTTGGATTGGAGCACATGCTTCAGCATTCAGGTTGCCTATTAATATTACATGTGTGAGCTTGCAAGAAGCAAACCACTAAACCTGTGAAACAAGGTGGATAGGGGCCACAAAGGAAAGCCAAGGAAAGCAGAGAACAGAGAAGGGAGAAAGGAAAACCCGCAGTCCCACATGGTAACGGAGGAGAGGGAAGCAGCTGTGAAACTCACTGAGAGCCCCTGCAAAAAAGGGGGGGCTAGAAGAAGACTGAAAACACCTGATTCCAGGACACAGAACAATTCATTCTCTGGAACTGCCCTGGAACCTTTATCTGCTCGTTGTAAATACGAGAGAAAGCTTGCCTTAGGGAGGAAGAGCCTATCTCCTAATTGCCAGAATGGGAGACTCACCATCCCCTCCAGTGTCTAGAGCAGGGTTTCCCTAACTTGGGTCTCGGTCTGATTTTGGACCACAACTCCCATCATCCCTAGCTAGCAGGACCAGTGGTCAGGGATGATGGGAACTGTAGTCACAAAAACAGCTGGAGTCCCAAGTTTGGGAAACACTGGTCTAAATCACAGGGTGGCAAGACCGTGGAGAGAAAAATCAACTCTTCAGAGCAATGCCTAGCATGTATGTTTTAAGCAAGCAATACACACAACCCATGTGACCAAAACCATCTTTAAACTAAACCACAGTTCAGAAGCGGAGAGGCGCTTTCCCTAAGAGTTCCAGTAATTCTATTCAACGCTGAATCGTTTCCCAATAAACTTCTCAGTTTCTGCAGTAGTCTTGTCCTTTTACAATCAGGATACTAGATTATTATTATTATTATTATTATTTGCAATCACAGCATCTAGATCAAGGGAAGTAATAGTGCCACTGTATTCTGCTCTGGTCAGACCTCACCTGGAGTACTGTGTCCGGTTCTGGGCACCACAGTTCAAGAAGGACACTGACAAACTGGAACGTGTCCAGAGGAGGGCAACCAAAATGGTCAAAGGCCTGGAAACGATGCCTTATGAGGAACGGCTAAGGGAGCTGGGCATGTTTAGCCTGGAGAAGAGGAGGTTAAGGGGTGATATGATAGCCATGTTCAAATATATAAAAGGATGCCACATAGAGGAGGGAGAAAGGTTGTTTTCTGCTGCTCCAGAGAAGCGGACACGGAGCAATGGATCCAAACTACAAGAAAGAAGATGCCACCTAAACATTAGGAAGAACTTCCTGACAGTAAGAGCTGTTCGACAGTGGAATTTGCTGCCAAGGAGTGTGGTGGAGTCTCCTTCTTTGGAGGTCTTTAAGCAGAGGCTTGACAACCATATGTCAGGAGTGCTCTGATGGTGTTTCCTGCTTGGCAGGGGGTTGGACTCGATGGCCCTTGTGGTCTCTTCCAACTCTATGATTCTATGATTCTTACATACATGAAAGCGAGTTGTGTGCAGTTCCAGTCTCCCAAAGGCCTTTCTTGTGTGTGCATAAATGCACTTGCCACGAAATATTCCTTGAACGTTCAGTGGGAGGAAGAGGCTTTTAAACCATCACTCCACAGGTTGATTTTCCCCAGCAAAGCTTTTCAACTCCCAACTATGAGGGGAAAGGCAGGATATAAATATATAAAGAACAAATGTTTATCATTTCTGCTGCCATCACTTTTTATGTATTTAAAAAAAAACACCAATTGCGAAAAAACATTACTGCTGTGCACTACAGTATTTGAATTTTAAACAGACATTATTGCATTTTGGTAATTTAGTTACAAAAATGTCTGTATTCTGGTAGGAAAGTATAATGTATGCCATTTGACTAGATGAGTTCCAAATTATATTCCAATGCCAAATTGAATTCCCATCCAATATCAGCCAGCAATTATCCTTTTATCTGCCATTTTAAAATGTCAGCCTAACTATTCATAGACTGACAATTAATTGTTCTCTCAGGAGGTGCTCTTTTCCTCTCCATGTGTGGCTCTGCTACCCAGCAAGTATTTAAAGAGTTTTCAGTTTAATGCGCAGCAAAGGGTTCCCACAGCTGAGACTCCATATAACTTCATTATGTATGCAAATATATATTATTGGATTTATATCCTGCCCTTCCTCCTGAAGGAGCCCAAGTAATGGTAAAATGTTTAGAAAGAGCTACAACCAAGAACAGTTTTAAAATACTCTTTAAAACTATGAAAAATCATTCGCAACCAGTGATCTTGGGGCTGTTTTAATTTCCTCTCCCAAAATAAAGTCAATAATGACACCTCACTAGGGAAGGCATTCCACAAACAGGGAGCCACCACTGAAATGGCACTACCACAAGTCACTGCCAACTGGGCAGCTACCAGTGGCACCACCACCAATAAGGTTTCATCTCTTGATCATAGGGTCATAGATGGTTGATATTGCAGGAGGCACTCTTTGAGGTACTCAGGTTTCAAGCCACTTAGGACAGGCATAGGCAAACTCGGCCCTCCAGATGTTTTGGGACTACAGTTCCCATCATCCCTGACCACTGGTCCTGCTAGCTAGGGATGATGGGAGTTGTAATCCCAAAACATCTGGAGGGCCAAGTTTGCCTATACCTGATTTAGGACTTGATATGCTAGTACTAACACATTCAGTTTGGCCTGGTAGCTCTCTGCCAGCCAGTGCGTCATTTTCAGGACTGGCGACACATGGTTCCACTGCGCTGCCCCAGTTACGAGCCTAACAACTTTTTTTCACTAACTTGTCCCCATACGCTAAATGCAAGACATGTGCAATGGTAAAGTGTTTGCCTTTACCAAAAGAATAAAATGCAGTTCTTCCCTCAGATGGCTCTGGTGGCTGAGAAGTAGCTTCACAAAGGGTAGGGAAATGACAAAAGAGGGCTAAATTAATTTCAGAGCTGCATGAATGATAGAACTGATTTTTTTTTAAAAAAAAAATTAAATATTTATAACCCACAGAGTAAATTGCACATTTAGAAGAAAAGGCATTCCAGTCACTCTTAAACTGTTCAATGTGACTGTTGGTGGTCTATCTAGGATTTACTGGTTCAGTGGTGCTCCAGAAGTTGGGCATTTATAGGTTTTTTGTTTCTCTTCTCCCAATTAAACATACAGATGTCTGAACTATTTACTGCAGAGCAAAGCCAAGCCTAAAGGCTTGCATCTGGAAACAAGGAGTTAAACTAGCATGCAGCTTCTGCTGGGGCCGTGACCAGGGTTTCGCCGCGTGTGTGTGCGTAGAAGCGTTCTGCGTGCTTCGCGCATGAGCAGAAGCATTCTGTGTGCTTTGCACATGCGCAGAAGCGCTCTATTTCACTCCGTGCTTGCACAGAAGCACCGCTCTAGTTGTGGACTTTTCGGGGTGCAAACGGCACCCCGGAATGGATCATGTCCACTGTACTTTCCTCCCTAAAAAAGCTCAACAACTTTGACTTGTTCACTGCCAGCTTTTATTCTATAAGTAGATCGCAGTCTCTTGGAAGTTGGACATCCCTGCCATAGTAGAAGAAGAGATTATGTGTGTTAACATCAAGAACAACTGGGCATTAGAGCACTGCGTGAAGGATGTACATTGACTGTCCATTCTCTCTATATTTATGGAGCCAGGATAAAACCTTGGTTTATCCCAGCACCTAATCCAATCATAAGTGAATAGCATGCAAGGTGAATGTTGACCTTGTCTTTACTGCCTTTAGGGTTCTTGCCTTTGACAAATCTGAACATCTGAATTAACCTCCAGATTATAATCAGGGAACCATTTCAATACCCAAGAAGATATGGACTGCATGCTAGAGGATTATGCCTTCCAAATTTGCAAAAGCAAATATTCTACTCATATGGTTGACAACAGTGGCGTTTCATATAAGCAAAATGCCCATTTAAAACCGTCAGCATATGTGGAAACACTATTAAAATACTAAGGGTGAGATACAAAGATGTATGTGGTGTACTGGTGGCAAGAGATGGACACTACACCTCCTGGCCCAATAACTAATGTATTGGCCCGAATATAAGCCGCACCCGAATATAAGCCGCACCCGAATATAAGCCGCACGCGAATATAAGCTGCGCCTTTAAAATCGGAGTGGGGGAAAGAAAAAATACCCGAATATAAGCCACTCCATTCCTCGCTGCTCCTGGCTACATATGGGGGGGGGGGGTTGGAGCCGTGCTGCGTTTCTGCCTTTCCCCTTCCTCGCCCTCTCCCTTCCCAACCTTGGGGAAGAGGAAGAGGGACTACGCACAGGGCGGGCTCCGCTTTGCTGCGCTCCTGGCGCTGTTTGCCCCGCGCTCCTGGCTGCATACCATAAAGTTGTGAATACTGTATAAGCCACACTTTAACTTTTCACAGTCGGAATTTGGGAGGAAAGTGAGGCTTAAAAAAGGTAAAGGTACCCCTGCCCAAAGTGAGGCTTATATTCAGGCTAATACGATAATCCACAAAACCCAACAACTATGTGTTGACAGCTTAACCACATACACACAAATAAAAATTCCCTTACATAATACCATCTATCAATTTCCAAACATTTTAAAAACATGCATCTTAAAACTAGCCCTACATAGCACCTCAGGTGGCACAATCGTTCAGTGCATCTGGCTGTTAACCATAAGGTTGATGGTTCAAGCCCACCCAGAGATGTCTGTGGGCCAGATTCCTGCATTTGTGGGGGTTGGACTAGATGACCCTTGGGTCTCTCGTCCAACTCTTTGATTCTATGATCTATGAAAATCAGACAAGCTGTAAATAGAGCTGTGGATTTTATTCATTGGGGCATGTAAAAACATGACATTTCCCTCCCCTCCCCACCATAAACAAGTCGCAGAAATACACATAGTGGAATTGTCTTGAGAGTCCCATGGACTGCAAGAAGATCAAACCTATCCATTCTTAAGGAAATCAGCCCTGAGTGCTCACTGGAAGGACAGATCCTGAAGCTGAAGCTCCAATACTTTGGCCACCTCATGAGAAGAGAAGACTCCCTGGAAAAGACCCTGATGTTGGGAAAGATGGAGGGCACAAGGAGAAGGGGACAACAGAGGACGAGATGGTTGGACAGTGTTCTTGAAGCTACCAGCATGAGTTTGACTAAACTGCAGGAGGCAGTGGAAGACAGAAGTGCCTGGCATGCTCTGGTCCATGGGGTCATGAAGAGTCGGACACGACTAAACAACAACTTTATAGGAATTTTGTTTTGTTTCTGTCCTGTGCCTCTTCCCACTAGGGGGAAAACAATGCATGTGAACAAATGAAATAACATGTATACTATCCACCTTGCATGGGTGTAGCAAGGACTTTTGTTGGGGGAGGGCAAGACTTTCGTTGGAGGGCAGAACCGATGTGATTGGTCAGTTAAGTATTTATATTGTTTTACTTGATCTCAGGGGGAACATCTGCCCCCCCTGCCCCCACCCGGCTATGCTCATGCTACCTTGGCTAGCAGTGCTACCTGCAGCTGTGCACACTCTGTATGAAAGCCATTATTCACAAGTGTCATATACAGGTACCCTCTAAAAAAAACCCTTCTGCTTCTATTTCTTCCGAAGTGCCATCCATTTAGATAAGATCATCAGCACAACCAAATCAGGGGTCAACATAACCATGATCAAGTCTTTCACTCCTTTCAGCTCCACCCAAGCATTGTGAGATGTTCTGGACCAGCTACCAGAAACCCACTGACTTCCAGATGTCATTGCACTACCAATCTCATCACCCTTGATCACTGGTTATGCTTGCTGATGCCAATGGGAGCTGGAGTCCAAGGAAATCCAGAGGTTCCCAGGTACTTCACCCCCATCCCTGATCATGCAGTGTCAAGCCCTTTAGCAAGGGGGTCAGTTATTGGACAACTGGGAACAGGAAATTTAGACCACACCTTCTCCCTGGCTGGCAGCAGGGTGTGAACCGCTACTGCTGCCACAATGCCAAGCTAAAGCAAGTTCCTGAGCTGAGCACAAGGGTCTTCGCATTTGTGTGTAACACTGAAATTGAAAAGCTGCCTTCTCCTTTCAACCTGCTCCCTCAACATTGGTGCAAATGAACCTAATACTACCAGCTCAGCTTAATTTGAACTACAGCTCAGCATGTACAGTCGTAATGAAGGAGAAAGTGCCTCGGGGCGCGAACAGAACGCCTGGAGTCCCCACCACTATGCAGCTATAATCAGCACTTATGCATTCAGGAGTTTCCAGGGCAAAGAACATAACTGCCTGACACCACAATAACAAAAGAAAAGAAAAAAGAAAAAGGAGAGGAATAACTTGCTGGGTAGAAGTTTCTTCCGAAAGATTTAACCACCGATTTCTATAGGAAGGCTTCCAGAGTCACAGCGACCACCTTGCCAGAAAGGTCAGCACACTACAGGCAAACTAGTAGGCTTCTTCCTGACCGCAGCAGGATTAGCGATAGCTCAGCAACGGAAGAACCAGACTGAAATACCCGTCAACATATGGGGAAATAATATCTGGGATACAGCAATGTCTGAGCATCTCACCAGATAAAGGAGGGAAATTAAACGCATAACGAATAGAGACACCTTCCAAGAAACGTGGACCCCTCTCTTGAACTATGTTAATGACCAAAAACAAGACCTTCTTATACCAACTGCTCAATATTCTCAGTGGAAGGTTTACGCCAAGTAATATGTTTGAATACTGAATGTGTAAAGTGTATGTCTAGAGCAGTGGTTCCCAACCTTTTTTTGGCCTTGCCCCACCTAAGCATCTCTAAAATCCTGATGCCCCCCCCCCCATTGCCATATAATTCTTATTATTCAAAAAGTGAACTACAGTGGTACCTCGGGTTAAGTACTTAATTTGTTCCGGAGGTCCGTTCCTAAGCTGAAACTGTTCTTAACCTGAGGTACCACTTTAGCTAATAGGGCCTCCCGCTGACGTCACACAATTTCTGTTCTCATCCTGAAGCAAAGTTCTTAACCCGAGGTACTATTTCTGGGTTAGCAGAGTCTGTAACCTGAAGCGTATGTAACCCAAGGTACCACTGTACCATTCATGTGGAGGAAGCCTAAAAGGCCATTAACTTGGTCTAAACAAGTTTCCAAATTGTCCCCCTTAAAAATCAAATTGCGCCCCATGTGGGGAGGGTGCCTCACGTTGGGAACCACGGGTCTAGAGACAATGGATAAAACAAACACCATTAGCTGTACTGCTGGCTAAGTGTGTGATGGCTATTGTATTTCTATCTGTTTAAAAACCAACAAAATATTTGTGTGGTTGGCCAGCACGCTACCCTGGGTGTGATGCTGATCCACCCTGCTGACCCCCCTGCCCAAGAAGCGTCCATCTGTCTGTCTGCCGGTCTGTCTGTCTGTCAGGGGGCACCTCCGTCGTGCATGAAGCGCAACTCGCATCTGAGAAACTTGCTCAGAAGTTGAGCTGCCACTTTTTCGGCGGGTGCGTGCGAGCGCGCGCGCGCAGAGAGAGAGCAGCCGGCTGCCCCAGCTGCTGCGGTTACCTGCTGATAAAGCCGTCGCCGTCGCCGTCACAGGTCTGGAAGAGGCGCCTCATCCTCTCCTCCTCGCCGGTGCTGGAAGTGTCGCTGCTGCTACTGGCGGTGCTGCTCAGGCTCACCTCCACCACCACGGCCGGGGCGGCCGCTGCCGCCATCATGCGCTCTTCTCCAGGGGAGCAGGAGGAGGAGGAGGAGGAGGTGGCAACGTCCGCACAAGTCCGGTCCCTAGGAATTCTCCGTCTGTGCTTCCCTCAGCCACAAGCCCGTGTGTGTGTGTGTGTGTGCGCGCGCGCGCGCGCGCGCGCAAATCCGCCCCGGCCCTACAGCCGTACAAAGCGCGAGGGCCACACAATGCAAACAAGGGGGGGGGGAATCCCAGGCAAGCGCTTCTCCTCGCCTCGCGCACGAATTCAGCGCGCGCCGCCTCGCGCGCCAATCAGCGGCATCCTGGGGATCCGGCGCGCCTTTGCAAGGAGGAGCAGCAGCCGCCCGCCTCAGCCACCTTCTTCTGGCGAAGAAGTCGCGCGCCCCTCGAGGGAGAAAAAGGGCCGGAGCTTCTTCTCCGGCGTTTTGCAGAGCACCACTTGGGCTGCTGACCAGCTAGTGGCATAGAAGGGGAAAAACCGCAACTCGCGACTCAGCCCCGACGAGTTTCCCAGATTTGGCTTTGAGCAAGTTCTCTTGGCCCCCCCCCCCTCAAAATCCTAGCCTTCCTCTGAGGTCAACGCAGCATTCATTCATTCGAAGCACAAACTCTCCAAGCGAATCACAACCAAAGTGGCATCAGAAATAGAGGTCATTCTTTACCTTCCCCGCATTTATTTATTTGATTTATAATACAGTACCGCCCTTCATCATAAAATCTCAGGGCGGGTCACAGAATAAAATACAGGATAAAAACAAGGAAATAAGTAAAAACAAAACAGCAAAAGAATAACTTTCCCCTTCCCACATTACCCCCCCCACTCCTTCCTTGACGTGCAAGGTACCCCTTGCCAGGTAAGACTGGCTAGGGCAGTGGTTTTCAACCAGTGCTGTGGCACCCTGGGGTATGCAAATATGCATGGTGGGGTGCCAAATTGGATCTTTGACCTGGGTGAAATAAAACCTAGTTTCACCCCCTAGCCTCCTCCCCCCCAGCCACCACTCCTCTTCTGGCCATGGGAGTGGAACTGGCTAGGGCTGGAGCCAGGTTTTTCCCCTCATACCCCTGCAGCCAGCAGTGGCGTAGCGTGGGGGGTGCAGGGGGGCCGGGCGCAACATCTGGGGGTTAGGGTTAAGGTAAAGGTAAAGGCACCCCTGCCCGTACGGGCCAGTCTTGACAGACTCTAGGGTTGTGCGCTCATCTCACTCTAGAGGCCAGGAGCCAGCGCTGTCCGCAGACACTTCTGGGTCACGTGGCCAGCGTGACAAGCTGCATCTGGCGAGCCAGCGCAGCACACGGAACGCCGTTTACCTTCCCGCTGGTAAGCGGTCCCTATTTATCTACTTGCACCCGGGGTGCTTTCGAACTGCTAGGTTGGCAGGCGCTGGTACCGAACGACGGGAGTGCACCCCGCTGCAGGGATTCGAACCGCCGACCAGATGATCGGCAAGTCCTAGGCACTGAGGTTTTACCCACAGCGCCACCCGCGTAGGGGGCGCAAATTACTTGCCTTGCCCTGGGTGCTGACAACCCACGCTACGCCACTGGCAGCCAGGGACCTGGCTTATTAGACTACAGTACAGTAGTGTATAGTGTAAACATAACTTTTACATGCACTGGGAAATAAATAAAATTGTGTGATTACTTGCTTTATTGCGGTTGTGTGGAACCAAACTTGCAATATCTCCAAGGTATGCCTGTATACCTACATCTTAGGACAGGGGTCACCAACCTAAGGCCCATGGGCCAGAAGCAGCCCACAGAGGTTGTTTGACCGGCCCACAAGCTGCCCCCGAACCGAGTTGCCCACTCGCGCACTGCGCTAAACCAGCACAGCGTGGTGCAGGGACTCACTTCCATGGTGCCAGAAATCGCTTCTGCGCATGCACAGACGCCGGAAATGGTTGGTGCGATCCAGCCCACGGAGGGATCTCCCTGCAGTGGCGTAGCGTGGGTTGTCAGCACCCGGGGCAAGGCAAGTAATTTGCGCCCCCCGCTGCACTGTCCCTCCCCCAGATAGTCCCTCGCTCTCTCTCCGCACCGCACCGCATGCCTGGCACCCCCCCTCCACAGTGGGCGGCGACCCGGCGGCTCGGATCGGATTCGCACAGCCAGCACTGCAGTGAGAGTGAGTGAGCCAGGTAGGGGCAGAGAGCTGCGAGTGCGAGCGCACGCCCCCCCAGATGTTGCAGCCGGGCCCCCCTGCACCCCCCACGCTACGCCACTGTCTCCGTGGGGCCGATCCGACCCAGGCAAGATAAACCTTGCTGACCCCTGTCTTCGGAGAACACATCATGCATCTGTACTGTAATCCATGAATGCTTTTGTCATTAAAAATGTTAGTCTGTAAGGTATCGCAGGACATGTTTTTGTAGCAAACTTTGCATTTCTCATTCAGGTCATATATTGGAGGGAGAATATTTCTCTAAAATGTCAAATAGATATGACAACATGTGATATCATTCTTGTTTGACTATCAGGTGGTTTAATTAGGTATTAGCAGCTGGCAAGCTGGACATCTGACCGGGACTGACTGTTGTCAAGGGAGCACAGCCTGGGCCACTGCTCTCTCTCCCTGCTGACGCTGTGTTACAGCCCAGTGGAAGAATGCAGAAGCAGCAGCGAAGAAGCATAGCATCAAAAGCAGAGTCCCCTCACTTGGGGCCTCCAGCAACCTGGCACTGGGCCTGGGTTTTGTTTACATTAATAAACATTTTCCTCAAGTACAAAAGTTTCCTCAGATCTCTTATTTGCTTCTTCTGCCAAGTCACTTTGCCTGATTCAGTCCTGTTTAGCGAAATGTGCTAAACTGACCCAAAATACCGTATTTTTCGCTCTATTGGATGCAGTTTTTCCCCTCCAAAAATTGAAGGGGAATGTGTGTGCGTCCTATGGAGCGAATGCAGGCTTGTGCCATAGCCGCGCGGAACCCCTCCGGCAAGGAGAGGCTGCACGGGGCTATGGCTTCTTTAGCCTCACGGAGCCTCTCCCAGGAGGTAGAGGCTGCACGGGGCTAAGGGGGAAGGCAAAACAGCGAGCGGGATCCATCCCACTCGCTGCTTTGGCTTGTTCCATAGCTGCGCGCAACCCCTCTGGCAGGGAGAGGTTGTGTGCAGCCTGTACGCTGCTCTTTGGGGCTGGGGGGGGAAATATTTTTTTCTTGATTCCCCCCCCCCTTAAAACTCAGCCAAATCAGCCAAAGCCCCATAAATATCTTTTGTATTCTGAAGTGGTGTCCACTCACTCATCTCCAGCCAGCCAGAACCTGGTACATTTTATTTTCCTGAGGTCAGACAAATTATTTATTTCCTGCCCTTCACCTTAAGCTCCCAAGGCAGATTACAACATTAAAACACGTTTAATCAACCTACAATCATAAAAATAATGTCCTCTCCTGAGCCATCACCAACCCAAGTCTCTGAGGGCAGAGGAACTAGCAAGAGCCTCCCCTGAGCCAATTTTGTTGTACCTGTAAGAGACAAAAGGCCCATAACTTTCGACATACTCCAATGCTTTAGAAATGAAAAACGAGTGACTTGCTAACATCTTTGGTTTCTCTTTGATAGCACCATATTTTCAATTATACCCCAGAATTTGCCATGAACTAGAATTCTACAATCTGCTATAAAATTAGGTAAAAGAGCAATTCAGATTATGGGATCCAACTTATTGTGTGGTAGTTACCACACAAATAAATGCATCAAACTATTTAAAAATGATCCACAGGTGGTATTTAACTCCTAGTTAATTGGCTAAGATCTACAAATCAGAATCAGATGCGTGTTGGAAATGTAAAGTAGTGGAGGGAACCTTTTTTTTTCATATGTGGTGGACATGTAAAAATGTACAAGTATATTGGGAAATTGTTTATAATGAGTTGAAAAAAAAAATGTTTAAAATTACTTTCCCCAAAAAACCAGAGTCCTTTTTATTGGGAATAATCCAGACAGAAATTCCTAGGTGTCGGAAAAAGTTATTTATGTATGCTAAATCTGCGGCCCATGTTTTGTTAGCCCCCAAATGGAAAGTGAGCGAGGTCCCAACTAAAGAGGATTGGCAAATTAAGTTGACAGAATATGCAGATTTAACACATAGAATAAGAGGGCAAGAATTACGTATATTTAAAGAAGAGTGGAAAACATTTATTGAATATATGGAGAATAACTGTGCACAGCTGAAAATGCTGGCAGCATTAAGATAAATTCAACAGTGTAAATAATATTTGATATAAAAGTGGAAAACTGATTTGAATGGTTATAGTAAAATATGCAGGAATGTAGGATATGTAAAATGAACCATGGAAGGGGAAGAAGGGAAGGGCTGGTGACATCTGGAGGAGGAGAATCCAGGGGTCAGAGGTGGGGAGAGGCCAACACTCAGTTGGGAGGGCTTTCTGCCCCTTCATTGCCAGATGTCACAGAAAGAGAGGGGCAGCCATCTGAGTCAGCCTCTTCTTTGCCCCTTGAGAGAATGGGTGGGGCTGTAGGGGGCAGAGGCGGCAGGAGAGTCAGAGGGACTGACTCAGATCCAAACCACCTGCAGGAACGCACACTTGTAAGCAGGGCTGTCAAGCATATGCAGCGCCGGGGTGCAAAGATCCACCCGGCGCCCCCCCCCCCAGGTTGCCCAGTCCCAGGCGTGCAGGAGGGCAGAGCCGGCCAACTGCCTCAGTGTCTCGCTGGCTTGGTCACCCCCAAACTTGCAGCGCAGAGCCACCCGCAGCAGAAGAGCCCACCATGACGCTCTAACCGACGGGCAGGCTCTTCCCTGGACTCAACTCTCAGGCCCCGGACTCTCAGCCTGGCACCCCTGAGAGCCCAGCGCCCAGGTGCCCTGCACCCCTAGTGCAGGCCCTGCTTGTAAGCACAGTTTTCTTGCTTGGGGTGAGTACCAGACTGGTCACATCCAGCTTTTAAAATGTCAATTTAGAGGTTGTGTATCAAGTATTGGAATAACGTATTAGCTACTGCCTAGCAGTTTGAAAGCACGTCAAAGTGCAAGTAGATAAATAGGTACTGCTCCGGCGGGAAGGTAAACGGTGTTTCCATGTGCTGCTCTGGTTTGCCAGAAGCGGCTTAGTCATGCTGGCCACATGACCTGGAAGCTGTACGCCGGCTCCCTCAGCCAATAAAACGAGATGAGCGCCGCAACCCCAGAGTCAGCCACGACTGGACCTAATGGTCAGGGGTCCCTTTACCTTTACCTAGCTACGCATGTTATAACTTTGCTTGCAGACTTCTAAATCTTGTGTCCTGCACTTTGGACTAAAGCTGAGACTGTGAATGAAACTTTTGGGTTCCTACAAACAAACACACATGGATATACCTTCTCCGCCCAAATGCATGGCAATTGCAACCACCCTACATACCTTGAGCTCACAGACAGCATCTAAACACCAAGGAACCATGCCACCAGACATGGGTCCATGGGAAAGAAAGCTTTAATGCAAGCAGGGAGGTGGGCACCCAAGAACAGAAGCATGCAGCAACAGCAACAGCCTGCTCCACTACCCACTACACACACACTAATGTGGGACCTCCCCTCATGTGGTGACAAAGCCAGAACCACAACAGATACCAGGGACCTCTGTCTCTACTAGTGACCATGGCAGTGATGGTAGCAGCAAAGAGGTCCCCCATCACAACCATGGCCTGCACTGCATCCAACAATCACATCCCCACTGGGCAGCAATCCAATCACCTGAAACACCTTTCATTAAGCTACAGGCTATTTCCCAAGAAGTTTTAGAGATAATAATTAGACTGTGTGTAACAGCAAACAGGTTATCCTGGCACTGAAACAGTTTCGCTACTACTGACACGGCATCATTATATTTTTTTAATCCTTGGTTGCTGTGCTTCACTGCATAGAAACACAGAACTGTAGAGTTGGAAGAGACCGTGAGGGTCTCTAGTCCTACCCCCTTAAATGCAGGAATCTTTTGCCCAACGTGGCGCTCGAAACCACAACCTTGAGATTAAGTGTCTCATGCTCTACCAACTGAGCTATATGATCAAAATCAGATCTCTTCTCCTGCACGTGTTCTTTAATTACATCCAGAAAGGGCCTCCAGTAATCTCCCAATTGCAATATATTTTCAGAGCACCTGCTTCTTGACAGTGATCACATCCACACCATATCTTTAAAGCAGTGTGCCGTTCAACCAGTGTGCCGTGGCACCCTAGGGTGCCATGAAGGATGGTCTGAGTGCCGCAGGCAACACGGGCCTCTGTCCCTCTTTCCTTCCCTCCCTCCCCTGATGCCCTCTTGGACCTCTACCTCCCAAAGGCTTGCATGGCTGTTTGTTGCAGCAGCCCTGGCTACAAGCTCCCCAGGCGAATGGTGCCTCTGGGGCTGGCCTAGGGGTGCTGGCTGCCAGGAGCTGAGGTGGCCTTGCGGTAAGCAAGCAAGTAGGCAAGGGAGCCTAGTCGGCTAGTCCACCAGCCCTTGCTGTTTGGAATGGACATACAAGTGGGAGACAGGGCAGGCAGGCAGGCAGGCAGGCTCTGTGCTGGCCTTTCTTGTGTTTGCTGTGTGCAAGGCTTTCCTGGAGCTGAGTGCCCAGTGCTGAAAGGGAGCCTTTCCACCATGCAGGGCTGGAAGCGCCCTCTACTGCCTCCTGAGGTAAGGTGCTAGCTAGCCTCATGTTCACCTCTGGCCACTCTCCTTTGGGCTGGGGGCATCCTCTTCCTTATGGGTCAGTGTGAAGAGGCACCTCTCTTTTGGACAGCGGGATGGGGTGGGGTGGGGTGGGGGAGTGCCTCAGAAAGAATGTAGTTGGCCAAGGGAGCTGTGGACTCAAAAAGGTTGAAAACCTCTGATTTAAAGCATTCTTGTATCACTTTAACAGCCTTGGCTTCCCCTAAATTTTTGAAACTTACACACCCTTAACAAACAATAGGTCGCAGGATGCTTTGAGAAAATCCCAAAGTGGTATAAGACACATCATATGGAAATTGCCTTCTTGTATTTGCTTTGGAAATTTCTTAGTTAAGGCAATATTCCACATTTGTTGTTACCAATATCCCATAATGTTAACATTGTCCATCACCTTCCTACATCTCACAACGGTTAAACATGCTGCTGCAAATAGGAATCTGAGAAGTTCCTTGTGTATGACATCCTCTCTCACAGCATGCAAAGAAATTGAGAGATAATGAGGCTAACTCTTTGGAAGACACAGTCTCAGAAAGCCCAAATGACGGGACTGGACCACCACATATGGAAATATGTTCCTACATCTCTCCTACATTTTTGACCAATGGTGTTTAGTTGTTTTATTAGAGTGTAGAGAGTTAGTTACCACCTTTGTATTATCATAAGCATTCTCTTTTAATCAGGCTTAGTTTGAGGAGCATGGCATCTTGTCCCAACCAGCACTCCACTTGGTCTGATCAATGGCAGTATTCAAGTCTGTACCCACAGCATTTCAGACATTAAACCACAAGCAGATTCTCAAAGGATGTTCATACCCATGTTGCTTGCAATGATGGATCTGATGGAACCAGAACCAGTTCCACTTCTGTAAGTTTCTATTAGATTTGTGTGCTGGATAAAAGTAAGCAACTTTCGTCTCCACTAAGTGTTTCGAAACCTGCTTAATCCCAACATTTATATTGTCATAATTTGTCTGCACAGTAAAAATTAGGATGTTATAAAAATGGAACGGGAAGTAAAAGTGGTGAAACCAGTTCCTTAAAGTACTGGCTGTCACACTGTCCTAAGCACTATTGCTTTGTAGGTATAAAGGAGAAGTATAAACAAGATGCTCACAAGGAGTCTTATAGGGTTTTCAGTTTAAGGAGAGGAACATTGGGGGAAGAGGCTGCTTTTCAAACCTGCCATTTCCCCTCCACTATCCCAGCTGCTTTTTCACCTGGGAGAAAAGAAAGCCGTTCCTGTTTTCTCCTGTGGGAAGAAAACAGATTTGGGGATGGATGAGTTAAGTGAAAAAATGACAAACTAGAGAGGGTTAAACCTCTCACTCTATGTGAGGGAGGTTCATCCATTGGCAGAGAGGTCTGCTGTGGAGGCCAAAAAAGAAACTGTAGCCTTCATGTAGATTCTCATATGACAACTACCTTTGTGTACATTTTACTGTGATGTGTTTTTGTGAAGTCATGACTAGTAGCTACTTCCCAGCCTGTGTGCAGTTGTGACAGGCAATGATCTACATGTGGTTGTACAATATTTCCCATGTGTAATATTTACCTGAGGAAAACAAGATTTATAAAGGGTATTCCTTAGTTGCCTGCAAACAAAATTGGTCCTTAGTAGTGACACCAAGAAAAGGGGTTAATAGGGGATTTATAACATATGCTTTAAACTTGGACCCCTAGTTTCAGTATTTTATAATAAAAAGTAAAAATACTTTACAGCGTGGCATCCAAAAGCATACAGAAAGTTAAGGATGAATCCTAAAAATCTCTTTTTCCGGGGTATAAGCCCCATTGAATTCAACAGCTTACTTCAGAGTAGACATAGGATTGTGCTCTTGGTCTGTTTCAATCAAAGGAGAAGATGGATGAAAAGAGATGATACAATGAACACAGCATGTGAGCACATGAAAAATGGCTTCATGTTTCCAAATTGCAAAAAAAGATCAAAGACTTTTTAACATCTTTCAAAGCTTCGGTTACAGACATGGATTCATTTTTTATTGAGCTGGAGTTTATAGGTAACATGTTTATAGGTTTCAAAACTGCTCTGGCACTAGGTGGTTTATCTATAAAGCCTTTCAAGACACAGTGCAAAGGAAAATTCTGTTATTAATGAGCATTGGTGTGAGATGCTTACAGTTAACAGTATGTTTGTTTCTCTTATCATACTTTATTCCATACAAGTGAAATTTCCTAAGCGATAAGTGGCATAGATTTAAAGAAGAAAGTAGGTGCCAAGAAATGTTGTTAATGCATTTCGGCTTCATTAATTACAAACTGCAAAACCTGGGATCCCCTTGAAACTGATGCCAAAGTTTTGCAATCATTTTGTGGTGTTTCACAGCAAAATGCCTGCGTTTTGCAGCACCCCACACACAAACAGAGTAATTGACATTCAAACCCGGGGGGGGGGGGGGCACAAAAACCCAATGTCCAATTCTCCAAACTGGTGCCAAAACATCGGCAAAAGTCCTGCAGCAGCCTTTTGTGACCAAAACACCACGTTCTGCATCGGACCCCAAAACAGAGTACTCAGCATCCTAACCTGCGGCGTCACAGGATCGCCAAAAGCCTGATGTTGTCCGATTCACTCCAAACTGGGGAGGTTGCGCTGATGCATCCCCAGCTGTTGCTTTTGACTACCTGTGATATCACAAAAGGACACGGTGGCTGCATGGGAAAAGGCAATTATTACTGGGATGGGGAACAAATGGAAGAAGCTCAGAAGAAAGAGGCTCAAGGAAAGCTGGGGTAGTTGTAGATGTTCAGAAGACCAAGGTTCAGTGTGAGAACGATGATGAGCCACAAAGACTCATGTTTGACTCTCACTTTTGCTCGCAATAAAAGGCCATTGGGGTGGGTGGGCAGTGGCGTAGCGTGGGTTGTCAGCACCCGGGGCAAGGCAAGTAATTTGCGCCCCCTAACCCGTGGATTTGCGCCCCCTAACCCTAACCCCCAGCTACGCCACTGTGGGTGGGGAATTGTTAGGAGACACTTATTTCCCTCACAGAGCTACAGTTCCCTGTGAGGAAGGTCTGACTGTTAAACCAATCTGGAAACAGTAGCTTTGTGAGGGAAACAGGCATCTCTTAACAAGTTTTGGCAACCCCTTCAGGGTGCCAACTTAAATAAAATGGGGGGCAGGTATGCCCACCCCTCATAATTGATCACGTGGTGCAGTGAACACACACCATTTGGGGAGCCCCTCGGCCCCTAGGAATTGGCTCCTATGGCACCTCTTTAAATTAAAGTTCCTAGGAATTTGGGGAGTTAAACTGTGACTGCTTAAGACCTGTAACAGCGCTTTGAATGTACAATGCTGATACGGCCCTACAGTTGCTAGGCTGGCACCACCATGTGGCAAATCTATACTATACAGCCAAACGGAGAGAGCCTCAAATCCCTTGTGCAGCGTTCACAGAACCAGAGGTGGTTCTGTTGCATGTGACAGCAGTATTGCTCCCAGCAGTGAACACACATTTTCATATGTCCTATTGGTTACCTGCAGGCAGGAGCTGCAGTTTAGTTCTGACGCTTTAATTTCAACAGGGGAAAATCTCACACTGCGCACAGGTAGCCAGGGCTGCTGCAACAAACAGCCATGCAAGCTTTTGGGAGGTAGAGATCCAAGAGGGCATTAGAGGAGGGAGGGAAGGAAAGAGGGACAGAGGCCAGTGTTGCCTGCAGCACCCCTATCCTTCAAGGCACCCCAGGGTGCCACAGCACACTGGATGAATGGCACACTGCTTTAAATATATGGTGTGGATGCGTTCACTGTCAGGAAGCAGGTGCTCTGAAAATATATTGCAATCAGGAGATTACTGGAGGCCCTTTCTGGATGTAATTAAAGAACATGTGCAGGAGAAGAGATCTGATTTTGATCATATAGCTCAGTTGGTAGAGCATGAGACTCTTAATCTCAGGGTTGTGGGTTCGAACCCCACGTTGGGCAAAAGATTCCTGCATTTGAGGAGGCTGGACTAGAGACCCTCACTGCGCTAGAGATGAGCATCTTTCTGGCTCCCCCCATACATTCTGGCCACGCCCTTGTTTTCTGGGTTCCCCCAGCTAGGACTGTTGGTGTATTCAGGACGGCTGCAAGGCATATAAAGAGAAATCAAGCCGCCCGGGTTGTCCTAACATTATTGCCTCCTACGATAAACTCAAATCTAGACTCGGCGTCCCAATCACCCAGACGCGCAACTTGCGTTTGGGCGCGCCCGCCCGCTCGCCCTTTCGCCGCCTGCTTTCCCCGCCCAGGAGTCCGTGACGTCATAACGGCCCGCCTCAGGCCCTGCCCCTCGCTTCGCCCCTCCCCCCGCCCCTCAGAGGCGGCGCGTCCTCCTTCCGCTTTCCCTCTCGCGTACGGGGCGCCTCCGGCCTAGCCCGGCCCCCTCTAGCGGTGCCTCTGAGCCCGAGCTCCTCCTCAGCTTTCGGGGGATGTCGCGCCCGAGCAGCGTCTCCCCGCGGCCTCCCGGAGGGGGCGGCGGTCCTCCCAGCGGGGGCCCGTCCACCGCCGCCGCCTCGTCCTCCTGCTCCGGCAGCGGCCGGTCCAAAGGGCTGAAGGACATTCGCATCGACGAGGAGGTGAAAATCGCCGTGAACATCGCTCTGGAGAGGTTCCGCTATGGGGACCAGCGAGGTAACGGTTCCCCTTCCCTTCCCCCGAGGGTGGAGGAGGGGGTGGACCTGAAAGCGGCCCCAGTCGAAAGAGGCGGGTTTGTTATGGTGGGTCTTCGCGGGTCAGCGCCTAGTTAGTCCATCAGGGCGCCGAAGGAGTCCAGGCAACCAGTTGCAGTCGAGAACAGGGTTGCTTTTCAGTAAGCCTATTAAAACCGAATTATTATTATTTTTTTGCAGCCCTGGGCTGAGCATCACCTGCCAGCACTAGCTCTGCTGCATCCTTGGTGAAGGCATACAGTGGTACCTTGGGTTACATACGCTTCAGGTTACAGACTCCGCTAACCCAGAAATAGTATCTCGGGTTAAGAACTTTGCTTCAGGATAAGAACAGAAATCGGGCTTCGGCAGTGCGGCGGCAGCAGGAGGCCCGATTAGCTAAAGTGGTGCTTCAGGTTAAGAACAGTTTCAGGTTAAGAACTAAACTCTGGAACAAATTAAGTACTTAACCCGAGGTACCACTGTATTAGTCTTATTCTCGCTTTTGTATGTACCTGCCAACTCCTAGAGGCTATGGGGTCTTGGCCCCCCAAAATGAAATATTTGAGGGCACCGTCCCTCCCAAAAAGTTGATGGGCATTGCTATGACGTGCACTATATCATGTGATTATGTGGGGTACAGCTTACGTGCCACCCCCTATTTTATTCAAGTTGGCACCTCTGTATGCATCCATAGCGAGCTGTCTTGCCATGGGTCAGATCACCGTTCCCTCGTGCTGTCTCAGTGGCTGGCAGCAACTCCATGGGCTAGGGAACTAATCTTTGTCCTTTTCCAGTCTGGCACCCATCTTCAGCTCATATATGACCCTTGACCCCCAAATGTTGCTGGAGTTCAATTCATCGTCCCTGACCAACTGGTCATACTGGATTGGGTTGATGCAGAACTACAGGTCCCCATTGTCTACTATAGGGTGCAGTTTACCCCTTGGCCTCTTTAGTCCAGTGCTGCTGTTTGAGATCCTTTCACTGGAGATGATGGGGACTAAACCGGGGATCATGGGCAGGCAATGCAGGAGTTGTATCACTTATGTAGAAGAGGCCCTTCCCATATTTAAGTATGGCATATACCGTTTTTATCTGTAATCTGACTTGAACCCTGTCAGGGGAAAAAGACAGACTATAAATAAAATAATAATACGGCATGCATATTTGCTTTTCATTCACTTATATAGCAAAACCCAATGAATAAAAAATGGTCATGCTGGATCTAACTAAGTTGCTACACTATGTTTCCAGCAGCAGCAAGCTTTATACTGTAGAAAGATCACTAGCAAAGTGATGGCTAGCTCATAGTTTGTCCTCTACCTCTGGACATACCAGAACAGCAGCTAATAGCTGTGGCAGTTACCATAGTAGTAGTACTACTACTACTACTAATAATAAATTTTATTTATATCCCGCCCATCCCAGCCGAAGCCGGGCTCAGAGCGGCTAACATCAAATGTATAACACATTAACATAAAATCAGACAATCAATTAAAATACATCCTCAAATCAGATCAGGATCAGAATAAAATCCAATCAGATGGCAACCCGCAGATTAGGGTTGGGGACCTTAAATGCTTAAATAGCTTGTGGTAGTAACTTTCACACACTAATTGTTTTAAACTATGCATTGTGTGAAATATCTCCTTTGTTCCTCCTTCATCTTTCTTTCTGATCAAATTCAATACATAGTGTGATCCTATTCATATCTACCCTGAAGTAAGCCTTATTACCCTTACCTCTCTCACCCTGACCTCGCCACTGTGATCCATGCGACGGTCACCTCCAGGCTTGATTATTGTAACTCACTCTACATGGGGCTGCCCTTGAAACTGACCCAGAAACTCCAGTGGGTTCAGAATGCCATGGCAAGACTCCTTACGGGGTCTTCGCCTTGGGATCACATTCACCCAGTGCTATACCAGCTGTACTGGCTCCCGGTGGAGTATAGGATCAGGTTTAAGGTGCTGGTTTTAACCTTTAAAGCCCTATAGGGCCTAGGACCCTCATACCTACAGGACCGCCTCTCCTGGTATGTCCCTTACGGTCTGCAGATAACAACACCCTGAAGATTCTGGGCCCCAGGGAGATTAGACTGTCCTCAACCAGAGCCAGGGCCTTTTTGGCCGTGGCCCCGGCCTAGTGGAACATTCTCTCACAAGAGACCAGGGACCTGCAAGATTTGACATTCTTCCACAGGGCCTGCAAGGCAGAGTTGTTCCGCCAGGCCTTTGGTCAGGGTTCAGTCTGACTCATTTTCTCATTGTATAAGAACAAGCATGAAGGAGGTTTCCCAGCCTGCTCACAGGTCCTTATAATATCAGTGGAAACAGTTGGTCCTGGCAAGTATTAACCGCTTTCAATTTTAACCTGAGGATTGTCATTTGTCCAGTTTTAACTTTAATTTATATGAATTAATTTTGGGATTCATTTTAATCAATTGATTGCTTGTTTTTGTGCATATTGTATTATTTATATGATGTTAGCTGCTCTGAGCCTGGCTCTGGCCGGGGAGGGCGGGGTACAAATAAAAATTTATTATTATTATTATCATTATTACTATCATTATTGAATTCAGTGGGACTGAGTTCTACGAGAGTGAGTGCAGTTCTTAGTTTATTGTCCTTAAAAAGTCATTACTTGTTTATTCAGGGGTGATGTATTTCTACTATTTAGAGATAGTTGTATGTAGGCACATACATGTGTGCTTTCTCTTTCAGAAATGGAATTTCCTTCCTCCTTGACTAGTACTGAGAGAGCCTTCATTCATCGACTGAGTCAATCACTTGGTCTGATTTCTAAAAGTAAAGGGTAAGTAAGTACCTTGCTAAAAATACTTACCCATGTGAATGGGAAAATATGCATCTTTCTGGCACAATTTTGTTTTTCAGTTTTGAGTATTGTATTGAGGTGGAATTCTTCCTGAGAGTCTTGGTGTTCTGTTGTTTCAAACAGTTCTGTGTACAAGTACTGCCAGGGTGCGGTGAGATACCTGTTGACACTGTTGAGGCAGATTCATAATTTGGCCTTTGCCCAATTACCTGTGATAAGTAGTTGTTCCTTTCAGGTGACCTTATATGGCTTCCAAGTTTGGACTGTGTAGCCATTGCTGCAGTAACTTTTCCTTCTGCATTCTACCTGCTTTGTAAGGCAGCAGAGATTGGCTGCTGTAGCTATAATGCCACTGCAATACCAAAGAATTTGGAGCATACCAGGTTGAGGAAGGCTGTGTCTAGCTCTGAGGGGTTAGGGTTCTTATATATTGGGCTACTAAACTGAGATATGATTGTCCCTAATGAGAGTATTGTGTCAGGCAGTGAAGAGATTTGAAGCATACCTACTGGAAAACAAGACCCAACCAAATCAGATTTGAAGTTAGATGTTTACTATGCCGAATGTTAAGCCACGTTGATACTTTGTCTTTATGTAGGTACTTAATCCAGGATCAAAAATCTACGGCATGTAGCATCTGAAACTATTTGTAACTGACACTGACTCAAAAAGCACAGCAATGTGTTTAGAGTTTTATTCACGTATTTGGGGAGTCCTAGGATATCTTAATATTTTGAGAAAACTGCTTCACTGTGGGTCTTATAATTCATCTGTGTTTGTAAAGGTTACTCCTGGTGCTGAATATGAAATGATTCTTCCTTCCTTTTTTATTTTTTTAGGAAAGGTGCAAGCAGATATCTAACTGTGAAGAAAAAAGATGGCTCAGAGTTGGCACATACAGTAATGACATGTAATTTGATTCCCAACACAAAACATGCTATTAGAAGCCTTGTACAGCGATTTCCTGTCACCAATAAAGAGCGCACTGAGCTTCTACCAAAGACAGAGAGAGGAAATGTTTTTGCTGTTGAAGCTGGTGCGTTGAGTATATTCTGTTAAGAAATATAATGGTGAATTATGAAGGGAAAAATTATTGCACACCCCAAGCTATGCTTGGAAACTCTTGGAGGTCTATGGCTTATGTGTATATAATGACACAAATACAACCACATAATGTTTTTGCAAATGTGGTTGCCATATAAGTGCTGGTGCGTTCATTGCATTTTGATGGTACTGCAAGAGACTTGGCTTTTACGGCACTACCTTGCTGCCATTTTATTTTTGGAAAGCATTGAATGAAAGCTCTTCACCTTGCAAGCTGTGCATTCTGATAATATGAAATACACCTAAATGTGCACAATCATGCACTATCTTTTCAAATTAAAATGCACAAAAATTGTGGCACATCAAAGCAAAGTAGACCATGACTTGGTTCCCCTATGCCCCCTCTATTAACAGAAAGCAGTGTAATAGAGCCGGAGGCTCCCATTCATGGGAGGACAAGCCATTTTTGCCAGTTCACTATTCCCAAGCAGCCTCTTGTGTTATTTCCCACACCGTTTCTGGCAAGTCCCCCAGCCTTACCAAGCAGATTTTGAGGAAGGAATTTGAGCGTCCTATCTTTCTTGTCTGTAAGCCAGGAGTATTCTCTAAGCAGATACGGATATCGGGTGGACAGTGAGAAAATGTAAACTAAGAGACAAATACAGAGCTCTTCCTGTGATGCTTCCAAAGCATTTTTATACTTGCCTAGCCGTGTAAAAAGACCATTTTCTCTCTAGAAAACATGCATTTCTTCTTATAGTAGACTGAAGCTCAATGGTATGATCTACAGTTTTGTTGTGTTATGGAGCACTGTGGGATGCTGTGCTAAAGCCATTTCAACCCCACCAAACCCTATGCATGCAAAAAGATTGGGAGATTTGTGGTTCAGTGGCCAATGAAGAAATAGCCTTTATAAGACTCACAAGAATGGTCATTAACAGCTTTCACCAAAGTTTGTGACATGCTATGTTGCAGGTGTTCTGAACAGCCACAGCAGCACTAATTGTTGTGCGGCTGCTAAGCGGCAGCCTCATGTTTGGCTGTAAACATGGGCAAAGCTAAATGTGCAAGTGAAGCATACCATTTCTAAAGATAAAAGCCTTGTTTGTGCTTAGGGCTGATCACTCCCCAACCCCTGTGTAGTGATATAATTATGTGCTGTTAGCACGGTTGTTTACTTCCCCCCTCCCCTGGGGGAAAAATGTAATCTTGATTAGTTTGCCAGGAAGTATTCAATTTTACATACTTATAAAGACTGGGCGTGCATCTGTTTAGATTAATAGCAAGTTTGGTGCAGTCATCACTTTTGTCTTTTCTTAGAGAATAGAGAAATGAGCAAAACAAGTGGGCGACTTAACAATGGCATCCCTCAAATCCCAGTGAAACGGGGAGAATCTGAATTTGATTCGTTTCGGCAGTCTCTACCAGTTTATGAAAAGCAGGATGAAATTGTTAGAATTATTAAAGAAAATAAAGTTATTTTGATTGTGGGGGAAACTGGATCAGGAAAAACCACTCAGGTATGTATTCTATCAGAATTTGAAATGGAAAGATCTTTTGAATTGCTTATTTACAAATTCCAAAGTAGTTTAAATCTCAAGTACTTAGTTTTGCCTACTAATGGAAATACACTTTCATTTTGATGACTTATTTTTTTCTGGTTACCGTATTTTTCGCTCTATAAGACACACCAGACCAGAAGACGCACCTAGTTTTTGGAGGAGGAAAACAAGAAAAAAAATATCCTGAACCTCAGAAGGCAGAACAGCAAGAGGGATCACTGCACAGTGAAAGCAGCTTCTGGGATAGCTGCGCAGCCTGCTTTCGCTCCATAAGACACACACACATTTCCCCTTACTTTTTAGGAGGGAAAAAGTGAGTTATAGAGCAAAAAATACGGTACTTATAAAGGTTCAACAACTTTGATTTCTTATGTATTTTACTATTGAAGCATCTTTTTGCAGAAAACTAATATCTACTCAGGACACTTGGTGTGGGTTTGGCTGGACCACATTCTCAGTTGGTCGTAATAAATTGTGTCCTGGTTCACATGTCATCCTAAGTTAAAATATTGCTTAGCAGGACTGCTTGAGCATGTGGGCTTCCAGAGAAGAGCTTGAGCTGTTTCGCTCTTGCCTGGTCCAAGGTCTGGCCTAGTATGTCGTCTGAACAGGTGCTTGTGGTTAAGTTCTCTCTTCACCCACCAGGAGCTGTAACCAAAGGTCCGGTTTGTAGAAGATACTGAGTCAGCCTTTGGCTTTGATTGGCATGGCATAGCAGCATAAAGAACATTTTCTCCAGTAGCCTGCACAGATTGGCTCAGTATTATGTGTGAACTGGGCCCCTTGTGAGGAAGGTGCAGATTACAACTTTTTCAACACTAATCTAAAATCTCTGTGTTCAGATTCCCCAGTTTCTACTTGATGACTGCTACAAAAACGGAATACCGTGTCGCATATTTTGCACTCAGCCAAGACGTTTAGCAGCAATTGCTGTGGCTGAAAGGGTTGCTGCTGAGAGAAGAGAGAAGATTGGGCAGACGATTGGCTATCAAATCCGACTGGAAAGCAGGTGCTGCCAATATTGCTTGTAGTTTTGGATAGAAAGTGTTTTAGAAATATTTAGAAAAATGTGAGACAATAGAGCAGAAATGTATTATAGTTGTACCTCGAAAGTCGAACAGAATCCATTCCGGAAGTCTGTTTGACATCTGAAACGTTCGGAAACCAAAGCGTGGTTTCTGATTGGCTGCAGGAAGTTCCTGCAGCCAATCAGAAGCCGCGGAAGCCTTGTCGGACATTCGGTTTCCAAAAGGATGTTTGAAAACCAGAACATTCACTTCCGGTTTTTTGATCGTTTGGGAGCTGGAACATTCAACTACCAAGGCGTTAGGGAGTTGAGATACGACTGTACTTGCCAATAAAAATTTAACGGGGTAATTACCTGCTCCCCCTGTTCTTTTAGCCTTTGGCGCTCTCCTTTCAGAGGTAAGGCAGGGAGCCACAAGGGGTTCCACATGTGGCTGCTACCCTTTTTTTCACAGCTCACCTCTGATGACACCTGCAATTCCTTTATGAACCTCCTCAAAAGTCAAAGCCATCCGCTGAGTCTCTGCCTTTCAAGTTTAAGTGGGCCCCGCACCCCCAGTAGAGCGCCCCATTTATCAAATGCTCACCAAGGAATGCGTGCCTGGTGTAATTTTTTATCTGCATTGGGTGAAGACCTCTTTGCCAAGGTCTTTTAGCCTCCTTCCTTTGCTCTGCTGTTTTAGTGACATCCCCACTTTTTCTATTCTTGATTGTTTTAATTGAAAGCCATGCTGAAACTTGTGAAGTTGAAGGAGTGGGGTATTTTAAATAAAAAAATTTAAATGTGTATTGCATAACGCTTCCATTACACTATTAAACAGGGCTGCACTGTGGAACCTCAAAAATGGAAGCAAAAGAGCTCTCTAGCTCAGAATATATCAATGGTTTAGCATTGTAAAAGTCCATAGGTGGAAGGCTCGAAAAAAGACACTGTAATGAGCGGTTTGCAGAAGTCAGTATGTTGATCTGTTCCATGCATTCTGACAGTGGAGACAAGGGTGCATGTATCAGACAGACAGACAGACAGACAGACAGTGGGTGTTTTTGCTCCCTTTCTGAATATACTACTATATAAAACATGGTTTTGTCCTGAAGACAAGAGGGACTGTTGTCTCTCAGGCAAGTGGTTATTTGCAATCTTGTGTCACTAAAAGTTGTAGGTCAGATAGTATTTATGCATAGTCAACAATCTTATGCAGGGCTGGGTGTGATAAATTTGTGACATATTTGTAATGACTTCATATCTGTGATGTGTGCAAATACTTCTTCATAAGCTGTTTTGTATTTTTAACAGGGTCTCTCCAAAGACACTTTTAACGTTTTGCACTAATGGTGTATTACTTCGTACATTAATGGCAGGAGATAGTGCACTGTCAACTGTAACTCATGTCATTGTGGTAAGGTTGACTAATTATTTCTCACGAAAATAACTATGCCAAATTTTTGAAGTTGTGAAACTTGACGTAAAGTTCTTCTTGTTAGTTCTTTATTAAACTTTATGCATAAATTGACACAAGGAGCACCGTGATCAACTTTATAGTTTTGGAGTTGGCTGACTTTGAGCCACTTGCTGTCAGATGTGTTTATTCAGATAACCAAGAGGCTACAAATAGCTTATGGTAGGCACATAAAGCTTGATAACTACAATTCTGAAGTTGAGTTGTGTCTACCTTAGTCAACAGAATACTAAAACCTTAAATGGCTCAGGATGCGGTATGGAAATTTAACATAGTAGTAGTAGTAATAATAATAAATAAATAAAACAGGTCCAGTTTTTATTCATAAAGTTGTCTTTAGTGGACAGTAAGTGGCTGATTAAAAACTAAAGGAGAGCTTAACTGACATGTCTGCTATAGTGTGAACTTGTCACCAGCAGATAACTGGAATGATGTGTGCACAAACGAACTATAAGAGCACACAGGTGTTAACATGTATCCCACAACATCAGACGTGCTGCTAGACTGATGACATGGTGAAACCTTGTGCTCAGTGAAGCAAAGAACATGCTCACAAGAGAAAGCCTGAGGGGGATAAGAGAACAGGGTGGCAGGTCTGAAGAGTAGCAGTTGGGTAGAACATAATACCTAACACGCTGCATAAATTTAATCTAGTAAAATGTTAGTCAGATAAGCTTACTTTAGCACTTCTGCTAATATGAGAAAGATTACTGCTTCTGGATGAATGCTGTGTTAATTCTATATAGATCCCAATAAATGCCTAGCAGGTGTATTTGAAAAAATATAAAACTATTGTCAAATGACAAAATTTGTAATGCAGAAGTTACGTAGTACACTGTGGCAAACCTCTTAAGCTCTGTTCTAAAGAGGGCTCTCTCTCTTGTCTATATTGCAGGATGAAGTCCATGAGAGAGATCGGTTCAGCGACTTCTTGTTAACGAAGTTAAGAGATACACTACAAAAACACTCATCGTTGAAACTCATACTTTCTAGTGCTGCCCTGGATGTGAACCTCTTTCTCAGATATTTTGCAGGCTGTCCAGTGATATATAGTAAGTTCAAATGCTAGTAGGAATCAGTCTACTAAATTAAGTTGAAATCATTTTCCTTAGCTTGGTGTAGTACATGTCAAACCTTGGAAACAAATCAATGTATTATTATTTTTGTTACTATTACTACTGCTACTACTGCCTTTCATATACACGTCTCAAAGCAATGTGCAAAATGCAACAAAAAACAGGTAAAAGTCACACAGAAATTGAGAGCAGATATATTTTAAAACAATACAAAATAGACATCCATGGCAGAGACCTATTCATCTGGCTGAGAAAGCTTGTAACAATTAGTATACAATTTCCTTAATCCAATATGCAGATATTAAAGCTGCATTTCTATAAGTCTTGAACTACTTTTTTTGGTACATATTTACTATTTTTACATGCCATATGTATATCTATATACAGTCGTACCTCTGCTTACGTATCCCTCTGGTTACATAAACTTCGCGATACGTAAGTGGCAAACCCGGAAGTATATTTCCGGGTTTTTGCCGCATGCGCAGAAGTATTCTACTGCTGCGTGCACGCAGAAGCAGTCCCTCTGGTTGCAGAAACCTCAGGATCTGACCGGAGCTCTGGAATGGATCCCATCTGCAACCGGAGGTACCACTGTATAGAGAGAAAGAGATTTAGCAGTTTGAAACCTGTAAGCTACAGGGTTAAGTATGATATTGATGATTTAGCATAAACTTGATTATTTATATTCATGTCTTCAGTACCAGGAAGACCATTTGAAGTAAAAGAGATGTTCCTTGAAGACCTACTAAGAAGCACAGGCTACACAAATAAAGAGATGATCAAATACAAAAAGGAAAAACAGCGAGGTTGGTATCTATATATGCAGGTGTTAGAAGGGAGATGTATCTAGAGATAAGCAAACATTGCAAACATCCCCCCCCAAATATACTGTGAAACAGTGGTAAATAAATATACATTTCCATCTTTACTCCTTTTCTTTGTGTTAAACATTTAAAAATGTTCTCCAGAGGAAAAACAACAGACAACTCTGACTGAATGGTATTCTGCACAAGACAACAGCAAGCCAGAATTGCAGCGCCAGAGAGCAATACCAAATGTGGCTGAAGAATATGATCTGTTGGATGATGGCGGTGACACAGTGTTCAGTCAGTTGGTATGAATTTGTTTAAAGATTCCAATTTTTATGAAACAAGAACGGTATGATCTAGGTTCAGATTTCCACCAACATTCATTTGCGTATGAAGCTCATAATCAGCTTAGTCTCTGCATGCACAACAGATGTGCATTCATAGAGGTCCCCCTGACTTTATCTACTCTCCAGGATTTCTGTAAAGTCAGGCTTCTGCTTCACCTTTCCAAGTGACTCATTACTGTTTTCATACAGTATATGTTAGTATATGCCTATAGTATATGCCTATTTTTGTATTTGTGCATGGTGGGGCTCTGGGGCTCTCTCTCTCTAACACCTATGTGTAATTCTGTGTTGTTTATAAATGGGGGAGTAGCTTGAGTTCAGGATGCCTTGCCTTCTGCAGAGGACTTTCTCTCACTTTGGCACAGTAAAAGCTACTTTTAAACTTGAGAGGGAGGGGCTGCCATTAAGAATAGAAAGTTAAGACAGCAAAAAGCTCCACTATGTATATAGATCTAGGTCCTTGGTCTTTTCTTTAACTTAAGAGTGTTACTTCCCATATTGTATATTATTCATGACAATCAACCTGGAAGAAATCCTTTCTGTAAAGTCAAAGAAAAGCCAACTAAGCATGCATCTAGCATGCAAGTTTTGAAACATTGAAGCCTCTTATTCTGTCAGTTTCAGAGTGAGGAAATAGCAACTGCAGATCGTCTGTTGCTCTTAGATAGCATTCAGATAAAAAGGTAATGTTGTTTCCCTATTTTCAGGCTGAAAAAGATGTTAACTGCCTTGAACCTTGGTTAATTAAAGAAATGGATGCTTGTCTCTCTGATATTTGGCTACACAAAGACATTGATGCCTTTGCACAGGTGTTCCACCTTATTTTAACTGAAAATGTCAGTGGTAAGTTTGCATTCTTAACTTTCCCTTGCTAAACTATGCACATAAGCCATAAATATCTTATTTGCCCTGGTCCATACCTTTTAAAAATAATATGTGTTTTCTTGGAGTTAGGCATTTTCTGGAACTCTTTAAAATTATTTTTGAATAAGTGGTCTGGAACTAATGAGCAATCACTATAGCCAAGATCCAACCCTCTGCAGCAGAGGGCAGGGTGGTGGCCGGGGGAGAATGGCAAATTTCATTGCAAAAATGGAAGGTCATTGTGCAAGTGGAATGCCACAGTTGGTGTTTCTGCAATATTCACATTTTCCCAAAGCATAGGAAGCTGCCCTATACCGAATCAGATCATTGGTTCATCCAGCTCAGTTTGTCCACACTGACTGTCAGTGATCGAACCTGCAACCTTCTGCTTGCAAAACAGATACTGTACCACTGATCAATTCCTTTTCTTTAAACATGCAGCTTAATCTTCTGTATATTTCCTCTGGAGCAAGTTCCAGGTAAATGTATATAGGTTTAAACCCAAAGTAATAAGAATTCATGCAAGCTACTCTTTAAAGTTGTGGACCCTGGGTTAGTTGAAATCAATGGAGTGCATTTGCCATAATTTAAATGGATTTCCCATTGATTTCAGTGGGAACTAAGTGCAGCTAAGTTGGTATGGATCCAACCCAGAATGTTCTGAAAAGATTTTGCCAAAATAGTTTGGAGAGTTGAGCATTTTGTTAAACACTAACTTTCCCCTTCTCCTTGTCCTAGTTGACTACAGGCACAGTGAGACAAGCGCAACAACTTTAATGGTAGCTTCTGGAAGAGGTTTCTTGAGTCAAGTAGAACAGCTGATTGGTATGGGAGCAAACATTCACATCAAATCATCCAATGGCTGGTAAAACAATCTCATTGCAACTTTTCCCCATTCATTTCTTTGTGTATGTGCGGGTGTATGTAGAGAGAAATCATGGATTATTAGAAATGTTGGGGGTAAGTTATAAGCTGTTTTTTAAACAACAATATTTTTTTGTTAGTCCCCACACTATCTACTCCACATTGCTGGTGCTATACGCTGTATTGCCTGAGATCTGGCAGACCTAATTGTCAGAGATCCAGTCTGTTGTAATAGATTTCAGTGTTTGCTTAAATATTTGTGTGATTATGCTGAAGTAGATAGAAGAAATTTCAACAATTTATAGCTAATACAGAGGGAAGTGGGAGATTATAGAATTGTCCTTCTTTTACCCTACAAGACAAGACCATCACAGTCTGTTGCATTACTAAAGCAACTAGCTCCTGTCTACTAGTCTGCGACTTCCCCACCCCTGAAGAGCAAAACCTCAACAAACTCAACTCTAAAACGAGTGGGATACTTTTACTGTTTACTGCTGCCTTCCCACAGGGGTTATCTGTGGGGGCCCACATGCCAGTAGTGGACATAACTGGTGGCATCAGTGAGTGGGGCCAGAGCAGACAGTGGGCAGAACATCCCTTTTTTCTCTCCTTTTACCTCCATACTTTCTCTTTCTTCCTGCTCCTCCATTTCCCCCCTCCTTCCCACTTGCAGGGAAGTAGGCCGAGGGTTTGCCTGAGGGCTGCAGGTTTGCTCAGCCTTGATGTAATGTGCCACATGATTTTTGTCCAAAAGTCTCCCATGTGAAGATTTTTTTTATTTCTACAATTCATTTGGTTGGGTATGGTAGTTTATAGTGCTATGAGTTCAGCTAATAAATACAAATTGTTTAGAATCTTGTTACTCTAAGTTTGTATTACCGTATTTTTCGCGCTCTAACATGCACCCGACCATAACACGCACGTAGTTTTTAGAGGAGGAAAATCTGTAGGCATGCCACCCGTAGGCATTCCCTCCTTAACACGCACAGACATTTCCCCTTACTTTCTAGGAGGAAAAAAGTGAGTGTTATGGTGCAAAAAATACAGTAGTTCTGCTTTTTCTGATTAGTGGAACCCTATTCAGACATGCCTCTAATGAGGGTGGAGGACAGAGTATGTACCTACCTCTCCCACCCCCACCATGCCTTCAGTATCCACATGGTAGATGTCATGTTAAAACAGGGCTCATGCACACAGGCTAGATGTGCATGATGTTTACCGCCCTGTCTTTGAGAAGCAGTGCATGAATTTGGCCTATGCTCTCTGACCTCTAATTTAAGTTCTGTTTTGGTCTTTGTTCCAATTCAATTTGACACTCGGCCGTAAACAGAAATTGTTTGCAAGAATCTCTTTCTCCCTGCTTCAAGGAGAATTGGGGAGAAATTATGTGCAATGTAGACATAGCCGAAGTTCAGAATTGGGTATGTTTCTCTGCACAGTAAATTGAGGCGGAAGAATCTTCTGATGACTTCAATAAATAATAGTAGTCATTTAGCACTTTTCCTGTTAGCTGGAAGCACTTCCCAAACATTATCTTAGTAAATCTATATAATCAAAAAAGTCTTAATTATATCTCCACATATCAATTAGAGCTCCTTGGTTTTTAAAAGAAATAGAGCTTTTGATCAAGTCCCGTCCTCTTGGCTCTACTTTAATTTTTGACTTTTTTTTTTAGTACTGGAAAAAATGTATTATAGTCCTAGGCAAAGGATTTTTGTAAGTACTCAGTAGGATTCTTGCCTCTAGTCATATGCAGGCTAATAAAATAAGATTAAAAATGCCGTCCTGAATGTAACTAACAATGACTGAAAATGTTCTTTGTTCATAGGTTACATTTTTGTACTTAAGCAAAATGCTTGTTTTATTTTTTTATAATTATTACAGGACAGCTTTAGACTGGGCTAAGCACTTCGGACAGACAGAAGTGGTTGATCTGTTGGAGTCCTATTGGTAATGTGTTTATTAACTCTGGAATCATAGAATCATAGAACTGTAAAGCTGGAAGTGACCACAAGGGTCATCTAGTTCAATCCCCTGCAATGCAGGAATCTTTTGCCCAACGTGGGGCTTGAACCCACATTGCTGAGATTAATAGTCCCATGTGCTACCGACTAAGCTATCCCATTGTGCTTGAGTACATGGCAGAGAACTGCCTGTACTTTCTAAAGCATGGATAGGGAACTGGATCTGGCCAGCTGATTCCAAGGCCCTTGGGTTTGTGGGAAGACTCCTTTGTAGTTTTCAGATAATAGTGGAAGTAGATCAAGGAACCAACAGCCTCAAGAATTATATTTTTCTAAATCTGCTTCCATGTTCTGCAAGTATTGCCAATTTCTTGACGTGTGTATTTTTTGGTGCTTGTATTTTAGTGCCTCACTAGAGTCAGGTAATCTCGATGAAAGTTCTTTGGTCCATGCAAATGCTAGTGAACTCAGTGCGGAAGACAGAGAACTCCTAAAGGCTTATCATCACAGCTTTGATGATGAAAAAGTGGATCTTGACCTGATCATGCACCTGCTATACAACATCTGTCACAGCTGTGATGCAGGTAAATGCAGATGTAGTGCTTATTTTCATTTTAAGCATCTTTTACATGCACATGCTTTAGTCTGTGCTCTGGTACCTAGACTACTATGCACATAAAACATTTGTTGGAAGCCAAAGGCTGTCATATTCCACATGTGAGCTTGTGAGAAGTAGAGTCCTGCAGTAAATTGACTTTTTTTGTCTGATCAGCAAGACTGCTCTTATCTTACAAATGCATTTGACTGTGATTATGCCCCACTCCTCTTTTCCTATCGATGGTTCTTATAAAATGGGCCCCCATGTGTATGAATGGAGATGGGCAGGTTTTGCTTCACACTAACACAGACTACATTAGTGGGCACACGCCTCAAACTTGTACTTTGTGCCCTCTGACCATATGTAGCCCATCCCTGTCTATGTTTAGAATCATAGAATTGTAGAATTGGAAAGGGCCATGAGAATCATCTAGTCCAACCCCATGCAATATGGGAATCTTTTGCAAAATATGGGACTCGAACCCATGACCCCATGGGTCTCCTGCTCCACCACCTAAGCTCATAATGAAAGACCAGGTGCTAAGAATAGCTTTCTCTTACTCTATTTCCTTTCACTTTGGAACTTTGTCTTAAAGGAGCGGTTTTAATTTTCCTTCCTGGATATGATGAGATTGTTGGCTTGAGGGACCGCATCCTGTTTGATGACAAGAGGTTTGCTGATAATGCTCACAGGTAAAAAAAAATCTGTAACTCTTATTTTGGTATATTGGTTTTACTCTTAGAAGACTGCATTTCATTCAATTCATACTTCTTTGCTATTAGGTTCCAAGTTTTTATGCTGCATTCAAATATGCAGACATCAGATCAGAAGAAGGTTCTAAAGACCTCTCCCCCAGGCATCCGCAAAATAGCAAGTATCAAATTACTTTTTAACCGTTTCTATCAATCCACATTCTTTTCACATCAACTGTTATTACAGCGTAATGTGTTGTTTCAGATTCTTTCTACAAATATTGCCGAAACCAGCATCACAGTTAATGATGTTGTCTTTGTGATTGACTCTGGAAAAATGAAGGAGGTATGCCATTTGCCTGTTCATCTATTTTTTTTTTAAGATACTGCTTAATATAATACAGTCATACATCATGTTACGTTTGCTTCATGTTACGTTATTTCAGGTTACGTCCCCCGGTGACCCGGAAGTACCGGAAAGGGTTACTTCTGGGTTTCACCGCTCGTGCATGCGCAGAAGCGCAAAATGACATAATGCACAGAAGTGGCGAATCGCAACCCGCACATGCGCAGATGCTCCGCTGCGGGTTGCGCTCTTTTCATGTTGCGAACGGGCCTCCAGAATGGATCCCGTTTGCAACCACTGTAGTCTCTAAGTGGTTTATATAAAATGAAGTTTAGCAGTTGCTAAAAAAGAGGTGAAAATAAAACACAACTGTATATTGCAAAAAGCCCCTCAAATTTATCTTAGACTCACGTTTAATTTTAGTTTACCATAAACTAAAAGTGTGCTGTATTGTAAACAAAACATTTAAAGAAGGGTTTTAGTACAGTGGCACCTTGGGTTAAGTACTTAATTCATTCCGGAGGTCTGTTCTTAACCTGAAACTGTTCTTAACCTGAAGCACCACTTTAGCTAATAGGGCCTCCTGCTGCCGCCAATCCGCCGGAGAACTATTTCTGTTCTCATCCTGAAGCAAAGTTCTTAACCCGAGGTAATATTTCTGGGTTAGCGGAGTCTGTAACCTGAAGCGTATGTAACCTGAAGCATATGTAACCTGAAGTATATGTAACCCGAGATACCACTTTACAATGTGTAAAATATTGTTACATGCCACACCAATCTCCAACTAGTGTGAGATTCCAGGGGTCTTGGCTTTCACCCAGGGTTCATGTTTTCCTCAGAAATAAGGCACAGTGGAGACTGCAGTGTCTTTATGACTAATGTTGTTTTTGCACACGTATATATGCAACCTGAGTCTGTAGTGGAGGGATTTCCAGCATTCAGATTTCAAGAGGATGTTCTGCTGCTGGAAGGGTGGGACTTGATTTTTGCCAGTTCCCCAGCAGCTCTCTGTGGCCCTGAAATGCTGCTTTGGGGATGGAAACATGTAAAGTGGAATCAGGGAAATTCACCTCCTCCCTTCTCTCCAGCAGGAGCCTCAAATGAATCTCAGTGCCTTCTATAAATGCAAAGAGAACTTCTGTTCTCGGAAGGGCACGCCTGGATCCAGGCCAATGTATGCCAAAATCACTTCACAAAACTATTGTTAATTTAGATTATTTTATCATTCAAGTGTTCATTTCACCTTGCTATTCTAAATCTACATGCTAATAAAAGTGTTTTCTTGAAATTTTAGAAGTCCTTTGATGCATTGAACTGTGTGACCATGCTGAAGATGGTATGGATTTCTAAAGCTAGTGCCGTTCAGAGAAAGGGCAGGTAATGCAAATATCATGAATATTTTCTTCTAAGAACAGATTACAAACAGATTACAAACAGACTATTCTTACTTTTTCAAGAAAAAAATTTTCCCCATAGAATTACTGGTATAAGATTACTTGAAACAGGTTAATTTTGATTTTTAAAAAAGCTTAAATGTTAGTACTTTTATTTTTATTTTTCAGCAAAACCTTTCTTAGACTATTTCTGGAAATAATATCGTTTTGGAGACATCTGGTTGTGCTTTTCACACTATTCACTTTGGATCACACACCAGCCCTGTGTTTAAAATTTATATTGTAGTATTCTTAAGAAGCGCATGTTACATTTCCAATTAATTTGAGCCCTTCAGGCAAAAGTTATAATGAATGACACTTCTGAAAGAGCTTATTTATGAAATCTACTTTCTACTTTCAACATCTCTTTTTCCTGCTTTGATTTTTAAAATTCTACTCTTCTATGTATTGACTTACCTTAAATAATACTTACTGTTTCTAAGGGCAGGACGTTGTCGACCTGGAATTTGTTTCCGACTTTTTAGTAGACTCAGATTTCAAAATATGCTGGAATTTCAGACCCCAGAACTACTAAGAATGCCACTACAGGTTAGTGATCTTTCTTGTTTTGTTAAGTCCAAAGAGGTCTTTATAACACAATGGTCCTACTCAACCTTCAAGCCAAACCATGACTTGTGCTAACCATAGTTTAGACTCCAAACCATGGTTTAGAATGGTTTGTTTCCTTTTATTTTCTGTCCTCCCCCCAGTTTACTTGGAGCTTCAGCTTCTGGAGTCTGAAAAATGGTTCAGGCTTCATGGTATTGGAAACTATTGACCTTTGCTTCCCAGCTGGTTGGGAAGAATATGCCAGAATTCTTCTTTATTCATGTCACGCTAAGCTATGCTTTAGCAGGATGTGTGAACATGACCAGTATGTGGAAGGTTGCTGTTTGAAGCACTTACCATAGGACACCTCAATTTTAAAAGAATCTAAAATAACCCATTGTATTTCTATAAAATACTTGTGGAAGTCTGATCAGTATTAAGAGGTGTCCTGCACCTCTGCTTCACATCATACCAAAAAGCAGCCTTGCACAATGTTGCAGTGTTGTGTCCGGTGGTAGTCACTGATGATGGTGTTGCTGGTTTTGTTTGCCTATTTGCATTCCTTTGCAGGAACAACATTGTATGAGTTAGCACAGAATGTCTGTAGAATGTCACAAGCAAACATTTTTCTTTAGCTGCTTTTTATATATCAAGGCTTAAGTAGAAATGAGCAATTGATTGCACCTTACAGTACGGTATCGTAGGCAAGATTCCTTGATCCCACTGAATTTGATGGTACTTGATTTTCAGTAGAGCAATTATATAGCTTTAAGATAAAAATCTGGTTTTACTGCAGACTTGCTATACTGAAAGTGTGAATATTCTTAGTTTCTTTATTTTTGTTACAGCTTTACCACATGTTTTGGATCAGGGGTGATTAAAGCTGAATATTCGATTTTGTGTATTTTAGTTCACACATTTTCAAATGTCAGACTGGCATAAGAGTTTGTTAAGTACTAGGGAGCAATCAGTTTTTCTCCTATGCATTTACTGAGCTAATACTTGGGGGGGGGGAAATAAGTAACTAATTAATCCTGTAAACATATACCCACTTTACTTATAGAAATCCCATTGGAATCCATGGCATTTCTGAACAGACAAGTATAGAGTTGCACTCCAAGCACATTGTTTAATATATCTATCCTTAATCAAGTATTCCATGTATATGTTTTAATCTATGTTTGGTTCTTGCTCCCAATTAATTTAATAATTATCCGCTTAGAGATACAGTACTGTTATGCTTTTTATTTAGATGTTTTGCTTATGCTGGTCTGTGACCATAATGAAGTAAATTCATTCAATGTAAGGACATTATATTGTGTATTCTGGTTTTTCTGAAACGTGTCTTCATTTCTAGGAGCTTTGTCTGCATACAAAATTGCTAGCTCCCATCAACTGCCCAATTGCTGACTTCTTGATGAAAGCTCCAGAACCACCTCCTGCTTTAATCATAAGAAATGCTGTACAGATGCTTAAGGTGAGTAATATAAATAAAGCTACTCTTGCCCCTGTATTTTTATTTATTACCAGCTTTTATAACGATTCCTAAAACACTAAATTTTTGCATAACTACTGAAATTACTAGCTCTGAAAAAATCCCGTAAGCACCTTTCCCAATTTCATCAGTGCCCTACTTAATACTTCTCCTCTGAAGTTTGCCTTGGAAATATCTGATCAAAGGTGGCTTTACATGAGTCTGTGTTTGAATTGTTTGTATGAAACAATTCACTTGCATTTTCAGATGAAGCCACGACAAGAGAAATAGTTGCTAAGCTAATTGAAATTTGGAGTCTAGTCGTTACCTGCCTTTGAAATGTGCATTTCTTTGCAAGCTGATTTTGTTTGCTCTTTTAAAAAATAGACAATAGATGCTATGGATACCTGGGAGGATCTGACAGAACTTGGCTATCATCTGGCTGACTTACCAGTAGAACCTCATCTCGGCAAAATGGTGCTGTGCGCCGTTGTTCTGAAGTGCCTGGATCCTATTCTGACAATCGCATGTACCCTTGCATATCGCGACCCATTTGTGTTACCTACGCAGGCCTCTCAAAAGCGTGCAGCCATGCTGTGTAGAAAAAGATTTACTGCAGGAACATTTAGTGACCATATGGCTCTTCTCCGGGCTTTCCAGGTATTGCGAGTCTACAAAAACCCCCAAAACACTTATGATCTTTGTGAAATCTATCAGAAAGCAAGGAGGCACTTAAGCTAGATTAACACATCTTGAAATGTTACCTAGTGCAGTCTAGTAAACTAATATTATCAGAGGCCAGTTACCAAGCCTTTGTACACCTTGTCTGCTATGGCTGCTGCTTCTTGCCTCCCTCCCTTGCTGTTTGCCACCTGCCACTTGTTCCCCTTTTAAACTGCTGCTAGCTGGAAAAGCAGTGCTATGTTGATTGTATGTGTATTGTCTTTCTTTGGCCTTTGCTTATAAGACTGCTATTGCTCTAAACTGAGTCTGAGGGTGGGCTGCTTGGAGATATGCAAGCCCAGCTTTTGTATTGCGGTAGCATTGTTTTAACAATCAGAAAAGATGAGTTTCTAATTTCCATTGAGCCATGGCTTTAATCACCTGGTTCATCTCCATTTTCCCATGAATCTCTTGTTTTTAAGTTGAATTATTGTACACAGATAATGTTGGAAGCTATGCTATGGGAAAAGTATGCCCCCATCCCCTCCTTGCAGTGAGGTAGATTGCTCTAATATTATGATTAAGTAAGGATTAATTAAAGTTACTTTTATCCATGATGCTAAGGAGAAAGGTTAATAGCATACTACCCGTATTTCCTCATCTGCCCATTGATGGGGGGGGGGGGGGACCATGGACTTGCACTTGGATTCTTCTTTGCAGAGTAGTATAGCTGTTCCTAGCAACGTTCTGGTAGTTGAACAATGTAGAGAGAAGCCTTCAAGAATTGGGTATTCCCCAAATGTGTTCCGTTTCTTTCTCACTGGCTCAGAGTACGTGGGGCTTATACTATGTCAGGCTTATGCCATGACTGTTGTAAAAAGAGCTCATTCCCCACCTCTCCTGTGGTCAGATGAGATTGCAGGGACAGCAAGAGATTTTGACAGGTGGGCAGGACACTCTGCCTCTGAATTGTGTGATATCATAGCAATGCCATAGATAAATTATTGTTATTCTAGAAATCAAGGCTTTCTATACTAATGATCTGAACATCTTGAAATGTGTGTTTGTCAGGGGTTGCATTCTAAATGGTTACTGAAGAAACATTAACTACTCTGAAAGTTCTTTTAAATCAACTTGTTTTGCAGGCATGGCAAAAGGCGCGAAGCGATGGCTGGGAACGAGCTTTTTGTGAGAAGAATTTCCTTTCTCAGGCAACAATGGAGATTATCATAGGAATGAGAACACAGCTGCTTGGGCAACTCAGAGCATCAGGTAATAGATATATATCTGTATATTTATTAACCTGAAATCTGCTCCACAAAGTCTTCAAGCTTTCTTCCTGGATTGCACTGTACTACTAATTCCTGTGTATATGATCAGAGATACAGTTGCTATCTTTTGAGGTTTATTTTGGAGCAGTTATCCTACAACCAAACCTTTGGTTTACTTACACTGCAAGCATATTCCACTTGTTACCACATTTTGAGGTGTTATGCTATTGCAGTGGATTGTAAATATGCCCCAGTTATGTGTATTTGTGGTTACACTAGTAATATTTGCTGTGTAGATTGTGTAGTGAATACTTACTGTTCTGTTGTCCTAACAAAAGTGCACCTATGGCTGGTCCTATCCTGCTTTGAGCTTGCTTCAAGCCTCCGTGTTAAAATGAGATTTGCAGTTAAGAAGTAGTGGCTGAGTTTTAGACTGTGGATGGGAACATCCTTACTAATGATTATTGTAAACCTCTCTGGGAGTGTTTTCCAGCTGGAGCGCAGGGTAAAAATAAATAAGCCTGATAGCCCATCAAAGCCAAGAGCTAATTCAAGATGAGCTAATATTTTTGAGTTTGGCTCAGGAGCACAGAAAACTCAAATGAGGTATTTTAAGGGGAATTGTCAGAGGATCCAACCCCCACGGCAGGTTGCCAGGAACGGATAAGACAAGGAAAAGTCCTTACCATCTGCTTTTTATTCAATATTTACAGAGAGAGGATTGGAACACAGCCTCTTGGAATAATCGTGTTGTCCCAAGTGACTCTCCACCCCCTTTTTCTCCCACTTCCTCATTCATCACCTTGTCTCCTATGGGTGGCGCTGACGGCCCTTTGCTTCTCAGCCCTTTGCTCTCCTACTTTCAAGGCTCGCCGGGTTCTGGGAGGGGGCGGGCCTGGAATGCTTTCTAAAGACACTGTGTCTGTCAGCTGTCCCCCCTCTGGTGTTTCTTTTTCCTCCTCTTCCATTATTTCCCAGCTTTCCCCCTGATCTGCCTCTGAGCTGTGACCTCCCTCAAACCCCTGTAGTAATTCTGAACTGTCTTCTTCTCTGGAAGGGTCAGGCTGGGGGGGGGGGATAGTCTCCACCATTCCTCCTTTGCCCAGTCCCTGACAGGAATGATGTTTCAGTAAGTTTCAGCAGGCAAGATTGTGTCCTGAGTTAAATGAGAAAATGCTGCGTTTGAGTGTTGTTTGTTCTAGTGCAAAATAGCTTTTATTCTCCCATTCTGCAACCAAGGCAAGATCCTTTGCAACCAAATGCCCGAGTTTCACTGCTCAGAATGGTATACTGTTAATGACAGAGTGGGAGCTAAAAAGGCTATGCCTGACATGCGTCTCTGAAGTTAATAATAGCTTTCTTAATTAGCAGGACATACATTTCTTTCTTTTCTTTCTTTCTAGGTTTTGTAAGAGCCAGAGGTGGTGGCGACATAAGAGATGTTAACACCAACTCTGAGAACTGGGCTGTGGTGAAAGGTGCCTTAGTAGCTGGAATGTACCCCAATATAGTTCACGTTGACAGAGAGAACATTGTTTTGACTGGGCCAAAAGAAAAAAAAGTTAGATTTCATCCTACCTCCGTTCTTAGCCAGCCCCAGTATAAAAAGGTAAGAAGGTATAAAGTTTAAAATATTAGTGTGGGAGATATGAGGACCTCAGTTCTTCTGTGAGCTTTGAATGCTTTGTTTATTTAGAAACGTATTTTGAATAATAGCAACCCATGACCGATACCAGTTGCTATTCTTAACGAGGAAGCAGAGATCTAGTAAAATAAGGTGGCACAAGCCTTTGCTGAGTTTCTTTGCTAAACTTGTTTCAGCACCAAATGGTATACCTGATCTTGTTTCAGGACGTTTGTGTTGTAAAGTCTTTGTAAAGGATTCCTCATGTGGACTGTGCATCCCACCTCATGCAGCAGGATTTTACCCTTTCTTAAGGCTACCTGATGGGATGCGGGTGGTGCCGTGGGTTAAACCACAGAGCCTAGGACTTGCCGATCAGAAGTTCGGCGGTTCGAATCTTCGCCACGGGGTGAGCTCCCGTTGCTCAGTCCCTGCTCCTGCCAACCTAGCAGTTCGAAAGCACATCAAAGTGCAAGTAGATAAATAGGTACCACTCCGGCGGGAAGGTAAACGGCGTTTCCGTTTGCTGCTCTGGTTTGCCAGAAGCGGCTTAGTCATGCTGGCCACGTGACCTGGAAGCTGTACGCTGGCTCCCTTGGCCAATAAAGCGAGATGAGCGCCGCAACCCCAGAGTTGGTCACGACTGGACCTAATGGTCAGGGGTCCCTTTACCTTTACCTTTAAGGCTACCTGACCATGTACTTTTGTTCTGCATAGCTTTTTGTGTGTTTTATATGGAGCTCCCGTAGTCTCCCATACAGCAATGAGGAGGTTCACAACGGTTTAGATTCATCAATGCTGTGCATTGGGTACTCCCTTCCTATTTTCTTCAGAGGGCTGGGGAAGTTTGCTTGCAAACGGATGTTGTAAATTGTCCCTTTTTATCGAACCGAAAGAAGCAATTCTGTTCCTTCTGTGTTACTGCCTAACAGATTCCTCCAGCAAATGGTCAAGTGGCAGCTATTCAGGCACTTCCCACAGACTGGCTCATATACGATGAAATGACGAGAGCCCACCGCATAGCCAATATCAGGTGCTGCTCAACTGTGACGCCAGTCACCGTGGCCCTCTTCTGTGGATCAGCTAGGCTGCCAAGTAATGCTTTGCAGGAGCCTTCCTCCTTCAGAGGTATAGTGCTAGAATAAGAAATGTGGTTTTAATATGCATGTATGAGTACATCTAATCCACTTGTTGACTTGTGTTAGCAGTAGTTAAGAGCTGTTTGTTTCCTGCGCTAAAGTAAAATAAACATTTTTTTTTTATAATGGGAAGGGGAATGAAATATTGGCACTTGCTCATCTCATTTTTGCCTCTTAAATTCAAACAGATTGTTGGGTTCTGTTCATTATTTTGAAGTCTGGAAGCAGCTTCATACATTATGTTTTCTTGCAGGGAAAGCACCTCACTGTTGGGAAGAAAGTGTGGATTGTCTTGCCTTTAGCAGCACTTTCAAACAGTTCATTTTCTTAATGTTTTATTAAAATAAATATGAATGTGGTTACTGTCATATAAGCTAACCTGTTAAGTAAATGAGATAAAAGCAAAATGCAGCTGTATATTGCAAATAAAACTAAGCAGAGTACAAAGAAAGAAAGAAAAAGAAAGAAAGAAAGAAAGAAAGAAAGAAAGAAAGAAAGAAATGAATTGGAGTCCCAGAAAGCTTGGGTAACTGTAAGATCTTAAATGTCATGACTGTTATCACCTCATTCCAGAGAGTGAGTGCTATCGTTGGGAAGGCCCACTTCTGTGTTGCTAGGTATCCTGTTCTCAAGTTATTTAGCGCTTTAAATGTCAACAACAAAACCTTGAACTTAGTTCAGTAGCTAATAGGGAGTGAGTGCAGATCTTACAACGCTGGTGTAACATGTCAGTCTGGGTGTCCCACTAAGTCACCTAGCAGCTGCATTTTGCATTAGCTGCAGCTTCTGAACCAGGCACCAAGGTAGGAAGTTAGCAGATTAATCTTGATGCATATTAAAAATACATATCTCTTAATTGTTGTTGGTTTAAGTACAGAGTACAGTAAATGTTAATGTCTGAGATCTGCCTTTCTCTAATATAGTGGATGGTGTTCCTAATGACAGCAGTGATAGTGAGATGGAAGACAGAACTACTGCTAACTTGGCTGCCTTGAAACTGGATGAATGGCTTCATTTCAAATTAGACCCAGAGGTGCGTACTTCATCTGAAAAAAATTGAAAGGAAAAAACTCAGTCTTGAGAATTGCTTTCAGCTTTTGACCTCAAAATGACTTAGAATTAGGATCCCAGGCTCAAAAACTGACCTCTGAAAGAAACGGAACTCTTTGCTCTCTCATTTTCAGTATGGCACTATCCAGCATCGTAATCACTTTTTATAACTCTATGATGTGACCACATTAAAATATATGTTCTAGATACTGCATCTAAACAAACAAAAACCCCACTGTTGTACAGTAGGAAATGGTGCACAAAAAAGGGGAGTCAAATAAATTAAACAAAGGGATTGGAACCATTTCCATATGAGAAAAGGTTAAAATGTTTGGAGGACTTGGGAGAGATCAGCAGGGAGTTGGGGCTTGGTCTTCACCAATATGTGGAATTAATACCTGATGATGATGATGATATTAAATATTAAATAAACAGCAAGGGGACCTTAGTGTGTTTGTATAACATCATACATGCTGTGAAGAAAGTCATTGGAGGTATTTCCCCCTCTCAGTTAAATTAAATTATGTGGCTTTAGATTCAGAGAATGCATAATTAACATGGTATTTGCTATTCTAAAATTTGGTGATGGCTACTGACTTAGATAAGGGACGCGGGTGGCGCTGTGGGTAAAAGCCTCAGCGCCTAGGGCTTGCCGATCGAAAGGTCGGCGGTTCGAATCCCCGCGGCGGGGTGCGCTCCCGTTGTTCGGTCCCAGCGCCTGCCAACCTAGCAGTTCGAAAGCACTCTTGGGTGCAAGTAGATAAATAGGGACCGCTTACTAGTGGGAAGGTAAACGGCGTTTCCGTGTGCGGCTCTGGCTCGCCAGAGCAGCGATGTCACGCTGGCCACGTGACCCGGAAGTGTCTCCGGACAGCGCTGGCCCCCGGCCTCTTGAGTGAGATGGGCGCACAACCCTAGAGTCTGTCAAGACTGGCCGTACGGGCAGGGGTACCTTTACCTTTACCTTTTACTGGCTTAGATGACTTTAGAAGGTGGTTAAATTGATCTTCTATAAGTGTCCATTATAGAGGCTACTATCTCTACTGGCTAAATGGAAGCTCCAGATCTGATGAATGTATGGAGGTTGGAGGTAGGGACGGGATACATAATCCTGTGCACTTCACCTGGGTGGAAAGAGCAGGTGTTTCAACCATTTATTGATGTTGATTTAGATTGAACTCCTCCTTCCCTAGCCATTCATGTCCTTTCACCTCTGTAAACGGTGCTGCAAGAAAGCCATGCAGGGACAGTTTAATTCTGGACCTATCCCAGTTCTTCCTCTATCACTATGAGAATAATCATCCCAGTTGAAAAACTTGAAATTCTTTGCCAATGAGCATGGTTACAGATATAACAGAGGAATGAAGTATTAATTAAAATACTTTTTTTAAAAAAAAATCTCCCAAATACTTTGGAACAAAAGGATGTTTTCAGGAATCATGTTGCTGACATCAAACTTTCTCAAAGTATGGGAGTTATCAAAACTATTTAATACACTTGTATTCAATAAAAGGTCACCAAGCGTTCTTGGAAGGGTTTCCAAGACATATATATATATATATATATATATATATATTTTAAATTATAAACTATATTTATTACAGGCTGCTAGCCTACTCCTGCAATTGAGGCAAAAATGGCATAGTTTATTTTTACGGCGCATGAGAGCTCCTTCAAAGCCCTGGTCTCAAGTTGATGAGGCAACCATACGAGCAATCATTGCTGTTTTAAGCACTGAAGAACAGTCTGCAGGTCTACAGCAGCCTTCGGGAATTGGGCAAAGACCAAGACCCATGTCATCTGAAGAACTTCCTCTAGCGTCTTCATGGAGATCAAACACTAGCCGAAAAAGCTCAGCAGAAGCAGAATTCGCAGATGATGCTTTTAATGCTGAAAGGTCAGTATCTAGTGGATAGTGCTGTCCGCAGTACTGTGCTCTGTGCCTGCCGTGAATAGGAAGCACATAGTGTGCAAAGGGTTTAACCCCGTGAGGTGTCTGTATGCTTTAAAGCTCACCTTGGCCCTCTACATTTTTTGAGACTCCCAACTCCCATCAACCTCAGCTAGGATGGCCCAGTGATCTGGGATGATGGGAATTGTAGTTCAGCAACATACAGAGTGCTGTTGGTTGGCCATCCCTGCTTCACAAGTAGCAAGAAGGGATGAAGCTGTTGTTTTTCCCCCACCAGAGGTGACATAAGCTCTCCTCTCTGTGTCCACTCATTTCTTGTCCCTCAGCAGTTGCAAACCCACAGTTGGGTCACCTCAAACCAATACATTGTATTTCTTGATGGAGGGAGAGTTCCTTTCTGTTCTTGACTGGTGTTCAGGCTCCTGACCTAGTCTGACAGTGCATGCCCATAGAAAATCATACTGTGGTCGTGAGTCTTTTGCAAACAGAAGTGAAATCTGAGGTTCTATGCCTGCCTAAATCTTCCTTGCATTTTGGTTGACTTGTTGCTTCCACTGACCAAAATATCTGAAGCTTTACTAAAATGCATTAGGACAAAATAGGGATAGCTGGACCGAAACCTATTTAAGTCCCCCTCCTCTGAACTTTTCAAGAGCGCCTCTCCTGCCTGGTCAGGTAAGGCCATTGAGGAGGGCGGACTTACAAACACAAAACTTTATATGTAAAGATACTTCATGGAATCCCAGTTTTCTGTTATGGGGGCATTCACATACTCCCTCTCTCACACATATACATGCGCACATACATACATGAGTTTTTTAAAAAACTTTAGAATATACTGCTAAAAATAAGAATTGTCATGTGTAACAGACACAAGTATGCTACTGTTCAAGCTTAACGTAATTTCAGCATCATTAAAAAGGTAATCTAATAATACTGGAACATATTCAGGACGATTTTTCATAATTTTGAAATTAGTTTTCACACAACATTGATGGCTAACAGAGTAGTTAAAAAAATAAACAGCGTTAACAAAAAAAGCTTATTGTTCAACAATACAGTGGTACCTCAGGTTAAGTACTTAATTCGTTCTGGAGGTCCGTTCTTAACCTGAAACTGTTCTTAACCTGAAGCACCACTTTAGCTAATGGGGCCTCCTGCTGCCGCTGCGCTGCTGGAGCACAATTTCAGTTCTCATCCTGAAGCAAAGTTCTTAACCCAAGGTAATATTTCTGGGTTAGTGGAGTGTGTAACCTGAAGCGTATATAACCCGAGGTACCACTGTATTTATTTCTCTTCAATATTTAAAAACAAACAGCAAGAACCGCAAATATATAGGAAAGCAAAGGAATATTTATGAAGGACTTGAGCATAATATGAACTTAGTCTTTAACATGTTTGTAAAATCTCTCTAAAACAACTTGAAAATATATAGCCGTTTTCTCTTTCAGAAATCCCCCCAAAGCAACTTTAAGCTATGATATAAACAAAGAACAGAACAATACAATATTAAGGTAACGTTCCGATTTTTAAAGCTTTTAAAAAGCGTACTTCAAAGAGTACAAGGCAATTTGACAAGAGAAAAATAAATAGAATAGATTGCTTACTAAGGAAATATAAAAATAGTGAATTGCACTTTCCCTTCTCCAGAAAGTTTAAATTACTTGCTCATATGAACTACAGGGAAAGGAAATAACAAGGCATTGGTGTTGTTTGATTCTAGCAGCCATTACACCAGTCTGCCTTCTCATACCTAGTTCCACAGTGATAAATGGTAACTGGCAAACGGCTGCTGTGCATTCTGCTGCTGCTGAATAACTTGTCTGGAAACCTGTTATCCTTGCTTGCCTGACTTTGTCCCTATGCGGCTTTTTGATGAATATTGGGTTGCTAGTATATACAGAAAAACTGCTTCCGCCTGTCAACCAGAGGTTGTAACCCCATAAGTGTGAGCAGATGGCATCTTCAGGAAACCCCTTAGAGCAGGGGAGGCCAACCCGTGGTTCTTCAAGATGCTGTCAGATTCCAACTCTCATCAAACCCAGGCCAACATGGACAGTGGTCAGGGATCATGGGAGTTGTAGTCCCAACATCTGGAGGGCCACGCTTCCCTATCAATTCCCTAGAATTGCTTGATCCTCATTAAACATGGTTTTCTGCTTTCAACTTAACAGAGTTCTAATGAAGTCTGCATCTCCAGCATTTCACCAGCCCCTGAAATACAAAGAGAGAAGCGTCTTGCATTCCAAGCGAAGCACAGATGATAGGTCAGACCAGTCGTCTGTGAAATCTACAGACAGCAGCAGTTTCCCCAGCCCCTGTGCCAGTCCTTCTCCTCCGTCATCTGGGAAGGTACGGTAGCTGTTCTTCATCCTGTTTTAAATTTTTGGAAGCTGCTGACTGCTTGCTGAAATAATAAAATCAGACATAGTACTCTGGAGCTGACAACATTTTGAATATATCGCTGGTTTGATTTCCTTTTCTGGAGTGCATGGTTTAAGCTCTTTCAGATAAATTTGTATGGCTTATTTCTTTGCCACCTTGAGCTAGGAGTACCCTCTCAGATGTTTTTGTGTCTGTATGTAGAGCAGAAACACAAATACCTTGAGAATCATTGAAGAAAATTAAGGGATCGGTAGATCTTCGGCTAAAACAAGAGCCGTAGAAATGTTTAAAAACACAGAGTTTTAAAAGAGCTGACTGCTTTTGTATAATCCTGCTCTCTCCTCAATTCAGTTTTGGTTGACTATGGTGCTTGATTCATTCTCCTAAGAGCCAGAAAACCAGCTCTGCTTAGATACCAGAGCTGATTTCATTTGGTAAAATATGACCAGTACATTTATCCTACAAGATTTTTGGGATTCAACAAGAACTGGTCCTAAATGTACAGGCTGCTTCTAGAGACCTATTGACAGCCGATGGCAGAAGGGGCAGAGCTGCTTGGTTGTCCCTAAACTGTAGTTGTGCTAGAGAGCCCAATAACATTCAACTTGATGTATTGCAACATTGGATTACTACCTTAATTTGCAACGTTTCGTATTTGCATTCCTTTGACATCAAAGATACCAACTATTGAACTACTTTCCACAAGAATGGTATGGTCATACCTTAAAAAATACCTTTAAAGGTAATACCTTAAAAAAACCCCACAAGTGTCTAATCATTGACCTGTTTTTCATATAATGCTAAGACAGACCATGGCTTAGTGCAAATGCATGAACATGTAGATTTCTGCAGACAAGATTGCAACTGCAAGGCTCCTCTTCCAGTCATGCTTCTGCCATGGTACTTGGGGCTGAACCTTAGTGTTACCTTCAGATCTGTGGTCATGATTTAGCTCTTTCCAGAAAAACCACAAGTTGTACCATGGTTCTTGGTTTACCCCTTAAGGTTTCACTGATGAATTTGAATGTAATACCCAGCCAAAAGATAGCCTATCCCCAGGTAGTGCAGCTGTGGTCTTACTTGCTGTTAATTGCTGGGACATTGCTGGGTTGAGTGTGTCCAAACATTACAAAAGTTATCTGTTTTTGCAGGGCTCCAAGTCTCCTTCTCCAAGACCAAATATGCCAGTTCGATACTTCATTATGAAAAGCAGCAACCTGAGAAACCTTGAGATTTCACAGCAGAAGGGCATTTGGTCTACAACCCCAAGTAATGAGCGAAAACTGAACCGAGCCTTTTGGGAGAGCAGTGTTGTTTACTTAGTATTTTCTGTTCAGGGATCGGGACACTTTCAGGTGAGAAATTGATACACTGAAGTTGATGAGTATGTTGCAAAATTGTCACCAGACTATATCAACATCTGCTACCTTCACAACATTTACCTTGCTATAATTTGTCCTTTTCCTTCCTCCAGTGATGTAATATAGGCAACTTCTGTGTAGAGTTAATTTCTTAATTTTTCAAGGACCCAAGTTGTGATCTGACAAAGGACTGGCATTTTAATAAGGCTCTGAAAACTACTAGAAACAGGCAACCTCACATGAAAAATGGGGTTGAAATCCACCCTGGGAGTGACATTTATACAGAACTAGATCCACAATGTAATCCTCCTGACTTATTTTCATCTTCGTGGTAGTAAACAGTATTCTCAAACATGGTAGTAAACAGTATCCTCAAACTTCAGCCACTTAACATTTACATTTTCTTTTTTGTAAACAAAAAGCACCTGTGGCAACTAAGCACCTGAAGAAAAACAGCTGACTCTTACAAATGAATCTTTACCCCAGACAGTACTCAGATTCACATGGTTTTTCAAGCAAAAAACAACCCAGATAAGCAGTGAAGTGGCCTCATTATGCAGCACTACATGTGGCTTTATTGGGGGACATTTTGCCTCACCAAAGCATTTTAATTTGGCTTGAGATAGAAAAACAACTTCTAAAACCCTCTTTCTGTTTTAAGAATTAATGTATTGAGGTAAAAAAAGAATGCTGTGGGTTTTTTCAAGCAAAAACTGGTCAGAGAAGCATATTAAAATATTCTCCTGCACACAACACACATGGTTTTATTTTGGATATCCTGCTCCCCCAAGAAATATTAGAAGTCAGCTTGGGATAAAAAGACACCCCATAAACCTATCAGGTTTTTTTTCTACTAAGCGAGAATTGATGCTATCCAACTAAGCCATTCTTGGAATAAACCTACTGAGATTGATGGACTTCAGTTAATTTATTTCAATGGTCCTACTCTGATTTGGATACCACCTGATGTGTTTAATACAGAGTAAAAACTGGTTTTATTTAGATTCTAACATTTTAAATGTGTCGTAGGGCTTTGCTCGAATGTCTTCAGAGATTGGGCGTGAGAAGAGTCAGGATTGGGGTTCTGCTGGCTTAGGAGGAGTATTCAAGGTGGAGTGGATCCGGAAAGAAAGTCTTCCTTTTCAGTTTGCTCACCACTTACTCAACCCTTGGAACGACAACAAGAAAGTACAAATAAGTCGAGATGGCCAGGTATGTTGATTTTACAGCTCTGAGTACAAGTATTTGCTCAAGGATAGATTACTTGATTCCCTCTGTCTTCATTGTCAAGAATGTCTTGACATAGTTCATTTTTTAAAACCGGTAATGGCCAGTTTTATCTCACTATTTGAAATAACATCAAAATGTAAGAAATTTCCCTGTAGAGTGAAATACGTAACTTCGGCTTTGTAATTGAAGCAGCCTCTACTGAGGCTAGTTGTCATTTCCATGTAGTGGTCATCTTTTTATAGCCGGACCTTATAACACCATCACTTTCCCCCCTTCCCTGGTGTAGGAACTGGAACCTCAGGTTGGTGAACAGTTGCTACAGCTCTGGGACCGTATTCCTTTAGGAGAGAAAAATGCGGCTGATTGAAAATACGACGGGCAACTTTTGAGGTATACTCTCCAGATGAGAATGTGAATGAATTTGAAGGTTTTCTAACCCTGTTGGTGAAGCTTAGAGAAAGTAGTAGCTGTTCTCAAGTGGTTATTGATGTAATATTGGATAGATCCACACGTCACTAGATTTTAAGGCTAGGAGAGGGGGAAGTGGAGCTAAAATACTGCACCAGGGTGACAGCTGTGGAGGGAGGATGCAGAGCGAAAGGTCAGTAGAGCAGGCAAGTGAAGCAGAAGATTGCAAGGCCAGCGTAGTAATTTCCTGTGTTTTAAAATGCTCTTCCAGAACAAGCTTGATGTACAGAGTGGTCACTTGAGAAAATCACATTGTCATTTGCCAAAATTAAACAGAAGTTTTTGTTTGACGAATGAAGACTTAAAACTTTGTCATTCTCCTCCACAGTTCCACCTCCTGTGAAATATATAATGTGCTAAGATCGCCAGTGCACCTAAAGAAGGAAATGCCTGAGGGAAAATGGGCTGCAGGCATTCAGCAGCACTCCTCTAGCACAGACTAGATTTGATTCTGTGTTCTGGTTTGAAGGAAACAATGTGGACTGCTCTTATTTTCATTGAGAAGTTTGTTCTTTTTCATTCACTTTGAAGTTTCAAATGTTAAGACACCCAAACTCCAAATGGTGGGTCACCGAAGCAGACCAAAGCTGCTGTTGAAATTTTAACCGTGTTGTAATTTAAAGCAGTAGGTCTGGGAACAATGAGTAATATTCATCTGGATAGAATCCTGTTCCGACAAGGCTCAATGGAGGTACAGCTTCGAAGTTGAAAGGGTTGGGAACACCTGCTACTGGACTAAAACTGAGTAGACAAAGCAGTGAAAAGAGCCTCCTCCCCTCAGATTAAATCCAATTTAAATGATGAGTGCCTTTTGTCAGAAAGCTGGCTTTGGGGTGTTTTAATTTTGACTTTATTCTGTGTCCATTATGTGCTTGCAGAAATGGGCATGGATTTCCTAATTCTTTGCTCGTAGTGGGTGCATCAGGAACAACCTCTTCACTTTTGAAGGAAAGTTATCTTTAAGGAACCATTTTGTTTTGATTAGCCTTCCTCTTAAAACAATCACCAGCAACTTTTTTCTCCTTCCCAAAATTGTCTACAAGTTCCTTGTAGTGTGTCCTTTTGATTTTCTTTTTCACTTGCCATATTTCTTTTGACTTGATTTGTTTAAATAGCTCCCTCCTACATTGTGCAAATATATAATCTGTTCTACTTTGCTTGTACAGCCCCCCACTCAATCTCTTTCCTGTAGTTTCGTTTTTTAAAAGCACGGTGGCCAAATCAGCTTTTCTGCAGAGCATTTGAACAGGGATGGTTTAATTACTGAGCAGTCTTCTAAGTTAAGAATGTTAAAAAGGCAATTATTTGCCACAAACCACTAATAAAAGGATAAAACTACAGTGCATTAGCTTTTACATGAATTTCGGATTTGAATTTCTTGGCTTTGCATTTCATTGTTAAGGGTTTTTTACATTTTCATGTATAGATTGACTTATTTGTGATTTTTGAGCATGTGTAACTGAGTTCCTCTGTACATCTCGTCGCATTTTCTTGTTAATTTTTACTAATGCCAGTCATTTACCAGTTTACCAGTTTTAAGTTGGAAATAAGATGTATTTAGAATAAAGCCATTTTGTTTTTAGCTGATTGGTGTTTTGGAGCAATTTCTACAGCAGAGAGTAACTTGTTATCAAAGCACTATATCTACCAAGAATTAGTTCTTCACATCTGATTGTTAAATTGCATTCATTGTCAGGTTGTATATAGCAACAATAAGTATTCTGTTCTAGTTCTTCTTCATGTACAATTGATATACAAACTGCAGTAACCTAATATAGCTTAAAAAGGAAATTAGGAAGAAGGCTGTCTTACATGTTTCTTATAAATGTCTTCAAGATCAGGATTCAGGTGCAGCTATTCTCGGGTACAAAGGAAATGTGATCAGTTACATGCTTTTTTGCTATAGGCTAGATATTTCTAAAGCACAAAATAATAATAAGTTATATGAAAATATAGTGTCAGCATGGTTGGGTTGTATGTACATTCCTCCCCTAAATAAAGTTTACATGCACACAGGTTTATTATTCCTGTTAGTGAATTTCATCTACTTCTAAAAAGCTGAATAATCTTTTTCATAGTACAACTTAATTCTGCGTAAGCTTAAAGGGTCCTCCTTTCCTAGTCACTGCTACAGGGTTAAGCAGTCACTGCGTTCTGGACTGATGAGTTCACTGTTCATTTGTCTTTCCTTATCTATCTTGGGCTTTTAATCAAAATGAAAGGTGAGTAGCCAGTGAAGAATCTGGTTCCTATGATGTCTGCTCTGCTCTGCTCTGGAACTGAGGTGTGTGCTCATAAATAAAGTAGCCATAGTGCTGAATACTAGGGGTGTATGATAGGTAAAGACAAAGCTGTTTCCAAGTGTTTGGAAATGAAGATATTTCTTCCTGAGTGTACATATCAAGTTGCTATATGTCCTTTTACTGTCCATATGTATTTTTATGGGTTGGCCTGTCTAAATCTCAAAATCCAAAAGTTCCCAATTCCTTTCACAGCCAGTCCTCTTTCTTTGACTTTCAAAACTGGTCAAAACAAAGAGTGATAAAATATGAATGCATCAATGAAGCACTCTCTTCTCTAGCTCCATATACAGTGGTACCTCTGGTTAAGAACTTAATTCGTTCTGGAGGTCCGTTCTTAACCTGAAACTGTTCTTAACCTGAGGTACCACTTTAGCTAATGGGGCCTCCTGCTGCCGCCGCACTGCTGCCACGCGATTTCTGTTCTCATCCTGAAGCAAAGTTCTTAACCTGAGGTACTATTTCTGGGTTAGCGGAGTCTGTAACCTGAAGCATCTGTAACCTGAAGCGTATGTAACCCGAGGTACCACTGTAAAGAACAAACAGTTTGATAATAACAAATGCATAGTTGAAAAGCGCTGAGGCTTAGGTAGTGGAGCTATCAGAGCTCTCCAGTGACAATGAAGCAGCAAAAGCATGATCTGTTTTGAAGAGCTGTGGCAGGAGGTAAGAGGCCCAAGGATTACAAGCGGGAACTTCAGTGAAAAATACCTGATCTAGGTGGTATGTGGCAGGTAACCTGCTTTGCTCATTTAATAACCTTGCCTTGTCAACAGCCTTCTTTTATTTCTTTATATTTATTAAATTTGTATACCGTCCTTCATCCATAGATCTTTGGGCAACTCACAACATAAAAAATGCAATATAAAAAACACAAAATATATAATAAAAATAAGAACCAAAACAAACCCTTCCCTCAACACATTTAAAAGGGTATTGGATGTTAATCAGCCAAAGGCCTGCTTGAAGAAGAACGTTTTTGCCTACAATGCATCTGGCTTTTTATAATTCTCGGATAGGGGACTGAGATTTTGGGCAGCTTCAGCTGCCAGGGAGCCTCCTTTACTTGCATTGAACTTTTTTGTCAGAATCAGTTTTTACTCTTTCCGATTTGAAAAAAATTAAAAAACCCTTCTCCAAAAGCACTTTTCAAGCTGTGATACTTCCATGGTTGGCCCAAGCCCTTGAGACCTCTTATTACAGGAAAGCATGTTTGCTTTTTTGTTCCTGCAAGCCATTCTAGAAATGCCCCTAGGTTTAATGCTGGGTGGCAACTTCTCTTGGAAGTAATTGAAGCCCCCCCTTTTTTTTCTGACCCTGTTTATGAGGAGAAATTAAAAAAAAACAAAACTTTTGTACAGTAATGCGGAATACAAATACTCTTCTTATGGTACTATTGCACTGGCAGCCAGTCTTGGTATCTGTTTGCTTTTTTGAGTGAATCTGTTCCCTGCTCTTTGCATTCTTTGGAAGGTTCTAGAATATACCGACACATTTCTAAAGCAGAAGCATTCACTCCATCTTGGGATGCCAATATTTGGGAATATATCGCACTCCAGTCAATCTGCATAATTTGGGGGTGAGAGGATCTGTATGATCTTAAGCAATTGGTTAGTTATACAGAAGCTGGATGAAATAGGATCATTGGGGTCTCTGTCTTTTAGTGGTGGTCTTCATTGTACTTTGTTCAGTCAGCGTGGAGCCAGCATTATGCATATTTGTACAAAAGTAAAGCATGTTTAGGATTGCAGTCTTTGACACTGGAAAACTACCGTTGACAAAGCTAAAGGACAGAATGTATTCCACAGTAAAGCTACAAATCTGACTTGCCTCCGTGTGTGTGTGTGTGTGTGTGTGTGTGTTTATGAGTAGGGGCTTACCCACTCAGACCAAGATTCTGCTAAATTAAGATGTGCAGATATGATACAAACTTAAAGAAACATTTCCCAGTTGGTAATGTTCTGAAGTCCTAGAAGCATCTCTGAACCTTTGTTTCAACTCCGCAACATGGTTACATCCTTGATGTAGTGCAGAAAATATTAGTGTCGTGCTAGGTGGTGCTATTGTATAAATTTTTAAAATAGGGAATGCCCTTTTCACATGAAAAAAAAAGGGAACTACCTCATTCAGCCTCTCTCTTCCCTGGTTATTTGGTATCTTCCCTGACACAAATGATACTTGTACAAAGAGAAACATTATGGTCCACTGACTACAAATATATAAGAAGCAAAGCACCCATTGTGAGGTGAATGTGAACCTGTATATGGTCCTATATGCTTTAAGGAATCCTGAAGGATGTAGCATATCTGCGTAGACATTGCATCCTCCCGCAGGATCCCTGTCAGTGTGGGCTGGGGCACCCAGAGCCAAAGTTAGGCCCCAGATTCTGCCCTTCCCTTGATAGTGTTTCTAAACATAGCTCAAATCCTCTCCGCAGAGGCTTGCCCTTCCCATAATAAGCAAAGCTCCGTTCCGTGCTCCCACTTTAGCCCTATTGATTGGTCCTCCCTGTTCTTTAATCCAGAGGATTCTCAGAGTGGCTTATAACAAGATTTGAAACGTGTAACAATAAAAAACCAAAACCCCAACAAAACAGCATACCCAGCAAAAAGCAGAACTGAAAATCACAAATGTAAAAGGCCTGGGGAAATAAAAAAGGGATTGCCTGCCACCAAAACGTCGTCAAACTTGATGTCTGGCAAACTCCAAACCTCTTGGAGGTCCTTAGCTAGTACAACATGTATGAAGAAGATCTGTCTCTGGTCAGAACCTGCCTTGCTTCAGTGTGGATGGGATTCAGAAAGGTCCTCTGAGATGAATCTTAATTCATGAGAAGGCTTGCGAGGAAAGGCATTCATTCAGTTATTCCACTTTGACAGGATAAGGCAACTAGTTTTTTATATAGTTGGTAGGGATTTTCATTGTGAAAACCACCTTCAGCTTCCATGATAGATACTTGGATATTAACATCCTTAAAGGGCTATTGTAGGTTGAACTGCGCAAATGCTCTGGAGGAACTCAAAAGGTTTGAAGACCTCGTACCAATTTATGCCATTGGTTCATCTGGCTGCTTTCCTGGTTTTTAAACTTTCCCATCCCTATGGAGGTGGCAGACATTGAACCATAGCCCTATCACTGACCTATGGGAACACACTAACTGAGGAGTGTTTGGGAATCTAGCAAAGAAACAACCTGTCTTTGCCACACAGTCAACCTTGAGTGTGTCAGTTATTTCCAGATTACCGTATTTATGAGTATGAAATGTGCACCTTTTTTGGCCAAATTGCATCACAAAAATTAGGGTGTGCATTAGATTTGGTGGCGCATTTACATTCACCAGCAAATACTTTTTTTGGTTTCAAGGTTTTGAAAAATGAGGTGCGTATTAGATTTGATGGTGCATTGTTGTTGTTTAGTCGTTTAGTCGTGTCCGACTCTTCGTGACCCCATGGACCAGAGCACGCCAGGCACTTCTGTCTTCCACTGCCTCCAGTAGTTTGGTCAAACTCATGCTGGTAGCTTTGAGAACATTATCCAACCATCTCGTCCTCTGTTGTCCCCTTCTCCCAACATCAGGGTCTTTTCCAGGCAGTCTGCTCTTCTCATGAGATGGCCAAAGTATTGGAGCCTGAGCTGTGTGTGTGTGTGTGTGTGTGATGGTGCATTAGATTCGTGTAAATACAGAAATTTGCACCCATTGCTTAATTTGCCTCAATTGAAGTCAGAGGGACATAGAGGTGCTCAGTTGTGGCTACCCACTCAGTTGTGGGTGGAGGCTCATATAAACTTAAATGCAAAAAGTTGTGGAAATACATCTACTACTACTACATTTTTCCTGCAATATAATACACACTACAGTAGTACCTCCAGTTATGTAACCCTCTGGTTACGTAACTTTCGGGATGCGAAAGCAGCAAACCCGGAAGTATTTTACCGGGTTTGGTTGCGCGTGCATGCGCAGAAGCGATCCTCAGGTTGCGGAAACCTCGGGATCCGACCAGACCTCCAGAACGGATCCTGTCCACAACTGGAGGTACCACTGTATATAATAATAATAATAATAATAATAATAATAATAATAATAATAATTTTTATTTATACCCAGCCAAGGCCGGGTTCAGAGCGGCTTACAAGCAATAATAAAAACAAGTTGAATGATTACAACTTTAAAACAAAATTAAAATACAACAATTAAAATATTGAAACATTAAAATATTAAAATGTAGCCTCCTCGCAGGAGGAGAAGGAAAAGAAAAAAGAAAGAGAGGGAGGGAATCAAATTGGCTCCAAGCCAAAGGCCAGGCAGAACAACTCTGTCTTACAGGCCCTGCGGAAAGAAATCAGATCCTGCAGGGCCCTGGTCTCATGAGGCAGAGCGTTCCACCAGGCTGGAGCCAGAGTTGAAAAGGCCCTGGCTCTGGTTGAAGCCAATCTAACTTCCTTAGGGCCTGGGACTACTAGGGTGTTGCTGTTTATGGACCTTGAGGCTCTCCGTGGGGCATACCGGGAGAGGCGATCCCGTAGGTACAAGGGTCCTAGGCTGTGAAGGGCTTTAAAGGTCAAAAGCAGCACCTTAAATCTGACCCTGTACTCCACCAGGAGCCAGTGCAGCTTGAAAAGCACTGGGTGAATATGCTCCCATGGGAGCCTCGCTGCAGCATTCTCCATCCGCTGGAGTTTCTGGGACAGCTTCAAGGGCAGCCCCGCGTAGAGCGAATTACAGTAGTCAAGCCTGGAGATGACCGTCGCATGGATCACTGTGGCCAGGTCGGGGCGGGAAAATATGATGACATCACTTACAAGCGGCTCATGTTCCCATCCATTGCCCCTGTACTTATCTCTTGGGAAACTAGCTTGATAAGATGGAATCAAACAATGTGTTTGAACAAAGGATTTGAAACTGGCATAAAGGTAGGCATTGCTTTAATGTGCAAGAGGTGAATACACAACAAAAAAAAAATTGACCACAGAAGTCAAGAAAGTATAAATATAGCATATAATCAAAAGAACTGGTTGAGTTACATCCTTGCAGCATAGCTGTTATCACAGATGGTTAAGTGCACATGCCCAAACCATTGGTGGGGGGGTAGATATTTTGCTGCAACTTCAGACAGTGCTAAAGTAGCTTTATCTATCAGCTCTAGCAGGTGTGTGCATTGTTCCTTATCTGGAAAGGCCAGTAGTGTTCTATAAAGGGTGTTTATTTGTTCAAACCATTCTCTCTCTCTACACATACACACACAAAGAGATTAATGGTTGTTTGATAAAAGAGTGGTCACCCAAGCCATAAAAGTATATGATAGTCCTTTCTTCTGACAGGATACCCTGTGAAGGAATGTTTTTCAAATTGCAGTAGTCCTTAAATGGACAGTATTGTAATGTGCAGGAATAACCGAAGACGGTGAAGGAAAATGCAATCTAGGTTTGAAGCATTCAGACTCTTGGCATGTTTCTGTTTCTCCGTGACGTTAGAGTCTTAATCCTCCCCAAAATAGACCCTTATCAATAAAGAAGCTCTGCTCTGCAAATTCTCTTCAATTTACAGTTCAGCTGAGGCAGCAGATAGTTGGAAAGTCAAAAGGCAGCCCCTTGGCTTCACAGTGCCATTTATCTCTGAAAATCAGCAATGTGAAAATTTGCTATTTCAATGGGGCAATCTACTGTCAATTATTTGGACAAAAAGCGCATTGTCTGTGCTTGTTGTTGGGAATCCAAAAGCAGAAAAGTCAGGGGAAGGAGCCAAAACCCCCGGAGAAAGCAGCATGCAAACTAGTTTCACTAAATCCAAGGGCAAAAATAATGCGTCAGCATTCTGGGAGAATTAAAGCGTGATCTACTGTTTATGGAAAATATGTTCTAGTTAGAAATGCACAAATTGCCCACTAATCATAAAGATGAACTGCTTTTGTCAGGTATCTGATCTATTGGAACATGTCTGCTTTTTTAAAAAAATACATATTCATTTATACAGCAATTTTAATCGGGTTCCCCTCCCCTGTCTTCTGTACGTGTAAATAAAACAGTGTTTGTGGCAGGTTTAGTATGAAACTGACACAAATAAATTGAATCCATTATCCTAAACATTATTAATTGCATGAAAGTGGACCTTTCTGATTGGCTGTCTGTGATGTCATATTTGTTTCAGTTAAAGCCAACAAGTACATGGGTATAGCAGCCTGATGCGATTGAAATTCTGTCAGCCTGCACTTTAAGCTCTCCCTCCCAAGTTTTTGCCTCTTGCTTTTCTATATTCGCCTGTGAAAATGCAATCAGAACAGCATTGTATCTTATTGTGCAGTGGAACCATATAAGCTTGGAGTGTTTGATTAGACAAAAGGCATTTTTCACCATTTCATGTTTTCTTTATTGCCGGCTTAAAAAAAAGAAGGCGAGAACAAAGTCTTGCTTTTAGATTGACTTGCCCTGTTCCTCTGCCTCTTATGAAATCTGTGGTCTTGACTTTTAGCATTTCATCCTCTCCTTTTTTGCACCTTGCTGGAAGAGAACTTGGGTTTTCTTTTTTCTTTCTTTTTTTTTGCCTTTGATGAATATTCAGAATGACACCATCTGTCACCCTGCCTTTGCAGAGAAAAGAGGCAGTCGACTCTCTTACAAGGGTGCTTTTTAAAAAGCGAATAGTGATTGCTATCATCTGGGGAAGACTCTGGCATGACATCTGCAGAATAATAAAAGTGGTGTCATGAAATCTTCTGGAACCGGAGGGGGTTAGGTCTGAGTACTGCAGAAAGGCACAGATATATATTTGGAGAGTTAAGTATGGTTTGCTTTGCAGCTGATGAGCTGTGGTTTGGGACTGTCACTCTGGAAAGGTGTTATAGTTGGTACTATGAGGTCTCGACTCCTGTTTCTGATTGCTAGCAAAGAGAGGCACTTTCTCTCACATTTCTTTGATATTCTGAAACTGAAGTACAAGTGGAAGCCAAAATAGACATGATGGCAGCCTCAGATTAAAGTGTCCCCATTTCACACCCCTTTTAAATATAAATCTGAGCAAGTCAGCCTATTTCCATACAGTGAGCATGACGGACTTCATGTTTTAGGAGGCCATTGGCAAATGTCAAGGACTGGCTGGATGCAGAGGAGGGGTGGGAGGCATCAGCTGGGGAACCCCCAGGAGAAGAAGGCTCAGAGCCAGGGGATTGGTGGTGGGAGAATGATGAGTGGTCAGAGGGGGGAAAGGTGCAGACAGGGAGGAGGACATGTCAGAACCAGAAGAGGATCAGGGTTGAGGCTATGGCAGAAAGCATTTCAGACTCCAAGGGTGAAGCAGAGGGTGGAGAGGAGTAGGGCCAAGAGGCAGAGTTGAGACAGGCTGCTGAAGAATCCAGGGAGTCTTCTCCATCTGCTGCGACCATCTCCCCTCTCCCCGGTCTCCTAGAACATGTAGAGAAATGAAAACAACAGAAGAGATGTTGGTTGTGCACAGACGCAGTTTTCAACTGTTTGGGGAAGATCCTGGAGAGGAAGAGGCTTAGATTGTGGTAGGAAGGCAGAGACCTTCAGTCCTCACAGTTTTCTCATTGGAACAAGACCTACAGGGAAGAGTTGCTGAGATAACTAGGCCTGCGCTGGTTTGGTTTCTTTGAATAAAGAGTTAAGTTCACTGGCACCCTGTTTTTTATTGCTGACCTTTGCTTGATGCTGGCTCCTAACAGCGAAGTACCTTCAGGTGGACCCTTTCCTATGTTCATGGGCTCCTACAGGCCTACCTGGCGGTGGCAGCAGCAACAACAGTGAGTAACAACAGCAGCATTCCAAAAAATTCTGGAAGGAAGCAATTGTTTTAATTACCCACAATGCTGTAGCTGTGCTCCAGAGGATGGTGGGAAATTGAAATGGCAGCCTGTTTTCTTTCTTCAATGAGTTGTTTGAAGAGGATGTCACAGTGACTCTCCCCATTGCAGTTTGATGAAGGTGCACTCCATTCTACCTAACTTTGGACCAGACCACTGCGAAGCAGGAGAACATGGCTGGATTCTGGACTGTACCACTTCAGAATACAGCTGCAAATATGAGACTCGTAGTTTTGATCTCTCTTCCATTGTAAAGGACAACCTGGATACAAATCAGGTGGAAGGCTATGCTAATAACTTTGACGGCAATTCTAATAAATTTGGCTGCAATTAACTCCCTTTAATTCAACAGGAAGGTACTTCAGACTAGACACAAAATGTGATTTTGTTTTAACACTTGAAGGAGAGTTCAGAATTTCTGTGGCTCTCCCTCCTTCTTTCTGAAGTGGTACAGTCCAGAATTCTACCTCACTCAATGTCATGCACAGATTGGCTCTTATTATTCCAATCGTCTCATGCAACGGGCACATATTTTGATCTTCAGGTCTCTGTTTGCAAAAGGGATGTCTCATGCTGAAATCCACAGTTCTCTTCTCCAAGGCTACAGCAGTCACCTCATCTGTGACTGCTACTTACCCTCACTGCCCTCCTGTAGTTTGCCTTTAATGTGTCTTGTGCACATGTAAATGTCACAATAAAGAAATATATACACATCTGGTCAACTAAGTGCTGAGAGCATGTTATCAGGAAGTGCTTTTCCACATCACACTCATTATTTGAATAATACCAGCAGTCTAGTTTCGAAGTAGGAAAACAGGATAATTATACTGCTAAACGAGCCTCTCTGTGTACATTGCTCATGTTTAGTTGTTCTGGAGAATATTGTGTTCTCCCACACACCCTGTAACAATTAGGACAGGTGTAAACTTTTTTGCTGAGATTCATAGACACTTGTCCTTAAGAAATTTTAAGGAGTAGGCAGCATTTTCTTACCTTTCTTATTATGAGAACTATGCTACACAATCCTTTTAAGGAAATGCATGGAGTTGCAAAATCAGTCCAAATGAGCTCAGACTGTTGTAGATGAAAATGATGCTGCCGCCTGCACCTCACTTTGTTCTGTTGTTCTGGATGAGGGTTATGCCACTGTCATATATCTAGTGCAATAGGTTAGATCTAGCAGAGGTTATGGAAGGTCCAATGTCCTACCCAGTTCAGACGTCCAGGATAAAACCAAGCTGCTGTAGGTAGTCCTCAGTCAAACAATATTATTACAAAGGTTGGCATGCCAGCCCCCAATCTTTGCCGAGCAGTGCACAAGATTCTAGGTGGTTCCAGAATGTGGTTTTGAATAGGGAAAGTCGGGGGGGGGGGGAATAAGTCTGTAAAAGACAGAAAACATGTTGAAACAAAGATATGGGTGAGATGAAGACTATTAAGAGTAAATGTCTTTTTTTTAATTGGCAAAATCTCTCCTGCAGTTTTCACCCAGCCCTCTGTATAACTCTATGCCAGATGGATAAATGTTTCCCATAGTTACCTATAGGTATCCACATCCCTAAGTGTGTGTGTGTGTGTAAATGACACATTGCTACTTTCAGTAGTATTCCTGCCCTTGCATTGCCTATCATGTTTCATGCCACTTTACAGCAGACTCTTTGGTACAGCTGAGCATTTAACTCTCCCTTCTCATTCACATCTGTTAGTCATGTGTGAGAAAAGGACTGTTGGACAAAGCCTTGGGGACGGTCGGTAACTGACACTTGAGTGGCTCTCCTCCATCTACAAATGACCTAGACAAGCACAGCAGAGCAGCTATTAGCAAATCGACTCTCCAGTGTACAACTGATAGTCTGTTCTTTTTGCAAGATTGCCTTAAGCTGGGACTCACAGTGGGCTTTCCAGTTAGGCAGAAGGTATGTTAGGACATACAAACGTACAGGTCACTCAAAATCATTGACAGATGTAAGTACGGGCAAGGTGAAAACCACGGGAATCATACGGAGAAATAGAAAGGAGCAACGGGACTTGAGAATACTGCGCCCAAATAGTAGCAGGGAATACTTGCATTAGAAAAACATTGTGTGTTGATGCAATATGTCTTCTACAAAATCAGCCAAGTAGCCTCTCTAAAGCAGCCTCCTTATTTTGGCAGGCAGACGTTCCCTAAAGAGGAGGATGGAGGATTTTGCAAAAACCGGGGGGCAGTTCCTCCTAAAAAAAATTGTTTAAATGTTATATGTTAACTTGGATTTTTGAATTTGTATTTCTGGGCTGGGGGACTATTTAGGGGCTTTTCTTGGGGAGTGTGCTTTTTATTAGTTGGTATATATTAGTATAGTTCTTTGTTTTAATTATGTATGCAGTGCTTTTGTGTTGTAACTTTGTGTTGTGAACCACCCTCAGCCCTACAGGTATAAGATGGTATACAAATGTAAAAAATAAAAATAAAATAACAGCATCTCTTTGGCCACTATGTGCATCTCTTAGGTCTTTGTGAAAACAGAGTTCTGGACCACATGGGTCATTGGCCTAATCCAAGAGCCATACTTCTTATGTTCTTAATAGGACTGATGCATTTAAAGAGCTGCCTGGGTGGGTAAGATGGGGCTGATGAACCCTTATCTCTCCTAAAGTTTCTCCTCCTGGTGGGGGTTACTTAGAATAATATAATTGTATAATTGGAAAGGATCCCAAGGATCAAATAGTGCAGCCCCAGCAATGCAGGAATCACATCTAAAATCCCTGGCAGTTGGCCATCCAACCTGAGTTTAGAAACCTCCAGTCAAGGAGAGTCCACCAGAGAGCCAGTGTGGTGTAGTGGTTGAGAGTGGTGGTCTCGTAATCTGGTGAACCGGGTTCGCGTCTCCGCTCCTCCACCTGCAGCTGCTGGGTGACCTTGGGCTAGTCACACTTCTCTGAAGTCTCTCAGCCCCACTCACCTCACAGAGTGTTTGTTGTGGGGGGAGGAAGGGAAAGGAGAATGTTAGCCGCTTTGAGACTCCTTAAAGGGAGTGAAAGGCGGGATATCAAATCCAAACTCTTCTTCTTCTTCTTCAGCTTCTGAGGTGGTCTGTTCTTCTGTCAAACAGCTGTTACTTGTGTGTCGAGACCCCACAGCCACCCCCTCGTTGGAAATAACTCACACAAGGACACGGATATTAGGTTTATGTTATTGGGCAAATTTTGACCACAACTTTATTGAAATTACAGAATGTGAGCGGTACTGGCTTAGGCATTGATTGGACCTGACTATATCTGACTCCTGCCCATTGTGCAGGAAGTCCCCAGTAAGGGTAAGGTAGGGGGAGCCCTGTCGATGCGAACCAACTCAAGCTCCCCCTGGTGTTCCCGTCGGGGTCGTGTCAAGGCCTTAGCCCCCCAGTCAGTCTTCAGACTAGAACAATACCCCCGGATTCCTTTAACGGAATACCCTTAAGCATGGAGGGGCAGGTGATGGCCACACCTCCCCTCCCCCACACAAGGTCAAACAATGCCTAACCACAACCCTAACAAAGGTGTGACAATTGATACGAGGTAGGCGAAAACCAAGTGGCCAGTGCCAATTTGCCAAGTGGAAAAATTCCTACTAGGCCCCTCGGACAACCAAGGCGACCAACCGAAGTGCATAGCAAAGCCATTGCCTAACTTGCAAAATAGGGACGGAGGGTGGGAAGCGAGCCAAAGAGGAAGTCCTCTGGTTTGCTCCTCCATTTAAACGGCCCTGGCCATGCCCCCCGGCCAGCGGATTGGCTGGCTGGGCTCTGACGTGGCCGGGATCCCCCAGGCAATGGGGGACAAGGTCCCCCGCCCCCGGTGGGGAGTGGGTGGCCATGCGGTCCACCGCAACTCCTCCCCACTGGGAAGTGGAGCGGATCTCTAGAGCCCCACTGGGAGAAAAGCAGCTGAGAGGAAGCTGCTCAAGTGCAGGCAGTGGAGAACTTTGTGTCTCCCTTCCCCACTTTATAATAAAGCATCCGACCTATGTGGTAACACATGAGTTGTGCAACATCTAATATGGCTGTAAACGTCTTGCCTAGATGCTTGAAACTGAGTACATTTCTTGAATTTTGTCAGCAGTACAAAGAGGCTCCAAATAGAACGCACAGACTTTGCACCAATGAAATTGGCAGATAATTATTCAAGGAACTTCACTCAGTGCTTTTGAAGGGCCAGGGACTCCCAGTACCTTTGCATACTGTTTTAAAACGCGAACATGCACGGAGTTGTGACTTATTTGTTGGGCTGGATCCAGAAATCCTCCCCCAAAGCAGTTTTCTGTTCCCATTTACAATTCAGAACATTCAAAGCACAGCTGTGTTTTGGAAAATTGTTCTTTCCCCCACACAGCACAGCAGTTACTGCTGTAATTGCCATGTTAAATATGTTTAGGGATACAATAGTCACCAGTACTTGTGGCTGTTCTTTTTGAAAGGCATAGAGGTCGGGTGCTTCCCATGTTCATTTAAGCCTGTTTGAAAATGGCAAAATGCCATTCCGCTAGCAATGCCCTGCTATGTCGTGAACTTATTTTCAGGTGGGCGGCCGGGGGGGGGGGGAGAGGCAAAGGAAATTCCGAAGCAGCAATACAGTGATACCTCGGGTTACATACACTTCAGGTTACATACGCTTCAGGTTACAGACTCCGCTAACCCAGAAATAGTGCTTCAGGTTAAGAACTTTGCTTCAGGATGAGAACAGAAATCGGGTTCCGGCGGCGCGCCAGCAGCAGGAGGCCCCATTAGCTAAAGTGGTCTTCAGGTTAAGAACAGTTTCAGGTTAAGAACAGACCTCTGGAACAAATTAAGTTCTTAACTTGAGGTACCACTGTATTTTAAATGTTTCCAAATAGGAACACCTCTTCTTTGCACACATTAGTGTTCCACTCCTAAGCAATGCTCAAAACTGGGATACATATTTCATACTCATCCTGCCAAAAGATCAAAGAACCTTGTGTCACCTTAAAAACTAACAAGTTTGTTATGGCAAACATTTTCATGGATTACAATCTGCTTCGTCAGAACATCAGGATGTCTGTGTTCTCAGGAACTGTTTTGTGAACTACAGCTGTTAAGTTAGTAACTATCACTGTAACATCGACACTCTGTTCCCCGAACATTTATATACACACCTGCAACTCAGGACAACACTTCATGCTTTTGACGAAGTGGACTGTAGTCCAGGAAAGCTTATGCCACAATAAAGTTGATAGTCTTTTACAACAAAAAATGACTAATAATAATAATAATAATAATAATAATAATTTATTTGTACCCCGCCCCGCCCATCTGGCTGGGTTTCCCCAGCCACTCTGGGCGGCTTCCACAGAGACCAAAAATACACTAAAATGTCACACATTAAAAACTTCCCTTAACAGGGCTCCCTTAAGATGTCTTCTGAATGTCAGGTAGTTGTTTATTGCTTTGACATCTGATGGGAGGGTGTTCCACAGGGCGGGCGCCACTACTGAGAAGGCCCTCTGCCTGGTTCCCTGTAGCTTTGCTTCTCGCAATGAGGGAACCGCCAGAAGGCCCTCGGCGCTGGACCTCAGCGTCTGGGCAGAACGATGGGGGTGGAGACGCTCCTTCAGGTATACTGGGCCAAGGCCCAGAACAAAGAGTCTGGTAGCACCTTAAAGACTAACATGGCTACTGTTATGTATTCAGTGGTCTGTGTTTGCCTGAGTTTGAGTCTGGACTAAGGATTCTGAGCTCCTGTATTCTGATTTGATAAATGATGTCCAATCACAGAACATTTCAGGATTTGGGCCTCTGCCATTGGCCCTTGAACTCATGAGTCATGATTCTCAGCTTGGAAGTTCAGCCAGCCAATCAGCTTGGGAGTGGGAGTGGCCCAGGCTCTCAGGAATGTATATAAGCAGTTGCTTTGCCCCTGTTTCCTAGTTATGTAGTTCAATAAAGGTTCTTGCTGTTATCACTGCACCTTGCCTCATGGGAACCCACCTACACTTCAGGTACCCTTTTGGAAATTCTCAAAGCATGCATTTTTACATTTGCAGTCAATTGAAAATTTGCTTTTCTAGGTGCTGCTAAAATACATGAATTTTACCAATAACAAAGAAGTACCTCTCTCTCTCTCTGGCTACTGATTTTATGCTGAATTGCTCACATAGTTAAGGAATATTTTCCCTGGCATTTAACCTACATCTACTTTTCTGCAGACTCAACTCCTTGCTCCTTACTGCCCTTCCGCTTTATCTGATGTCCTTTTAAATATTTGAAAACTGTCAATATGCCCCCTTCACCTTCTTATTCTCTCTGTAGCAAATATAAACCCTGTTCCTGCAGCTTTGCCTTGCGTAACTTGTCTCCTAAACTTTTTATTATTCTCACATAGTTCCTCCTGAATGCTTTCCAATTTGTCAACATCTTTTCTCCTAGCTGATTTATATTTCATGAAACGCAAAATGCTGTGGCAAAGGTCCAGATTCAGGTACCCTTGCCTACCATCTCCATTTTGAAGCAGCAGTAACTGTAAGTGCTTTGATTTGTGTGGGGTGCAAACTAGAATAGGTGATTTCATTGCTTCAATTAATGACAGGATTTTTTTTGTCATTGCTGTTCGCTTTTTTCCCCTCCTGGAGAGGAAGATGTTTCAAAACAAAGGACCGTGCATCACTTTTCAAGTGTGTTCATGCCATATATTTAAAGCAAACCTCAATAACAATCCTGGAAACTGTAGTTTGTTAAAGGCACTGAGAATTTTAGCTCTGTGAGGGGTACATGACTGCTCCCAGAAATCTTTGGGGAGGGAGAAATGTGCTTTAAATGCCCTTAGTATGGAAAATGAGAATAAACACATATGCTAGGAAATTAGTGGAGTTTGCATTCTGTGGCAATTACAGTTGCCTCTATAAAAACAAATCCAGTTTCTTCAGTAATATGTGTGTGGCTTCTGGAAGCCTGTGATGGATGATAAACGATGGATGATTTCAGGGAATTACCATATTGTGTGCTCAGTTTAGTTAATAGCATTCCGACAGGTTCACATCCAATCCCTGGGCAAATACAGGATTTCATAAGCCCAAAGTATGTCCTTCAGGCACCCAATCAGCCTTTTTGAACAATAATGTGGCAAACAAACAATATAAGTAGACAGATACCAGAGCAGCAGATGTGTAAGTCACGACAGAAATGTATTCACTGAGCCATTAGCTAGTACTGAGCCTATTACAGTTAAGTGATTCCAGATGTTATTATTTAGTATCCTTGAGATATAAAATATACCTAAAATTTTTCATTTCCAGTTTATTTGATATACCTCCTGTTTCTAGCTCACATTGCTTCTAACTATTGACTCAAAACTGTGACTTTATGAAAACAACAACAACATACCCCACCCATCTGGCTGGGTCTCCCCACCTACTATGGGAAGCTCCCAACAGAATATTAATAAAAAAGTGACCACATCAAACATTAAAAACTTCCCTAAACAGGACTGCCTTCAGATGTCTTCTAAAAGTCAGATAGTTGTTTATTTCCTTGACATCTGATGGGAAGGCATTCCACAGGGTAGGTGCCACTACCAAGAAGGCCCTCTGCCTGGTTCCCTGTAACCTCACTTTTCACAGTGATGGAACCACCAGAAGGCCCTCGGAGCTAGACCTCAGTGTCCAGGCTGAACGATGGGGGTTCTGTTTAGGGCTTTAAAGGTCAGCACCAACACTTTGAATTGTGCTTGGAAAGGTACTGGGAGCCAATGTACTGGGAGTTGAGTGAGGGGGGCCCCATACCCATTTGTTGTCTTGCACAGAGTTCTTTGATCCTTTGTTCTCTTAATGGCCTATCAGGAGACTAGCCTGGCTACTTACCGGAATTAGAAGTCTTTGCTTGGATTTTAATGCTTGCTAGATCCAAGGATTAGAAGCATCTGGTGCACAGTTTAGCACCCCAAGGTTTAATTAAATTCTAACCCTTACTGGTTCCAGAAATTTTGGAGAGGTCTAGCACCCCTGAATTAATAAGTGTGTGTGTGTGAGAGAGATTTTATTTTATTAATATTATAGCACTTCTCTAAAATGATTTTACATCTAAAAAAGAGTTTTCCAATTGCTTACATTTTTAGGCACACCCCAAAATAAAACCACAATAAAAGTTAACATAAAAAATTAAAAACTTAGAGCAGCATAGAAATTATCAACCCCTGGAATTGAAGGAGATGCACAGTTCAATCCTAACCATCTCTATTCAGAAATAAGTCCTACTGAATTCACTGGGTCTCTCACTGCTGAGTGGGGTCAGGATTGGATTCTTAGGGATTAATCATCACTCAGATCAGTAGATAACTAATAACAATTCCCACCACCTAAAAAGAGTTCACCAAAATGAGTTAAAGTGACAGGAATCCAATGTATTTTTCCTTGTTGAATGCAACCGAAACGTTACTGTTTGTGATGGAGAATGTATGTGAGTTCAGTGCTGGCCCATATCATTGCCATTTATTCAAGACGTGGCTTAGTAACATTGCACAATAGCCTTCTGCTGCCACCTTTTCAATTTATTTCCTCTCACTCTTCAGTGTTAGTTTCCTTTGACCTGGTATTTTCCAATCTGGGTAATCTTGCTGCATCAGCTTGACGTTTTGCAGTGGGAGCCGAGGCCAAAAGCATAACTAAAAAGGCTTCCTGCTGGGGCATTAAGAATTTGATCTGCTCTCATGCAGGAAATTATATGCTACCACATCTGTTACATTCCAGGTGTTGCAAATTCAAACTTTAACAAATGATAGCTTTAAAAAGAACCAAACAAAAACTTGGGCAATTTCCTCCTCTGTAAAAATCCCACAATGTGAGTGAGTGTTCTAAAGCCTAGGAATGGTATTTGTAATTATTTTCCGCCTACGTCGCTTCAGAATTCAAGTTATTGTTATATCTTGTTATAATCAATGCCTGCTCTCCCGCATAAACCAGCAACCCACCAATTAAATAATCTATTGACCAATGGTGCTATTGATAGAAAGCAGATTCTAGTAGTGGCTGTTTCTATGATGGAAATCTTTTCAAAACTAACTCTTACTATAGAACTTTTAAGGTGCAAGGTACCTTGCATCTTAGGAACATAAGAAGGGCCTGCTGGATCAAGCCAGTGGCCCACCTAGTCCAGCACCCTGTTCTCACAGTGGCTGACCTATGCGAAGAGCAAAAGGAGGACCTGAGCTCCACAGCTCCTGTGGTTTCCAACAACTGGCATTCAGGTAGCTCAGCTGGTAGAGCATAAGGTTCTTAAACTCAAGGTCATGTGTTTGAGACTCACATTGGGCAAAAGATTCCTGCATTGCAGGGGGTTGGACTAGATAACCCTTGGGTTCCCTTTCAACTCTTCAGTTCTAAGGTTCTAAGAAGATACTTTTTCTGCCGGTTGAGTAAAACATAACCATCATGACTGGATAGCCTTATTCCCTATGAATTGGTCTAATCCTCATCCAAGTTGGTCTCTGTCACTAACTCTTGTGGGAGCGAATCCCATATTTTAACTTGGTGCTGTGTGAATAAGTACTTTCTTTTGTCTTCCCTGAATTTTCCAACACTTGGCTTCATTACATGCCCTTTTCTGATGTTTTCCTAACTTTTCTCTTGTATTTCCTGAAGAACAACCCAATAAAGTACATCAACTAAAGCCGAGTGTTCCCTAAGTCTATAACTGTAGATGGTGGAACTGAATCTAGGTTTTCCACATCAAAACCCAATAGTCTTTTTGTCAAACACCTTCAGAAGGTACAATATATTTGATATATTTTATCTATATTACGTACTTTTAAAAATTATGTTTGGCGTTTGTGTAGCTAGAATCTAGTGCATGCTTACCTGGCGGGAGTAAGCCGCATTGAACATAGTAAGACGTTCTTCCGAATAAGCATGCATAGGATTGCATTGTGTGTCTGCAATTTTGTCTATTTCTCTAGCATTTGTGTTTTTGTATTTTATTTGTGCTATGCATAGGAAGTTGTATGTGTTTTCACCATTTGTGGACACATGTTTGCTTTTTATGGAATTTGAGAAAGACAACAAATCACTGATACTGGAATTGGTGTTAAATATGTGATTGAAGCAAAGCCATAGGTTATGATTTTGAGTGCTTTTTATTCTAGGAGATCTAAATTTGTACCTGGCACAGGAAGAGTCCCAGCAGCGGTTATTCTCTGTTCCAACAGTGGAGTGCAACCAGTCCAAAATCAGAAGCTACTCATATTGCATGTTATGGTTGTGGTTTTTTGCCAACTCTAAAAAATGCCTGTCTGTTGCTGTAAAGATCTGTTGTTCTTTTGTTAGTGATGGGAGACAGTACTGAGTGAGCACGTAGAGCTATCCTTTAGCGTACTCCATCTTTTTAATTAGATTTCAGAAAGACTCCGTTTCCTCTGGCTGGACATTGAGTTGAAAGTGGCTACAACCAGGCTAAGAATATTTCAGAACAGCTGGGAAATGGTCCCTCCAGGGTTTGGGTTAGGACAGGTGCTTTATAATTTGGACATAAATGATTTAGAGTTTAGGGGTGAGCCGTGAGATGGCCAAGCTTGCTAAAGACACTGAATTATTCAAGGTACTAAAAACAAAAAGGAATCGCAAGAAGCTTCAAAAGGCTACCCCCAAGCCAAGTGAATGGGCATCAAAATGGCAAATGCTGTTCAAGTTCATGTAAAGTGCTACACATTGGGGCAATAAATCCTAACTCTATGTCAGCACTGATAGGTCATGAACAGACAGTGACTGACCAGGAAAACAACAACAACAATGGGCATAGCCAGGATTTTTTTTTTTTGGAGGGGGCAGGCCTTTTGTTAGGGGGGCAGAACTTCAGTTAGCAATTTATTTTTATTTTTGATTTAGGGGGGCATCTGCCCCCCGCCCCCCTGGCTACACCCATGATAATAATTATAGCAGCAGTAGCAGCAGCAGCAGTAGTACCCCACCCATCTGACTGGGTTGCCCCAGCCACTCTGGGTGACTTACAACAAAATATAAAAACACAGTGAGACATCAAGGATCTTGGCATCACATGTCAATGAAAATGTCACCTTGGTAGCTTTGAAAAAGGTGAAACCTGTGTTAGGCAGTATTAGTAAAGTGATCTAACATAAAACTGCCAATATCATAGTCTCTTTATGCTGGGATGGAAAATCTGCAGTCCATGCCTGGCCCAACAAGCCATTTTTAATGACCTGACAAATTTTACTGATCAATCACCACTGTGAGCTGGTCAGAGTGGAAAGGCGGTGGCATAGCTAACCACTCAGGTGCCTCTCCACTGCCTCCTCCTCAGCTGTAGGGCAGCTGAGGGAGAGGCAGTGGGCAGACGCAAGCCCCACGCTGCCATTTCAGGAGAGATGTGTGGCTCGGGCATGCTGCAGGCCCCATGGTAAGTGCCGGCCCCAGCAGTGTGGTGCCCAGTGCCAGCCGTGTTTCGTTACGTTTTTTGACTGAACTAAAAAGTTTTGTGAGCCCATTTTTTTTTAAAAAAGCTCATATTTTTGTCACCCCCATCAGTGATGACACCTGTGGTGGCCTGCACCCACCACACCCACCTTCCTCCACCACTGTGGAAAGGAGAGTTCTGTTCTGCTGCAACGCTCCCCAAGCGCTGGAGCAAATCCACATTTTCCTTCTTGTTTATGGAACACTCTGCCCAGCATTAAATGGCGAAGGCTTACTTAGCCCCACTACTGAAGCCATCGCCATAACTGTCCCGCTTACATTGGCACAGACTGTTGCAGAAATGGTCCAAAACTGCTTAGTGCTTCCTCTATTGAAGCAACAGGTATGACTGGGAGGCACAGTGAGTGTGACCTGCATGAGTAAAGACTGTATGTTCTGTGTACGTGGTCTACATGTGTGGGGCTTGTGTGTGCTGCAGGGGTGGTGAGGTAGTGAATGTGTGACCTGTGTATATGTGTGGGGGTGTTCATATGTAGTGAATGTCTGTGCTGTTGTATTTTGGTTCAACCTTTAGGCTAGAAAATGTTAGGCACTATTGTTTTATAGATCTATGTTGCAACCACACCTGGAATGTACTCTACATTTCTGCTGCCCTATCTCAAAAAGGAGCTGGAAGAAGGGCAGAAAAGTGCAACCAAAAATATGTGTTTCTGTGTTGAGCCTCTGTGATGTTGTCCATGGAGTTGGTCAATTCCAAAAAGCTTCTTAGCAAGCAGTTCTCTTCCAGTCTCACAGTAAAATGTCACATTTACAGAATCGGCTTAAATAACAATGGAGGCTGCAGCATGTTAGCAATAATTCTTGTTATGTCTAGATCTTAATGACAATGCTCAATTCGAGTGATGTTTTATATATCAGTCTACACTTTAGTGTGACAGGAGTTTCCTAGCAAGACATCTTAGCAGGAGAGAGTCTAAATTAGAGATACTGTAGGTGAATGCTCCGAAGGTCACCATGAATTAGAATACCCACCCGAGATCCTAGGAATTTCCCAAACCAATTTGAGTGCTTTGGAAAATGGTCTACTCCTTTCCCCCACCCTGTATCCCCACTCCTACAAAAACTAACAGAGCAAAGTTGCTCCCACCACCTTGCTTAGGGGCTTAGGCATGTCTTCTTGTCTCTGCACCTCAGATTTCAGCCCATGCAAGTTAATGGAATGAAGCTGTTCCAGGGAGTCAACTGAATTAAACCCTGCTACCCTCCAGTTTGGATTGAAATTCAAGTTGGATAATAATTTGGGGGCTTTTCAAGGTCACCTCTTTTCTGAGGCAGGGTTTAATGAGCCTGTCTCAGGATAACTTCTCAGGTCTTTCTAGCCTACATAAATACTGCCATGTTCACCCCAGGACTCTGAGTGGCAAAGTATCAGGAGTTTAACTTCCTTGGAATGAGGTGGTATTTTGCGATATATATGGTAGTTCATTGACGTGCACACATATAAGCTGAACATACCATATTTTTTGCTCTATAAGACTCACTTTTTCCGTCCTAAAAAGTAAGAGGAAATGTGTGTGCGTCTTATGGAGCGAAGGCAGGCTGCTCAGCTATCCCAGAAGCCAGAACAGCAAGAGGGATTGCTGCTTTCACTGCGCAGTGATCCCTCTTTCTGTTCTGGCCTCTGAGATTCAGAATATTTTTTTTCCTTATTTTCCTCCTCAAAAACTAGGTGCGTCTTGTGGTCTGGTGCGTCTTATAGAGCGAAAAATATGGTAAGTGGAGAACCACTTCAGCAGACGCTGCTCCCCCATTTGATTTCTCAGAGGGGCCCCCAAATCCTTCAGAGCCCCCAACAAATCCTACAACCCTAATTTTCCCTCAGCCTCATTTGGCTCTCTGTGCCTCAAAGCTAAACTTGCAGTTGTTTTTTACAAAAAGACTTAATAACATCGTTTCCTACAGGGAGGTTGGAGGAGAAGGGGCTGACCTGCCATTCAAATAGTTGCTGGTCATTGTGAGGGACAGCCATTGCTAATCTCTATATCATAAGGGAATCTGAGAGGCTAGAAGTGTACACCCTGTCTGATCATTTTATCAGTCTCTTCCTGTCAAGAGTCGCTTGAGAGGAATCCTTGAGAGGTCATCGCTGAAGAGCCCTCAGGCTTAAAGCAACAGGGATGATAAGGACCACATGTACAGATTTCCAAAATCTGTCAGATACAGTTCTTGAGGATGCTTTTGCATCAATTATGGTTAGTAATATTTTATAAGGCATTGCAAAATAAGCTCATTCTGTGCTGATTTCTTTTTAAAGGGAAGCTTGCAAGATACTTTTTTCAGGTACTTCAAACCAGATTTCTCAGACACTGAAATATAGAAATCCATATAACTGTCGAATGTGAGCATATCTTATGTCAAGGGGACGCACGTGGCTTCCTCAGTTTAGCTTTACTTTGGCTTGCTTTTTGTGTAAGCACATTTGAGATATTAAGCATCTGAAATCTGTATCGCCCAAAGGCAGGAAGGCATCTGATAGGGGGTTGCCTGGGAAACACGCCTGCCCATCGATATTCATTTTTGCTGTCCTTTGCATTTAGAGAAGGGATCGTTCTTAGTTATATATCATTTCCTCGGGAGCCTCAGATTCACTGGGAAGACAAAAATCTAATTGTTTTTAGAACAATCCAGCACCGTTTTCTCATTTGCAGCTCCCTCCATCAGAACGCTTTAAAAAACAAAAAGAAAAAAGCACCATGGAAAGCCCCCAAGTTGACAAATTCTGCTTGAAATGGCATTATGGAAATACGGTTGTCTGTTTTAGATGCAGCTCACGTGTGATATATTCAGGCTGCCAGTGGAAAAACCCACTCTCTCTCCAGAGAGCTGTTCTCTGATCAGTTGGAGTAGATTATTCCTTCAGCTTTAATAATTCAGACTCCCTGTCTGCTTTACAGGGTGTTTTCCTCTCGCTAGGAAGACACAAACTGTAGGCTGGGGGAGTCCCCACAATCTTTGCCTCATATTTTTACACAAAAGACAAAATCATGACCATATCTGCTTATTTTCCATTTTTTAACAAGCAATCTAGCAGGAAGGAAAGCGTGTGTACTTCTATGCTTATCCCCCCCCCCCACGTCCCCCCCCCCCTGCAATGATTAGATTTTAAAGCAGGTACATTAGCCTGCCTCTCCATGCATTTCAGAATAATAAGAGATGAAGCAAGGTCTTGACATACCTAGGGCAGTCCTCTGCTTGATATATTTACATCAACTCTTTCTTTAAAAAAATGTAAAAGGGCGCTTATTTACTAAATGGTTGAGGGTTGTGGCAGCTTGAGACTGCACATTTACAAGTCATTAAAATTGTCCGTAGGTCCCCGCCCGCCACCCACCCCCTCTCTTTGCAATTCCATGGTAACATATCTGCCATTATTTGATTACACATTTCCTCAATAACAGTGTGATTATGTTCTGCATATCCAAGGGGGATTTGGACTAGCGTTGCTTGAAAAGCAGCTCTCTCTCTTTCTCTTGAGGCATAGCAAAACATTTTTGAAATCGAAGCAGTCTCTGTGCTACAAGATGGGGAGATTCGCCCCAAGACTGAGTGGGGAGAGAGAGAAAATCCAAACTAGGCAAGCACCAGACCTTGGACAGCTCTAAAATAGTTTTAATAGTACCTAAAGTGTTTACTATGTGAAGTTTAATATGTGAACTGGCAAATATGGAACAAGACCTGTATCTTTCAAAAAGCCCTTGCTTTCTCCTAGTCCAGGGGAACTCCCAAGAGACTGCGATCTACTCGCAGAGTTAAAAACTGGCAGTGATCTACCTCCTTTTGGGGGGTGCAGAGCAAAAATGTTGAGCTTTTTTAGGGGGGGAGCCAGTGATCTGCCAGTGATCTACCACAAACATCCAGTGATCTACCAGTAGCTCACGATCTATCTGTTGGACGTGCCTGTCCTAGTCTAATGGGAGACCAAATCATTTCTAAACCAAGATGGTGTTGCCAAAACATCGGGTTTCTCATGTAATATGGAAGCCTGGGGAGATATTTGCGGGGGGTGGGTGGGTGGTGGTAAGTGGATTGGATTGGAGCTACATAACCTTACAGATATTCCTTTGGTTGCTTCCATGCTAGAACCTCTTAGAGCTGAGACATTGCTTCTGTTTGATTCAGAAGAAGTGGAATTAAAAATGGAGGTTCAACACAGCACTTACCGGTACATATGCTATAAGATAGCAGTGCCCTTTCCTATTGTCAAGGTCAGGGGTCAGCAACCTTTTTCAGCCGTGGGCCAGTCCACAGTCCCTCAGACCATGTGGTGGGCTGGACTATATATTTTTTTTGGGGGGGGGGGGAATGAGCGAATTCCTATGCCCCACAAATAACCCAGAGATGCATTTTAAATAAAAGCACACATTATACTCATGTAAAAACACGCTGATTCCTGGAATGTCCGTGGGCCGGATTAAGAATGCGATTGGGCCACATCCGGCCCCCGGGCCTTATGTTGCCTACCCCTGGTCAAGATCTTTCATGTCCACTCATCACTTCCTTCTCATAACAAAGTCAGTTGACAGGACTGTAGTCAAGACACAACTGCTGAGAAAGAGGAAGGAGGTACCAGCATGCTTGGTGGAAACCCTGGTAGGGCTGTAAAAGCGAGTGCAGTCAATCATATGGGGAGGGGGATGAAACCCCCAGGACGTTTTCATATTAAGGTAATTTAAAAGGGCATAATAACACTTTGCAAGGCTACTGGACAGTCTGTTGCTGCAGCTGCATTTTATAGCTAGCTAATTCATTTAAAGGGCACGTGGGTGGCGCTGTGGGTTAAACCACTGTGCTGCTTGGGCTTGCCAATCGAAAGGTCGGCAGTTCGAATCCCCACAATGGGGTGAGCTCCCGTTGTTGGGTCCCAGCTCCTGCCCACCTAGCAGTTCGAAAGCACATCAGAGTGCAAGTAGATAAATAAGTACCGCTCTGGCGGGAAGGTAAATGGCGTTTCCGTGCGCTGCTCTGGTTCACCAGAAGCAGCTTAGTCATGCTGGCCACATGACCTGGAAAAACTGTCTGCAAAAGCAGACAAACACGGATCCCTTGGCCTTTGAAGCCAGATGAGTGCCGCAACCCCAGAGTCGTTCGCAACTGGACTTAATTGTCAGGGGTCCCTTTACCTAATTCATTTAAAATTGCCACGGATCTAGTCTGAAAAACATACAAGAATAGAACCTGGGAAACACTGGAATGGAACGATCACATAATGTTCTGTGAATCTCTCTTATAAGTTAGTGAACAAAGAATGGCAGTTGTAGATGAAAGAACTTGTGTGAAAGAACCTGTGCGATTCTGAGATTGGACACAAACGTGTGTGGGAAGAAATGGCATGAAAAGAGACTCAGCATGCAGAGGAAAGGACAAAAATCCTTCCTGCCACCAGTTCTCATGTACAATTACCTCCACCTCTGGTTTTGTGTACACACACTGAAATAATGTGCTTGCTCTATTGCTACCACCACTGCAGCTGTGGGTGCTTTCAAAACAGGTCTTTATACCACAAACAGATCTATTTTTTCCTGTGTGTGAGATTAGCTGGAAAGGGGGAATGAAGCAATTTTACTAGAAGTCTGCCCTCATCCCTTTAGGATCCTGAAAATCTCACCTCAAAAATCAAGCTTCTAGCCCTCTTGAGGGCACAGAACATTAGTGAAGCTTTCTGAGACTTACGAAGCTCAGAAACAGTAAGTCCCAGCATAACTTTTGCTCAAGAACGCTACTTGTAGATTAGTTTATTGTACCATTTTGGTGCAGCATGCATGCTGAGCTCTTGATCATTGATCACTTCCAGTGTTGTTTTTTTTTAAGGTCTATGTACACAGGCAAAAGGGACGCGGGTGGTGCTGTGGGTTAAACCACAGAGCCTAGGACTTGCCGATCAGAAGGTTGGCGGTTCGATTCCCCGCAATGGGGTAAGCTCCCATTGCTCAGTCCCTGCTCCTGCCAACCTAGCAGTTTGAAAGCACGTGAAAGTGCAAGTAGATGAACAGGAACTGCCACGGCGGGAAGGTAAATGGCGTTTCCGTGCGCTGCTCTGGTTCGCCAGAAGCGGCTTAGTCATGCTGGCCACATGACCTGGAAGCTGTATGCCGGCTCCCTTGGCCAATAAAGCGAGATGAGCGCCGCAACCCCAGAGTCGGTCACGGCTGGACCTAATGGTCAGGGGTCCCTTTACCTTTTTACACAGGCAAAGCCTCTTGCCATGGCCAGAGCCATAATTTGGGCCGGCTAATGGGGTCTCTACAAGAGTAACTGCCCCTGATAATTACTGCAGTGCTCTGTAGTCATCCTGTGTTGCCCCTTCCTTGTGTGGCAAATGACTGGCTGAGGGGCCACTTTGCTAGGAGCCTGTCTCCCTATCTCATAAGAGGACTGCTCAGTGCAGTAGCGTAAGGAAGGGAGATAGGCAAAAGACTGGAGGATAAATCTGCAGGAGTAGCCTCAGTTGCCTTAATGCCTGACAGAGCACCAGTTTTAAAATGGCAAATCATCAAGTTGCATTCTTTCACTACCTTTATGCAGCAATATTCACACGTGGATCCCAAATTGAGGCAGTGTGGTGTTTCTTATTATTTTATATGGGGTGTTGTTGAAAGAAAGAGAACTACAGGTTTATAAAAAGCACCCATTTAGAGCTGTGCTCTGTTTATTAATTTGGCTCCCGTCCTCCTAGAAACTTCTCATCCGATGTGACAAATAAATAGAAGTGGGTGGTGGTGAATTTCTGTTTCATCTGCTCTTCTCTAAGTAGGCCAACTGACATGAAGATATATCTTTCATGTAGATACAGTGCTTTTTTTTCTTTCCTAAAAAATGTTTAGGGGTACTCTCATTTTCCTACTCATATTGAAATACCGTCCCTCAATGAGGGCAAACTTAGATTCACAAAATGTTTAGGGGTATGCATCCCCCTTCATCCCCCCAGAAAAAAAGCACCCTGTAGATGTCCAGATAATTTAAAATTACATAAACAGGGAAGTAGCGTTCTCTTTGCCCTTTCCCCCTGGTCTAAATGGAAGAAAACGTATTCTCTCTGTCAGCCTACAGCCAGACTTTTACGAAACTACGGTGGGGCCCCCCGATCTAGAATGCGCTCATGATGATCCAGCACAGGACCTTACACACCTGGTTGTTATTTGCCCTGAAAGGTGATGTTTGCAGTCAAATCAAGAAGCAGGAAACTGGCACAGAAAACTGGCACAGAGTTCCAATCCAGATTGGGAGTGTGTTTTTGGTTAGGGCCACAGCTCTTTTTCCTTTAAAATAAAAGCGGCCAGTGTGCCATAGAATCATAGAGTTGGAAGGGATCCCAAGGGTCATCTAGTCCGACCCCTGCAATGCAGGAATCTCAGCTAAAGCATCCATGACAGATGACCACCCAACCTCTGTTTAAAAACCTCCAAGGAAGGAGAGTCCACCACCTCTCTTGGGAGTCTGTTCCAGTCCTGAACAGCTCTTACTGTCAGAAAGATTTTGAATGCTTAGTCGGAATCTCCTTTCTTGCAACTTGAAGCCATTGGTTCCAGTTCTACCCTCCAGAGCAGGAAAACAAGCATGCTCCCTCCTCCATGTGACAGCCCTTAAGATATTTGAAGATGGCTATCATATCTCCTCTCAGTCCCCTTTTTTCCAAGTGAAACATACCCAGCTCCTTCAAGTGCTCCCCGTAAGGCTTAGTTTCCAGACCCTTGATCATCTTGGTTGCCCTCCTCTGCACACATTCCAGCTTGTCAACATCCTTATTAAATGGTGGTGCCCAGAATTGGACACAGTATTCCAAGTGTGGTCTGATTAAGCCAGAATAGAGTGGTACTATTACTTCCCTTGATCTGGACACTATACTTCTGTTGATGCAGCCTAGAATAGCATTCACTATGTGTGTCTGACTACACTCAGTTTTCTCTTGCCTCTGTTTCCTGAAACTCAGGAGAACATGACCACTTCCTTCCAAATTTCCGAGCAGTTCCACTTCACCAGTCAGTTCCTTCCTATTGGTGAGGACCAGGTCCAAGATAGATGATCCCCTTGCTGGTGTAAGCACAATTCTATTTTCTTCTTTTAAATTGTGAATAATGTTGGGCCTGAGAAAGAGGCATAATGGGGAGTGCTTTCTGATAGGACTTTTAATCTTATTTCTGTATTCAAGGATAAGTTAAAATGGATGTTTTGAAACCTGCTATGAGCCTTAGTGATACATGGTAATCCAGAGATCAAAACAAATCAATCTGAAGCACACAAAGATAGATGCTGGTGTTCCCACTGGATTTAAATGTGCAAGACTAAACCCAATTTGTCCGATAGCCTGAATTTTGTAATATTTCTTGTACAGGGATTATTGTAGTGTTCCCTCAACAGAGCCCTGTTGGAGGCCATCCAGACCATCGGTCTTGTGGCATTTTGTTTCCCTGTCCTAAACAAATCTTTGCATGCACTCTTCGCACAAGCTACACTTGCTGAAATCCACTCTTCAAAGTAATTATTAAATGTGACCACCCTAGATTAAGCCCCTTAATTTATTTTGCTGAAACAATGAATCTGCAGTTACACAAAATTGACTATAGGCATTCCAATAACTTTCATGCAAATGTGAATGAAAGTTTCTTTTCCGGTCTTTCCTCGAAATGGAATCACAAGGCAGTCAAGTTCAGCTGCTGCTTGTCATGAACTGGCAGGACGATGGGGAGGAGGATTCTGGTGAGGGGTGTAGCTGGGACTGGGGATGGAGAATTTGGTGTAGGAAGTACTCACAGGGTAACAGAGGTTGGGGGTCAATGCACAGGAGCCAGAGCAGCAGGACCCATCTGTTGTGGAGGTGGGGAGATGAATAACAAAATAAATTCTCCTGGCAAACTGGGAATATCCCCTCACGCACGGAGTTTAGGACATTCCACACCTTTCTCAACAGATTCTCTTTTTCTTTGAGAAAAGTAAGTAAACTAAGCTTTAATAATAAAGAAAACGGTAACAAAATAACATAGTGCGAGAAACTGAAGACAACAAAAAGAGGAAAAAAACCAAAAAGAGGCAGTTGGTCCCTCTTAACTGAAACTTAACGGAACACAGAAGGGACGGGCTGATTCCAGAGCATAACACACAAGCCCCGCCCACCAAACATTCTATAGTGGAACCTCGGTTTTCGAACATAATCCATTCCGGAAGCCTGTTCGACTTTCGAAAACCGAGAAACAAAGGGCTGCCAGCAAGTTCTATTGAGAAAAATGGAGAAACGCGTCTCTGAAGCCGTTCGGCTTCTGATGAACGTTTGAAAACGGAAGCATTCTGAAATATACTCGGAGTTGAGTGTGAATTTCATGTTCTTTATTCAGCTCATAGTAGTGAGGAATGAAAGTTCCCCCAAAATATCTGCTTTATATACATTATTTGCACAATGGGTTGCACGCGATTGGCTAATTCTGTGATCCCCTGTAGGCCAATCAGGCTGTGGATTCACTCCACCTGGTGCTGGATTGGGTGGCTCCTGTGGACCAATCATACTGCTGCATTGTTCTAGGACCAATCAGACTGCTGCATTCTGGACCCTAGTGTTCTAGGACCAATCAGACTGCTGCTTTTTGGATCCTATTCAACTCAGTACATAACACATTCACTTCCTGTTTTTTGGCGTTCGGCTTCCAAAACGTTCAGCAGCTGAGATGTTCAAAAACCAAGGTTTGACTGTACTGGGAGGAGGGGTGTGATTCCTCAGCTGGAGTAGGCTTGGAACAGGTGAGGGTCATATGCCTCATCAAGCCCAGGTACTGTGTCTGCTGTACTTTAGACTTGGCTATCTGGATTGACCCTGGACTGCGTTTCCTGACCTTTGGACTTTGCCTGTGTGGATTGACCCCAAGACTTTGAACTTTGGACTTCGCATACTGACTTGCTGCCAGGTAGGCCAGGTGACAGAGCTAAATCTGCTGATGAAATGAACAATGTGCCTGCGTGAGAAGTGCAATGTTGAAAATTCACAAGTTCAAAAGAAAAGCCAGGTAATGGAAAAAGAATTTGTGGGGGGGGGGGGGGAGCCCAGGAAGTGAGACAGTATGACAGTATTTCTCCTCAGACAATTCACACAAAAGCCTATCCTGCACCATGTGACTCAGAGTAGCAAACTTCACTAAAAAAACCCCTCTGCATATAAGAAAAGCATACTGTACAAGAAAGCAAAATGATAAGAGGCTCTCTACTGACACAATTTGACTGGTTTATTTTATTGGTGTGATACTACAGATTAATCACACTTTAATTCTTCCAGATTTATAATTAATAAAAAACTCACATATGGCAAACCTCGGTCTGGTACAAGTTGATAGGAAACCCACTGAGAAATCACGCAATTGAAACGAGGACATGGTAATTCCTTCCTTTTTCCTGTAATTACTGCAATTATTTTCTTCAGTCCAGTGGACCCACCTCTCCTCCCCCAGCCTGCCTCTGCCTTCAGTATTATGCCCCAGGGCATTCGCCATACTTTGAAAGATGCTAATAGGACTTTCTGTTTACAATTAAACTTGAAAACTATCCAAAGTTAGAACAAGTCCCACGGAGATCCCCAGGGAATTATGGGAGCCATGGTTTGTTAAGGGTGCTGAGAGCTGTTAGGAGGCCCCTATTTCTCTCCCACAGCTACAATTCTCTGGGAAGAGGGATAGATTGATAAACTATTCTGAAAACTGTAGTTCTGTGAGGGAAATAAAGGCCTGCTAACAACTCTCAGCACCCTTAAAAAACATAGCACTTTAAATGTATGGTGTGAATGTGGCCTTAGCTATGGGGCCAATCATATTTCAGGAGCAGATGCTGCAGGGAACCCACATGACATCCAAGGAGATTGTAGCTCCCTCCCTTTCATCATATTTTCCTTCTCTTTAATATTGACCCCTTCTTCTTTTTTTACACTTGGCCCAATATACCAGAAGGAGTGTCTCCATCCCCATTGTTCAGCCCGGACACTGAGGTCTAGCTTTGAGGGCATTCTGGTGGTTCTCTCACTGCAAGAAGTGAGGTTACAGGCAACCAGGCAGAGGGCCTTCTCGGTAGTGGTCCACACCCTGTGGAACGCCCTCCCATCAGATGCTAAGGAAATAAACAACTATCTGACTTTTAGAAGACAGCTGAAAGCAGCCCTGTTTGCCCTGGAAGAGGAAGGCGGGTGCGTGGTGCGCACTGGGTGTCAGCTGTAAGGGTGGGTGACATTGCTGCACCACCACCCCACTTGCTGCATGGGCAGTGTCCCCGAACGCTCGCTGTGTGGGTGGTGGGCCGCTAGGAACGATGCTGCGGTGGGCAGCTACTGGTGCCAGCCCCGACGCTCATCGTGTGGGTGGCTAGTGGCGCCCCTCCCAACGCTCGCTGTGAGGGTGGCGGGTGGCTAGCAGTGCCCCCCCCATGCTCCCTGCATGGGCAGCGGGCAACTAAGGACGCTCGCCGTGTGGGCGGCTAGCTCCGCCACCACACCGCTCCAGGGGCCGTGGCAGGTAGCTCCACCCCTGCCTGTTTGGGGAAGTTTTTAATGTTTGATCTTTTATCGTGGTTTTTGGTATTCTGTTGGGAGCCACCCAAAGTGGACGGGGTAATAATAATAATAATAATAATAATAATAATAATAATAATACACTCCTCTGCTGTGCTTGTTGATCATTCATCTTTCATATAAAACTATTGGTCTGACAACTTCCTCCAACACTTTTTCACTCAAATATGATTTGTCTAATGTCTGAGAATTGTTTTTTTTTTTTAAAAAAACTGATCCCCACCCCTCGAGCCTTCCATGTCTTACTGCATGGTATACATCAAAGGATAGCTGATCGGGTGTTAAATCTGCGCTCCAAGTGAACAGATTCCCACAGGGCTGATGGTATTTGGCACAGGGCGGAAGCACTGATTAATGCTAACAATTAGTTCTTGGCTGCTTCAGTGTGACCTTAGTTGTGATCAGTGGGACAAACAAGTGATTTATGAACACACACAAATATAAATGCATCATGGATTAGCAAGGGGAAAATTAAGTGACCCAAGAAATTTCTTTGAACGGTGTGCTTAATTTTTGCTGTTTGGTAATAGGAGGTTGTGGTTTCCTCAGCTCAGGCCATGTGCATAGCAGTTCACAATTGTACACAGCTTCATGCAATAATGTAAATCAATTGTATAATGTAAGGATAGTGGCAACTACTATCCTTGTACTCTGTTCACACAGTGTTCAGACTAGGGTGTGATGTTCTCTATTGCTCCCCCCCTTTATTTGGTATTTCCTTTAAAGAAAATTTGTGGGAGGGGGCAGCTTTACAAAAAAGGGGCTGGAAACTGGTATGTTGATATACTGATATACATACCAAGGGGGCTAAGCTGGTGAAGCCAGTGTGGTGTAGTGGTTAAGAGCGGTGGACTTGTAATCTGGGGAACCGGGTTCGCGTCCCTGCTCCTCCACATGCAGCTGCTGGGCGACCTTGGGCTAGTCACACTTCCTTGAAGTCTCTCAGCCCCACTCACCTCACAGAGTGTTTGTTGTGGGGGAGGAAGGGAAAGGAGAATGTTAGCCGCTTTGAGACTCCTTAGGGTAGTGATAAAGAGGGATGTCAAATCCAAACTCCTCCTCCTCCTCCTCCTCCTCCTCTTCTTCTTCTTCTTCCCCCTTTTCTTCTCCTTTGCCTATTTCATTCATAGACAAATTAAATATGGTGAGAGGGTGTAGCCCAAGCTCAGCAATGTTAGCAAGTCTGCCCCAGCAAAATGTGCTTTAGATTGGCAAATAATGGGGATGGCATATCAAAAAGGTGCCTGCATCCAGCACTGAATGCGCATTATCATGCAGTGTGGAACAACTTAAGATCATTTACTAACAGACCCTCCCAGTTTCCCGGATTTACAGAAGTCATGCTGGTTTCTGGCTTGATCCCAGAATGTCCCCTTTTTCCTCAGGACACCCCTCTTTTCATTGGAGAAATGTTCGACGGTTATCCAATCCCCTAGCCATCTGAAAGTAGCCCTGTACTAAGGAAGCCTTTAAAAAAAAAAAAAAAGTTTAATGTTTAATTATGGTTTTTTTATATGTTGGAAGCCACCTGGAGTAGCTGGGGCAACCCAATCAGATGGATAGGGTATAAATATTATTATTATTATTTATGCAATAGGATGTCCCTATTTTCATCAGAGAAATGTTGAAGGGTATGTATTAAAGGGATATTTGTACATAAAGGAAAATGGATATTTACTTTGGTGACAACATATAGTTATCACACCTTGAAGGAACAGCTTAACATTCAGGCCTCAGCAAACTACCTTCACCTCTGCAATCCACCTTTATCTCTTTCTTCAGCCACCTACCCAACTCATGGTTTCCTGGTAGTAATACTTAAAAAATAAAAAAGAAGGTAAGGATTGCTGTGCTTGCCAATTTTGCTATGAAGTGAATCCTTCTTCTGCCTCTGCCTGGCCTCTCTGTGTTCTGCTTTAACGTGTTTCTTTCCAGGCCTGCTCACTTCTGGTATCAGAGTTGGGCTGAGAGAAAACCTCATAAAGCAGCTTGCAGGGGCGTTCGGAAGTGGGGGAGGGCATAGCTCCTGTCCCCTGCCTGCTCCATTTACTGTTAAAGGTGGTTAATCTCCATCCCTGCTTTTATAGCTGAACTGTCAATCGCATGCTTAATAAACATGCATATGCCTAGTTTGGCCCAGTGTAATTTGTATTACCCGTAGAATTAAAATTAAGCTGTGATAAGTCCATAATGAATGTGCACCTCCAATAGTGCCAAAAACCTGGAGATTGTTAATAAGCCTGCTTTCAGCTGTTCCCGCAATGCCAGGCTGCTCTGATTAAAAGGACGCACACTGCTTGCTAGTACATTTTAAGAAGGGTCCTGGGATTTTGAATATCTGCGTGAAGCCTACCCAGCTAATCATAGCATTCCTCTCCATAGCAAGCTTTACTCTGAGAAAAGGGACGTGGGCGAGGCGTATATGGCTGGGAAAAGGGCTTTTCACTGGGGAGATGGGACGTAGCTTATCTTATTCTATTCGCCCTAATGGGACTGAGCTTGTTGGCGCTCACTGCAGTGTGACAATATAGGAAGCAATAGGGCAATTTCTCTAGTTTGACATTGGCCAACAGAATTGCAAAAATAATTCTCATAATGTGAGGCTCACTACTTCGTTTTCTTGTTCTCGCTCCAAAGAGGCTGGTTTTATGTCTGAATTGTGAAACTACATTTTACCAAATTTCAGTCTGACTTCAGTATTCTTGTATTTAAACACAGTGTAGAGATGGGCAAGTTGAATCCTGAGAAAAAAAATCAGAAGGGTTGCATTAGGACAATACCGATATCAGGCCAACCAAAACACCATTTGATGATCCCAGTAAATGTGCTGCCGTCATATGGATTTCTGAATATTTAACCTTGTTGCTTTATGCTGCCATAGTCAGCTGCAATTTACATTTAGGATTTGAAACAATGGTTATAGAGTCTCCCCAGTCTTATTCCAATACTCTGACATTGCACAACAAAGGCTCTCTCACTGTTTCGCATATGCCACCCTTACCTGTCCATCTTCTCGTTTGTTGTTTGCAAATATCATCTTTCCCACTCAAATGTATTTTGACAGTATTACAGTATAATGCCCACTGATTTTTATTGAAAAGAGGGCTTCATATAAATGGAGAGAGTGAGTATCAATAACCTAGCGATAGACTGTTAGCAAGATACCATCCGTGTAATGCAACATAATTTTTTATTCAGTTTTCTTTGTAATAAAAGATGAACAGAGTAAGGTGGGCACTTACCAAAAATGGTTCTCGACCCATGCAAGGTCATACCCTCCAACGTTTCTCTGATGAAAATAGGGATGTCCCATTCCATAATGATATGTTTACTATTTATACTCCACACATCTTACTGTGTTTCTCCAGCACTCTGGGCAGCTTCCAACATATATAAAAACACACTAAAACATTAAACATTTTAAAAGAAAACTTCCCTATACAGGATTGTCTTCAGGCGGCTTGGGGGTTGGATAACTCCATATCCTCCAACATTTCTCCAAAGAAAATAGGGGCATCCTAAGGAAAAGCAGGGCATTTGGGGATCAAATCAGAAACCGGGGCGGCTTCTCTAAATCAGGGATGTCCCTGGAAAATAGGGACACTTGGTGGGTCTGCAAGGTGGATCACCCAATTTTTGCCAATCTCACCAGTCCTTGCACCATAATCTAATCCAGAGGGTTCCCCAATCTTCAGAAGCAGATTTTCAGTGGCTTAGGGGGAGAATTGGCAAAATGCAGATGCCTGGGGGAAAGTCTTTTCTGCTAACAAAACGTTACTGTTGATTGCAACCTCATATAATTATCTTTTTATGAAGAGAGAAAATTATTGAAAAATATATAAGCAAGTGATGAGAGCTGAGAGTGTCCTTTGGGTATCATTGTACATGTGAACTCTCTCTTAATTATGCCAAGATATAGGAAATGAAGAGGTGCTTGTGCTCCATTACACCATTAGAACAGGATGGATGAGCAACTGAAGGAATACATCTGCCTTTGTCCCAAGTGGCATAGCATACTATTTGGGGCAGTGGGGAGAAAAAAACCCAGTATGGGCTGGATTCAAAGAATCAGAAGTGGAAGGAAAGACAGATGCACAAGTGTGCTGTTATGTCCTATAGCATTGCTCATGATTCTGCATTGATTTCAGTGTGTCTACTGTGACCTGGACTTAATTGGCTATCACCCTAAGGTTCCACTTGAGATACAACATGCTAGGGCATAAAGTGGTGATGGAAATGGACAAGGACTGAAGCCATAGTTGGTCCTTGAGAGGCTTGGTAGATAGGGCATCTCATATCCCATCAAACATTGCTTTCTATCTAACTCAAGAAAGAAATTCAGGAGACATCTGTATGGAAACAGAATGGGTGTTAAGGACAATGTGAACACAAGGATAACAGTTATGTTTGGGAGCTGGAAAGAGGGAAGCAGAGAATGTGGTGGTAGAAGACGTATGTCAGATAGGAAATTTCAGAGTTGTGTGATGAGGCCTTCTCCTTTGACAGTCTGAGGCAGTCTCTTACAAAATTTGTAAGATTTTAACACAGGTGGAAACCTGAGTGTGGCAAACTACACTGAATTTCCCATGCCTACTGCATTCTGTACTTAGCCTTACAGTGACAGCTTTCTTCATTTTTTGCTTTTACAAACAAGAGCCATGCTTTACAAACTATTTTAGAATGCCATTAGTAACATGGTTATCTCTTTTCTCACCCTGGAGAAATAGAAGAGAAGAAATATTAAGGATTAGCATGTTATATGACAGAGTTTTGAAGTCTGCCTATTGAAGATAAGTGGCCCGCATTAAAATATGTGTTGCTCCTTCCTTTTGCAGTGGGGGGAAGACAGCATGAATCTGAGTGAGAGAGCTCATTTTTAGACTTACTGAAATGATTAATTGCTTGTATTCCGTGTCCTACACTGAGTAATATCCTGCAGATATTATGGCATAGCTGCTTTTATTTTTCTATTCTGTTTGGTACAAGAGTTTGAGCATATCGATCGCAGGGGTTTTTATTTTAATCTTGCATTTGATTAAGTGGACGGAAGTCCATGGAAGCTTGTGCCATAATAAATCTATTAGGTGTTAGTGTGCCGCAAGATTCTTTGTTATTTTAATGGAATTTTCAAAAGTCCTGTACGCTGTGGCCATTGAAGTCCTCATGTTTCACTTCAGCTCATATCTGACATTTCTTTGCTATATCTTATATCTAGATGATGGAGCCTAATTTCTACTGGTAAACACATGGACCCCACATTATCATCAGTCAAAACATTCATCTGGCTACCAAAATCACTGTAGGCCAAATGGCTTGGTCACACCATGTGTATATATTAATGTTGGTCCAAATACCATGAAAGATTGAAATGCATGATGTTATTTTGCTGAATATACACAGTGACTTAAATAGGTGAGATTAAAAAGAGTCCATGCTAGATTCTGGAAATGACCTGTTTAGTCAAATGAATGGAAAGGATAGCTAACTGTTAACTGCGCTGTTTGCTTCAAGGAATTGTAGTTGACTAATTAATGAACTGATTGATTAAATAGCCATAACTTTGCATAGGAGGAAAACAAGAGTTATAAAGGCTATGGATAGCATCTAATGGTGCCTGTGTGTAAACACAACATCCTTCTACCTGAAAGGCCACCTTCTTCCCTACAGACCCTCCCAGGTGCTGAGATCGGCAAAGAGGGCCCTCTTGGTAGTGGCTACTGTATTTGCAAGTTCTAGCTTGATAGATATGTTACATGAAACGTAATATAAAACTTTAGCCTTGATGTTGACTACCATTGCAGACTACCATTACAGTTCAAAGTTAATTATTCATTTTAATTTCTGAGATCTTCAATTGTCAAAGTGTTATGGATAGGATCTTAATAAAAGAGTCAGGAACTTACCCAAAAGAAAGAAAGAACAGTCTGAATGTTAACTGTATACTTGGAGAAGCACCTACGGAAGACAATATTTTAACTGATTAAAAAATGCCAGTTAGCTCCTATATACAAATACTAAATTTATTCCCTATGTACCTATTTTTTTACAGCAAAACAGACACCACCCATATGCAAGGAACATAGGAAGCGTCTTATACTGAGAAAGACCATTGACTAACAGTGGCTCTAAAGAGTTTCAGCCTACCTAGAGATGCTGGGGACTGAATCTGGGACCTTCTATATGCAAAGCAGATGGTCTACCCCAAGCTAAAGCACAAGAAGGAGGTATCAGTGTTTGCAGAAGTCCAAGAAGCCTTTAGACAAAAAATGATCCAAGGGTACCCCTCCCTGAACAACTCAATGAGGACTTTGAACAACAGTAATCCATGCTACGGTCTTCTTTTGCAAATACTACTTGTCTCTATGGGTGACTGGTGGAAATTCATTTGTATGCCTGTGTGGCAACTCTAATAACAGGCTGACAAATTATTTAGCGACCAACAGGAACTCGCAGCCCTGTTCAGCATAATCACTCCAAAATATATGAATATTTTAATACTAAGTATGTACAGCTGTGTTCCCTTTATTTGGTTTGCAGTTCAACAGGACTGAAGCTGCTGCGGTTGGTATCAAATACCTCTTATTGATAATTTATGCAGACAGAATATCGAGTTTTGCAATGACTTGCGAAAAGCTGAGAGAGGAACCTTTGAAGTTACAATGCTAAGGCCACTTGAGCGTTATGTAACATCTTGATGCTGTAATTCTGTCCTACAGATTCCTGTTTCCTCCTCATGGTGGTTGTCTGCACAGGCTTCAGATTCATGTCTGTGTCCAATTCAAGGTGCTGATTTTGACCCATAAACCCCTTTATGAATTGGGTTCTTGGTACCTAAGGGAATGCCTCCTTGCCTATGTACCCACTTGCAGTTTGGGTCATCTACAGAGGCTATGCTCTGTGTGCTGCCTCAATCTGAAGCTTAAAGGGTGGCCACAAGAGAGTGGCCTTGCTGGTGGTGGCCTCCTCTCCTCCCTAGGGAAACCCTCTTGGCTTCTACATTGCTTTCTTTTCTGCGCCAGATTAAGACTTTTCTATTCTTTTAGGCCTTCTAAGATCTGCTTTAAGTTGATGATTTTAATGATGGTTGTTTTAATCGATGGTATTATAGTTTGGATTTTTTAATGCTGGTTGTCTCAAGTTTATTGTGGCTTTATTGCAGGATGGTTTTTATTGTTGTGTTTGCTCTCTTTATTTGTACAACACCCACAGAAGCTATTTCACAAAGCATCTCATAAATATAATGAATATATAAACTAGAACACAGGCTTGTGTGCATACTCCTTTCAGTGACTATGCTGCCATTTCTCTTTGCCTGCACGCTAAATTTCTTATCTTATTAAAGTCCACAAAGTGTCATGCGATGGGTACTTTAACCCTCCTCCCCATTATTCTTGGCCATTCATGTGATAATAAAACAATGTGCATTACTGTTCGGTAAATGAAAGTCGCTTGAATTGATTGCGGTGCTAGGAGCTAAGTTATCTGAATATCAGCCTTGACTTTTTCATATTTCTTGCAGACATCTGGTTTCGAAGCAGCCAGTGGGTAATGGTACAATAAATCACAGGGCTGGTTTGATAGCCTTCATCACAGACTTTTATAGTGAGCCAAATTTGCCAGAGTTTGCTAGAAATCACTTTTGCAACTCTTTAAAATAAAGTGTGATACACACCCTGCTCTGTGTCATTTACCTTATGCCAAGGCTCATGGACTAGGAATCTTAAACTAGAATCAAATTCATTCCTGCTGTCATCTGTATAGGAGGGATATTTTTTACCTCTTTGGAGACTCTGGGCTGCTTTAAACAGGGCATTTTTAAGGTGTACCCCCCAGCTGTTTGCAAAAATGTATTGTGTGAATAAGTACGTGGTTAAACATATGAGTTATATAGAACAATAGGGAAAGTTTTTGAATTATTGGAATAAAAGATTTCCTACAGAAAATGTAGGGTTAGAAATACTGTCAGCTTTGTAAGGCAAAGTATTATATTGACCCACAGTAGTTTTAAAAGTCTTCTTTTTTGGCTTCCACGTGTATTGCATCTTTCTATATGCAGTGCATATGTATGTGCCAATATGTCTTGTAATCTTCTTATGCATATAACTCTTTATTTTTATAAACAAAAAGGGGGGGGGGGAGAATTATACAGGGCCATTTCAGACATTACATTTTTAGATGTGCACTAAAAACATCTTAGCTAGAGGCTGAAAACAAGAAAAGTTGAAATGCAATGAACATGTTTGTAAACATGCATCATATGGGTAGGCTTATCAGGAAAACCAGAAGTCATTACAGCTCCCGTTCTGTTTGCATAGTTGGCCTAATGTGTGGAATGACCCACAGAGCATCGTTTGTTGCTGTATTTCAGGCAGCAAAATGTCTTGGACTGTTTCTGCAGGAAACCCCCTAGTAAAGCACTCCTACTCACCAATGACCACTTTGATCTGTGCCCTCACCAAAGGCTTTATGTATTATGCATGTAATGCAGGATCACGACTTGGGATTCTTGCTCTGCCTGTTTGAAATGCTGAGGAAGGTAGGGCTTCGGGCAATGGATGAGAGTTGTCTTGCCTATGCTCTCAGAGTGTTTGTGGAATCAGTGTTTCTTTTACACCTGGCCCAAGTTGGAGAGCCTTCAATGTGTGCATGTGAGAGCTCCCACATACACAAAGGATTTTGTTTATTGAAACAGCTCTGTGCATGCAAGGCAGTGGCAGCTGTTACAGATATTAATATTGCTCAGCTTGAAGCAACTGGATTCATAAAAACTGACTCCTTTTGGAATACAACATTGTCCAGACAAAGCTTTCAAAGCTTTACTAAGCAGAACTTCTTCAGAAACAGATACAAAGCAATCAAGGACACATCAAAATAATTCCATAAGACCTGCCCAAGGCATAGATTCATCTTCTTAGAAACAAAATAACTTACAATCAGAGCTGATAAACAGAGCTCTTTCTCACACGGGTTCCATTAGCCTGTATTCCAGCCCAAGGCTGTTGAGCTCCCTGGGGCGAGTCATTCCCACATCCTTCTCCCATGGAGCCTGGGAACAAAGGAAACAGCCACCACCCTTCCCAGATGGCGAATACCTTCATCTCATGATCTACAGTTAAACACTCAGTATAAGAGCAGAGACTATCACTGTTAATTATCAACCAGTTAAAGCTCAGAGAGCAGTCAGTATGCTGCTATGGAAAATCCCCAATGTTAGCAATACACATTCAGACATGATCCATTTCAGTGACAATTAAACAATTAGGCTTAACAGCAGATGCACATATAGTTTTGTAATTGACATCAGAATGAATGGGGAAATCTCTGTTTTCACAGAGGGCTGCAGAACCATTGCTCTTGTGAGCGCAATAGTTTAGATTTATGGGTCTGTGTCAACACCACAAATTAAAGTGCTTGACTTCCCCCAGAGAATTTTGGGTCCTGTAATTTACCTCTCATGAAGCTACAATTCCAGCACCCTAATGAACTACAGTACCCAGGATTCTTTAGGGGAAGCTTTTAATGAACTTTACATGTATGGTGTAGCTGGCTCACCACACTTTAAGATCATATGTAAGGTGTGCAAGTATAGCTGTTTTATTATCCTGAAGTCAATGGAGCAAAACAACTCAACATCTAATTACTCCATCTTAACTGGTTTGTTGACCGTAGGGAAAAGCAATTTTTGTTGTTGCTAAATTTCAATCACTTTTCATCTGAACTCTATAAATGACATATATTCTATAGTTAGCCGTGCTGTTCTTATCCTTTTTGAAATTTAAGAGCATCTCACTCTGTGCCCTTGGGTTGACAGGAATTGCTTCACTTCACAGCTCTCACCTTTAAGGAGGAGTGAGGAAAGGCATACTTAAATAGATACTATAACCCTGTCATTTATATATAGTTTTGTGCAGTGGAAAGGTGTAAGATCTGTAGGCTTCCGATCGCTTTCAGTTCACTTGGGAGACTTAGCATTATCAGACAGTCACGGAGATGCCTAGAGTTCCTCCTTTTCAGAGATAATCATCTCAGTGACAGCTCTGAAGGGAACTGCTGTCGCTTGTGATATGCAGCCATTCATATTATTTCCACAGGGTACTTTGCTGAACTGCAGTGAGGGAGGAGATATTCTCTAATCTGGATCAGATGCAACCGTATTCTTGGATTATTTGATAAAAAAATCTTTAGCCCTCACCCCATTTGCGTGTTTATTATGTTCTGAATCCTAAAGAATCTCTGCCCCTTGGCAGAACACACAGTCCTTGTTATGTACTGAAGTTCTCACCCTGGGCCAGCAGGGGGATACTGTAGATACTTATGCAAATGAAGGATCGAAAGTGACGTTCAGTGATTGGATAGTTTGTATGCAAATGAAGGATCGAAAGTGATGTTCAGTGATTGGATAGTTTTAGAAAATGGCAACAGTTACATTGTTCTGGAGCTCTATATAAGCAGGCTGACTGAGCTCCTCAGTTCAGTTCTGTTCCAGTTTACAAATAAAGAGCTGCTTTGGAAGAATCGCTGTGTCGTCTGATATGTTTGCCCACAACTTAACAGTCCTCCTCCACCTCTTCTTATTTGTCAGGGATACATATGACGCCTTCCCTATGATTTCTGACAAGCCTTACCAGTTAGTGTGCGCCACCTACCTTCCACTGTAGTGGCAGGGCTCTTTGTGACAGAAGATGTAAATATTCTTGGCTCTCCTGCCCCTTTTTCAGAATACACTTTCTCAACGATCAATTCTAATTAGGATTCCCCTGGACTCCTCACATTGTTTTGTATTCCTATAAAGCCTTTCCTCGCAAAAATCCAATATCTTTGTGGTACTAATCTCTGAATATGCAATTGCCAACATCAAATCTGATCATGCTGTGGCCAGTCACCCTTGAATGTCCACCACATTTACCTGCCTCTCTCTCTTTTTGCATATTTCCCAAGCACTTGAGCCAAAGCAGATTCCATTCTGTCTGTGTTAACACTGAACAATTCACAGGGGAGAATTATCAGCTTTGTGCAACTACTTGAAGACTTGTTCTTTTCTCTTAACTGGAGCATGATTTGCTCTCACCTCTTTGGCCCACCAACATTTGACCCTCCTTTGTTCTTTCTGGATAATAACAGTGCATTTTATACATGACACGATTCTTTTGGTCTGAGGCAACTGGTTTTTACCATGCTGTTAATATGTGACGGATACGTAGGGGGCTCCCTGCTTGCCATTTCCTAAAAACCATTGTAAACGATGGAATTGAGCCTTGAAAACCTAATGGAATCTGCTGACAATGGGCTACTCTCTCATTGCATGTCCCTGTGACATCAGTGTTCGAAAGGGGGTCAGCCCTACCATTGGATAAATTGGGGCACCAAGCATCTTATTTTGGGTGTCATGAAAGGGCAGGAAATTGCTTTTTTAATTGATTGATTCGTAGAGCCTTCTATCCCTGGAACAGGAAAAAAGGCAAAATGGAGAGAGCAAGAATTCTAGCAAGCAAACAAAGGCACACAAATATTCCTCAGCAATTCACCCCTCCCAAACGGGGAGGGGGGGGTAAACAAGGCTCTTCCTGTGAGTAAGCTCTCTCTCTCTCTTTCTTGTACACACTGCAGATGATGAAACAGGAAGAATGCATGGTCCTGATTGGCACTGTTGTTGTTGTTGTTTAGTCGTGTCCGACTCCTCGTGACCCCATGCACCAGAGCGTGCCAGGCACTCCTATCTTCCACTGCCTGCCGCAGTTTGGTCAAAGTCATGCTGGTAGGTTTGAGAACACTATCCAACCATCTCGTCCTCTGTCGTCCCCTTCTCCTTGTGCCCTCCATCTTTCCCAACATTAGGGTCTTTTCCAGGGAGTCCTCTCTTCTCATGAGGTGGCCAAAGTATTGGAGCCTCAGCTTCACGATCTGTCCTTCCAGTGAGCACTCAGGGCTGATTTCCTTACGAATGGATAGGTTTGATCTTCTTGCAGTCCATGGGACTCTCAAGAGTCTCCTCCAGCACCATAATTCAAAAGCATCGATTCTTCGGCGATCAGCCTTCTTTATGGTCCAGCTTTCACTTCCATACATCACTACTGGGAAAACCATAGCTTTTACTATACAGACCTTTGTTGGCAAGGTGATGTCTCTACTTTTTAAGATGCTGTCTAGGTTTGTCATTGCTTTTCTCCCAAGAAGCAGGCGTCTCTTAATTTCGTGGCTGCTGTCACCATCTGCAGTGATCATGGAGCCCAAGAAAGTAATTGACAGGGAGTACTACCAATGCCTCTCCCTCACCCCGCCCCTTGTTCCAAACCTTAGTTTGGTTCCCTTCCCACGCCATAGCTCCTCACAGATCAAAAAAGAATGTGAACAGGTAGAAGAATCCACCACCCTGCCAAAGCCATTTCTGTGGGGAGAGAGTTGCTTGTGTCAGAGGTGAGATCTGCTGGTAGTGATTCTTTTCATTGGCTGAGCAGAGGAGATGAGTAGAAGTATCTAGGAAGCCTCCTGGTCAGTGGAAATGTATTCATGGTGACAGGAGAAGTGTTGGGATACTGCCAGGGAGACAAAGTCCATCATGACTCCACGTCGTCTCCAGACGTCCATCGATCTTCCGCAGACACGCAGTATCAGCAATTAGCGACACGAGCTCCAGAAATAGCTTGCCACATTCCAGAGCCGATGCACGCTCTATCAGCAGATAATGCACAGTGAAAGTTGCACTCAGGAGAGCATTATTTACAAGTTTATTTTTCGTTGGTCAGAACAAAGAAAAACATGACTGCCTGCTTCAGTGTTCCGGCACAGAGAGAGAGACGAAAGCTAAGACACAACAGAAACATCCTGTGAAACAGGAAATACGCAGGCTGTGACACAAACATCCTGCTCCCTTTTAAGGTGGAACGGAAATATCCTAACATGAAGGACTATGGCTTTGGAGGGTTTGAGGGGCTCAGAAACCTGGGAGGGCTACACCCCACTTACCCAACCAAGGAGCCTCCATTGAATCTGGGTTTGGAAAGGAAGAGGAAAAGGAGCAGAGAGCCTGGCTATGTGAACATCCTTGCTTGAATTACAGTAAGCAGAACTGAGGCAAACACAGACTCCTTCAACATTCCTCTGTCTTGGTTTTGCTTGCATTTCACTCTTCGCTCTGCTGCCTGTTCCACCTTCCTCCCCCCAAAGGGGTGGGGGGGAAAGCCCCACTTTGTAGACGGGGATGAGGTGATGGATTGAAGAGCGCAAGGGAAGATGTGAGAGCCCCAGCAAGAAAAGATGCCCAGAGCACCATTTCCAGACTATTTCCCATTTTTCTGCCCACACAACTGGCCTCCATTGAAATCGCCAACTCAATTAAGTCTAGCTTGGTTGGATCCTGAGTGCTACATGCTACAATTTGGGCGCATTGGAAATGCACGTCTGTGGGGCTTGCTCTCTGCCACTGTGGTTTGAGGATTAGGTTGTTAATGTTTATTTCTTTCAAGCAGTATTTTAATTCTTCATTTGCTCATGGTCTTGGCAGAGGAAGCGGGGACATATTTATATAGCATAATAAAACAGGAAAGTGGTAATTCTTGAATAGGCACCACTGCCAACTAAGTGTCTCATTTTAGTGATAACAGCCCAACACCCTTGAGTGCTAGGCCTTTGCTGGCTTTTAGGATCTCATCATAACTCTATGCTATGCTATTTATTTGTTTACACCTCACCTTTCTGTTAGCTTGAGGTGGGTCCCAACAGAGGAAAATGATAAAAACAGCAATATAGAACAAATTTAGAACAATATACATGCAGCAGAACTGGCTGCAGCCACAGTGGCCCACAAGACTCATTCACCGGTCAGAGGCCTGAGGTCCAAACTAAGGACTGTTTGCTACTCTTCTATTTTCCCCCTCATTGGGCAAAGAGCAGCACTAGGCAGTGGCGTAATGTGGGGGGTGCAGGGGGGGCCGGCCGCACCGGGCGCAACATCTGGGGGTTAGGGTTAGGGGGCGTAAATCCACCAGTTAGGGGGCGCAAATCCACGGGTTAGGGGGTTCAAATTACTTGCCTTGCCCCGGGTGCTGACAACCCACGCTACGCCACTGGCACTAGGGGGGCAGTTTGGAGAGGGAAAGCAATGGTAGGCAGAAGTGTTAAAAACACCCCCCCTTTCCATTGTTTAAAAAAATCTATAATGAGGGTTTTCACATTATTACAGCAGAACATTATAGTGCTTTATCCAGCTTCTCTCCGACCACCTGCCCTCTTCTGTCTCTCTCTCCCATCCTTTTACTTGCAGTATTTTAATCTCTGATATTCAGCATGCCACACAGTGTTCAGGTCTGCACACTCAGATAAGGGTTAGGATAAATCAGTGTCAATGCTTACTCAGATAACATCCATTAAATTGGAGATGTTTCCATCCCTGCATTGTGTCTCTCTCTGCGATAAACTGCTACACACCTCCCAGGTGGGGGTCATCAAAAGGACAAGAAAAGTGGTTCCACGGAATCACACTGGCAGCAAAACGAATCACCCTTCAACACTGGAAAGCCTGGACCACACCAAGCGCAGAAAACTGGATACAAGACCTCCTGCAACTAGTAGCCCATGAGAAAATTCTACTCTATAAGCTATGCAAAAAGTCAAGCTTTGGAGCACATTTTTGGAGATTTGGAGTACATTTTTGCAACTCATCGCTGAGTAACAGCCACATCTAGAAACACTTTTCCATTGTGTTGTGGCCAAAGTTTGAATCAGAATGGCTGCATATATCTGTTCATAGATATCAGTGCTGTTTTTCTAGAAAAAGAGGTGCTGGAACTCACCACGTACGCTTCCCTTGTTCTCTTATAATGACAATGGTGCCCCCCTGAGAGGTGCCAGAACTGAGTTCCAGCTGAAAAAAGCCCTGATTGATATCTTCACATCTTCTCTGACTTGGCCCTGAACAGTAGAGGTGCAGAGGTAACTTTCCAGCCTTTCTCAACCTGTGGGTCCCCAGAAGTTGTTGAACTACAACTCCCATCACCCCTAGCTAGCAAGGCCAGAGCTCAGGGATGATGGGAGTTGTAGTCCAACAACATCTGGGGACCCACAGGTTGAGAACCGCTGCTAGACTCTGTGCTCTCAGGCTTATGGAGCCACTCCCTCTTCAGATGGTGAGTGTTTTACTTCACTTATGTTGACCTGCGGTTAAACAGACATTCTGCATTAGGAGACACTCTCAAATGAAATCAAGATTGGGACATGTGTGGAGGGGGTAAATTCACAGAGATTACAGCTTCGGAGGGAAAGCACAAGCCTCACCTCCCCAGGTGTAATTTCTGTGAAATGTACACAACAGTTAGTATTAGGGTTGCCATACGTCCGGAGTTTCCCAGACATACCCGAATACTGCAGTCGGAAGCAGTGTCCAGGCGGAAATTCACAAAATTTCCGGGAATATCCGGATGTATGGCAACCCATGCCGGCAGTGTCGATTTTGCAAAAAGAAAAAAAAGCTTAAATACTCAGGCTGGGCGTGGGGTGGAATGCTCAATGGTGCTTTAGGAACCAGTTAGGTGTGGGTAGTTAGAAATGCATATTTTGAAAACTTGTGTATGGGAAGCTCAATTTGTTCTTTAAAAAGATCATTTGAAATGTGAACTAATTCTTTAGTTCTTCATTAGTTCCTCTTAAAGCTGCTGGTTGCTCAGGAGTAAAGAATGATCAGAGGGGGGAAATTAAAAAAAGAAGAAGACTGGTTTTAATGACTTTGTGGCTCCCACTGACATTCACCAGTATAAAGTCTTATATGACATTAAAGACTTGATAAAACTGCTTATCAAATTAAACAGAAAATGCCTGCATAGATTTCAAGCAAAACTTGATTTCAGTCACCCAAGGGAACGAGCATATTTTACAAGCAATCAGCTTTATAAGTAATCATAGTACTTGGATCATTTTCAAATCCTCCATGAATTATGCCAGAGTTGCAGTGAATATGAGTTAGTGTTATGCCTAAGGTTTATTGATTATGAGAAGGCTTTTGATTCATTAAGTACTCTGAATGGATGCCTTGTGGAATCTGGGAAACTGAAGATGTCAACACTGACATTAGTAATTACACAAATACAGGGATGGCCCGTCTAGTTTAGGGCTCACAAAAATAGTAGCGAAATTAAAATTAAAGGAGAAGGACATTGCAAGGACTCTTAAACCCTTGGAAGGAAAGGAACCACCTGAAGCACTTAAAAATTGCCTTCAGCCCTGAAAGATTTGATGCAAGATTTGAATGAAGCTACAGTGGGATAGAACTAAAAATAAATGTCAAAATTATGTATTTATTACATTTCCCCTGCCTGACCTTCATCCTTGCTTTTATCTTCACAATTACCCAGTGACTGAGAAATTGTAGCTGGCCACCCTGAAAACAAATTATGGCTAAGCAAGGATTTGGAAATAGTTCTCTCTAGCAAAAGTCCAGCATCTTTGTCTCCTAGATGCAGATTGGACCTTATCTGAAATAATTATTTTTAAATCCAGCTATTTTACCACCTTGTTTTTTTAAGTGCAAGACAAAAAAATAATGCTCCTCAGCAAGTTGCTAGTCTTTAAGGTATACAAGAGCATAGCCAGCGCAGAGGATAGGTATTTGGGTTAGAGGTGTCACTGAACATAGCTGTCAACCATCCCATATTTGGTGGGAAAGTCCCTTATCCCAGCGCTGTGTCCCGCTGCTGTCCCTTATTGATGATGTCCCTTAAATTTCCCGGGTTTCAAAGGAAGCAGCTCCTCTCCCTCCCTCCCTGCTGGCCAGGGAGGAGGGAGCCTCCAATTGTGTTGCTTGGCTGCGTTGCTCATCCAATAAGGAGTCTAAGAATGACTGGGGGTGGAGCTTGCATGCCTTGTGTCCGACCGCATTGCCTGGGGACTCGCCTTTGCTCAGCGCTTCCCAGCGGAGAGGTGACAGTGGTTTTCCTTGCTGCATCCCCTTTGCCGGGTTGCTGCTCTGTGGGAACCACCGCTTGAGGCTTCGTTTGGCTGCTAGCTGGGCTTCCTGCCTTTGGCTCGGAGGGGCTCAGAAGTTGTGCTCTGAAAATCCCTTATTTTTGCTGCTGGTCCCTTATTTTCAAATCTGTAAGTTGACAGCTATGTCACTGTAGCAGAATCAGGGCTATTTTTCTAAAAAAAGAGGTGCCGGAACTCACCACAAACACCTCCCTTGTTCTCTTAGAATGGAAAAGGCCCCCGCCTGAGAGGTGCCAGAACTGAGTTCCGGTGAGCTCCGGCTGAAAAAAAGGGCTGAGCAGAATATTAGCCAACATTCCATTTGTCAAGAATAAAGCCACTTCTCCAACCTTGTTTTTCTTTTAGAAGATGAATTTTTTTTGCGGCCAAGGGTTGCATTACGCTAGTGAAATGGTTCCCAAATGACTCCTTCCCCCATGAAAATTGCTGAGGACCCTAATGATGATGTCTTTATAATTTGAATTCTATAGACCACATTTTAGGAACCCCTGCTGTAGTGGAAAGCTGTTGGGGGTCACATTCCAGTAATGTGAGATCAGACCCCCCCCTCTCTCTCTCTCACACACACACAACTGATCACACATATGTACAGGGCTATTTTCCACGAAAACAGGCATATATCCAGCACCCTGTATTTGTCCTGATTCTGCAAAACACAAAAAGGCCTGCCTTAGAGCTATTCAAAACCTCAAAATTAAAAATGCAATTGCATATCAAAAATGCGCATGCAGTAGCAAAATGTATGAACACTTTTTGCATATGGGCAAGGGACACAAGTCTACCTCTGCACTGAGACATTTGCTCTTCTGCTTTGATCTTCTTGGAGCAGATCCTTTTGTGAAAGAAGGAGCTAGAATTGTGCACTTTGAATTGTCCCTTTCCATTTCTCCCTGCTAAAAGAGCTGATGGATGAGAGGGGACCTAGGGGGCTGAAATCCAGCTTCAGGCTCTCCTTTGCTGTGGGCTGGAGGTTTCGCAAGTCTGCTGCAGACACTTAAAGAAAACAGTTAGGTGGAACGGAATATCTTTGGAAAGCGAATTCTGTTTCTAAGAGCTTAGATTTAGCAGAACTCTCTGCCAGAGTTGGTGCAAGCCCTTTACTCAGCCGGATGCATATTTGCAGCTCTTAGATGTAAGCAGCATCACATTTCCAGGTGCTTGGGATTGTACAAACCTGCAAATTTCAGCACAGCACAACACATGGTAATTCAGAGGCAAGTACCACTGTGTTTAATGGGGCTTATTCCTAGGTTAATGGGATGGCAGCCTCTGCTATTTAAGACTCTTTAGCTTCTGACTCACAAGAGGCAATTTTTAAAAGCCATTGCCTGTATTTCCTTACTAAGAGCTCTTCCTTCCTTTTATATATAAATCTAACACACCATTCCTTGCATCAGTGCTTATGATGCACTTTGATTCTTTTCTTTTGCTTCACAAGTAGGTGCCTCTGAAGTCAGCATCCTCCTCCTGCTATATTCTCTTGCAATATTCCTGTGCTCGTATTGGTGGTGCTCTCACACAGTTCCTGTCGGCATCAACCCCTCTTAAAATCTGCTGTTCGTTCCTGTGCTTGAGATCATTTCCCAGCTATTACCAGAATTTTTCTATTATCCCAAGAAGTGTTCAGACCTGCGTATCGCCTGCAGTGGTCAGAATTAGGTTTCATTTGCCTTGTACTTTTTTCTTTCTTTCAGGAAAAGGAAAATCCTCTTATTGCCATCGTGCAGGAATGATAGCAACAAGAATGTCAGATAACACACTTGGACAATTTCTGCGGCAGGGAAGGCTTACTAGAATAAAACCTCCATAAAGCAATCATGACCGATTCGCTTTGATTTGCTAACCATGACATGGGAAATGTCAGATGAGCGATCTGATTTTCATGTTTTTTTAGGCAGATATGGAAGACCCCCATGCCAAAGGGAGGTTCAGGCAATGAGTCATACCTGATGCCGCCTGGCCTTATGGGAATGTATGTAGAGGTGAATGGCAGAAAATACAAGATCCTAACCTTTATAGTAAAGCACCTTTATGTAGCTGGTGCAATGAAAAATGAAAGCAACAGTGGAAAATGAAATCATGCCCATTGTATTCTGAAATGTTTAGTGTAGCTTTAAATTATAGAGGGACGCGGGTGGCGCTGTGGGTAAAACCTCAGTGCCTAGGACTTGCCGATCGTATGGTCGGCAGTTCGAATCCCCGTGGCGGGGTGAGCTCCCGTCGTTCGGTCCCAGCTCCTGCCCACCTAGCAGTTCGAAAGCAGCCCTAAGTGCAAGTAGTTTCCGTGTGCTGCGCTGGTGCTGGCTTGCCAGAGCAGTTTCGTCACGCAGGCCACGTGACCCGGAAGTGTCTGCGGACAGCGCTGGCTCCCGGCCTCTTAAGTGAGATGAGCGCACAACCCTAGAGTCGGACACGACTGGCCCGTACGGGCAGGGGTACCTTTACCTTTACCACTGTACTACAATTATAAGAAGAGGTAGTTTTGAAATAGTCTGTTACCCTCATCACCAAAAGATCACTCCTGCATATCTGATATATGGGGGAAAGCCTTCTACTGCAGAGAGCAAAGCCTTCAAGGAACCATTTGAGCCTCAGCCCTTTTTAAGACATTTGCAATTATCCCAGCCTTTTCAACACTGCTTTTAAATCAAGGGGTCTTTTCACCTTAATCATAAATGATTGAGAATCCATGCATTATTATTTTTTCAGTGGAAAATCCCTGTCTGCCAAACACATACTCAGACTCAATGTTAGCTAGCTATAAAGGGGCTCATATGAAAGCAAAATGCTGTTCTCTGAGAGATTAGGAAAATGGTGGGTGGGTGAATTATATTTCTGTCTTTCATCTTTCCTCCCCCATGCTTTGAGAAATAAATATTAAACTTCATGCATTTAATTGAGAGCACATACTCTCCCTTTTTTAATATTAAAAACCTTGCAATAATACACCATGAACTTGGATTGCTGCAGTAAGTGTTATTATGATAAAGGAGGGGAAGTATGGGGGGGGGGGGAATCTGACAGTATTAAAGGTGGCCAGCCTGTTGCTGAATTTTAATCACCAGCTCTATACTCTGCCAAGCGCTGCAGGAGCAATAAAAAGGGGAGTGGGGGAAAAAATACAATATATTATGTGGAGCTCCTCTGCGTGGGCGGCAGTATCTGGGGAATGTTTGCAGGGATTTCTTGCAGGCGAATTTTCCTTTGTGAAGGATTTCCCCGGCTCTGCACGCTGACAGAATAACTGATGGGTTTTCTGCTGCACTAAAGGGGAAATACCTTTTTGTCTTCGAGAATGCCCTTCATTGCCGGAAAAGAAAAATTGGTATGCAGCAACCGTTCATGATGGTTGCTAGATGCAGGCTTTCTGCTCTCTTTTCAGCATCCTCAATATATATATATTTGTAATAATAATAATACTAATAATAATAATTTGCTATTCAAGAATGCCACCAGACACTTTAATAAAGTGCCTTTATGTAGCTGGTGCAATGAAAAATGCAAGCAACAGTGGAAAATGAAATCATGCCCATTGTATTCTGAAATGTTTAGAGTAGCTTTAAATTATCAATTATGATGTACCGTATTTTCCGCTCTATAAGACGCACCAGACCACAAGACGCACCTAGTTTTTGGAGGAGGAAAACAAGAAAAGAAATATTCTGAATCTCAGAAGCCAGAACAGTGCAGTGAAAGCAGTAATCCCTCTTGCTGTTCTGGCTTCTGGGATAGCTGCGCAGCCTGCATTCGCTCCATAAGACACACACACATTTCCCCTTACTTTTTAGGAGTCTTATAGAGCAAAAAATACGGTATGTTGGATGATCAAGATGAGATGCATTAATCATTGTGCAAGAATGGAGGCCCATACCACTGTTTAATTATCTGGAGCTTTCCAATGTCACAAATGAGTTTGCCTTGAACTCTCTGTACTGGCTTTCTTTAATGCAGCTCAAAACATACTAGTTCACTTGTGATAAAGCAGGGAGTCAGTGGCCATCTTCTGAGCTGGTGAAAAATATCGTTGAGCAGTGCGAGATTCCAGGTGTTCGAGGAGCTCACCCAGGGTTCGGTTTCCTTTGGAATGAGGGACAGTGGAGACTGTGGTGTCTTTATGATATATAACCCTCCAAAACTCACAAGACCCAGACCTTTCCAGCTATATTAGGGCAATGGTTTTTTATTTGGAGCGAGATTTGGATGTTATCACTAAGTAAAAATTTGTATAGCTTTTACTCTCATCCAAGGTGTCCAAGCTGCTATTCATTTACATGGAGACTGGAACTATATGCTTTGGAAAACACTACAATGTTTTGCATATACAGTCGTACCTTGGTTGATGAACGCCTTGCGAGTCGAACGTTTTGGCTCCTGAAGTGAGTGTTCCGTTTTGCGAATGTTCTTTGGAACCCGAACGGCCAATGGGGCTTCTGTGGCTTCCGATTGGCTGCAGGAAGCTCCAATCGGAAGCCACAGAAGCCATTGGAAGCCGCACCTTGTTTTCTGAATGTTTTGGAAGTCGATTGGACTTCCAGAATGGACTCCGTTCAACTTCCGAGGTACCACTGTACTTATATGGGGGAGAGAAGTGATGGAGAAATTCAATGCTTATGGTAACATTAATTCTAGTCTAGGGATGGTGAGCTGGGTCCATCTGATGCATTGGATCCTTCCCCCCTTCCCTCCATAGACCAGGTTTGACAGAGGGGCAGGGCTGCCCACCTGTCAATCACCTGATGTCACAATGATATCAAGTGACTTTTTGCATGTGTGGATGAACACTGCACAGATATACAGTTGGCAGTGCATACATATAAAGATGCCTTTATATTTGTCGCATACAGTCGCTGAATTTTAAAATATCTTTTTAACCTATAATGCTTTAATCCAGATTAGAGCATGACAATCCCTGGTCTTTTTTCAATGTACAACTGTTTTATTTATCTGCAGGCTTTTCTCGGGTGCTTTTTCCCCTTTTGAATGGTGCAGGCCACTCTAACTGAATTCTTAAGATTTAAGTACTGGTCCATCAGATTACATATACATCCATTGATTTATGTTTCCTTGTTGTTTAGCTGCAGACCTTGTCATGTGTGATTTCCTTTGAGAGACGAGGGCAAATTCTTTTATTACTGGTCTGTAATTCCATCACGATTTGCGGTAACACAATAAAACTGTGTTTTATGGTAGCAAATTCCTGACATGAAATTTAGCCTCATAACAACCTCTTGCCAATGCAGCACACTGTATAATATACAGGGTTTTCCTCTTTGAAAGCCTGAGCTGCTGAGCTGTAAATTTGCTTACTGTAGCTGTTCTACCTGGGCTATTTCTGCAAGGAAATCTTTTGCTTTTGGACCTCATTTGGAGCCTGAGTAAACTACACCATTCTTTTTTATTCTTCCTACTCTACGTTTTTATTATGATATTTGAATATGATATTTAATGTTCCTACTCTGAGGTTTGATTATAATATTTGAATAGGATGTACACCTGTCCCCTAGCAAGTTGCTGTTGATTAACAGGCAAACTACTTGACTGCCATTATAATGGGCACGTTGGCACACCCTCCATACTGCAATCCTAATTTTATATACAATGGGGGAAATCCACTGGAATTGCGCCTTCTTATGCCAAGATACTGAAGCAAATATGTCTTGTTATATAGTAAGGCCAATATGACGTAGTAGTTAGCATGTTGGAATTCTCCACTGAGCCATGAAGCTCACTGAGGGACCCCGGGGTTATCTGTCAGCCTAATCCACTTTACAGAGTTGTTGTGAAGATAAAATAGGACTGGGGTGGGGAACCCTTTCAGCCTGGCAGTTCTGATCCTTAGCTCCTCCAACCCCAGTGGGCCATTTTGGCAGGTGGGCAAGACCTCCTGTCAGTCATTTACCTAATGCCACTATGACATGATCTGTTTATGTGGGGCTCCCATTTTATGGCCACTCCAATAAGTCTGAGAGTTTTTCACACAGAGCCTTGCTATCAACCTGCACAGCCTCTGTTGTTGTTGTTACCTTGCCCAATGTTAGGATTCTTGCTCCGTGTTTGCAGTCATGAGATTGTTGTCTATCACATGACAGTGTATGTTTTCATTTCACAGTGTGGGAAGTGACGGAGACAGGATGTTTTGTGTTACTGAGTTCCGTGAAGTGGGACTATTGTCCTTTGTGCTTTCTCTTTGCTGTCTGATGAGAAAGAGGAAGGAGCCAAGTCAGAATGCTCTGAGTATATTATATGTAAATAAAGTAGATTAGTCAAGATGCTGAGCTATTGAGTCTGTTACGCGAACTGCCAATACTCTGCAGGATCGTAAGTGTGCTGGTGCTTCTTGGTATCAGTCGCTATGATGTTCGGGCTAGAAAAAGCTTTTGAAGCTCCGGAACGACTGACCAGGAGGGAGAGAACTTGCTAGGCGGGCATGTGTCTCTGCCAGGGTTCTACTTGCGAGTAGGACGATGGTTGGGTTGCCCCAGCCAGTCTTATAGCACTTTCGTTGGAATTACCTCTTTCTGCCTCCCGCGCCATCCTTGTTTTCAGCATTTCCCAAATGGCTGTCTATCCACCACTGCCTGTATCATGTCCATCAATCTTAAATATTTGCTTTCTTAGATCCAGTACCATTGTTCCTAAGGACCCGAGCTGTGGCTAGTTCATATAGGCTTGTTTGGGCTCTTTGTCACCTATACAGGAAGTCCCTGTCAAAAGGACTCGTATTGCTTCGTAACTTACTGGCTGTGGTACCTTGTTGTGACATAACACTCTTTTCTACAGCCATTTCTACTGGCATTTGGTTCCAGATTGCAAATTCAGCTGGTGGCAGATGACATAGAAAACTGGGCAGCTGTATTCAAGAGGAGTGACTAGATGGGCATTTGATCTGACACAGGAAGGCAGTTCATCTATTTTTTTCACCTGCTTTCCCTTCACATGCAGGTAAATGTATTTAAATGCCAGGAAGACAGCTTTGATAGAAATGTTGCTTCCAGTGGCTCATGAAACAATTTGTCCAGCTTTTAAAAGAAATTATGCTTGCCTGTTGGAAGGCAAGCAAAGCTATTTCAAGCCTCTTCCTATGTGCAAGGAATCTTAACATTAATTTCACACAAAGCACACTCCTACATAATTTTATATACTGGGTGTGTGGGTGGGGAAACCCTTTGGTATGTTGGCTTAGAAGTGTTAAGGTTCTTACAAGCTCACTAATGCTCCACAAAAAGCACAGAAAATGTTAACGCTCCTGCCTTTCAATTACTTAGCAATGTAAGTAGTAATAACATATAGTGTCGTATTTTGCACTTGCTTGTACCTTGGACTTTATGCACCCTTAGCCTTGGCCTTTTAGACACAAGCCTCTTTCTCTGAAAGAGGGATAAAACAGGGGTGCCAAGGACAGCCCAGGGATACTTTGCACCTTGATTTTCTCAATGCTGCTTTATTTGGATTGGGGAGATGGCAAACACCCCATATGCACACGATCATGTGGACACACAACATTGGCTATGATCCTATTTTCTGTTTGTGGAGGGAACCAGGATCCAAAGGGGGAAGGGTGAGGTGGCAATAGGGTCAGCACAGTGCAGCCAGTGCCTCTTCCTTTTAAGCTAACCAGTTCTCTGGCTTTCCTCTTGTTTGGGTATGCATCAGTTGCGCAGCTGAATGAAGCTTAGGTGAGCAGTGCAGCCCCATCATACTGTCTACTACTGGTTGTAGCCTAGCAGTAGGCTGCACTTGAGCTAAAATGGCAATAGTTCAGGGTCCAGTGAAAATTGCAGGAGTTTAATATTCTTCACAGTATTCCCTGCTAAAGATGCAAAGCAAAAGATAATATTGCATAGGTAATGGTTTCTGTTTACAGCAGAAGCCTGTACCACATTTAATCCTACTCTCATAATAGTTAGAAACTGATTATCTTGTCAACCAAAATCCAACCAAATTCCCAGAAAACATGTCTGCTAGGTCCCATTCTTCAAACCGCTCTGCAAAAGTATAGTTGCTATGTTTTTCTCTGTTTCTCTGTATGTGGAGCACAATGGATTTAACAAGAATAATCTTTCCAGAACTGTTTGCAGCATTCTTTGCTCCCAATATAGTTTTCATTTCGGTTTTCCCACAATGCTCAGTGGTGAGGCTGAGTTTTCCAAGTGGCAACTGGCATCGCCTCCACACCATTCATTTAAAGTTAATGGCTTCCCTCAAAGAATCCTGGGAGATGTAGTTCATTAAACATGCTGCAAATTGTAGCTCTGTTGTGGGTAAACTATAGTTCCTAGGATTATTTGGGGGAACCTAAATGCTTTGTGTACGTGTCGAATATGCTTTAAATATATGGTGTGAATGTCACCTAAATTGGGTGAAAAGCAACTATCTTTGAATAGTAAATCTTAAGTGGCGGAGATATTTATGCAGGCAGTAGCAAAAAGCTAATGTGAGCATAACCTGTAACACCTTCTCTACCAGTCAGGGATTTTTCAGGTTCTATTAGTTTTTATTGGGTCTATAGTGTTCCTTTGAAATTGTGCCTCATTAGCTATTTCATAACACAGATGACAAAGTGTAAGATTTTAATGTGTGGAAGCTGCCTCCCAAACATATGTAGTATATATTTATATATTACATATATTTGGGAGTATATGTAGTAAAAGGTGACCTAAATTAAATCAGTCAACAATTTAATAGGAATTTATTCCTTTGAGAATAATGGGAATGTTATTGAAAGCTGTTGTGGTGGTGCACTAGGCTGCCTGTATGATCCTGAGAAGACACTAGCAATTATGACCCTTGATTTTTTATTTTTTTTAAAAAAGAAGAGAGATAGAGAGAAATCTCAAGCACCACTGCCAGTGGAGGGAATTTCAGGAGAAATTCTGGGGCCATTTTGTGTCAGCTTTCTCACTGCATGGAATTGCATTCATATGAGGAGCAGGTCATACTGAACTTCTTCATGTTCTTTGAAAACCAAATGAGCTGTCCATTGGCATGATCTGGATGAGAGTTTTCACTCCTTATAGAACTGGTGTGAACTACTTAGAAACCAAGGTCTCCTCTGCTAAATTTTCATATTTTTTAAAAAAGGTTTTCAGTATAGAATACATTTTTTTTTTAAATGTAGCAATATGCAGATTCTGACTTCAGAATGAACTTTCTGTCATTACCATGACTTATTGTATCTACAAGGCCATTAAAAGCAACAGATACTTATTAATTTGTTTGGTCTAAGAGGCACAAGGTGCTCTGCAAGGTTAATTGTCTAGCTTATTAAAACTTCCATCTAGTTTATCCAGGAAAGCCCAGTACTGCTCTAAAGACTTCAAGCATTCTCCTTTTAAAGTTTATCATTAGGCAGGAAATAATGTGTTCTTTTCCTTTCTTTCTCTGCTTCCATCTGTTGAAGAGGCCCCTTTATTTTTCAATTTCACTTTTGACACCAGAAACCCAGGATTTGCATTCCTCTGTTTCCCCCAAGATTTTATGACACTGGATGGTATCATAAGTTTACCAGATTTTTTTCAATGAATCCAAGGACACTTTTCAACTTCAATGGGTTTTGTATGGGGACTGAGTTGTAAATCTGGGGACTGTCCCCGGGAAACGGTGACATCTGCTAACTTTATGGTATCAGGAAGAAAAACTTTGCTAAGTTGGGTAGGCCAGTGTTAGCTTATTTCTTTTGAAATGCTTTTGAGTTAGTATTTAATCAACACTGATTGGTGGTGTGGAATTAAATCTCTTCCTTGGGTGCAGACATTCAGGTGGCTTCCAAAAATCAGGAAATTGTCCAAGCACTGGGCTGCATTCTCAGTTTAAGAACACCAGCCAGATTTATAAAAAAGGAGTCTAGAAGAGCCTGAGGACTGCATTGCCTCATGAGGAATCTTCTGAAGGCTGTACCCCATCAGTGGACAAGGTGGGCATGGCTGCCTTATAGCACCCCCATTTCTCTCTCACCCACCCACCCACTTTCCCATTCCGTTCCATCTTTCTTTCTTCTCTTTCTCTCTCTCCCATAACCTCTCCACCTCCCTGCTCCACCTCCCCATGTAGCAACCAGGTTTCAATTAAAGCTTTTTAAAAGTCTGATCACTGCATGTGGCAGCATTGGGGTATGTGTACAGTCCACAAGGAGGGTTAATCCTTCCTTCCCCAGCTGTGAACCCTGTTCAGATTGTTCCCATACGGCAACTGATTTTCAAAACCACCACCCTCCCATTGGCCTCAACCGAAGCTTTTATAAAGCTTAATTCCTAGGGTCCGAGTGATGGGGTCCGTGGGGAGGAAGAAGGTGGTGGCTGTATGAAGAGGTCCTATAAGCTGCATCTAGCACACAGGCCGGGCAATTCCCACCCCCTGGCAAATGTCCGTACCATACAAGAGATCCTGAAAAGCACATTGCAAAGAATGAGAAAGAGCTCATTTTTAATGGAAGGCGATAGAAATACGCACTGAAAAGCAAGTCCAAGGTAAACACAAGGTTATTTCCACCTTTGGTAAATAGTCCAGCAAATTTGCTTTTGTGTGTGTGTTTCTTCTTTAGAGTAAATTATTTAACTCCACATAAAGGCTATTTGGTTACACAAAGTAAAAATACGAATTATGGTTAGCTGTTATTTAGGGGCAGGAGAAAATAATATACTCAAGAATAAATAGCTTGCTGGGATTTATTGTGCTATATTTTAAGGGCCCCATGAGCAATAGATCATTTTACATGTTATATCGTACAATATTCATCACCAAAGTGCTATATTTATCTCAAACAGGGTTTGCTTTGGGTTTTTGTCTTGCCCTTGAAACATTGCAGTATTTCTGCGTTTTAAAAAGTTTGTCAGTTCAGGATAGTCCATAAAGCAATGCTCAGTGAAACATTCAAGATTCCTTTTTGAGTGTCTTTTACCCCCCCCATTAGATTTACCTAAAAACATTACCCTCACCCCATGCTATTCCATAGGAATATTGACACAAAAGAGCTGCCATGAAAGTAGCAGCAGAAATCTTGTTTATTGGTCTCTGTGGAGTTTAGAAAGAAGAAAAGAGAGAACCATAATGCTCTCTTTATTGCAGGTTAATACTGGGGAAACGGCAGCCCTCAAACTACTTAGAACAAATGCAGCAATGCAGAATTTAACTTCTGCTCAGACATCCAAATTGCACCTTTACCAAGAGAGTATGTTCCTTCCCTGTTCTGTCCCTTTGCTCAGCATCTTGACTCAGAAAGTCACCACTGGGGAAAAAGGTGATCTGAAGCAGGACTGGTGGCCAGAGGCAGGTTGGGATGTCGGTGTACAAGCTGTGTATTGGCATAGACAAGGAAGTAGCTATGCATGAAGGGGCTGGGGCTGGGGCATGCTACTAAATCCCTTCTCATCCAGTGCATCACCTTCAAGTATCTGATTATGATGCCCTATGTAACTTATGCCACATTTATTAGTCTTTGTGGTGCCAGCAGACTCTCATTATAGTAAAACCACAGGAAATGTATTGGTGTAAAGCTTCAAGGCAAGTTGCCGACTACAGGCTTTAGGAGACCTGTATTATTATTATTGTTGTTGTTGTTGTTGTTGTTGAATAGGACATCCCTGTTTTCATCGGAAACATGTTGGAAGGTATGAAATCTCATTACAATCCTCAGGAAATGTATAAATGTATATGTGCTGGGGGCTAGGCAGAAGAAGAAATATCACTGTTAACACCCCTTACAAACATTTTGAGGGTTCCCCTTTTGAGATAATATTTTGCAGGATATTTCTAACTGTTGATGGATATGGCAAATTGTTTTTATTTTTTAAAAAATAAGATTTTTTCCCCCTGGTGTGCTATTTTCAGTCATGCCCTAGGTTTATTTTCTTATTTCTTATTAGGCGTGCTTCACATTCCTCTAGCAATCAGTTTTGTTAGCCAGCCATGTACAGCGGCCTGTATATAATTGCCATGGTTAGCTGCTGCCAGTCAGGATAACACTGGCATAATTGCATAATAGGATGCTTAGGTGTTATCAGTATTCAACACAAGGTGAGAGCAAAGGGCCTAGTGAGGAGAACATTGGCAGGAAATAAAATTTACTTTTTATCTTCTGTTATCTGCAGTGCAGAGAAGGCATTTGGTCCTATCTTCCCCCAAGGTGAATATGACCTACATTTATAAAGATTCACTACCACGAAAGAAAATTAACCCCGTAAATGTGAAATGGGAGGGCCCTCGCAAGATCTGATATGACTTTCAGACATGGCAAGATTAAAGTGACCTAAGATTAAGCTGCCTAAGCTTTGTATGTATAATGATCGGACACCTGTGTGACTGTTTGGAAGCAGATTAACATCCATATCAAACTAAATTAATTTCTTTGGAAAGTATAATCTCCCAAATTTAGCCTAGTGTGTTATAGTGAACAAGGTGCCTGGTGCCTAAGATTCATAAAGCAGGGAGCTCTGAGGCAGTAAAGACTGTCAGTGTACAGATGTCATGCTTCCCTGCCTAGGGAGGGAAGCTGGCAAATACATTGTAAGGAAGAGCTTACTCTAGAAAGAGGAGCCAAGAACACAAGACCCTTTTTCATGTGGCTCCTCCTTCAGAGGTCCAGAGGGTGGCAAAACCAGAACAGGCCTTTTCTGAAGTGGCTTCCCGTTTGTGGAATGCTCTCCCCCGGGAGGTTCACCTGGTGCCTTCATTATGTATGTTTAGGCACCAGGTGAAAATGTTCCTCTTCGACCAGGCCTTTGGTTGGTTAATGTTCTGTACAGCCTTTTAAATGTGCTTGGGGGGTGAGTTACAGTTTTGTTGCTTGTGTTTTGTAAATTTATTTGTGGGCTTTTATCTTGTGATAGATGGTTTATTTACACATGTTTGCAACCTGAGCCTAAGATGGAGGGGCTCATTGCACTAACACCCCAAGAGATACTTGTTTCTCCCATAGTCACAGCCTTGGATTCCCGCAGAAGTCAAGCATGGCTCTGATTCCCAGCTTCTGCCTACTGCCTGGTCTCAGCTCACACATCCTGGCCCTGGCTAACTACCAGCCAGGTGAGAAAGGTGGTCCACTCATTTGCCCTCTGGCACAGAGCACCTTTTTTTTTGTTATACTAACAGTGTTTTTTAAGGACCATTAACTCACAAAGAAACTTGCCTGACTAGTTTAACAATGAAATCCTGCATTAGTGTTTTAACGTTTGTTGGTTCCAGGACCCCAGGGATTAGAAGATCTCAGGTATCATACAGACCAGCTCCCTGTTGGGATACTGCCAGGGAGACAAAGTCCATCATGACTCCACGTCGTCCTCCGGACATCCATTGATCTCCCGTAGACACGCAGTATCAGCAATTAGCGACACGAGCTCCAGAAATAGCTTGCCACATTCCAGAGCTGTGCACGCTCTATCAGCAGATAATGCACAGTGAAAGATGCACTCAGGAGAGCATTATTTACAAGTTTATTTCTGCGTTGATCAGAACAAAGAAAAACATGACTGCCTGCTTCAGTGTTCTGGCAGAGAGAGAGAAACGAAAGCAAAGACACAACATAAACATCCTGTGAAACAGGAAATATGCAAGCTGTGACACAAACATCCTGCTCCCTTTTAAGGTGGAACGGAAATATCCTAACATTCCCCAAACTCACAACTACAGGTATGTAGAGAGGGACAGAGAGACAGACAGATAGACAGACAGACAGTCTTATTTGATACCCAATGGTCATTAAACTAGTTCACATGGACTCTACACTTGGGTATCTGTACTCCGGTACAAAAATGTACACCAGTGACTGTCTCATGTACATCACTGGTGACAATTTGGTGCAGCGTAATGGAGAATTAAGATGAAAGTCAGTCCGGAATAATAATTTTCTCACTTTCTAAGCTCATTGTACATCTTGTCTGTTCTAATTGGTTTCCATTGGATTGTTTAATTATTTAGGAAAACGAAGCCTTTTTTGAGTGTAAATATTAATCAGATCCCCTCACACGGTAGCTGTTTGTTCTGCTTTTTAGAAGTTTACAGAAACACTTTGGTGTACAACCCTCTAGATATAGTTGCTGTGCCCATACTGAAGGGGTGGGATTTGGGTTTCAGATGTAGTGGGTGTTAAATTGCACCCCCACCCCAAATTACTCAGTGCAAATTTCCTGCCTGAACGTTTCTCTCAGCTGTGGAGGATAAAACATATTGGCATCAAGGGGACAATCTGCATTGCAGAATTAGTATGGGGAGAAATGAGGAAACCCCTTCTACCCACAATGCACCTCTGGGTTCAAATCGCATCCCCCCCAGCAGCAACACAACACAACACAAACAAGGGGTGCTGGGAGATGTGTCTATACAATGTCTTTAGAAGAACTTTCCTCAAACCGCATAGTAATTGTAAGTAGTTCTTCAGCAGTAATCAGAAGCGAAGAAAGGTGGGCCTGGTGCGGGCAGTCCGCATTGGGTGTCATCCCTAAGTGGGGGGTGTGACATTGCCACGGGCCGCAATCCCCTGGGATGCTCCCTGGTGGTGGCGCACCCCTGCGAGCAGCTAGCCCCGCCCCTGTGGGCCGCTCTGGGGTGCTAGAGCAGCTAGCTCTGCCTCTGGCAGTAGTGTCTGGTGAATGGTGTTCTCTGGCACATTTTGACTTAGTGCTGAAATTTTGAAATGCTTTGGATAAGTATGGTTAAAACAAGCTGCTCAACACCTCGCTGAAAGCCCATATTTATATTTATATGAAGCCATTTATACTTCTTTGGCGGCAAGCTAAGTGAAGAACAAACGAAAGTGTCTTGTACACGGAGGCAAGAGGGTGTGACTAAAAAGCCAGAAAATTTGAGCGTTAAATGCACTCTGTGCTAAATGACAGACAGGCTTAAATGATTCATTACTTTGTACATACTGCAATGCTAAATAACGACTTAAATATTTTAAAAGGACTGATGGAGTTCTATGCAGCATAACCATTGCTAGATAAAAAGAAATGAGCGTGGCAGTCAGAGCTGGAGGTGAGTGGCCGGAAGATGCAGGACTTGGTGTTAATTGAGAAACTGCCACAAAGGGTTCCAGAAAGCAACTGAAATGGAGTCATTGGGGATTGGTTTGACTTTATTGGGTACACAAATCAAAAAGAACAACAACAGACTCCACATGCACACCAGTATGTGAGGTTTTGGCATCAATTACTCTTTCATTTTGTAATTCGTTCCTTGTTGATCCCCTTTTCCTTCAATGTATTCTTACCTGCAAAACATATTGTCTTTTTTCTTTGGTATCCATGCAGAGTTGGAAAATATTTATTTATTTATTTATTTATTTATTTAATAATAATAATAATAATTTCATTTCTATACCACTTTATATTTTTAAGTAAACAATCTCAAAGTGGTTTACAATCTTCATTAAAATGTCAGATAAAACAATCCCAAGCAAAACATTATAGAGGAAAGTCAAATATAAAGCATGCATTCAAAGCAAGATAATTAACAGGAAACTAAAATATTATCTTAAATATTTCAAAACAAAACATCATAAAGGAGATCAAGTACAGAATGCACATTTAGCACTGTAAAACTTAACATTTTAAAATCATTTAATGCTCTTGCACTTGATGCACTATTTTTGTAACTGTTCTGAGTGAAATGCCTAAAAGGAGCCATGCCTGATTTCTTCGTGAATCCAAGGCTGGGACTGTGGGAAAAGCAAGACATTATTGGTGTGTTAAAGCTGTGAACTCCTCCACCGTATGCTCAGGTTGTATATATGTGTAAATTAAACCACATATCATAAAGACACAAGAATCTCCACTGTGCCCCAAATTGTGCAGAGGCGCTTTGTGTGAACAAACCAAAGTTTGTACCAGATGACTAAACCAAAATTTGGGCTATTAGAGGAGCAAAGTACATGCTTTCTTCTTCTTCATTTGCATTGAAATTAGTGGGACTTTAAGTTTCGGCATAATAGGTTATGCCCAGTGTCTCCAGCTTCCAAAAGAAAAAAATAAGTTGAAAACTTTCCCCTCACAAATTCTAAAGCTTCCTTCATTGTGAGAGCTCTGATAGTGTTCGTTGATAGTGTGTTGACAAATGACTCCATTTGTCTTGACAAATGGCCATTTCTTTATCCTGACCCATTTCAGTCTGGCTTCAAGCCTGTTTTCAAGACCAATTTGGCCTTGCTCTCTCAGATAGATGACTTTTATTATTAGAAGGGCAGGTGGAGTATGACTCCATTGCTTTTACTTGATCTTTCAGCAGCTTTTGATGCTGTCTACCATAGTATCCTCTAGGATAAGCTCTGTGGAACAGGAATTTGTGGGACTGCGCTCTCTGAAGACAGTTACAGCTAGTGGCTTTGGACAATTATCAGCCCCTTCAATTACCATCTTGTCCCCAATGCTTTTTAACATCTCCTTGGAGCTTTTGAGAGTGGTCAAAGCCTTAGATTTAGATCACGGTATTGCCAGTATGCTGATGACACTTGGTTCGGTGCAGTAATGTCTGAATCAGGTGAGGCTTTGCAAGTCCTGGGCCAATGACTAGAGGTCATGAGGTGGCCGTGGATGAGGGCCAATAAATCTTGGTAAAACAGAAGCCCTGTACACAAGTGTCCCCCAAGTTTGGAAACTTGGCAGGTTTGGTGTTCTTGATAGGGTTGCACTCCCTGAAGGAGCACATACATAGCTTGGGAGCGCTCCTAAATCCATCACTGTCATTGGGGGGCACAGCTAAGAGTGCCCCCCCCAACTTTGGCTGGTATGCCCACTACAGGCATTCCTGGACAGGGAGAGTTTGTCCACAGTAGTGCAGATATTGGTAACTTATAGATTGGGCTATTGCAAAGTGATCTATATGGGGTTGTCCTTGAGTTTGGTTCAGAAGTTGCACCTAGTACAGAATACTGCCACCTTGGTTTTGGTTGGAGCTGCTCCATAGCAGCATATTACATGGCTGCTGAAAACTCTTCACTGGCTGCCAGTACCTTACCAAGTTAAGTTCAAGGTATTACTGTTAGTATGGGATGCGGGTGGCGCTGTGGGTTAAACCACAGAGCCTAGGACTTGTCGATCAGAAGGTCGGTGGTTCGAATCCCCATGACGGGGTGAGCTCCCATTGCTCAGTCCCTGCTCCTGCCAACCTAGCAGTTTGAAAGCACATCAAAGTGCAAGTAGATAAATAGGTACCACTCCAGTGGGAAGGTAAACGGCGTTTCTGTGCGCTGCTCTGGTTCGCCAGAAAGTGGCTTAGTCATGCTGGCCACATGACCTGGAAGCTGTACACCAGCTCCCTCGGCCAATAAAGTGAGATGAGCGTCGCAATCCTAGAGTCGGCCACGACTGGGCCTAATGGTCAGGGGTCCCTTTTTATTACTGTTAGTATATAAATGGTCCAAATCCAGGTTACCCAGAGGGAAGCCTGGTCTCTAATACACCAGCAGATCACTTCTAGCATCTGGAGAAACCCTCCTGTCAGGAGTCAGGGAATCCGATCCTCCCCCCCCCCACAGCAGGCTGCTAGTAATAGACAAGAAGCTCTTACCAAGTCTTTTATTCAATATTCACAGAGAGAGGCTTAGAAATGCTGCCTCTACAAGTAATGGTGCTGCTCTGAGTAAACTCCACCCCCTTCCCTTCTCAATCATCAACAGTACCAGCCCTCTTATGGTGGCTGCTTAAGGTCATTTGCCTCTTCGCTCTCTGCTCTCCTACTTTCACTGCTCACCGGGCTCTGGGAGAAGGGGGGTCTGGAATGCTTTCTAGTATCAGCCAGCTGCTCCAGCTCTGTCTCTCCCTACTCCTCTTCTCCCATTATTTCCCATCTTTGCCCCTCTTCTGTCTCAGAGTTGTGACCTTCGGCAAACCACTGTTGTACATCTATACGGTCTTCCTCTTCTATGGAAGGGAGAAGAGGAGTGGGAGGCGGTCTCCACCATTTCTCCTCAGTCCAGTCCCTGACACCTCCTGACAGTTCCACAGTTCTCTTATTTGTTTAGTTTCTATGCAAAGTAAGACTCAGCCTGTACAAGGAACACTGTTCCCATTGACATCAGACCAGCACACATAATTCTGATACTTTGTTGCCTGCTGAATAGTTCCTGTTTTCTTTAGATAATTTTTCTTTTTTTTATAATTAATGTGATTCAGTGTTGGTAATTTCTACTGTGTTTTATGAAGTCCTAATGATTTTATTGTATACCACCTTTGTGTTTTCTTGTATAACAATAAGAAGTAATAAATAATGTTGTTTATTGAACGAATAGTCAACACATTTGTCAAGTGCTTCTAAGGGCTGTTCTTGAGAGAACATGCTTTTCCGCGCTTGGCCCCTTCTTCCAAACATTGCATTCTCTCCTTTCATCTTTGGGAGGAGGAAGATTTGGAGACAGGAGAACGCAGGGTGACACAGGGGTTTCCCTATTTCCGTTTAAAACTAAATCACCTATAGATGTATTGCACTTTTCAGAGCCACTAATTGGGTTTTCCATAAATAGAAAACTGTACAAGCTTGGAACATCCTTAGAGAATACTTAATAAGTCATCACTTCTTGTAGTGCAGTGTTTTACATGGGGAAATGTATTTCTGCTTTTAATTAACTCAAGGAAGGGTTTCGGAGCGGAGATCATTTCTAAAATAAATTATCTATTTCAAATATAAGGCTATTCATCGCCATAGGCTACAAGTCTTTAGTCTTCTTAAAGAAGTATAGAGCTAGACATTGAACTCATTGTCTCTAGAATCTCTATTAGTACTGGCAAGAGTCTGTGGGCTATTCCAAGAAGTTTGAGCAAACGTGCACTGTGTGTAGAGACAGTTTTTCTCCCTGCTGCAAATTTGGGTGTTTAACATGATCATCTGGTTGATAAATGGATTTTGAGTAGCCAATGGTGAATGAGTAGATGCAGCAGGGATAACAGAAGTCATTCCTCATCAGACGTTTGCCCCAGTGTGTAAGAGTTAAGTGTTCAGGGCACTGGGGCATGTCAACAAGCCTTACTCCATGTCCCTGTGCACTGGTCTCCTCTTGGATCTTCACATGTTGAGTGTGAAAATTTGAAGGGGGCTCCTGCATCAATTCAACTGAATGCATTTAGAAGTCTCCGCAATTGGGAATCCTGATAAGACAGAGTTCCTGATCCACATGAAGGTTTCTACCTGTGTTCAGTCAAATGCATGCAGAAGCCTCCTCCAAACCTTCAGTTGCAATATGTGATGGTCCTAGAGGGGATCACATACCGTATGGGATGACATTGGGGACAGGGCTTGTGCATGCACAATAGTTCTAACAATAGTTTCTCTGTTCAGACAAATGCCTGAAAAGGGTTTTCGTAACCATGGAGCTGTAAATTCAGTTCATCAGAAGGAAACCATACTCAAAGTCCTACGCTGGTGCCATTTTATAGCCTGAAAAAAACCAACACACCAATCTACCCACCTCCTTTGAAGCAGACAACAGTTGTTAGTCTTGGTTTTTATCATTCTCTTTGCTTTGATATTCCTGAGGTTTAAAAAGTGAAAAAAGTGAACATGTGTGCCTTAATCCAGCAAGGGAGATTTGCATGTGAAAGCAGATTGTTGGATTAGGAACCTGCCGTACATAGGGTCGTATTGTACAGGTGGCGACCATTTTGCCTGTGTCCAATTGAAGTGTGACCACTGATGTGTGGGTCCTTTTGAACCTGGAAGAGGGCCAAACAGGGCAGGGTGAGCTTATGCGTGCCCCGCCAAGGTGTGCGGGGAACGGAACCCCTGCACAAAATAGTCGCCACCAGTCCCTGCTTTTATTCAGAGTAGACCCAGTAAGGTTAATGGCCATGACTAATTTAGGTCTATTAATTTCAGTGGGTCTACTATGAGCAAAGGGCAGCTGAGTACGACCCAGATACACATTCACATGGCAGGCTTCCAGTGTGGTCACTTTGTGCGCTGCTAAGTCTGGGTGAGAATAAGCATTTCTTTTTCCTTTAAAAATTTTATTTATGCTTTTCAGGTTTATACATTTCACTAATTTTACAATCATTTCAACATTTCAAAACTTGAAAGCATTTCTATCCATAGTGCAAGACATGGGGGTCGGCAGCTGCAACTATTGTCTTCACTTTCATTGAAGTAAGCAGGTATGTGTGATTCGTGGATGAGGTGTTTATGCATGAGTAATGTTGGGGGTGTTAGGATATTTCCGTTCCACCTTAAAAGGGAGCAGGATGTTTGTGTCACAGCCTGCGTATTTCCTGTTTCACAGGATGTTTCTGTTGTGTCTTTGCTTTCGTTTCTCTCTCTCTCTCTGCCGGAACACTGAAGCAGGCAGTCATGTTTTTCTTTGTTCTGATCAACGCAGAAATAAAGTTGTAAATAATGCTCTCCTGAGTGCATCTTTCGCTGTGCATTATCTGCTGATAGAGCATGCATCGGCTCTGGAATGTGGCAAGCTATTTCTGGAGCTCGTGTCGCTAATTGCTGATACTGCGTGTCCGTGGGAGATCGATGGACGTCCGGAGACGACGTGGAGTCATGATGGACTTTGTCTCCCTGGCAGTATCCCAACAGGGGGAATGGTAGTTTTCCATGTTGCCACCTTTTGTTCTTTCCCCAATATCTGACATACTTAGCATTTCTATACGTGTTCCTCTCCATTGGGGTATCCTTCACAATCTTTCAGGCTGAGGCTGGAGACTAGTGGCAACCATATTATATGCCTGCTTAAAGCAACAATTAAATGACTTTATCTCAGTGGAGATGACTTATCCATACTATTGGCGACTTTCCTTTTGAAAGAGAAAGTTGAAGGTGGTTTGGAAGAAGCATTCCTGCCTTTATTGTGTTCCCTCATCCCATTTACACCTCCCTTAAGCCTGCAAATCTGTTTAGCTAGAGGCGACAGTGAGATAAAATAAATGTGTTCAAGAAATGGGATGGGATGTCGTTCGTAAACCGCTTTTGGATTCTAAATGTGTATTTGTAAAATGTAGCCTGAAGTTTTTTGCTTTAAAAAACTTATAGTACAAATCTTGCTGGTGAGGAACTGCTTCCTGTTTCTCTATCGTCTGTTCCATATGACTTCTCCAAATGACATGAACAATTTAATTCTCTCAGTTTACCAAGTAATATTACAGTTTACCAAGTAATATTATGACAATAAACTATACATCAAAGTAAAATGATGAAACATGCATATAATAAAACAAATCAACAGTAAAAGAAAGAATAGTTTTAAAGGCTGGGGAATACTTTCCCAGGTTTCAGTAAAAATCACAAAGAATGTAATTAAATCTTAATACCTTAATACCTGTCAAATTTCAATGGCTTAAAACCACTATCGCATTCAATATGAGAGATTACTGTGAAACAATTCAGATTACTGCCTTATTATGAATAGAGATCAAGAAGCCACTTTTGGTGCTCTCCCAAGTGGCAATCTTGGGAGAAGACCAAAGGACATAATCCATTAATGTTGGATTATGGAACTGAAGATCTGTTGCCTTTGCACTGGGTACCAGATCTGTTTAAAAACCTAAACTGCAGAATTAGTTCATGAGGTCTGACCTTTGGAAAGTCCCTTTGTTGGCCTGAAGATTGTATAAATTTTTAATAAATAGCTGCTGTGGTGATTAACTTCATCTCTGTGGTGCCAGATGTTTGTTAGATAGTCCTTGATGAAATCAATTTAACCTTTTATGTTTGCTTTACAAATTTGGCTGATGGAAAGTTATTGAACAAGGCCTTAAGACTGGAACAAAACAGCAAAAAAAAAATAAAAAAAAAAATATGGCAGGTGACTACCCAAAGATGTAAAACTAAATTATCAAAGGACAGTATATGCAGGGCTCCCTTATATAAATTTTCTACTACACTTTCTCCCCCTGCCTTTAGCAAAGTTAACATGGCAGACCAATCTATGGGCTGGATCCAGACTATGTTGAGTAAACTTGGGTCCTAAGCACTTGATGCGCAAGGAACAGTATATTAAAGGTGAGACACCAAAGCATGAATGCCTGAATCAAACCCATGATCCAGTCAGATTTTGAAGTGATGGAACAGCTATCACGTACTGCCACCTGGTTGACACACCAGAAATAGGGTTCGCGACACTCAGGCTGCCACAACTGTTGGAAAGAATTATAAAATGTACTAAATGTACTACATACAACATTCAAAAGATGTGCATGGCTAGAGCGCCCCTTGAAGTGACCCATGTAAAGCTTCTTCTCAACTGAGAAATCCAACAGGCCAAAAAATCTCTCTCTCTCTCTCTCTCTCTCTCTCTCTCTCTGTGTGTGTGTGTGTGTGTGTCTGAGAAGAGGCAGAATTATTATGATTTGCTACACATAACCTCACCATACAAACAGCATAATTGAAAGAAGTACAGCAAAGCAGACCAGATATTTTTCTGGAATGCCACTGTTGGCTACCCCTCTGTTGACAACGGAGCAAACAAAACTTGTGTGTCACCTTCTTAGACATGTCCCTGAGATGGGAGACTCTGAAAGACAGCATGACAGGGTGGAAAATGACCACCCGACTCTCACAAAGTTTTAAAGCCAGCTTCTTGTGAAAAACCTCCATCCCATTAATGGAACAGAGGTTGTGGGTCATCGAGTGCTTCCATAGCCTTAGATAACAAATCCTGAAGCCATTTAAAAAATCTACAGTATTCAGCACCTCAGGTGTGGTATATTTGGAGGGGCTTACACAACCGTGGATACTAACTTGGGCTGGGGTAATTTCTTGGGGCCTACATTGTCAGGAGCTTAGGGCTTGCTGATCAGATCGGTGGTTCGAATCCCCATGACGGGATGAGCACCCGTTGTCCGATCCCTGCTCCTGCCAACCTAGCAGTTTGAAAGCACATCAAGTGCAAGTAGATAAATAGGTACTGCTGTGGCGGGAAGGTAAACGGCATTTCCGTGTGCTGCTCTGGTTCGCCAGAAGCGGCTTAGTCATGCTGGCCACATGACCCGGAAGCTGTACCCCGGCTCCCTCAGCCAGTAAAGTGAGATGAGCGCCGCAACCCCAGAGTCGTCCACGACTGGACCTAATGGTCAGGGGTCCCTTTACCTTTAGTTGGTGTGAGAATACCGAAAATGGCACAGTGTTGGGTAGAGCACCCTTTTAGGCCTGACCCTGTGCTCCCTAGGATCAGCGCATATGTATGTGTGTGCAGGCACCAGAAGCGGAGCAAGGTGGGTATGGTGGGTGCGGTCCGCCCCCGGTGTCACCTCCAAGGGGAGTGACAAAATGTGCAGCACTCAACGTCTGTGAGAGAGACACTGTGGCTTTGGTGTGCACAGACTTCCTGCTGCCAAAACGGTCCGCCCGCCAGCTCCGCCTCAGGTGTAGGGCAGCAGGCAGACTCCTCGTCACAAGGCACACAATCTCTGCGAAATAAGCTCAACAGCAGTGGCTGCGGGGAAAAACTCATCAAGCTCAAAAACTACGAAATAAAGGCAAACCATTTTTGCAGGCAATTCCCCCCCCCCCCAATGTGTGTGTGTGTGGGGGGTGTGATAAGAAATTTTCCACACTGGGTACCACCTGACCTTGCTACGCCACTGGCAGGCACCAGTGTACGTCAGTGAGTGGCCGCTCCTGACATGGGCTCAAGGCTTCCACCAATTCATTCATACTTCCGGGCAAGGATGGTGACCTTCCGTTCACAGCAGCACAGCAGCACTAAAGGGTCTTTCTTTCTGATGAACTTTTCAATTAGCATGTGAAATAATTTTTATTCCACAGGAGCATTATATGTAGCTAGAAATAATGTGGGGTTTTTTTGGGGGGGAGAATAGGCTTGCCATATGTCAGGAAAATTCCTGACATGTTCTGGTTTGGGGGTGTCAGAGGGGAATTTTGTATGCCAACGTGATGGAAGAAGCAGTGGGGAAAGTTGCAAAAGCTTAAAAAAAAGGCAATCCTTGGGGGGGAGGCGGAGTTGTGATAACCATTATAACTATTAAAAACTTCCTCTATATTTACTGACTGTCCATTTAGTACAAAAGTCTATGTTATTTAATTTTTGCATGTTGCAGCAATATTCAAGGCAACTTTAATTAATGCGTTATCTTCAGCAGGGAATAAAATATGGCTGACAGATTTTCTTTTCTTTTCTTTTTAGGCTGTGGATAAGTTTTGTAAAGAACAGCCTTCCTCTGGGAGAGATATCCTCTCTGCCCTTCATAAGGAATTAAGATTATTGTCAGACAATAAATACACCACATGGACAATATGTTATTTATACCCCTCTGCCTTAAAGGTATCTTGCAATTTCAAATTTCAAATCCCCATGATTATAAAAGCTAATTGCTAGATTTTAATTTTTGGATACCGGATTAAAGTCTCTTGTGGCAAAGATTTCTTACTGGGTTGAGTATACAGTGGCCTTGGGTCCTGTTTTCCAGAGGGCAGGCCAGTATGAGGAAGCCTATGAGAGGACAGACCACTTTTTGAGCATATATTTTATTTTAAGGGCTGCCTGGTCCAATTCCAGTCTAAAGATAGAGCACCAAAAGAAAGGAGAGAAGCAAGGGTCTCAAAGTTGCCCATCAACAGATCATATCTGGACAACACATTGAGCCAGGAACAGGACCGGATTTAGGTTTGATGAGGCCCTAAGCTACTGAAGGTAATGGGGCCCTTTATATGTCCAGCTGTCCTTTGCCAACAACAAATTGTCGCTGTTTTTTGTGTTGAATATATGCTATATGGTAATTTATGGACCTAATAGGTATCTAAAGCCATTTGCACATGTTGCCATGTTTGAATTGAGTAGAGATGAAAATTTGTGTGGGTTCATTTTAGGTGTCACTATTCTAGCCTTCACCTCAAGTGCTCTAAGTTTTAAATAATGTTGGTTTATTTTATTTATTTATTTTAAAAAACCTTTCAATAATTTTTAATGCTACTACAACCAATCCCCTCTGGATCTTTTTCCAGATCCAGTTTGTTTAAGGTTCAGAAAACTCAGCCAGTTGTTTGCTTTGCCTTTTGCTCCTCAAGAATATTTTAGCAACACCCCATGGCAATGCCGAGTCAATAACATTTAAAGTTCAAGCTAAACCTTTCTCATTTTGCCTTTTCCTGGTAGTCTTTGTGTAGTAGAAGCCTCTGTAAATCTAATGTCATACGCTTCTTGCTGATGGAGTGCCTATTATATTCCTGTAAGGCTGCTGGAGTAACATTTAAGTTTCTCATGATCTCACAGTGCCTGCCCAAAAGGTCATAATATCCCTGTTGATCACCGTTCTTCTTCAGATCTCCACACCATGTCCTGGAACAATAGTCTTCACTCTTTTTGGATCTGGGGCTGTCCTTTAGCCCAAATATTCATTTAAGGACGCACTTTAATCCTCACATTTGCTTCACGGTGTTGCTGCTGTTGCAACTCACTTAGCGCAAGCTGCAAGCCATCGCTTCAGAATCAAAGTCCTACATAACCTAAGCCAAGTTTTTCCATCCCAGTGCCTACAGGTTCCATGGTGCCCATAGAGACCTTCATTAGTGCCTCTAGACAGGTGCTTAGACCCTGAACTTTTTTAAAAAAAACTCTCTTGCCTTCCTAGAAATAAAGTTATGAAGCAAAAAGTGAAGTCACCCTTCTAAGTTTTAGTGTGTGAAATGTGTACTTTTCAATGCAACTGGGACCCCTGTCTTGTTGTCTGATGCTTTCTTGCCTGTTTATAACAACCAGCATGCATGCTGCATTATTGATTCCTGCTCTATAGAATCATGAAGAAAACCCGACGGCAGTAAGTATTTGCACTCTCTCTTTCTCTGAGGTCCAAGTTGATTACTTTTTCAATCCATCTAATCCTTCAGGGCAATCGTCTCCATAAAACAGGCCTGAACATGTAACTGAATAAAAAGATATGGCAAAATCACAGGATATTTGCCTTCCTCGGTGTCTTTAGAGTAGTGTGCTTAATATGACCTGAAACTGTAGTATCACATCTATTCTGAAACACAAATAGAAAGTTATATTATGCTACAACGCATTTTATAGAACTAGGAAAAAAAGACTCAATATATGCTGTTGAACTAAAACTGCATTTTCTGCTCCTCCAGAATATCATTAGTATTCCATTCAAAAAGCAGCAGTCAGACTTTCATTAATGTTTTGGGATTGCTTAAATCCAGTGTAAAGCAAGAGAATTGCTGAATGTGCAGACTTCTGAAGCTGCCATTGTTAGTTACCAAATTATCTTCTGTGGTGTGAAGGTGGCTGTCAAAAGTGAACAGAGAATTTTCTGGAGTCTGTATGGAAACAGCATTATCCCACAAAGTAGAATACACACCAAATGTCTATCAGGGCCAATATGAACTTGATGAAAGAGCTCTATACAGCAGCCAACAGTAACCATTTCTATAATGCCGTTCCTACCATTTTTTTTGGGGGGGGGCGAATTTGCCACACACACCCTCCCCTGAAAGGTGGTATCTCCCAAGGGAGAATGTTATGGCTGATGGGTGATTTTACCTGATGGGGAGAGGTGGTGACAGGCTATTTAAGCTTGCTCCACACTATTCCCTCTTCAGAGAATGCAGTTTTCCCTGTTTCCAACACCAGTTTATTTCCTGGCTCAGGGCACATGAGTCAGCTTTCCTGTTCTGTATTAAAACTACACATATAAGCTTCTGAACAACAAACTCACAGAAGAATGATCAGAAAACACTTGTGATTAATTAGCATAATCTTGAGCAAGAAAAGTACAAATCCCATGTTGACTAAACCGTGTTAACACAGTTCAAAGGCTGAGGGAAGCATCAATTCTGTCAGGATATACTTCTAAGTTTAGTGGTTTCCTAGGAAATGTTCTTAGTTCTCAGAACATTCTTAGTTTCTCCACCCCTAACCAGGCCAGTCATATTTCTAGAAGCCGTAGAATAAACTGTCTCTCAAATCTAAAGCAAACTTAGATATGGCTGGCAATAGATCCTTAGTGCTTGGCAGAAACTTTCTACCAGCTTTCCCCCCATTGTGCCCATGTTTGTCTGCCAAGTGAAGATAAGAATTCATGCAGCTGATGAAGTGGACTCTGGTCCTGAAAAGCTGATGCCATAATAAGATGCTACAACATCTTTGGTTTTTGCTGCAACCGACTAACTCTGGAAACATCTTAACAAACAAGATTAGGGTTTTCTGGCTTTAGGTTAGATTCCGTAAGGTCCCATAAATATAATATGAATATATGACAAAAATGAGATATATCTAGGTATAAGCTCCGCTTTTCTCATATACATGCTTCTTTTTATGTTTCCATTTTTGAAAGGGCAGCATGCTCTTGGCTCCTGTGCAGCTATCACTGTTAAAGTGAGCAGACTCACAGGACCCAAATCAATGGCTTGAAGTTACAAGAAAAGAGTTTCCAACTAAACATCAGGAAGAACTTTCAGACAGTAAGAGCTGTTCAACAGTGGAACAGACTTCCACAAGAGGTGGTGGACTCTCCTTCCTTGGAGGTTTTTCAGCAGAGGTTGGATGGTCATCGGTCATGGATGCTTTAGCTGAGATTCCAGCATTGCAGGGGGCTGGACTAGATTTCTATGACTCTGTGTTTCTGGGAGAAGATTACAGTAGTGGAACAGATGTAAAGTTAATGAGGAGAAAAGAATTGGGAGAGAGAGAGCAGGGAGAGAAGTAAAGGATCGTGGAAGATAAGGCTGCCAATGGCTTCTAGCCTTGATAGATATATTTAATCTTCATTGATGGCGTTAGTATGCCCATGCATGCTAATTTCTGGGAATGACAAGTGGGGAGAGTACTGTTCATTCTTGTCCTGCTTGTGGACTTCCCATAGGTGTCTAGTTGACCACTGCTGTGCCTCTGGTTTGATCCATCAGGGACTTCTTATGTTATTTGGGTCTGTACAGAAGAAGATAGATCAGATCATTAAGGCTGTTTTGTAAACAGCTTTGTGGGTATGGATCCAAGAACTGAATCACAATCCTTTCCGGACAGGGTCAGTTTTCAACCAAATCAACCTGAACAGCTCTTGAGGAAGAGAAATGGAGGTGCTGTAAAGGGGATAATTAATAGGGGTGTGTGCATCAAATAGCAGGGGAACTGGTGCCTATTTCTGAAGCAAAATGTATGTCATTTTCAGAGGCAAAATGCAGAAAACAATTAGATGATTGTAGGTGAGTTGAAGAAGTAGACTGTGCGTATGAGATAAACTTTTTCTTTAGGCAAAATACAATAATCTAAGGGGAATAAAAGAACAACACACTATTAGAAAGAAACTCAAGCCAAGTTGCAGACGGGAAATACCTCAGCTGAAAAAAATCTATTAAATCGGTCCTCTTTTTCTATAGCAGCTCTGACAAGGCTAAATCCCACGCACAGCTTATAAGTAAAAGCAAGGATTCTAAAAGCTTTGTTTTGTGCACCAAAGCTGCACCTGAGGATTTCCCTTGAAATGAAATGTGAGTTATTCACATCACTAGTAGACTGTTAGATATAATGAAGAAAAATGGTTTACTTTTGGTAATTTTTAAATTACATTTCCCCTGCCCCCACTCTTTCCTCTGGCTGACACGGAGAGTCAAAGTATTTTTTCTGCCCTCCTCAACAACCCTGAGGTAGCATAGACTGAGCAATAATGACTGGCCAGAGATTGCCCAATGAGCTTAGTTGCTGAAAGGTGAGTTGAATCCTGGTTCTGTTCACTGATGCACCCTATTGGCTGTCAATGTAATGAGACAGGACATAGATACATTGATTCTCCTTACAGTCTACATTAGAGCAAATATATATTGACATTCTGCTCATGTTTTTCTTATATCTATGGGTCGTTCACTAGAAGGCTACTCTGTCAGTGGCATAGTGTGGGGAGGGCCATAGGGTCGGTTGCCCTGGGGCACATAAGTGTTAAGGGAGTAAAATTTCAACACCCGGTGCTGCCTCAATACAGCTGTGCGCTTCTGTCACTGGGCTCTGTTGAAAACATCTTCTCCATGGGAACCAGTAAGTGACCTCTCAAAACAATGGAACAACTCTTCTTTTCTTATCTCTGCTGCTGCAATCTCCTGGGTAATGCAGATGCCATTAGGCAGTTGAATGCACATGTGGACTCTGTCCATTTCCCTCCTTCCCATTCCTGCTCCTCTGCACAGCCCCGGGTTCTGGCAACGCATGCTATGCCACTGCATTCTGTGATACAATATTTAGCAACACTCCACAAAAGAGAATAGATCAATTATTCAGTAGACTGGAGGAGAATGACAGAGCGACCCAAGTTGTCAAAGCTCAGTATAGCATCCATCTATTAATTGATTGACGCAGATAATGGCATGTCAGAAGTTATTAATATTAAACAGTATATATTTTAGTGAGGTGTAAGGTTTGGCATAAAGCTTCCCGGAAGGCGGTAAAGCTCTGTTTTCTTTTATTTGTTAAAGATGCAGATCACGGTACTTAAAACAATACAACATCGCTCAAAGATTCGTATGGTTTCTTACAGCATTTTATGTAGCAATTGTCAGCTTCGTTCCTAGCTGTAAAGCAGGAATGGGGAATCTGTGACGCGGCAGGTGTTGTTGGACTGCAACTCCCATTATCTGTGATCACTGTCCTTGCTATTTGGGGCTGACAAGACTTCTCCAGCTCTGCTGTACAGAAATATGAAGATAAACTGTGCCATGAATCAGAAGGCTCTTCACATTACAAGATGGTGGAACTTAGGCTGATTTTCATATTTCATATGTGGTGGAAGTGGAAGTCAACATGTCAAAACAGTTGTGTTCAGTGGCTTGCAGTGTGGTTTATATGTATGTATGTATGTATGTATGTATGTATAAAGCAGGACGGTGTTACTGAGTCAGATTAGCCATATAGACATTTTATTTCTTTTGTCAAAATTATCTTGAGTACTAATTTATTCCCTTGCTGAATAGCAACAGCCTCAAAAGATGATAGAATCCACTGGCTGTGTATAGCAGACCTTATACATTTGGAATTTTGTTCCCCTCTGCCCTGCAGTGGAAATACTGGAGAGCAAGACTCAATAAATGTGGACATATATTTGCTTAGAGAAATTGACAACCACGCAGCTCACGGGCTGCACATAATTGTTTGTTCTCTGAGAGCCAGTGTGGTGTAGTGGTTAAGAGCGGTGGGCTCTTAATCTGGTGAACCGGGTTTGCGTTCCCGCTCCTCCACATGTAGCTGCTGGGCGACCTTGGGCTAGTCACACTTCTCTGTAGTCTCTCAGCCTCACTCACCTCACAGAGTGTTTGTTGTGGGGGAGGAAGAGAAAGGAGATTGTTAGCCGCTTTGAGACTCCTTAGGGTAGTAGGATATCAAATCCAAACCCCTCCTCCTCCTCTTCTTCTTTATAGGCTGGACCTGGTTAAATGAATGCTTAATTGTTCTGCAGTTATTTATTTAATATAGTTAGTTACCATATCATTAAATTTCAGTAGTGACAATGTCTTGCGGAACATATGATATTCATTAGGATGAATCAGCATCCATTTATTTATGAATACTAATTTTTGTTGGCATAATTAATTAATTAATTAATTAATTAATATAATTGATTTATTTATATCCCACCTTTCCTGCAAGGGTTGCAAGGTGGCATACATAGTTCTCCTTCCAATTTTATCCTCACAACAACCTTGTGAGATAGGTTAAGCTAAGAGACAATGACTGGCCCAAGCTCACCCAGTGAACCCTGGTCTCACAGGTCTTAGTCCAACACTCTAACCACAACACCACACTAAGTAATTACTGAGTAATGATAATAGTGGAAAATTTGCATTGGAAAAGGGGCTGAGAAAACACTAAACACAGTGTGTGTGTGTGTGTGTGTGAGAGAGAGAGAGAGAGAGAGAGAGAGAGAGAGAGAGAACTAATATCTTACTGTCATCCACAAATTAAAATTTTTTAAGCCCTCCAAAGTCACCCTAAAAGCATGAGTAGACGGCTGGCTTTATTCCAGAAAGAAATTATTTCAACACCTGTGAAAGGAAAAGGAGCAAAGTTGCTTATTTTTCTCTAGAATTAATCGAGTGCTCCCAGGTCTGAAAGAAAAGGCTGTTTTGAACTGGCTAAGCAACCCAAGGATTAGCCACATTGAAGTCTCTAAGCCAGAGATGTGTATCATACAAAGTCCATTTTACCTTGACTTGTCTTTGGAAAGATTCTGTGGCATTGATGCTATTTTAGTTAAATCCATTCACATCAAATTAAAAGTACCCTATCAGAACACGATTATTCCTCATTTTCACAGCTCCCTCTGATGTTAATGAGATTTACCATATGGTCTGTGAATGCAGAATGTAAATAAGCTTCTTTTTCTCCGCTGAATTCCTTGAGCCTTGAGGGAGCACTCAAAGCTTTCCAAAGCATGTGGAGAACAAATCCCAAACTAGTTCTTCTACACTTTATACAGAGGCAGCAATACTAATACCACTATTAGAGGTCATTGGATGGAAAGACTGCAGTATCCCACTAAACTTCCATTCTTGCTAGGTTTATTCTTTGTGGGATGTGTTATATCAATACAGTCAATTACACCATGCTTTACTTCCTAGAGTGGACAGAGACAGGGGGATATGTAACTTCCTGAATCTCTTGTAAATGACTCAGCAGGTGAGTGGGACTCTATAAAAAGCAAAGTCACACAGTCATTTTGTCTTCGGTTCGATTTCAGCTCTGTTCAGTTCAGTTAAGTCTCTGGCTCTCAGCCAGCAGCACTTAGCAGCTTAGGATGTGAGCTACGTTATATCTTTGTAACCTGAAGCTTAAAGCCTGCCTTCTAGGATGTGTACTGTGAACAACTTGTGAGTAAATGTATTGTCGTGAGTCTTTATTGCAGGGGTCAGCAAACTCCCAGTATGTTTCTGAGCACAGTTCAAAGTGTTGGTGCTGACCTTTAAAGCCCTAAACGGCCTCAGTCCTGTACACCTGAAGGAGCGTCTCCACCCCCATCGTCCAACCCAGACACTGAGGTCCAGCACTGAGGGCCTTCTGGAGGCTCCCTTGCTGCGAGAAGTGAGGTTACAGGGAACCAGACAGAGGGCCTTCTCGGTAGTAGCACCTGCCCTGTGGAACGCCCTCCCAGCACTAAACAACTACCAGTATTTTACTTTTAAAAGACAACTGTTTAGGGAATTTTTTAGTGTTTGATGCTGTATTGGTTTTAATATTTGGTTGGAACCCACCCAGAGTGGCTGGGGAAACCCAGCCAGATGGGCGGGCTATAAATAACAAATTATTATTATTATTATTTGGAATAAAGTATGGTAACTATAGATATTTAACAGATGGATAAAGGAAAAAGATTCAGAAAATGTTATCTTGAATATGGAACCCATGGAGGGAGGAAAGAAGGTCTGAAGCTTCAATAGAACCTTTTATTTTAATGTTTGAAATGGCTAAAGTTAAAATGCATAAAATTTTGTAAAACCAATAAAACATTTCATAAAGAGAGAGAAAGGACTCTGTATTTTCTTTTCTTTTTTTGTCTCTGTTTTTGTTTTTATTTAGATTAGTTTCTTTTATCTTACTATACTATGAAAAGCTTTAATAAAATTTTATGAAAAAGAAGAAGAAAGGTCTAATGGATTTTGCAGTAGCAGGATTACATAGGTATAAACTATTCTGTGTTGCCATCCAGAATCTCCTCCAAAAGCTCTGCACAACCCAACAACTTCATTGGATGGTTTGTTTCATTCTAATGGTGGTGGTAATAATAATAATAATAATAATAATAATAATAATAAGGCTTCATAGCCTGCTTGAATCCCTCTGCCCTGCCTGAATCTGTTCGCCACAATTTTGAGGTGTTTGAATAATTTCAGTATATAGCAAGAGCACAAATACATCCCTAACATATATTATTAGTAAAATACTAACAAGACACAAGGATAAAATCATAGTACTCTTGCTATTAATATGCAGCACAAGCAGAACAATCTTTGAACACTTTTGGGCACTCATTATTTTGACAAAGGCACTTGCTACATCCAGAAGTTCCATCTGCTTCCACATCTGGTGTGTGTGCATATCTTTCATGCAAATTCCTGTTCAGAAATTACACCAGCCATGTGAAAACAGGATGGACAATAACTCATTTGTGTTTCCTTTCCTTGCCACTGGCTGCATCCAGGTAACATGCAAAGATGCTCAGATAATTGAACTCCAAACGAACCATCACTTGACCCTTTACTTATTAATGACTATAAGGTTCACTATGTTGCTTGCACTGTAGCTTCGCCAGTTAAGTATAACAAGATGCCCAGCAAGGGTGTGTGATGGATTAGAATGAATCCTGAATCTTGAAGTGGGATATTTCAGAGGGGTCCTGGGCTTATTTGAGAAGGTGGTACAGTAAGGAGGGTCCGTACTGGTTTTCCCAGTAGTGATGTATGGAAGTGAGAGCTGGACCATAAGGAAGGCTGATCACCGAAGAATTGATGCTTTTGAATTATGGTGCTGGAGGAGACTCTTGAGAGTCCCATGGACTGCAAGAAGATCAAACCTATTCATTCTTAAGGAAATTAGCCCTGAGTGCTCACTGGAAGGACAGATCCTGAAGCTGAGGCTCCAATACTTTGGCCACCTCATGAGAAGAGAAGACTCCCTGGAAAAGACCCTGATGTTGGGAAAGATGGAGGGCACAAGGAGAAGGGGACGACGGAGGACGAGATGGTTGGACAGTGTTCTCGAAGCTACCAGCATGAATTTGACCAAACTGCGGGAGGCAGTGGAAGACAGGAGTGCCTGGTGTGCTCTGGTCGATGGGGTCACGAAGAGTCGGACACGACTAAACTACTAAACAACAACAATAAGGAAAAAACTGAATCTTTTTATTCCCCCACCCCCAAAATCAAATGTACCTAGCACAACACCTCTGGACCTATTTGCCTCCAGTTTGGCACCTAGGGAATCCTATCTCTTGCCTTCCATTTTTATAACAATTTCCCAGAAAACAACAGGGGAGCAAATAAGTCTAAAAGGTGCCCTTTCAGGAGAATCATTGCAGCTATCCTTCTGGTACTCAGCAGGATTCATCCGCTCAGGAGGCTCTGACAAGCTTCCAATTTTCATCAAGTTCTGGCAAAAATAAAATAAGTGATAGATGGTTTGTTTTTTAAAAAAACCCCTCACATTTTAAAGTGCACAGTGTTACGGATAAGAGTAGGGGGTGACTTGAGCCAATAATCACACCAGGGTGGAAAAGAATACATTGATTCAGACTGAAGTAAGAAGGTACAGGACAATGGATTCCAGAGCCTGTACGCCTCTTGGGTGAAGAGGATATATTTTTATACATTTTGCTTACTTCAGGTCACCAGGAGGGCATACTATGTTACATGCTGATTGGCTACGAAGTGTTGACGTATACTGTGCCATGGAATCAAAGCGCACCATTCAACTTTTTCTACTTGTTCTTCAGTTCTGTGATGGCTTACTTCCTTACCTTCACTCTTGTTATACTGGGTGTTTTGCTTGCTGTTCCTCAACAGTACATTCCAAAGGGAGGGGTAGTGATTATAAAAAGAGGAGCAAGCAATATATGGCACTCTTTCCTCAGGGTAGTGGCTGCTGCTGGCCTAAAATGGTGTTTGTCTGGTTCTGATACTCTACAACGGCACAAAAATCTTGGACCTATTTATCTACAATTTGGCAGGCTATATGCAGGCTATTATGCCTGCAAATTTTATCCACTTCTGCCCAAAGGACAAAAAGTTATCACCAATAGTGAATGCAGAGGGAATGAAGCATTATTTTTGTATGAACTATTTGGAGCCCAGGTCCAATCAGAGTTCAAAGTACTTTGGACTAAAGCAGGTAGTCTACGGAAGTGCCAGATTGGGATCCCAATATAATATTGTGGCTGGTGCACACCTGTAATACTTGGGGAAAGTTTTCTGCTACTGAAAACAGCATGTGAGCATAAGCTGTGCTTGCTTGCGGTTCTGTATTTTTTGAACAGATTTTATGGAGTTAAGAGTTTAAAACCAATGACTATATAGGCCAAAAGGTGGAGCCAAGGCAATCTATAAAAAGGATCAGAAGGGGGAAAGGGCCTTGAAGGCCAGATACTTGTTGGATCAGTGCTGTTTTAATATATATAAATGGGATTAGTTACACTGGACAAGATGCTGAAGATTAAAATTAATGGGGATCAAACTTGGAAGAAAAGGGGAAGGGAAGAGTTTGTCATGCATAAAATTATCAAAAAATTGTTGAGCAACTCCTGAAGCGAGATTGCTGCTGAGATGATAGCTAGAAGGCAAAAGCACAAGGAGCACGATCCAACAAATATATATTTCAATTTAAATGAAGAAGACTATCTTTCATTCTGGGGTTATGATCCAAATTGTGGTGTCTGCAACTGCTTTTCATGAAATTAAAAGTTGTTGGGAGATCCAGTCATGGATCTCCCACATAATATTAAGTTTGGCCATAACTTGCTTCCAAAAACAGTGTAGAAGTGGAATATGAAATTTCCCTGCAGGCCTCCCAGTAAGCTGGTGAGAAATCATCTCTGTTACATTTTGAGACTAGACACATACATTTTAGGACCCAAAATTAGAACAGTGCTTTTATTTATAGAAAGGGACATTTGTGGCAAAAACACACTTGAATGAGCTACAGTATCAAAGACAAGAAAATAAGTAGATTTTGTAGAGGTTACTTCTTTTCTATTCTGGCTACAGTTTTTGTCTTTGAATCTTTCACCAATGTTTTCTTTTTGTGTGGTCCAGCTCCATTCAGTGCAAGGCTGGCCCAATACATTTTGGCCTCTGAGGCAGATACTAAAATGGCACCCTGCCTCCCCACCAAGAAAGGAGGAGTGAGGAAAAGATCTACACCAGGAGCAAGCAGGTAAGAAAGATTGACATGGTGATCTGCTGCCCTGGGGGATCCTGCTGCTGGATCACTTGGCCTCAATGGTGGGCTGGCACTGAATAAAGATCAACATGGGGATCTCCTTTCCTAGGGGATCCTGACTCACCTGACCTCATGGGGGTCCAGTTCTGATTCAGTGTGTGAATAGAAGGCTGCCTAGGAATCTTCTGCATGTTGCCTTGAGTTCAGTGAAAGAATACTAATAATTGGTAGTCAGTCTTACAGTATTCAGGCCATTGATTCCGTTGGGTCTATAATTATAAACTAATAAATATAAACTAATTTATATCTTTGTCCACTCTTCCCTTTTCTTCTTTCCTTTCTGTTTGAAACAGCCAATTTTCCTGTCCTGCCTCTAATTTTGTTCTTTTTCCAGAGTTTATCGCTTACCTGGTCATCTGCACCATTTCATATGGATGGCACTGTGACAGCACATTTTTATCACAACTCTCACGTAACACCCGTTGAATCTTACAAGTGATAGTGATGGTCCTGCTCTGCAACCTATTTTGTCTCTCTTACCCTTGCCATGGCAAATTAATGCTTCGAAACTTCAGAAGGATTAAACTCCCTTGAGGCACACCAAAGCAGGACTAACACTTTAACCTGAAGATCATGTCTGTTGCATTTTGTGTGCCTATCTGTCAATTACTTTTATATGCTATGACTAGCTGTGTGTTGGTATAGCTATGACATGAAACCAGTTTTCTGAATAACTGCCATTCACAGCATATTGGAGCAGAACGGACAAGAATTTTCAATTTACTCTGAGGATAGGATTGCTTGAGGTTTTTTTTGGTTTTTCTTTTTCTTTTTCTTTTTTTTTTGGTAGTGAGCTATTTACCTCTGCAGAGCAGAACTATTCATGGGTATATTGAAATGCACTCTTCTGTGTGGAAGTAACAGGATGGGTGGGTGGCAGGCAATATTCATGAATTTGATCTATCATGGTTGGATAATAAAACCAAGAATTATGAGATAAACCTTGGTAGGTTAATAAAACCAAGTAATCCCTGAGATTGCTTTAATTTTAATGGTTCATGACTGATGCTCAATTACTTCCCAAGATGCCACCAAATTCATATTTCCAGGTTTGAGTTTATAAAGCTTACCTCACAGAAGAAGCTTATCATCTGAGTCAGAGAGTCTTCCAACCAATTAGTCAGTTTTCTGTCCTATTCACCAAATCTCTTTCCTACCCTTCCCACTTCCTGGACCGGACTGGTGACATTGTCACATCTTCAGTGATGGTGGCAAGTTAGCTGTCAGGAGACTGAACGGAAGTATATAATTGTAAATGCTATAAAATATCACCCAATATTTCACAATGCTTCTAGGAAACAATCTGGCTAAGATGGAGGCTCTGCAGATAATGTTTCCCACACCTGTGAGTTAAACAGAAAGCCTGGTGGTGGTGTTGCGGAAAGCTCCTTTGTTTTTGTTCCTTCAATATCGCTGTTTACCTTGATATGCTTTATATATTTTGCAACTCCTTCAACAAGACAAATGTAATCTTGAAATAAGTTTTCCTCATCCTCATCACAAGGGATAAAGAAAACTTTACACCTTTGGTAAACAGAAAATGCCAAACTTCCTCAGGCATTCTTCATGTAATAAATGTCATGTAATAAATGAATACAAATATTTACTCCATTTTACAATCCAAGGATTCTGACCACTCTTTTCATGGCTTACAAACACACAAGACATAAACACACGTTTTAGAAAGCAATTTACTTTATCCTGAATAGGGTAATTTTCCAAAATCGTATTTAGGTCTATAATTTTGGTTTCGGGCAGAAGTGAAATAGCTTCTTGGATGCCAGTATTAACAAACAAGGCATTTGCTGATATGAAACCATCATCTTCTCAGCACACAGCCTCTAAGTTGTACGTACCATTTCCTTAAAAATATATGTCGTTATGCTTGTTCAGTGATTATCTAATGCATGGAATAAAATATGCTTTTTAGAAAAGAGCAAGAAAATGAATTGTCAGGATGGGTGTGGGGACCCCCTAGTTTTGTCAGCAGCCTGGCTCATCTCTGCCTCTTGGCCTCCCTCCTCTCCTGCTTCAGCTTCAGCTTCTGCCTCTGCTTCTGGACTGCTCTCTGCCACAGCCTCTTCCTGCTCACTAAACCCTGTTGCCTCTTCAGCTCCTGACACCACCTCCTCTCACTCTGCTCCCTCTTCTCTCTTATCGTCATCCCAACACTTATCTCCTAGCTGTGAGTCACTTCCCCCGAGGGTTCACTTGGGGGTTCCCCAGCTGGTGCCCCCCTACCACTCCTCTGCATCCAGGTAGTCCATGGCATGACTTAACTAATTGCAATTCACGCCATCTAACGCTATGGAGATCTACTGAGAAGTAAAGGAAGATCCCTTGACACACTTACCTGAGGGAATAAGTTCCATTTGACTCAATGGGGCTTCTGATTAGACATATATAGGGTCATACTTCAGGACCCCCCTTCCATTTGTGAGATAATGTTATACTGAACCACACACACACACGCACACACACACTTGCATGCTGGGCTGTGTGTGAGTAAGAATTGAGGCTAAAGGGTGCTAATAATTCCTTGTTCTCAGAAGCGGGTAATATTTATAATACTGTTTGTCATCTTGCGATCAGGATTAATAGGATGCCGTGTCTTCAAACCTTGCTGGTTGATAAAGATAAATTGCTTCAGATTAGTGCCACCTCATCTAAACCAAATAGTGGCCCTTTACCAAAATGTACACAAACAGAAACATAGCTTGAATGGAAAGCAGGCTCTCAAAAGTAATTTGGAAATGTACCAACCCATGAACCATATATGATTGATCCTTGGGAGCTTGACAAGTCAAGGGCAAATTGGAAGCATAGGGAGTGAGGGAGGGAAAAGAAAAGAAATTCTGTTGATCTTCATTTCTACTACAAATTTAAGTATGTTGCTAAGTTAAACTGAGGTATAGAGGCTAAAATGTAGGCCAGCAATTCAACCTTTATCTGCTTGGTGGTCAATCTTTTAATTTCCACATTTCAGTATTGTCATATGTTCAGTTATTTCTCTGTGCAACGAAGGTGTAAGAAAGCCACAATGGGGGATCCCTAAAAGGAAATGTCAAAATCTACTTTTCAAAACAATAATTAATTGTACACATTGTTAAACAGCATGTTGAAAACTGATCTGGATGATTCATTAGAAAGAATTGACTCTGATTGCCCAGATGTAACATTAAAACCTGGTAACTAGAAAGCCAAGGAAATGCTGAGTCATCCATTAGTTCTACATGGGTTGCTGCAACCATGTTTTCTGATACAACTACATATTTTGCAATCTATGGATAGGATAGACTGGAGAAATTTGTACTTGCTACTAGAATAACTGAATTTGGAGGTCTCTTAATGGAGAAAAAACCTCTCTCTCTCTCTCTCTCTCTCTCTGTGTGTGTGTGTGTGTGTGTGTGTGTTTGTGTGTCAGCCCTTTACTGAAATGTAATAAGCCATAGTTTTAATTGTTAGTAAAGGAAATGCTTTGGGATCTGCAGCCTTCTTCAGTTTTAATAGTGGAGGCAGAGAGGCTGTGAAAGATTTCAGATTAACAGCTTGAATGAATAATTTGCAATGAATAATTTACCAGACATATTTTAACTTTGCATTCTGTTTACGGAGAGTCTGTAAGCAGACTGCACCTTTCTTAAATGTATTCATCTAAAAATCACTACACAAATGTTAATTGTAAATGGCATAGCCTACTTTAATTTTTTTAAAGTTGACTTTACAAATGACTATTTTGTGAACACTTGTGTTTCAGTCTTCACTTAAATTCTGTTCTAATAGAACGAGAGCTTCTTGGATGAGTCCCAGGAACCTTATGGCAACTACCTCTGGGAGCAATGAACCTCACAAGAATTCTGCATGATTTGTTTCTAAGAAGTGGCTTTAGACAATTGGGGATGACTTTTTGTTCTGAGTAGCTTTTAAAGAATAAGAGTCTAATGCACTGCTGCTGATTCTGACTTTTTTTGCTGAGTGTTTGCTTTGATTATTTTAGACTGCAATCCTAGATCAATTTACCTGGGAGCAAGACCCTTTGAACTCATTTACTTTTGAGTAGTCGCATGTAGGCTCTGTTAATGCCTTATCTTGTATTTTGGATTCTTTATTGGTAACTATTGGTTGTTTTTAATTTTGCTTTTATTTTGTGATATGACAATTTGTAACCATGTCTTTTTAAGCTACTTTTGGTAGAAAAGTAGGGTAAACTTAACTAAACAGTGGGAGTGACAACTTTGCGCCGAAGTCAATTTTGCATATAGGATGCAAAGTCAGTGCTAATTAACAACACTGTAAAGGGCAACAGACTCATATACAAGACCAATCTATGACCAATCCACAGGAAGGATATAACTGGTCATAAACCAATGGGCATTATGGAAAAGGTTCATCTTTCTCTGATGGCTCCCTTCTTAATTATTTGGGCTGCCATACATTCAGATCTTCCCAGACATTGCTAGGATTTCGAAGGTGGAATTGATGTCAACAGCTTTTGGGGTGTTCTGGCTTTTACTTTTTTTGAAATATGGCAACCCTAAACAAGCTTACGCGATTTAAAAACAACTCTTGTTCTTGGGTGAAAATGCCCCCCCAAATTCCAGGTCAGTATTCATGCATTTTATTTCTGCTTTTAACCTTGTTATTGGGTTGCTATTCTATTATGTTTGATGGCTTGTGAGCCACTTTGAGAATATTTTACTGAAGAGTGGTATATATAATAAATTAGTAAAAGAAAATTGGGCATGACTTGTCCTGCCAAAGGTTACTATCATAAATTGCTTCTCTGTTAAATATATTAGATATCCTGGGCCAATGAAATCCTACTTGCCACTGAAGCTATAAGACAACATGTTGTGGAAATCATCCATTGTCAAGTCACACATCTCAAAGTCAGAGTGAGATATGCTGTAGAGACTACGTGACAAGGAGGGGAAGGTATTGGAATAAAAACCTCAGGTACTGAGATAACCTATGAAGTCTAAATCACAGTTTCACTTCCTGATTCCTCCTGAAAAGTCAGTTTAGCATATGACATATTTAATAGCCATTATGTTCATTTCCTCTCTCTGTTGTGTAAAATTGAGAGAGGAAAATATTAGCCATGGAGTTGCTAGTTAATTGTTAGGAGATGCAAAACTAAATTGTACCTTCAGAACTGTGAGCGTTAGAATAGTTCAGCCACAAAGAGCACTTGTTGAATGAGCCGATCCAAGTAATGGAAGGTTAAGTTTTAGAGGGAATGTACAATATAACATACGTTCATCAGGAAATGGGGTTAGATCTTTAGCACAATTCGGCCCATTCTATCGTTTTCACTGGAATTAAGTTTCTGACACACACTTACTATATTACGCCCCACATTTTATAACCTATTTCTCACCAGAGGGGCAAACTGTACCGAACAGGTAAAAGTAAAGGGACCCCTGACCATTAGGTCCAGTCGTAGGCGACTCTGGGGTTGCGGCGCTCATCTCGCTTTATTGGCCGAGGGAGCTGGCGTACAGCTTCCGGGTCATGTGGCCAGAATGACTAAGCCGCTTCTGGCAAACCAGAGCAGCGCACGGAAACGCCGTTTACCTTCCCGCTGGAGCAGTACCTATTTATTTACTTGCACTTTGATGTGCTTTCGAACTGCTAGGTGGGCAGGAGCTGGGACCAAACAACAGGAGCTCACCCCGTCGCGGGGATTCGAACCGCCGACCTTCTGATCAGCAAGTCCTAGGCTCTGTGGTTTAACCCACTGTGCCACCAGCGTCCCTGTGTTACTGAATACTCCTCCATAATTTCCCCCTGTACATGGATAGCTAGCATGGCAGGGAGAAAGGCTATGTTGTAGCCTTTCTGTATAATATAGTTCTTTATATGAAGGAATATTTAATCATGTGAGCCTATACCTGTATCTTGAAGTGGTACAACCTAAATTCTAATTTCCTACATCAGTGAGAATGAAGGCCTCTATTATTATTTGAGGTTATCACATGTACCCTCCAAGACCTTCCTCTGTGCCTACTGGGTCCCCCAACCTGAAATTAGGCTTGAAAGAAGCATTCTATTGTAACCAGTAGTGCAGGTCATGTGTTGTGTTGTGTAAGTGAATGGAGCAGAAATTTGATTATTCGCATTTAAAGCAAAATCTATTGGATTCACACTTCCCAATGCAATATAACAACTGAAACACAATCATTCTGCAAAGTTTGTACTTATCTGAGTTTTTCATTGTAGTTTCCCAAAACAATGTTTGCAAACATGCATATTTAGGGGAAAGTGTGCATAAAAATGAAAGCATTCATGAACATAAAATACAGCATGCATTATAATAGGAGTAATTGCATACAAAAAAATGTGTGTGTTAGTCCAAACTGTACACAAGAATGAGTTCATTAGGAAAAAAAATTGATTGAAATGATGAAGAATTTTTATGAGGATTTATATCTCTCTCTCCACAAATTGCTGCAGAAATGTGGAGAACAGAATTTAGGATTAGAAAAATGAGAAGCCAAGAAAACTGAAATTGGCAGCTCCATCTTGAGTAAGCAATGCCCATGGCAGTTTTTCTTGTTTGCAAATGTGCCCACAGGCACAAAGAGATTGGTGACCCCTGCTGTATGGAGTGGATTTCCAAGCAGTCATCAGCTGATAATGCCACGCTAGCGCTGACCAAAGCTGGCTACGGCCTGCTGATCTAGTAGGAAAAGGCTTACAATCAGATTTCTTAATCCCTTTAGACTCTGTGGCCCTGAACTTTTGCTGTCGTATTTGGGTAATAGAACTGTAGCTCTATCAGCACATGAAGATTGATGAAGAGTGCACATGAAAGCTGGATCCTAGAGAACATTAATGATATATCAATACATCCCATTTAATGAAAATTAAAAGCAGCATATTTGTTGCCTTTAGGCAAAAGCTGCACTTCATTGCAAATTCAATTTCATTCCTGGTATTTCAATGCACCTGTGAATTTTGCAGAGCTAATGGCCTGGCGTTTGTTCAGGCGGCACTCACCCAGGTAATTATCACTTTGTCACTGCCAGGACTTCACCTAGCAGTCTGAAAAAGCACCTTGGAAATAATCCAATGGAGACCCGAGAAGCAGCATCATTACTTCTCCCCTCCTCGCCCCGAAAAGGTAAGAGCAGCTGCAAGATACAACTACAGTGGTACCTTGGTTCTCAAACGCCTTGGCACTCAAACAACTCGGAACCCAAACACTGCAAACCTGGAAGTAAGTGTTCTGGTTTGCGAACTTTTTTCGGAGGCCAAACGCGCTCCGATTTGAGTGCCACACTTCCATTTTGAGTGTTACGCTGAGGTCTGTCTGTTTTTGCTATTTAATTTGCGTTTTTGTTTTTGCCGCTCTTTTTGTTTTGTTTTTGTGACTGTGTGGAACCCAGTTCAGCTCCTGCTTGAGTGATTGTGCGACTGCAGTACATGGTTTATTGCTTTCATTTTATGGATCAATGGTCTCGTTAGATAGTAAAACTCATGTTAAATTGCTGTTTAAGCACTGGGAGACAATGGAAGAGTGTGCCTTCGAGGGTAAAGCCAAACTGTTGGACAGTTGCTGTGGCTGTGTAGAAACTGATATGGGAGAGACATGTTTTATTGCAGATGGGATAAAAGAAAACACCCGGTTGTGCTGCTACAGGTGTACCATAGTGTTCCTTCTCTCTGCGGTTTGCAAAGTAACATAAGTAAGAATAAATAATAATGGCCACACTGGCATGTATTTTGGCCCTAATTCACAGGTGGAGAAGCCATTATATGCAGCAGTTACCCAGTGCATATACTGGGACAAAATAGACACCCAGGCGATCCTTTTTCATTCCAATATTTGCTTAACCATGGCTTCTTGTCATCCTTTCATTCAGCCGATTGCTGCCTTGTGTTTCCTTTCTCCTGAATGCCTCGCTTTAGTTTTTACCCTACTCTTCTTCTTCACTATGCATCTCTGCTTTTCATTATATGCTTCCTTTATTTTCTATTTCCCATAAGAAGAAGAAGAAGAAGAGTTTGGATTTGATATCCCGCTTTATCACTACGCTAAGGAGTCTCAAAGCGGCTCACATTCTCCTTTCCCTTCCTCCCCCACAACAAACACTCTGTGAGGTGAGTGGGGCTGAGAGACTTCAGAGAAGTGTGCCTGGCCCAAGGTCACCCAGCAGCTGCATGTGGAGGAGGGGAGACGCGAACCCGGTTCACCAGATTACAAGTCCACCGCTCTTAACCACTACACCACGCTGGCCCTTTCATAAGATGAAAGGGTAATCCTATACTGCTTTTACTTGGAAAACAAACACCACTAAGCAGAATGGGATATGCCTCTAGTTAAATATGTATAGGATCTGGCTGCACAACCAGTGCAATCTACATATTTTGAAGTTGTTGCGTTGAAATAATGAGAGCTATTTCAAGGTAACACGCTTCAAGGACTTCATTCAGAGAGCTGAGAGTTCCCATTGCAGGGCAAGGACAAAAGTGAGTGAAAAGTAATAACTCCAAAGCAAGAGAGAGAATATTTGGTTGATGATCTAGCTGACTCTGTATTACCCAGACAATGAAGACTACAGCCATGATTTCACAGTAGTCCAGTTGAAATCATCTGGAGTATTTAAAAGATGCCCAAGGAGAGCTGAAGTTCCCATTACAGGACAAATATTGAGTGGAAATTGACTAAAGGAAGAAAAAACTCAGAGGATGACCTGAATCTGTATTTTCCATGCAATGAATGACTAGAGCCCCTATTCTCTGTACAATTTGAAGTAGGCCCTTTGAAATTGGCAGGGCTACTTCAAGAAAAGATTCAGGGAGCTGATATTCCCATTAGGGAGCTTGAGAAAGGGAGAGCAAAGCTCCCAAACAAGGTAGAGAGAACTTTATAGATAGTTCGGCTTTTCAGCTAATATGCCATGATATAAAAGTGGTCATTATAGTGGGGGCCACCCACCAGGCATTATGGTCCCATCTGCTCCAACAAGGGCTGTTACTTAGGAGCAACTCAGTAGAGGGGTTGTTGTTGTTGTTGTTTTTGGATCAGGAAGTTTTTAATGTTTGGTGTTTTATAATGTTTTCAAAAAAGTTGGAAGCTGCCCAGAGTGACTACAGGTGCCCGGGGCTGCATGCCATCACCAGGGCACGAGCCATGACACTGTTAGAATTCCTGCTCCATGATTGCAGTCATATGATTGTTGTCTTTCACATGACGGTATATGTTTTGACTCCACAGAGTGGGAAGTGATGGAGACAGGATGTTTATGTAACTGTGTTCCGTGAAGTGGGACTATTGTCCTTTGTTCTTTTTCTCTTTGCTGTCTGATGCTAGAGAGAGAGGGAGCCATGTTGCAGTGCTCCGTGTGTGTTTATATGTAAATAAAGTAGATTAGCCAAAATGCTGAGTTTCTGAGGTCTGTTACGCAAGTTGCGTGAATTCTGCGGATCCTTAAGTGTGCCGGTGTTGGTTGGCATCGGTCGCTGTGATGTTCGGGATGAAGAAAGCTTTTGAAGCTCCCGAACGATTGACCAGGAGGGAGGGCACATGCCAGTCGGGCATGTGTCTCTGCCAGGGTCCTACTCAAGTGTAGGCTGAACTCCTGACAGACACGTCATCACGCCCCAGCATGTGTGTGCTACGTCATCCTAGCCCCAGCATACCGACGTCACGCACACCTGTAGCGGGGAGTGGTGACATAGCACACGCACAACGGGAAGCTCATGCATGCACGGCCGTGCCCCACTTTGTGGGTGCCCGGCCCCCTCATTTAAAATGCTATGGGAGCCATGGCACTCAGGGCCCCTGGGACTTGTCGCCTATGCAAAGTAACTTGGCTAGTCTTGGATTTTATGCAACTTGACTTATGGTATGCAGAGAGGGTTTACCCTTCTGTTTTGGGCAGAAAAATGTCTTGGGTCAGCCCTGCAGATAAAGAATGAAATGCAAGAACTACTTAAAGCAAATGTGGCTCAGCCCCTTCAGCCCAAATCCCTGCCAACAGAAAAGCCCGTATCACGGTCTCTCTTTCTTTCACTATAAAGTGGCAAGAGTATATTAGTTTTAGAACTCAGCAGCACTTTCTGCTTTGACAACCTATAACTATTTTAACTCTGCCCTGTGCCCCACTTGTAATTAACTGAAATACTGCAGTCACTGCAAGCAAGGCAAAAAACAAAAACAAGTAAAAAATTAACTTGGAAGGAGTATGATTTATTGAACGAATTTTGAAATAATTAGACCATGCTTCTGTAATGATGGCCGCGGAATGCTCATTAATCACAACCTTGCTATGTGTAATGAGGGGGACTTTAGTTTATTCTCACAGCTCTAAGTAGTGCATTATCAAAAATACGAAATGTCCACAGTTAACATAGGCTGAAGCCCACAAGCAATTTAAATTAATTCCATAGGAGCCAATGGGGCTGATCCAAATCTGTGTATAGCTTTGGGTGGGGGGAACATTTTAGGTTTCAGTCTCAGTGGTGTGTTTGTGAGGGAGAGGGGTGGCAGGGTGTCAAGTTCCACAGCAAAATGTGAGGCCTGCTTTTACAATTGTGCCAAACTAAGTGTATCTTTGGACACGGGTGGCGCTGTGGGTTAAAGCCTCAGCACCTAGGGCTTGCCGATCGAAAGGTCGGCGGTTCGAATCCCCGTGGCGGGGTGCACTCCCGTTGTTTGGTCCCAGCGTCTGCCAACCTAGCAGTTCGAAAGCACTCTTGGGTGCAAGTAGATAAATAGGAACCGCTTACTAGCGGGAAGGTAAACGGCGTTTCCGTGTGCGGCTCTGGCTCACCAGAGCAGCGTTGTCACGCTGGCCACGTGACCCGGAAGTGTCTTCGGACAGCGCTGACCCCCGGCCTCTTTGAGTGAGATGGGCGCACAACCCTAGAGTCTGTCAAGACTGGCCCGTACGGGCAGGGGTACCTTTACCTTTACCTTTAAGTGTATCTTTAAAGCACTCTTTGTGGTTTCTTCGTGATACCTTCCAGTAGTCAAGTACTAGACACACCCCAGGAGGAAAGGAATGCCACAGAGAGGCTGGGAATTTTTCGGGAAGTCTACAGTGCCCCACCTTGAAGATGCGTTGTTAGGCTTTAGCTGAGTCTTTGGACAGAGGCCGGCCTCTGCAGGAAGTGGTAACAAAAAACACTGGGGTCAGTTCACATTTGCTAGTAGTCCCTAGGGGTCAGAGTTTCCATGAAAAGACAACAAGCAAAAGCAGAAAAGAGGCTGCCCCTGTCAGAATATTCCCCCTCAACAACATTTATTCTTGGTTGCTGCGGAATACAGATAGCTGTCAGTAGAGCATGATACTCTTAATCTCAGGTTCGTGGGTTCAAGCCCCATGTTAGGCAAAAGATTCCTGCATGACAGAAGATTCGGCTGCATGACAGATGATCCTTGCGGTCCCTTTCAACTCTACAATTCTGTGATTCTACAGGAGGCTGCAGCCTAGTCTGGTAGAATATGGCTGCTTTATGTTCCCTGTGGAGTTCCCTCTGTGGCAAGAAATTGTAGCACTTCCCTTTCCCAGTTGGGTTTAAAAGAAGGCCCACCCACCGACGCCTGCCTTACACTTTGCAAAGAGTGGGGAAATTTTATCTTGCTGACTAGAAAGTCCCAGCCCCTTCTTCACCCAACCTTTGGCACACCTAATGGCATTTGCCTCATTCTTGTTTGTGATTGCAGAACGGTGACAGCTGTGAGGCCAGTGCTTATTCTGTGGGTCTAATTTGGAACTTCACAGAGCTTGGCCTTGCATCAAGAGTGGGGTATGTATGTCTTCTTCCAATAAATAGTGACATAGGTGTTCCTAAGGAATACCCACATGTGTTCCAGCCAGGAGTATTCTGAGCCTGTGTGGTGGTGGGGTTAAGATGTCTCACCGAGGCCACAGAGATCCTGGCTTGAATCCCCACTCACGTTTTGTTTGACCTAAAGCCAGGGCCTATCTCTGGGCTGTTGTGAGGGTAACATGTGGAATGAGGGGCTAACCCTAATATTTTGAAAGAAGAGTGGGAAATAGGAAAAAAAATATCACTAAGCTTTGTTGCCTGAAACCCGCTTTTACAAGTTGTTGAAGAAATAGGGTGGCTTGCAAGGATAGGACAGAAAGACTCCAGTGCCTGAGGTCTGTGGTAACAGAGTTCTGCTTCCCATCTCAAGGCTGGTGTGCAGTGATGGTCCTTATAAATGCTGTACCATTGCTTTCTCCCAAACCATGATCCTCCTAAGGGTTTTTCTAGTTGACTACATTGCACAAAAGAAGAATGGAAAAGACAACCGGAAGGGATGAAATGAAACAAGTCAAACTGCTCTGCTGCAGTCATATGCTTGAATTCAGAGGCTTGGTGGGATGATCTTGTCACAAAGGATGCAGGGGAAATCAATATTTCCTACTGACAGAGCAATTTATTCTCTTTGTTGTAACTATCGGATGAATGTGAAAAGCCATTTTACAAAGAAGTGTCCCTTTATTTTTTAAAATATTTTCTGGAGTAAAACTGTATGGTGCTTTCTGGTGCTTTCTTGTTTAAGTTGATTCCCATTGTTCTGTGAAATGGATTGCCATTGCGTTTTTTTAGGCTTTATTTATGCCAATTAATCAGACTGCAGTTGTCTATTATTTATCATATTGTCTTTGATTGATATTTCATATAACAACTCCAGACCTTTATTGAGGGATAATCACTCACTGACTACTCCAGGTGGCAGGACACTCAATAACTGCGCAAAAGGTTTTTGTTTATACATGACTTTCATCTCTTCCTATGCATCTAACAAGTCCAGTCTCTGAGTGCATGACACATAATCTTTATTTGATATTTTAATTTGCACTTGCAGCTGTGAAGTGGCACTCTCTTAGTAATGAGATTTAGTTTTCTTTAGGGGAGCATTGCATATGTTAGCATGGTGACAGACTAGCAGGACCCCCTAGCGGTCCAGGGTGATGGATGCGTGGGGAGGCCCTGCCCTTGTAAGTGATTCTGATGACTGGTTGCCAGGGTGACTAAGGCATGCACCATGGAGCACACTGACATCACCCGAGTGCTCTACTCCTTGCTGCAGAAAAATATGAATATGAGCCAAGTTCCTCCCCTGCAAAGATTGCAGAAAGCTGTGGGAGTAACTGGTTGCATAAAATGATAGCTGGCTTGGGAAGCGGAAAGCTCAGTGAGACTGAGTCAAATCCAGCAGACAGCTGACAGCCCTGCCCTTTAGACCAGTTCAAAATGTTCACAGTATGTGCACAGCAACAAAATCGGGACGCGGGTAGCGCTGTGGTCTAAACCACTGAGCCTTGGGCTTGCCGCTCAAAAGGTCGGCGGTTCGAATCCCCGCGATGGGGTCTGCTCTCATTGCTTGGTCGCTGCTCCTGCCAACCTAGCAGTTCGAAAGCACGTCAAAGTGCAAGTAGATAGATAGGTACCATTCCGGCGGGAAGGTAAACGGCATTCCCGTGCGCTGCTCTGGTTTCACCAGAAGCGGCTTAGTCATGCTGGCCACAATACCCGGAAAAGCTGTCTGCAGACAAACACCGGCTCCCTCAGCCAGTAAAGTGAGATGAGTGCCACAACCCCAGAGTCGTTCGCAACTGGACTTAACTGTCAGGGGTCCCTTTACCCTTTATTTCACAAAATGCTGCAGCATGGAGTGCTTCTGTTCACAGCTCCAGCCACTCTGTTGCTTTCCCCCCACTTCCCATTTTCCCCACCCTCACCTACAACAGTCAGTCACAATTTCATGGCCACTGAACAAGCTGAGTTCTCATTGGTGTTGTGATTCCCCCTTTAATGTTTTTTGTGGGGAGGGAGGTGGCTTCTGAAATTTTGGGCTCTCCTGAGCCAGGGTGGACAAACCTGTCAATTTCAATTTCTCCCAGTTTCTCCTTTTTCCAATCTTGAGTTTAGTTCTCCACATTTCAACATCAGCTTCTGATTTTTGTAAAGACGTTCTTATGAAAATCCAGCAGCATTTTAGTGCAAATTTCTCCCGATAGACATACTTTTGTATGCAAGTTTGCCCAATATACACATTTTGGCCAAGCAATTTCCCTTACTTTTTTTGGGGGGGGGCATGCTGTTTATATATGCATTTTAATGCAAACCATACCCTAATATGTGCATTTCTGTACACATGATGTGGCTAGAGAAACGCCTTGCAAAATTCAGAGAAGTGTGAATTTCGAAAGATGACTGTATTTTGGTTTGTGTATTGTTTTGGAAAATGTGAATTATGTAGGCTCGCCTTTAAATGCAAACTGAAACAAATCCCCCCATCCCTTCTCCCATCTCTCTCTCTCTCTCTCTCTCTCTCTGTGTGTGTGTGTGTGTGTGTATGTGGTTCTATCTTGGAGCCATAAGTAGTGGCACTCAGCCTGAACACTGGAAAAATTAGGGATCGTGATGACACCTTCTGTAGAGAATAGAGTTTGGATTTGTCCAGTAGTCTGTCTCTTTTATGCAGCCTCTTTGACAGTTTGTGCCAAAGGATAAAATGTAATAAAAATATATGAAAAAAACACAAAAAATAAGGAATTGCTTGAAAAATAACAATAAAAAAGGCCTGAAAAGAAAATAAACTATTGATTAGTTTCAGAAATAGCCCTCTGGCTAAATAAAATGTTATGTAGTGGCAGACTAGCAACACTCATCTTACAGCCTTATTGTTCTCCTTGGGATTTGTGTGATTTCAAAATTAGTCCTGGACTATCTTAATGTATTTCACTGAGTTTAGGACACAAATTGTAAAGTACCAGTCAGTTTTTAAATGGACTCTTTAAAAGCTTTTCTAAGAAGAAAGCTACAATATTCTACTCAAAGGTCCTGTTTCCTTCAAAGAATCCAACTTTTAAAAAGTTATGAGAGCAGATTAGATGTCAGTAAGCAAAAATGTGACCAGCTCATGATTTTGCATCCCTGAGTCATCTTGCGTGAGGAATGTTTGGAGAGAAATAAATAGAAAAACCACCAGAATGCCTATATTACACAAATCTAATTGAAAAAACACATAAACGTAATAGGCCGTATAGTAACAATTGCAAAGTTATTTACAGTGGTACCTCAGGTTAAGTACTTAATTCATTCTGGAGGTCCGTTCTTAACCTGAGACTGTACTTAACCTGAAGCACCACTTTAGCTAATGGGGCCTCCTGCCGCCGCCGTGCTGCTGAAGGACGATTTCTGTTCTCATCTTGAAGCAAAGTTCTTAACCTGAAGCACTATTTCTGGGTTAGCGGAGTCTGCAACCTGAAGCGTATGTAACCTGAAGCATATGTAACCTGAAGCGTATGTAATCCGAGGTACCACTGTACTAGAAACTACTTTTCAAAAATTAGACACAGCTTCTCATAATGTCAAAATCAACTTCATGACATAATATATTAAAAAGTAGCTTTTCAGTTGATCACCAAGTCCAGTATGTACAACTGGATTTGCATAATATAGGCATTCTGGTGGTTTTGAGAAATAAATAGCAGCAGCAACTAGAATTCCTACTGTAAGATGCATTTAATTTTAATGAAAATCAAAGCTGACTCTGTCTTTTGGGACATGTGCAACATGGTGTGGTCCTTGAGGATCTGCAGATCATGACTTCAATAAGTTCAAGCCTTGTTCCTTATCAAGTAAATAATACAATTTGCTACTTCCCAATTAGTCCATTCACTTCTTTTCATAAGACCTCTGAGACTTTATCATAGTATCATAAACCTAGAAAGAACTTCGAGATGAATTTAGTCCAACTAGCTTAAATAGGGTTCGAACAGATATTCCCAGAGGTCTCCAATATGTTTGACCTTACCATCCATTGCTTTTGTTAATACTTATTGATCTTGGTTATGCAACAAATTATGATGAGGGCAAAAACCAGCAGGGAAGAGAGAGGTCATTATCACCTGGAAATCATCAATTTTTAAAGATCTCCATGCACTGATCATATTTTCAACTTTCTACCTTGTTGCAAAGACAATTGACCTAATAGGGGAACTATTGACTTGACACACAGTTATACTGGGAAGCTAACAAAAAGTAGTTAGAGTTTCAGTGGCTTTTTTGCTTGTAAGTCAGAGTAATGACAAGCAAGCGAACTAACTCAAAGGGCATGCCCTTTCACGTACACAGAGAATTTACACACCTGAACTTTTCAGCACAAAAATTATCAGCCTCCCCGCAATTATTTTTGCATTATTTAAAAGATACACTTAAAGCTGTGTATAGTTTTCACCTCAGTCTTTGGCAGAATTGTGGGTCTGAAGTGAAATCTCAATACAACAAATTATAATCATCATCATCATTATCATAAAGGTTTCATTGAAAAATATTTCTTAGCGTCTCTTTATCAAAAGATTTCAAGGTGGTGTACAAAAGGGTGAACAAAAGTATTCACATATCAAATAAATATTGCATTAAAGACACAACACATAAACAGGAGAAGGGGCAGACTAAAAATACAAAATTTAAGGAGCAGTTCCAACTGAAATGTTGCCCAGCCAAAATGCTCCGGCTGATAGGAAGATCTTAACCTAGCATTGAGAATAATGTGCTATTGGTGCCAAATGTGTCATTGCCAAAAAAATTGTAAAATGGGTGTGCTATTCCAAAGGCTTTCTCCTTTGAAATATATTATGTGCCCTTGGTAAAGGATATCTCAGGACATGGCTAGAGTGGTAGGGTACAAATCTGCCTTGGACCTTAAAGGTGAGTATTACCAGCACTTTAAATGGGTCTCAAAAGCTAATAGGCAGCCCATGTAATTCTTTCAAAGAAAGCCTGTCTTGCACCAGTCAAAATTCTGGCGGCAGAATTCTGCACTAACTGAAGCTTCTGGGATAGCTCAGTTAGTAGAGCATGAGACTCTTAATCTCATGGTCATGGGTTTGAACGTCACGTTGGGCAAAAGATTCCTGTATTGCAGGGGGTTGACCTAGATGACCCTCATGGCCCCGTCCAGCTCTACAAGTCTATGATTCTATGATATTTCAATTTTGGCCCCATGCACAACACATTACTGTATCCTAGGCAGGGAGTTACCAGACCATTAAATTGCTATGCTGAAAAATAGTTTCAGTCCTTGCAAAATGGGATTTGAATGTTATCATGCCCAAGATGGAGGGTGCCCCTGAGTAAAACGTGAAGTGCAACAACATTCTGAGAGTTAAAACTTTAAAAAACTCTTTCCTGCTTTATTCTATCTCAAATAAGTACCGTATTTTTTGCTCTATAAGACTCACTTTTTCCCTCCTAAAAAGTAAGGGGAAATGTGTGTGCGTCTTATGGAGCGAATGCAGGCTGCGCAGCTATCCCAGAAGCCAGAACAGCAAGAGGGATTGCTGCTTTCACTGCACAGTGATCCCTCTTGCTGTTCTGGCTTCTGAGATTCAGAATTTTTTTCCCCCTGTTTTCCTCCTCCAAAAACTAGGTGCATCTTGTGGTCTGGTGCGTCTTATAGAGCGAAAAATACGGTATGTTATTGAATGGAACCCAATGCTCACACAAAGGGATTTCAGCCTCCAGTCCTTCTCCATGCAGCCCTTCTGTGGTTGAGCCTGTGTTTAGTGCACACTGGAAGCTGCCTAACACCATAATTTCAGCTGCATTTGCACAACAGAACATCTGCAATTGTTCATACTGCAGATGCACTCACTAATAGCATAGTTTCCCCCCCTTTCTTTATATTTCCCCATCTTTAAATTCATCTCTGCATTGCACATGATGAATGTCTGTGCCAAAGAAGCAATTTCCCATTGTGTAAATAACCAGTGCAGTAGATGGAAGTAATCCTGAAGGCATCTGTTGCAATTCCCCTAGATTCTATAATTTAAAAAGCTAGATACATGTGATACCATTAGATATAATATTACATTCCCAGACTTTCAGAAATCAAATATTAGCTGCATTATCTTTTACATTCTCTGGAAATGGTTCCACGTGGGCAGATGATAGATTATAAAGAGCCACACAAGCTAGTTCATGCATAAAATAGAATTGTACTTATTTCAGCAGGTGAAACTTCTCTGTAAGACTTTTTAAGCCTAACCCGTGGGTAGGTTGTAGATAAATTCATTTTTTTTTATGGGTTTTGACTGAGTCAGACCTAAACATGGCTATTTTTAGTTACTTGCTTTTAGTTCCTACCCAGTCATCTTGAAAGAGTGGCAGAATTATTTATCATAAATGAATATCTCTACTGCAGAAACAGATTCTTTAACAGGGTATCTTCCATTGAAATGTACTCAGTACATTTATTGTGAAGGGCTTTGGATTCACAATAAATATTGAGTTGGATCCAGGGGGACTTCTCTTGATTGAACACTACTTAGGCCCTGGAGATCTGAATTCATTTAAAGTAGCTAGGCGTTCCCTTACTACCTTTTTTGCTATATTGGACTACTGCTCCCTCCTTGCATTGTTTCTTGTGTTTTCACCAGTTTGGGCACTGCTTTTGTTTGGGATGAAGACTGAAGCAAATAAGGTGTTGAGCAGTTCCGCCTTCTCTCTGTCTACCCAATATCATTTCTCCATCTTCTTCATGCAAGGCTACTTGCTTGTCTTTCTTGCTACTTGCTTGTCTTTCCTCTTGCTTTGAACATAGCCAAAGAAACCTTTGAAAAATATTTTTAACCTGCCTTGCAAGCCTGAGCTCATTCTGAGCTTTGGCCATCAGACCTTCTCCCTGCAACTGGTGGCTACACATGTATACTCTTCCTTTGTGATGTCGCCTTTCCACCCGTTCTTATACATTCCCTTCTTACATCTCAGCTCATCTGTGAGCTCCTTAGGTGCCTCCCACTTTTCTTTCTTGTTGGAATTGTCTGTGTTTGTGTCTTCAATATTTCACCTTTAAGAAACTCTCATCCATCTTTGGACTCCTTTCACTTTGAATATTTCTGACCATGGGACTTCTTCCAGTAGATCTTCCAGTAGATCCTTAAGGGTTTTTTTTTAAAAAAAAATCAGTATTCTTAAAGTCCAGACTGCATGTCCAACTACATTCACCTTATCACTTCCTTCCAAGGTTCCCTGTACTTTCATTTCATTGATCAGTTGTTCTCAGTTGGTGACAAACAGGTCCAAGAGAGATGAGTCCCTTCTTTGTGGCCTTCTGGTCACAAGAGCTTCTTCACCTTCCATTTCTTAGTCCTCACAACCATTGTGAAGAGGTGTGTATGAATCTGAACTTATGATATGGTTTATCTCTGTAGATCATGGCATGAATATTTCAGTTTTGTAGTATTTTTGTAATTATGTAATTCTGAAAGCCTCCTTGAACACAGTTTAACTATGGAGAGACAACAAAGAAACAAACAAAGATAATGACGATGATGATGAATGGACAGAAAGTACCTGCAATTTGTGTGATTGCTTTTCCAGGCTAGTATGATTGCACAGTTCATGTGGAATGTCAGTATGCTCCTAGGGATCACCAAGTGAGGGTTGCTAGGAGTATGAACTGGCACATTCTTTCTAAGCAGATAGATTTTAAGGCCCAAACCTTCCTAGAAGCTATGCCTGTTGATCAAGATGCTCTTGCCATCTAATACCAGAAGTGCACATACATTGGTAAATTGAAGCTGCCAGAAGTTTAGAAGTGGTTTAACCCCCCCTCTTCTTCTCTGTCCTGCTTCTCTTTTTCACATTCTCTGGTTGTTAAAAACAGGGCAACCTAAGTCAATGAGAATTAAAGGGCTCAAAGTCTGCATTGCAAAAAATCATTAGATAGGTCTGCTGCCCTGAGAAGTTCATCAGGGAGTGTGCCTCTGAAAAGGGGTGCTTCAGCATATACTTTTGTAAATAATGATGATGTAAGTATATCTGATTTTTTTTTTTTAATGACACTATTGCTCCATGCTAAATAGGGATAAGCACTGTGCCATAGTGGCAACCTGTTAGTTCCAAAGTGTGAACACCGAACAGAGCAGACCGCATTATCTTTTGCTGACACAGCCTGGTTTGTTTGCTCTTTTTCAGCTCTGAAACAAGATGCTGCTGCAAAGAGCCACTGCGTGCTCTATCAATCATTTTTGACTACTTAGTTGCTGCAGCTTTAGATGTTTGCCTCTATTTAGAAAAACCCACAATTCCTGAACCAAATCAATTATGTCTTCAAGTTGTGAACAGCATATCTGATTTCCTATTACCAGCGTTGAATATGAAATTACACAGGAAGGCAACCACTATTTCTGCAACAGGGAGGGGGGAACTGCTGCCTCAGTCAGGAACTGTCCTTCCTGACTACTTTGGAAGAGAAGGCGAGGCCCTGAGGTCCCCTCTATCATCTTGGCTGGGACCACCTGTCATTTGGTTCCTCTTGCCTAGATGTGTCTCTTGCAGTGACCACCGCACCTGGTCATCATGCAACTTTACTATAACAGTTTGAAAGTGCTGATACCCAAAGTTTGCTTACTCTTCTCTTCCCTCCCCAGTCATTCTTCCTTTTGTACCATGCATTTTATTTCTGCATCATTTTGTTACATTATTTTGAACTATGAACTCTTCTGAGTGATTTGACAGAAACATGTTATATCAATGTAGCAAATAAATAAGTATTCAGAATATTGTGCAGGCTGTATCACAATGGATAAAAATCTCTGTTGTCTGGGATGGTGACAGACAGGCAAGAAGGATATTTCTTCACCTCTTGTGTGCCTGCCTATTAGGTGTAAGCACTTTCACTTCTTGAAGTGTCGGAGAGAGAGAAGATGAAGATGCTGTGTTAGTTTATGGTTCTGCTGAGCTCCTACAGCTATTGGGTGGTAGGTGTGGCAAAGGTGACCATATACCTGCCTCCTTACTCTCCAGACTTGAACCAAGCAGCCCTTCAAACAGGCAGCTGCCCTTTGATGGCCCTTTACACATATGAACATCTTCTAGGAAGGATGACACACGGTGGTGCTACTCCCTAAGGCCTAAGCCTATCTTGAGCAATTCATATGAGCTACCCCAGGATCTGTCCCCCATTGTTTTCAGTGCTGCGGCATGCTCAGCGCAGCATAAAGCCAAGACTTCTCTTTGGAAGTAAGTCAGGTTTGTTAAAAGACAAGGACTGCATTAACTGCACGGCGCCTCCCTGCCGATAAACGATATTGAATGACAGTCGTCTCTCGAGAGAAATGAATTTCAAATCCCATTTCTCACCCTGTGCATATGTTCCTTTCCAACTGTCTGATAGTTTCCCTGGTAATGAGGGAAGCATCTTCCTGATAGTGCTCTAAAACAGATTGCATTTGCGGGGCAGGGGTGGAGGGAAACCTTCCAAAATGAAGAGGGAAACCTTCCAAAATGAAAATGGGAAGACCCCATTTTTATGCACTGTGAAATGATGCTGTTAGCCTCATACTTTTGAACTGAAAACAAAAAAAGAGCAAGCATTACAAGAAATAGTTTTTATGAGTCCTAATGGCTGCTGCAACCCCCCTCCCCTTCTTTGTCATTCGCAGGATTTATGAAAATGTTTAACACCTCGGGAGACCAGCTGAGTACAGGAAAAAATAAAAATGCTGAACAGCAAATGGTGAGTTCCCTGCAGCAGCTGAAAGTAGATCTATAAATAGAACTGCAAAGGAACAACCCTTCTGTGAAGGAAGAACCCTTCAGCAACTGCGGGAGGGAACCTCCAACAGGCTCTGCATTCTAATGAAGGAATGGTGTGAGGGGGAATGACTGCAGATTATTTTTCTTTGAATAGGCAGCGCAGCAGATGTGCATTTTATTTTCCAGTTTAGTGCCTGTTTCCACCCCCAACCACCACCCTCCCCCCAGAACTGGGGACAGGGAACGATAAAAACATCATTAATTCCAACACACAATATGTCAGCAGCAACATTTCCCTAGGAGGGAAAGCGGGGACTTGGCACCCGTCATCTTAAGCTTCTCCTTGTAGCAGATATAAATTCCTCGTTTCTAACGAAGGAGGATTTAACAGGGTTTTCACTGTAGCGTTTTCTCCCGGTGTGTGTGCTGGGAAAGGGACCCTCACGCTACCCAAGTAAATGCCTTTGTGAATGCATTTGGTTTCCTTGGTATTGCAGAATTCGACCACTGTCTCTGGTTCTACCCTGCTGACAGTGATTTCTCCTGGCTCCCAGAGTGATGTGTTTTGCACATAATGGTGAGCACAGTGAAAATGGTGCAAAATAACACAAAAAGGGTGAAGCACGGCTTTTGTCTCAATCCATAGCTGCACATGTATCCCACATACGGAATGGTGTTCTGCGTGAGCAGAGCATCTCTGGGAGCTGAGGTAAATTCCTTGTGTTATTCTATGTACAAATGTTCTGATCTCCGCTTGAGTGAAGGAGAGAGACCTTGAGGCCTCTACCTCCACTGCCGGCATCAGTGTGCTTTTGAAAACCAGGTGCTAGAAAACTGCAGGTAGAGAGGGTGCTGTTGCTTCTGATCCTGCTTGTGGGATTTCCATAGGCGTCTGGTTGGCCACAGGATCCTGGACTAGATGGGCTACTGGCCTGATCCAGCAGGCTCTTCTTATGTTCTTCATTGGCATGGGAACACTGTGTATGCATGAGTAGATTATTGAACCAGTGGAACAGGTTGGAACCCTAAAAGAAGGAACAATGAGGTAGAGGAGAATTTGGAGTCAACATTACACCAAGGATAGTGTGGATACTAAAGGAAGGTCAATGGTAAAGCACATGCCTGGCATGTAGATGGTTCCACTTTTCAGGGACAGGGATGCTCCTACTAAAACACTTTGGGGGCCTTATAAAGTGGCATGCTCATTTTTCCACTCCAAAGCACCAAACCAGCTTGGATCAAATGTTAGTAATGTATGTATGTATGTATGTATGTATGTATGTATGTACTAGTGGGTTACAGACGCTTCAGGTTACAGACACTTCAGGTTACAGACTCCACTAACCCAGAAATAGTACCTTGGGTTAAGAACTTTGCTTCAGGATGAGAACAGAAATCACATGGTGGGGGCACGGCAGCAGTGGGAGGCCCAATTAGTTAAAGTGGTACCTCAGGTTAAGAACAGTTTCAGGTTAAGAACTGACTTCCAGAACGAATTAAGTTCTTAACCTGAGGTACCACTGTATGTATGTATGTATGTATGTATGTATGACACCTATGCAATGGTGTGTGAGTGGGTGGGGAATATTCTGCTTGGAGACTGACTGTGCTTCAGGACATCTTTTAAATTCTGATGGCATCAGGTCCCCCACATCCATAGAATGCACAATCTACTTAGGGATTCACTTTATGAATAGACTATATGCTCTTTTATTAATCATGGGCTGTCCTGGGCTAACAGGCCTTGCACACCAACCAAGCTGCATTTAAGGGAATGGTGTTTGTGTCGCTGATCACACTCTGTGGCCTGAGGCTCAAATGCACAGTCCTCTAAGAATTGCATCCACACAAACACCGTTTAAATGAATGGGAGCACCGCAAGAACAGTATTTTTCAGTGGCATTTATGCAGTATGAATAAGTCCCAATCAGTATTTTTTAAACACCTGGCAATCCTCTCCTATCTGCTTCCTAAAAACTCCTAATCAACAAATTAAGATGGAAAAGATGGTTACTTGATACACATCCTAAGCATAAGAGATTTTAATGTGTTGAGCAGAGAGATAAACAATCCATTTCCTGAAGTCTTGGTGGTGTTTTGTGGCAAAACTTTTACCTGTGTGCAATCAATATCACCACAACAACAGTCCTTTTTTGAAGATGAACAATTCTGTTGTCAGTCTAGGGGGTTTCATATATATATCTGAAAGGTATAAGCACGAAGGTGTTATCTTGATGAAAATGTTATAAAATAGGCTATCGAAGCAGCATTTCAATGCTGGACATGTAAAATGCAAAAATTAAGCCCCTTGAGAATGATAGGTGGGAATTGGGGGCGGGGGGGGGGGGGAGCCTGAGAGCGCAGTAACAAGTTAGGCAGTGCCTGCAACATTGCAGGGTGATTCCCCCTCTGCCTTCTAAAGAATTGATTATTCCTTTCAGGTTTCAGCAAACCCTCAGATCTGATTCTTATTGACAGCTGTGACATGTTCGGAAGGAGACCGTTTCTACCACCTGCAAACTGCTGTGCGCAGCAAATACCTTTTCTAAGCTCAGCCAATCTCTTTGATTTTTCTTTGAGATTTTGCCTACCCACCCAATATTTGGGAGGAGAAAAAAAAAGTACCCTGGCAAATCATGTTTATTCTGTGCTTTGCCAATACAAACTTTCCTGCTCATTGCAGACAGGATTTTTGTTGTTGCCTGAGAAAATGGAAAGGAAGGTACACACCACGGGATAAATATAGTAAGACTGCAAATGAGTATAGTGAGATCCGATTAAAAGAGGCTGCAGTCTTGATGTCAGGCTTGACTTCTCTGTCCTGTAGAATAGAGGGTCAATAGCCATTCCACTGAAATGGAGGGCAGCACTTCAATTGATTTTAATAGATTGGGATTAGACCTGTAAAACCTAGCTGCACATTTATCTCAGAATGAAACGTAGCCCGTTTGTACCTAATGGGACGGACATGCAATTTATTGTCCTTGTAAAAGGACAGTATGAATCAAAACTGTATCTGTCCAATTTTGAAAATTCAGAGCCAGATGCAAATTTCTCTCTATTGCAGCTTCATTCAACTCAGCCTTGTCCAATTTCTGAGATTTGGGGCTGGCTAACTGCAATTAAAAGGTTAGTTTGCAGTTTGGACCTTGCTGTTAATTATTCAAATTCTTGCTGTAGAGTTTCAAAAGCAATTTGCAGCACAGGATGGAAGATGATCTGTTGAGATTATCAGTCTGTGTTGGCAAGCACACTGGCTATCTTTAATCCCACTCCCTTATATGGTAACCTGGGATTATGATTTAGCATTTTCTTTATGGTAATGAATAATTTAGATTCTAAATAGCAATATGTTTCTACATAGCTACATCTTCCCCTTTTGAATCTGGCATTTAATTAATTTTCAACCAGTGCTATCTATAAAGCTGTGGTCAAAGTAAATAGTGTTTATTTTAAGAATTCCAGTTTTAATTGGCTTTTTCATATATATATTTCTAATTAGCTACTTTACATGGTAATTAAACACAGAAGTAAACTTGGTATGCCATTTTGGTGCATTAAAAATGAATGATTTGTCATGCTTTGCAGACCAAAAATTAACATAAACCTGTGGGATCGATAGCTTTCTAAAGAAATGCAAGAGAAGGGAAGAAAGGGAAGGAATGATCTCATTGCCAAACTTAAATAAACATTAAAAATCCAGTAAAATGCACGTTAAGAATGAAGAATGAAGAAACAAAGTAGCTCCCACTCATAGTAATATGCTCTAAAACACTCCATTAGAGAATATTGTTTAAAGTGTTATGGAGCTATTACCTTGAGACTGGAAATTTCTCATGCAAGCAACAGAATGATTGCAGAGATGAGATATTTTGAAAAAATTGGCATATTGGGAGTCCAGTTCAATTTAGCTTCCAATATAGTTAGGAATGCTGTTTCTTTGCAGTTGCAACAATCAAGGTTCTCACTAAATCTCTGTAATATTTAAACCTTATTCCCCCCTGTTTCAGCTTCCAAGCATTGTTGATATTACCTGCTATTTATTACAGTTCAGTGTCAGTCTTGGCTGTATATAGCAAATGTTAAGGGCAGTCTAAAAGCAGAAATAAGAAACAGTTGAGCTGTCCTTTCACTTTGCCACTCCAGACCCTCCAAGTGTCCCCATTTTCCAGGGATGTCCCTGATTTTGAGAAGCTGTCCTGGTTTCTGATTTGATCCTGGAATAGCCCACTTTTCCTTAGGATGTCCCTATTTTCATTGGAGAAATGTTGGAGGGTATGCCACTCTGAAGAGCTGATGGACACATATTACCTTTTCCTTTTAATTCCTTTTAATTTAATAATGGGAAAAATGTGTTGATACATAAGGTGGAATAAATCAGATGCCTGAATCAGTCCTCGCCCTCATAGCAGATATTCTGTGTGTCTGGCAATTCATCTCCACAGAAATGTGGCAATGGACATAACAGGCCATTCTGTGTGTGGCAGGCTGAGGTAGCATATTAAGGGAGGCACAACACATCCATTAAGCTTCTTATTTTTAGAGAAAAGAGGCACAATTCAGATAAGTAGATTTTGAGGAATCACAAAAATATTAATTAACATATTTCCCTCATCCATGAAGAAATGTGTGTGTGTGTGTGTGTACCATTTATTACCAATAACTATAAAATATCAATCTAAAAACAAAAGTACAACATACATTTAACCATCATCATAATAATTATAGGAAGCAAAAATCTGAGCAAGCAGCAAAAGAGCCAGTTCATAAAACAAGGAGATAAATAGCACTGATATGCCCATCCAAGAAAGAATACTCAAACACCTTTTTAAAGCACCAGGTTTTAAGCAGGCACCTAAAGAGCTCAGGAGACGCCAGCTTGGGAGGGCATTCCACAAGGTGGGTGCCATCACTAAAAAGGCCCAACTTTTTACTGCTCACTGTATTCCAGATGGCTGAGGGATCTGGAACAAGGTCTTGGATGATGAATGGAATATGCAGGGGAAAAACATGTTGAAGCAGACAGTCCTTAAGATTTTTAGGTCTCAAGCTGTTTAAGGGATTTTTTTTTAAAAAAGGTTTGAATCATCACCTTGGATTGAGCAGAGAAACAAAATGGCAACCAGCAGAGATAAAACAAACCACTTTGGTCCAATCATGCAACTTTTTCTGAGATATCAAATTGGGATCTGAACCAGCTGGTGCACAAACTCTAGCTGTTGTTTGTCTCTTATGGTAGATGGGAATCTGAAACAGAATCCCAGGCAGCAGGTACACCATAGGACTGGCGTACAAAATGCCCTTGAGAGAGAAGAACCAATAGAGTTGCACTCCTTCTGTCAATTTCTTGGTGCGTTTGTGTCTCCTAACCAGCGTGAAAGCCAGACTCGAAAGAATCTAGCCAGTCAGTTTGATTTGCCAACAAGTGATATTCAAATCAGAGGGATTCAATTATATATATATTTATTTCCCAGCAGGTTCCCAACCACAACCTGACAGTAAAAAAAAATCTTCTCTAGGATATATGTTATGACTCCTCTTGCTCTCAGGTATTAAAAACCTTCTCTTTGATGTAGAGGGAGATTGTGGGACACAGGATATATCCATGCACATTCTGAGATGGCACAATTTCATGAGGACTATACCACTTATCATTGCTAACATTTTAATTGCCTCTTGGCTCCAGTTATACAATCTATCTCATACAGTGGACAGCAGTAACTCATATCAGCATTTTTCATGAGGTCAATTGAGGAGAATGGGAGGGGGGGAAATTGTTCCAGCACCCACTCTATATTTAATGGTTTCTTAGCTGTGCACTGTTTCGCACTAGACATGGCCTGTGCTGTGGATACAAATAGAGGGACCCAAATGAGTCACTGCAATTGTTCTTCACCACTTGGGATTCATGCAGATTTATACGAATGGCATCTTCCCAAAGAAGTGATTTTGATGGGCTTTGGACCAAATCCTAAGTGACTTGGCATGGATGAATTCCTACCTCACTTTTGCAGATTCTTCAATAGCTTTTAAGTCCTCAAATCATCTATTAATATTTTAGCAGCAGAAATCATTAATGAAATGGCTGCACACAAGCACTGACAGAGACAAAGATATCGGAGTTCAAAAGCAACAGCTAAGGAAATGGCTAAGCCCATAGCCATAAAATGAATGTTCCTTTTGCCACTTCAAAGAGCGTGATCAAAGTTGTAAAAATGCCGCTTCCTCTGTAGTAAAAGATGGGATTCATCTCATTAATGGTCCTACTCACATATATCTGTATGTGCCCTGAAACTTGATATGATGAAGAGTCAGAATTAAGATGTCAAATAAATTAATGGGGCATGTTATCAGAGGATTTCATAGGCTTTGGCACATCTGGCACCGTAACTTGCAATTTCTGTGGGAAGCTGAGGGTCATTCTTAAAGCTGCTCAGCAATTTGGAAGTAAGAATCGGCTCAAGACAGTGACGAAAGTAAGCTTCCATGACAAAAAACATACCCTCTTCAGTGGCGGCCATGAATTGTGCTGACTTCCACAATGTTGTGGAGTAAAATGCAGCAGGAGCCAGTAAGATTTATTTTAAAGTGAGCCCCAAGGAAAGATGTCTGCAGTGGGCCCTGCCAGCATGCTGGGAGTAATCCCCCAGACCTCCACCCCAACCCTGGGGAGGGGAGCAATCCACCATTGCAAATGGGGATTGGCCATGCAGCCCTTCTCCAAAGGTCCCTTCAACCCTAGATCCAGACCTGGGAGGCACAATTAGGAACTGTGCATTTAGGCACTGAAGCTGAAATTCTCAAGGAAGCTCCCCAGATTCTGTAGCATTTTGGTGCTAAACGCTACAGAAAGCATTTTTGGGAGGAGGGCGAAGTGGTGGTGGTGTTTAATTCAATCATTATCCTAGTTCTTAATTAACATCAAAATGATGAATGTCACTGGCATAGCTTTCCTTATGCTATTCGTTTCAGTATGAAACTCAATTATTTTTTTTGCTTCTTATACATTTATGATGAACTGTGTAATATTTTATAGATAACATGTAATCGTTTGCTGTGTGGCTGCAAGGCTTGGAGCAAAGTCTTGACAGTCCTGGGGAGCTCATAAGAAGAAGAAGAGTTTGGATTTGATATCCCACTTTATCACTACCTGAAGGAGTCTCAAAGCGGCTAACATTCTCCTTTCCCTTCCTCCCTCACAACGAACACTCTGTGAGGTGAGTGGGGCTGAGAGACTTCAGAGAAGTGTGACTGGCCCAAGGTCACCTAGCAGCTGCATGTGGAGGAGCGGAGACGCGAACCCGGTCCCCAAGATTACGAGTCTACCGCTCTTAACCACTACACCACACTGGCTCTGCAATCTTTAGAACTGCCTTGTGCTGTGTGACCCAGTAGGCCTTTTGCTGCAGCACAGCAGGGGGTCTTCTTTTGCATTTCATTGCCATTTAACTACAATTTCTGCATTTCCCCCTTTGCATCCCCACCTGCCAACATAGGAGTATACGTAACATGTGTGACAAAATGGACTCTAGTCCATGAAAGCATAGGGTTAGGGTTGTATTCAGTATTAGTCATATTCATAGTTGTCTCACTGAAGTTAATGGAAATGACCAAGTTAGGTCCATTGATTTCAATGGAACTTTAAAGACGGCATTTCTTCTGTTGAATCTTGTCAGTTTCTGTATGGATTTAATGTACGCAAGTACGCTCATTTATTTATCATCTTGACTTCAGATGTCAAGTATTTAACTTCTCAAATGACATAAAAAGAGGGTCTAGTGCCACTTTCATCACTCAAATATATTATGCTGTAAATTTACTGGTTCCTATCGTGCAGAATTTTTTAAAAATGCAACTTTCTTTGAATTGACCAACTTATTGCCTACTGTTATCTAGACTACTGTATTCCTGGGGCATCCTCAACATATGTAGAAGCCACTACCTTCCTTTTGGGTTGCCCTGTTGTGCTTCTAGAGCGACAGGCACACAGTCATCTGAGCTTGCTATTAGGGGTGGTGATATTTGATCGATACGTATGCACCTTTTGGACTTAAATGTGACCGTAGGAATCACAGAACCCAGGACTTCCAGTGAAGGACTGAGTTCAGTCCTGAGAAGCCCCTTTCTCAGCCATTGTGCCTTTCATGAGTTAACCAGCCCATCTATAATTGCACCAGGCATTTACTTATCTGTAGTGGTCACAGCCCTGTAATGTACCCTCCAAGTGTCCTAACTTTCCAGGGGCAGCCCTGGAATTACAAAAGCCATCTTGGCTTCTGATTTGATCCTGGACTGTCCCTATTTCTCCCCCTGATGCCGCTGAGCTCGGGGAGGAAGATGAGCTGCCACATATCCCAAGTGGAAGTGGTGGAAGCTGCAAGGGAGCATCTCCATGGTCGCTGCTGCCAATCTCCTTCTTTGGGCAGCTGGTAGTGGCTGCTGGAGAGTGAACGGCAAGGAGAAGCTGCTGCCTCACAGGCCCAGCCCCAGGTGATGCTCTGGCTCTGAGGGGCAGGCAGAGGGCAAGAAGAAGAAGAAGAAGAGTTTGGATTTGATATCCCGCCTTTCACTCCCTTTAAGGAGTCTCAAAGCGGCTAACATTCTCCTTTCCCTTCCTCCCCCACAACAAACACTCTGTGAGGTGAGTGGGGCTGAGAGACTTCAGAGAAGTGTGACTGGCCCAAGGTCACCCAGCAGCTGTACATGGAGGAGCGGGGAATCGAACCCGGTTCACCAGATTACGAGTCCACCGCTCTTAACCACTACACCACACTGGCTCTCCCAGTGTGCCCTTTGCCAGGGGGAAAGTTGAGCGGAGTACAAGGAATCTTGATTTTTCTTTTTTAAAAAAATGCTTTGTGCATCCATGTCTAATCTTGGCCCCTTTCTATAATTTATTTGTTGGTGTGCGGTTTTCTTTTTGTAAATCTACCAAAGAATAACATAAAATCTGGATTGAGGGGTTTCCTCAGGACAGTGGAGGGCATGTGGGCTGTGTCTCATGTTGGTGGCACTCGCCCTGTTATGTACTGAAGTTCTCACCCTGGGCCAGCAGGGGGATACTGTAGATAGTTTTCACTCAGGTCCACATATGCAAATAAGGAATTAAAAGTGACGTTCAGTGATTGGATAGTACAGAAAGTTGTTACTGCTGCTTTGTGGTTGAGCTCTATATAAGCAGGTTGGCTGAACCCTTCAGTTCAGTTCAGTTCTGTTCTGGCCTGTGAATAAATAAGAGCTGTCTGAAGAATCGCTGTGTTGTCTGATATGTTCATCCACAACTTAACACGCCCTTCTTCTGATGGGGGGGGGGGGCAAAAATAGGGGGTCAAGGAGGGTCCGTTGAGGGGGAGTGAGAAATGTCCCTCTTTTCAGCTGAAGAATGATGGTGGGTGTGCTGTAAAAGGGTCAGTATAGCAGCTCTGAACATCTGAGGTCTGTCAGTTCTCCTAAGTACCTTTTGAAACTGCATGTGCGATTTCTTCTTTGCATGATAAGCCTTGAGCCTCAGATATATGAAAGCTGACATCCCGCTTTAAAAAGATGCTGCGATGGCAAAATTGCTAGTTTTGACAATCTGCCCGTGGAGGCCTATCGGAGTTGTGATTAACCACAAAAGCATTCTGCAGGCTCATTCATAACTGTCATTCATCTTAGGAGCCTGTGGAGCAAGTCTTAGGCACATCGGGCCAATATTGCACCATGCACATAACTGAAGCATTTGCAACTGGGAAACTAGAAATATCAGCATAGCTTCACCATTTCCAAAGCTTCTATGCTGTCTTGACTAAAACTTACTTATTTTTCATAAACACAGTACACAGGGCAGCTGTCCAAGGAAACTAGCACAGGACGTATGTTAGTGGAATCTCATTACAGACTTGGGGGACCTTTGAAGCCCTAAAATGAAGCCCTATGGAAGTGGAAAACAAGTTAAGGTGCTTTATTAGGGATATTAAACAGTTACCACGGATGAGTTACATTTGCTGGATCTGTTTCCTCCTAATTGACCCACACTTTATTATTGGTTCCTTTGAGCTTATATTCCTGTGGCGGTTTGTATAGTTGGAGAGAGATTAATTGAAGCTATATAGGATGATTAATAATATGGGGAGGCATGTTCTGCTGAATAAAATGTGCATCTGGCACAAGTTGCCTTGCCAGAGGAACTGCTGGGTTCTGGAGCCTGCCTCATGGAATCAGGGCGGTTTGCCTTAGGTGCTCCGATTGCCCTTGTGGTCTGAAATGAAAAGGACCCAATATGCATCGCTGGATATGCACAGAGTAATGAAATTTCACCTGAGTCAAGTGGAGGGCATTGGGTGCAACACCTCTCCTCACATCTTGTGAGCACGCGGAGAGAACGAATCGAAAGGGCTACCGAGGTGAGGATGTGCTTAAAGTGCTTTTCTGCAGTTAAACGGCACTCCTGAGGCAATGAAAATACAAAAGTAATTCTGGTTGTGAACTGCATGGTGACTTATAACATTTTGGTTTGTTTACATATGCACAACTTAGCAGGGTTGTTGTTGTTTTTCACAGGGGAGCTGAAGCAAGCCAGAACAGAGTTCTGAGCAACCTGCCAGCACCCCAAAACCTCCCCAGCTGCTTTTGCTAGAAACTTGTTGGCAAGCCCTGATTGGCTGCAGCTCTTAGCTGAGTGGACATTCAGTGGTAAACCTATGAGGTAAAATGCATCAGAGCCAAGAATGACATGACCTGCAGCTTTCAGAACTGGATTCTGGGTTTTCTCACCTGATAGCATCTACCACTTGAGCTCAGGTCCTCATCTGTACAAATATATTCTGTACAAATTTGTTTGTACAAATATGTTCACTTCATTTCAACACCTTTGTTTCACTTTTGATGTATCAATCCCCATTTCTGCATAATAATAATACCCCACTCATGTGACTGGATTGCCCCAGCAACTCTGGGCAGCTTTTATTGGGCATGCTGGAGATCCGACAGCAGAAGGACACAGAGGACATCTTACTTGAGAATAGGAATGAGATAAAATGACATGCTTTCATCCAGAAAGCTGTAGTTGACCTGCTTGTTTCATTCTTGCCTGCCTGTTATTTCGTGCGCGGGGGGCGGGGGGGGGGGGAAGCAGTATGCAAAGAAAGTGTTGACACAGTGGAGATTTAGATGCTTGTTTTTTTAAAAACAAAACAAAACAAAGACGCAGTGTCCCTGTAACATGCAGGGGTGTGCCTCTGTCTGTGGAAGTGCACCATTTACAACCCTGATGAGCTGTCCACCTTATTTCCATTTGCAAATCCTCAGAGGTTGAGTGAGCAGTGACCTGCAAAATGTGCAACGGCGTTTTAAATGAAAAGAGTGGAAAGAAAATTCACAGTAGAGAGGCTGCACTCTTCAATGTCTGCTGACCAAGGGAAAATTATAAACACATATACAAAGCTAGTCAGGAATGTAATTATTTGTGCCTTCCAGCTGCATCTTGATTTTCAGTCAATGGTTGTTTGCATCTCTCTTGCTTTCAGAACCTAATGATACAGTGGAGGAGCTTCTGAAGCCTATTCCGAAATGACTCTGAGGGACCGACACAATTAAGTGAATCCGAAATCTAGAGGTACTAGTAGCTAGCTGTCCATGTCAGATCTATAAATCTTTTGCAGTCTTTTGCACCTATATTATGCAGGAAGATTGCACTCAGCTCTGAATGGGTCCAAGGGGCAAAATAAGCAACGGCTTCTATGACTGCCACATTTATTGTGCCACAAGCTTGTGCAGGCAAGAGTATTTCATAACTGGCATGAAGGGCACTGTGAAGGTAAACACATTTTGAAGGCAGAGGTATTGTACATGAATCAGTTGATTAAACTGAAATATAATTCAATCACTAGGAGAGAGCATACTCATAGATTAAGTCTAAACACACCAAATGGTTGCAGTCTGGTATCTAATAATAATAATAATAATAATAATAATAATAATAATATATTTATACCCCGCCCATCTGGCTGGGTTCCCCCAGCCACTCTGGGCGTCTTCCAACAAAATATTAAAATACAGTAGTCCGTCAAACATTAAAAGCTTCCTTAAACAGGGATGCCTTCAGATGTCTTCTAAAAGTCTGGTAGTTGTTGTTCTCTTTGACATCTGGTGGGAGGACGTTCCACAGGGCGGGTGCCACTACCAAGAAGGCCCACATGCGAGACTTGCCCAACCAAATGAAAATCAGTCAGATTTATCAGTGAACACTAGTTCCATAGTGTTCCATAGCCTCATAACCTTTGCGCTTCCAAACATCTTTTGATTAAGTGGAGTGGCCGTGAGATCAGAAATTGGCCACTTTGGGATTTGTAAATTATCAGAATTTCCATTTCTAATGTCAAATATGACCCCTTCAGATTTGCAGAGACTGAACAGACAACAGTACAGTGGGCCAAATTTGGAAGGACATCAAAATCTTAAACTTCTGTGGATATTTCTCTGTGAAATATGCACGTGAAATATGCATTTTGACTGTGCCTTGATTTTTGATGATTTCCTACAAGTGTCTTCACAGATATGAAACAAAGCTCAGCATACCCTCCAACATTTCCTCGATGAAAATAGGGACATCCTAAGGAAAAGTGGGACATTCTGGGATCAAATCAGAAACCGGGACAGCTTCTGCAAATCCGGGACTGTCACTGGGAAATAGGGACACTTGGATGGTCTGCGTTCAGGCAGAATTCCCATGTATTTGAAACTTGTATTCTTGGTTTGCCGTATTTGAACATGCTTACATTAGCTTTTATTCTCCATCGTCCCCTACACCGTTTGACCACTGAGTGGCAGCACAAACATAGCTCTGTAGTTAAATATTTCCTGACAAATCTGCAACCATGAAGATGTACAGGGAGTTTACTGAGTTGCCACTTCAGTTTTTCTACCGGTACCTGGGAAGAAATAGGAGCCATTAGACTAAAAATAGAAGGATGCTTAGAAAAGGCAGGGCCCTGGTATCTTCATGGGGGTTAAGCTATTTCTGTCTGGATTGATATTCTTTGTTGTTACAGAAATTATATTTGGGGAAATGTAAAAACAGGGATATACATAAGCAGCTTTCCAAAGCAATGCTTTAAAACATCCTTCTTTAAAAACCTTTAATATTATGAGACCTGCTATATGCAGCAATACAGAATGTTTATTGAAAACGAGGATTATATCTTGAAATGTACCATTTGTGCCAAACAAACCTAAGCCTACTTTGTAGTCTTCATCCAATGGATGGAGGTGAGGGTGCTTGTTGCCAGGAGATATGGCAATGTGAGGGAGAGCGTTGCAATTCTGTACATGACATCCTTCTGGACTGTCTAGAGGGGCTGGGAGCTGGGGGCACTGTTATACGATGTAAGTAAATGGCTTTAGATACCTGTTAGGTCCATAAATGACCATATAGCATATATTCAACACAAAAAAACAGTGACAAATTGTTGTTGACAAAGGACAGCTGGACATACAAAGGGCCCCATTACCTTCAGTAGCTTAGGGCCTCATCAAACCTAAATCTGACTCTGTTTGTACACATTGCTTGGCTAGAGAACTGCATTGAAAAATTCAAAGAAGTGCAGATGCTAAAGGATGATTGTTTTGGAAAGCACGAGTTTGTTAGGTTCATCTTTGAATTCAAACTGAATTGAATTTCTCCCCCATCCTTACTCTGGAGGCAAAGTCTTGAGGGGGGGGAGGTAACCTGGGGCCTTCCGGGCATTGCAGGATTACAGCTCCCTGACCATAGACCAAGCTGATATCCCCCCCCCCCATTTTATCTGGCTGGGGGCGGGAGCATCCAGCTCAAAGGTCTCATTCAGGTGACTTCAGTCCTGCCACAGCAAACCTTCTTTTCGGAGGCTGTATGTGTGAATTCAGGCCTGTTTGGGGGGGAGGGGCAGTGGGAAATGGCGGGTCTTCTTTATAAAACTTTGGAAATCACTCATAGGACGTGACCGTCATTTCTTCATCAGGCAACACACATCACACGTTATGTTCTAATTAATATTATTGCAAACGTGTTAAGTTAGGTGCTCTTGTGACAGCAAGGATCTAAAGAAAATCAATACTGGTTGCTTTCTAAAAAGCAGACACTTCATAATGAAGAAGAATGCATAGCATGGCAAAGATCTGTGAATACTAAGCACCTGCAGGATGTTTTGGGCCAGGGACCAGGGGTATTTTTTCAGCTGGCCAAATTTGTTTTTTTCCTCTCTCTTTTTACAAAGAGATTTTCTTCCTTTTCTGGTCAACACTGTTGAGAGACTACAATACAGTGCTACCTCAGGTTAAGAACTTAATTCGTTCTGGAGGTCCGTTCTTAACCTGAAACTGTTCTTAACCTGAAGTACCACTTTAGCTAATGGGGCCTCCTGCTGCCGTTGCACCGCCGCCGTGTGATTTCTGTTCTCATCCTGAAGCAAAGTTCTTAACCCGAGATACTATTTCTGGGTTAGCGGAGTCTGTAACCTGAAGCATCTGTAACCTGAAGCGTCTGTAGCCCAAGGTACCATTGTAATTATAAATTAGCAAGCTACATGGGCATTCATTTAACAAGGCCCTTTTGATTTTAATAAAGCACCCCAGCTCTGGTGGCAACAGTCCTCTTGTGTGTATTATACATTCAAAAGTGGAGCCTAGCATAATTTTGCAGGAAAGAAATGAGAAACCCAAGAAACTGGTTGTATCCAGTGTTCTGCGTGCTTTGTCCCACCAGCAGAGCAAAGAAATCATTGAGTGACTTTAACTTTCTGCTACATTGCACACAGCACTTTGTCTGAATCTAACCCATTGTGTGTGTACAGGAGAGAAAATTCTTTCTGAAAAGATATCAGTCTTCTTGAGGATCTCAGAAATGGGTTGGTAACTTTCATGCAACTGTGGATGCGTCAGACTTCCCCACAGCACCCTTCTGCATGTGTGACAAGAGTGATCCAGGTGTGGAGACATTGGAGAGTCATGGAAATTGGCCTGGCTCAGGAAAACATTGCTCTGTTACTTCTCTTAATAGCCTTTGATTCATTCCAAGCCAACCAAAGGAGTATAGGTGGAATGGCTTCTGTGTAATGTGCTTGTGCCTAGGATAGAAAATAATTTGGTTTCGTTCTTACATCTGAATACTAAAAAGCTATTTTCCCCAAGCCTGTCATGTTGCACTAAGTAGTAGTCAGGTTTAATACATAGCTTTTAAGTTTTCCAAATGATTTGAAGATAAAAGCTCTGGAAGCATAACCGCAGGAAAGAAATTGCATTCAATAAAGCTGAAGCAAGCTACTAGGTATTATTTCATACCTTATCATATTAGAAGCAGGGGTGATGTTGTAGCGAACACAGCCTGTTTTGTTTCCTATACTTGGATTCCTTGAAAACTGGTTGGGAATTTTGTACCATAATCCATAATTCAGCTATGTACCCAGGGCTGCCTCGGATTTCTGCATGCCAAATTCTCCAATGTTATGGATACTGCTAATACCCAACATGACTGCTTCAAAATGTATCCTTGGGGAGGACATCCTGCAATTGGGATGCTACTGCAAACTAGTCCAGGTCTTGCCTTACAATACAAGGGCATGCAGAGTGGAGCCTCACTCATAGGATGGGGGAAAGTACTATATACAACACATAAGGGATGTTCAGATGATATTGCGTTGGGTGTGTTTGTGTGTGCTGTAGTGTTATGTCTAGCTAACATGCTAACCACATGTGTGAAAACAGGGGTCCTTTGCATGCCCATGTATCAAATCTCCTCATGTGGGGACAGGGTGGGGTCCAAGACCAATCAGGATCTCCCCTTATCTGGAGCACCACTATTCGCTTTAAATTTATGGGTGGTCCCTTCTTATGCATGCTCCATTGTGTGGGAGGATGGCTGTTGCATCCATCCAATATGAATAACACCACTATCTTTATGCTTATGTCCTGGTCTTTCAGCTAGCAGACTTGGTGGTTTGAATGCCTTGTTTAAATACACCTCTTTCCCTTGCATTATATCTCACCACAGTTCTGAGTCAGCGAACGGCAGGCTTCCTTTCAGGCGAAGGCAGTCTAAATGACAGATTGGCAAAAAACAGAAACCTGTTTTGTTAGGTTTACTTCCATAAGATGATAAATTCCTTCCACTACACCAGGCAGCTTTGTACAATATAGGCTAAAATGAGTTTTGGATCCGCTACTTTTTATCCAGGGATGAATATTATGTCCACCTCTATAATATCAGAATGTTAACTATATTTCAGTAGCACAAAGGCAGTTGAAAATATGTTCTCCTCATTCTAATGCTTTTTTGAAATGCCTCCTGGAATATTTTCTTCCTATCGCTCCCCCTTTTTTCTTTATTTTCTCTCTTTTATATTTTTCTATGCATAAAATGGACATTTGAATTATTACCGAAAGGTTGCCTCAAATCCATGGCCTAAATTAGGTGAGGCCTCAACATCTGCCAGTTGACCCTAGCAACACATACTTACGTTCTGTTTTTGGAACAAGTCTTTAAATGGATCAATATCAATTATTAGAAAGACAAAACAATCTTGTTGCTGTCATGTCTGCCACATTTTCCTGAGCTGTGTGAAGTTTCAGGGGTGCAGCTCTTGTTTCCTTTAGGAGGCGGTCACTGGAGCGTTATGGTGTTTGGTAATATTTGGATTCATGTATACAGGCTGAGCATAGGTAAGTGTGCACAGGCTAAACATTCTAATAGAAAACCCCACTGTCTTCTATCAGACAACCAGTCTCCCAAAAGGCACTTTTTGGAACCTAAAAACTAGACCTCTGCTTCTTTACCTGCGTTTCTCAAAAAATGCAGTCTGTATCCTTTGTACTCTTTCATAGACAGATAGACACACACCTACATTACGATATCCTTGGGTCGGGGAAGAGGGATGCATTTGCTCCATTCAGGAAGATCCAGCTATTGAGAGTCATAACCCAGCAATTTCTCTTTAAAAAAGGAAAATACTAACAGGCAGCTAGCAGGTTTGGCCAACCTAAGCAAACAATAGGTGGGAGCCACAGCCAATGCAAACAGAGCCAAGTAACTCTGGTTTGTCTCCGTCGTCTTCTCTGCTGAGTTCTACAAAGGCAACACTGAGGCTAAGGAAGAGGAAGCTGTCAGCCAGTGCCACTCCTTAGGCTGGTTTTAAGTAATGAGTGGTGAAGGCAGGCTGAGGCTGGTGAGCAGCGCCCCGTTTGCTCTGTGGACCGTCCTCCACTGACACAGACATGTTGTTCACATTGATCTGCTAGCCTGCACAGTAGATATGGTGAATTGGAAAAGTACAGATGGTAAAAGGACATGCAACATACCTGTAAGGAAGGCATTACTGCTTCCTGTAGGTTCAGTTTAGTAGTCAAGCGCTGCCAGAGAACAGGGATACCCATGGCCCTCCAGATGTGGTTGGACTACACCTCCCATCACCCCTGACCATTGGCTATGCTGCCTGGGGTTGATGGGAATTGGAGTGCAACAAATTTTGTATGGCCAAAGGTCCCCCATTCCTGCCACAGGAGGTAGAAGGTACATTATGCACCACCTGAGCCCAGCAAGCTTTTTCATGTTTCTCGCTGATTCTCAGCCACATCCTTTGTCTTCCACACAGGGGCTTAATATTGCAAATAGGACATTTAGACATGACATTTAGACAGGTCACTGATTCCCAGGTTTATATATTTTTTTTAAAAAAACAGCACACAACTCATTTGATTTTTTTTATTATTATTCATTTATTTCATGAAATTTATATACTGCTTGATTGTAAAACAACAACAGTAAAATCCAGAAAAAATAACTAGCCTACTCTTAAGCATGCAAAAGTTAAATTATTAAAGCAAATTAAGATTACCTCAACTTTCTAAGCATCTGGGTAGGCTAAACAGGAATGCTTTTCCATGGTAAGGGTTAATCTGGATTAAATGGGGAAAGTTACTGGCTGGCATTTTGATGCCAATGTTGTGTGGCTGCTACAAACAACAACAACAACAACCCTGCATGCAGGAGGAGCACCGATCCCATGTGGAAGCAAGGTTTCTGTTGTCTACATGGGCAGAATGCTATTCATTCTATAACAAAGTTTATTCTTCACACTTTTAGAAAATCCATCCTGTTGAGATTCACTATATGTTTTCCATATACTATAGTGATAGTACCGTCTCACACAAATAGGATTCCTATTTATCTAGAATTTGTATGCATTCTATGTGTCTACCACACTCTTTAGAGTGAGATTTTAAATGAGACTTTAGCCAGCATCTCTTCTTTTTTATAGGACTGGGTAGGAGGTACCCATCTTGCTTTGATTCTTGCCCACTGTTATTTTTCACCACTGTCAGCTCTTTGTAGTATAGTGTTTTCTCTCCAGGCAGATGAGCAACTGTGATTCTGCCATATGACAGCCACCCTATGTTCTTTCCAATCTGCCACCTCCCTGTTCTGACTGGCACATTAGGGAACCGGATAACCCTTCATCTTCACAGGTGGTGCTAAATTCCCCTCTTTCCCCTGATATGAGCAATTTGATAAATAGGAGCCAAAAGAGGCGCAACACAGCATTGTTTTTTCATCTCCTTGGAAGACGTTTGAAGAAAGCATCAAGTTACGCACTTGCAGCTTCCAAATGAAATAACACTAGGCTTCAAGTGAGTGTTGTGCCAGAGGCCCTGTATGTAGTACAAAAGTTCACACTGGGTCTGAAATTAATCCTTTGGTCTTCAGTTTTTGCACCCCACTCTGCAAGCAGATGTAGTGGCAAAATTCCCACGAAACACATAGTTTATGTGCTTTGCACAATTTGTACAATATTCAAGTTTTGGCTTTGGTTGTTGCATGTGTGAAATTTTGAATGTGTATGTTGATGGCATGCCGAATATGTATTTATTTAGGGTTGTTTTTTAATGTAGTGGGCCGTGCTCCTAATAACAGTAGTGCTAATAAGGTTGCTAACCTAGCAGCATTGAAACTGGATGAAATGCTTCTGTATGTAAGAGGCAGTTGGCAATTTTAAGTCCTTGCTACCCTCCCATTTGCTCTCCCTGAATTTTGCTTTGAAACACACAAACATATCCTATTATAGAATGGGAGAAATTGATTTCATTTGCAGTTTTAGCTCCACAGTGCCAAATCTGTCTGGAGAAAGCTAAATGACTAATGGTGAGAATTAAATGTCAAATGTAAATTGCTTCTGAAACGAGCAGCCGACTTTTTTCTCTTTTCCAGCTTTAAGGGAAGTGGGGTTTTACTGAGAAATCACCTGGAAAATGGATTTTCCCAAAACTTACTTTATTCTGCAACATTGGTTTCTAGATCTAAACTTTTCACTTTAGTATTTGGATTCTAGCTGGCTCTGGGTGTGTGAATCCCTACACTGGCTCCTAGTTCTGTCCATAGAAAGTATCAACCAACATTAATAGTATCCAAAATTTTCAGCCAAGGCAGCTGGCTCACTATTTTGTGATGGGTTTGTATGCTCAGTACATTCAACTGGTCCTAGTGTATACATTATTCCAACTCTTTTCCCCCACCTCTCGGCCAATCAGAAGGAGAGTAGAGCTCTGGGTAACTTTTCATTTTCTCGAAATTATTAAGTTTCTTTTTCATTCCAGAAGTCATTAGGTTTCTTTCCTCCTCTTAAGTTTCTTTTTCTTGGGCCGAATGTTTGGCCCTTCTGTAGGCTTCTGATTCTTTTGGACAGAACACCCTTTAAAACTAAAAGCAGCCATTTTATAACTAGAAACAGAACTCAAAATGATTGAAATAATATCAGTCCTTCACAGTGTGAACTGTGGACCTTATCTTAGATAACAAACCACATCATTTTCCAACATGGCCACCCCACTCACAATTTCAGAGTGGACAGATTAGTCATTGGGGTGAAATTCAAGTTTTACTCAGAAAACATCTGCTGAAATTAATGGATCTAACAGTCATGTTCATTCATTTAAGTGGGTTTCCTGTGAGTAAAACTTAGCTGACTGCCACCCTGTGTGTCCAGGCTGCTTTCCTGTCCTGTCTGAGGGCTTATCCTCAGGAGAGTTTAACGTGGATTTGAAGCTGCTTGTCTCTCAGTTTTTCTGGTGTTATCTACATTATATCCTCCTCATCCAACTTGTACCTCTCACTTTCTCGACATTGCTTCAGTCATACAGGAGAGAGAACACATGGAGACAGGGAAATTTGTTTTGCTTCTTCTATACTAATGAGGGTATCCCTTGCAATGAAAATTTGTTGAATGGCTATATAATTTTGTTTACTCTGAAATTTATTTTTGATGGCGTCAGTCCACAACAGTAGGGAAAACCGTGAGGTAAAATAAATTCAGAGGCCTTTCAGTATTACAATATGAAGATGCATTTGGTATCTTTCTTGTGGTAAACAGTTCTCTCTTTCTGCATGAGGCGCTGGGGAAAAAAATGTCATTTTTATTCAGAGTTCATGCTGGCCTCTTTGGTGTCATAATGTGTCCTAAGGAAATAATAAACAATTCTTTGCTAAATGCAGCTTGCTGACTGTAAAATGTGACAATGACTGGCCTTCAAGGACATTTGCTGCATTCTGCTCAGGTACCTGCACAGGAAATTTGGCATGCAGAGCCTGAAAGACTCACACATTTTCCCTTCACTTTTAAAGGCAACGAATCTTTTCCTGTATAGACGGGGGGGGGGGGGGACTGATTACTTTATTAAGATCTATAAATACTAAGAAGTACTTGTTATAATAGCTAAAAAGGCCTTTGTTGAGTAGACAGCATGAATAATGAATTATATTAGTTTGGCTAGGATTTGGCTAGAACCTTGTGAGAAGGTTCAGAAGTTACAAAATCTCCCTCACAAGGCATTGCGTTGCCTGAGCTCAGAATGTAACAGCTGGGTTAAGGCAGCTTCGATTGTACGAAACACCAATATGTCCAGTTTCAATTGTTGGAAGGACAAGATCTTGCATGATGCCAAAGGTGCATGCAGATGTTTTATATCCCGCCCCCCACCTTACAAGACTTCCATTATGTAACCACAGAAAACAAAAAAATGTTTTACTTACAGAGTTGCGCAGCATATGTTTATTGATTAGCTCTCTTACTATTGTTTTCAAGGGAGAAATGCTTTCATATGTTATGAAGTTCAGACTACTGCTACCAATGAGATGGGGAAACTGGACTCATTCAATATGTCTAAACCATAATTAAATGTTTACACCTGCGTTGATAAGGCTGGGCACCATTCAGCACTCATCCAGCCTTGCAGTATGCTGCGCAGATGCTAACTGCCCTTCCCAATAGCTTCCAGTCTCAAGAAACATCACCCTTCTTCCCTGGCATTCACCTCTGGGAATATGTTACCGTGATCCTTCCAGGGATGCTCCTAAGTTTCAAAACAGCACCTGCCAGGAACTGTTGGACTTAGCTGCCTTATTTGCTTGGAAGGAATTTTATCCAACCAGCAATAACACTCTCTTTAGAAACTACTGTCCTCCACAAGCATTTACACAGCATAAGAAAGCTGCATTGAAATGATGGCAAGTGTATGTGTGCATACTCCAGTCGTTTTCCACCACCCACACTCTTCTATTGCCATGGTGAGCTTTTCGTTGTCTTTATTTCTCGTGGCTCTCGGAGCCTTTCGTTTCCTCCACACTTTCCAGTCTCTTAAGTATGGTTTTGGCCTGGTTTTCTGGGCCAGATGGTTTGATCGAGAATGTAGGAAGGAATGACATATGCAAGATGGCTCATTCGGTGAATCAAAAAGATGTCTGACTTCAGTCAATAGCAGCTGGCAATGAATCCTATAAACAGCCTGGGCTTTTTCTTTTCAGCCGGAACTCACTGGAACTCAGTTCCGGCATATCTCACATGGACACCATTCCATTCTAAGAGAACAAGGATTCACGATGAGTTCCAGCACCTCATTTTCTAGAAAAATAGCACTGTAAACAGCTATGTGTTGGTGTTACATTATGGTGAATGGGGATTCTTACTCTTCTAAGAAACCTCTCTCAGATGCTAAAGGTAGGAATAGGAGAAGAAGTCTGGTTCATTCTACCCCTCTCTCTCTCTCTCTCTCTCTCTCTCTCTCTCTCTCTGCTAGCATCCAACAAAATCCATAATTCCATATTATAAACATTCATGGTTCTGTTGGACATTTGTTGATTACCGTATTTTTCGCCCTATAAGACGCACTTTTTCCCCTCCAAAAATGAAGGGGAAATGTGTGTGCGTCTTATGGGGCGAATGCAGGCTTTCGCTGAAGCCTGGAGAGCAAGAGGGGTCGGTGCGCACCAACCCCTCTCGCTCTCCAGGCTTCAGGAGAGCCGCAGCGCCAGCCCCACAAGGTCGGGGGACAGCAGGGAGGCGGAACGCCGCCATCCCGCTGTCTCCCTATGTGGTTTAGAGGCTGACGGCGGGGAGATGCGTGCTTCTCCCCGCCGCCAGCCCCGCAAGCTCCGGGGACAGCGAGGAGGCGCGGCGCGTCTTCCCCCTGTCCCCGGACCTGACGTGAAGGCTGGCGGCGGGGAGAAGAGCGCTTCTCCCCGCTGCCTGCCCCGCAAGCTCCGGGGACAGGGGGGAGGCGCGGCGCGTCTTCCCCCTGTCCCCGGACCTGACGTGAAGGCTGGCGGCGGGGAGAAGAGCGCTTCTCCCCGCTGCCTGCCCCACAAGCTCCGGGGACAGGGGGGAGGCGCGGCGCGTCTTCCCCCTGTCCCCGGACCTGACGTGAAGGCTGGCGGCGGGGAGAAGAGCGCTTCTCCCCGCTGCCTGCCCCGCAAGCTCCGGGGACAGGGGGGAGGCGCTGCGCGTCTTCCCCCTGTCCCCGGACCTGACGTGAAGGCTGGCGGCGGGGAGAAGAGCGCTTCTCCCCGCTGCCTGCCCGCAAGCTCCGGGGACAGCTGGGAGGCGCGGCGCGTCTTCCCGCTGTCCCCGGACCTGTTCTGCATGCAGGCGGTGGGGAGAAGAGCGCTTCTCCCCGCTGCCTGCCCGCAAGCTCCGGGGACAGCTGGGAGGCGCGGCGCGTCTTCCCGCTGTCCCCGGACCTGTTCTGCATGCAGGCGGTGGGGAGAAGAGCGCTTCTCCCCGCTGCCTGCCCGCAAGCTCCGGGGACAGCTGGGAGGCGCGGCGCGTCTTCCCGCTGTCCCCGGACCTGTTCTGCATGCAGGCGGTGGGGAGAAGAGCGCTTCTCCCCGCTGCCTGCCCGCAAGCTCCGGGGACAGCTGGGAGGCGCGGCGCGTCTTCCCGCTGTCCCCGGACCTGTTCTGCATGCAGGCGGTGGGGAGAAGAGCGCTTCTCCCCGCTGCCTGCCCGCAAGCTCTGGGGACAGCTGGGAGGCGCGGCGCGTCTTCCCGCTGTCCCCGGACCTGTTCTGCATGCAGGCGGTGGGGAGAAGAGCGCTTCTCCCCGCTGCCTGCCCGCAAGCTCCGGGGACAGCGGGGAGGCGCGGCGCGTCTTCCCCCTGTCCCCGGACCTGACGTGAAGGCTGGCGGCGGGGAGAAGAGCGCTTCTCCCCGCTGCCTGCCCCGCAAGCTCCGGGGACAGGGGGGAGGCGCGGCGCGTCTTCCCCCTGTCCCCGGACCTGACGTGAAGGCTGGCGGCGGGGAGAAGAGCGCTTCTCCCCGCTGCCTGCCCCACAAGCTCCGGGGACAGGGGGGAGGCGCGGCGCGTCTTCCCCCTGTCCCCGGACCTGACGTGAAGGCTGGCGGCGGGGAGAAGAGCGCTTCTCCCCGCTGCCTGCCCCGCAAGCTCCGGGGACAGGGGGGAGGCGCTGCGCGTCTTCCCCCTGTCCCCGGACCTGACGTGAAGGCTGGCGGCGGGGAGAAGAGCGCTTCTCCCCGCTGCCTGCCCGCAAGCTCCGGGGACAGCTGGGAGGCGCGGCGCGTCTTCCCGCTGTCCCCGGACCTGTTCTGCATGCAGGCGGTGGGGAGAAGAGCGCTTCTCCCCGCTGCCTGCCCGCAAGCTCCGGGGACAGCTGGGAGGCGCGGCGCGTCTTCCCGCTGTCCCCGGACCTGTTCTGCATGCAGGCGGTGGGGAGAAGAGCGCTTCTCCCCGCTGCCTGCCCGCAAGCTCCGGGGACAGCTGGGAGGCGCGGCGCGTCTTCCCGCTGTCCCCGGACCTGTTCTGCATGCAGGCGGTGGGGAGAAGAGCGCTTCTCCCCGCTGCCTGCCCGCAAGCTCCGGGGACAGCTGGGAGGCGCGGCGCGTCTTCCCGCTGTCCCCGGACCTGTTCTGCATGCAGGCGGTGGGGAGAAGAGCGCTTCTCCCCGCTGCCTGCCCGCAAGCTCTGGGGACAGCTGGGAGGCGCGGCGCGTCTTCCCGCTGTCCCCGGACCTGTTCTGCATGCAGGCGGTGGGGAGAAGAGCGCTTCTCCCCGCTGCCTGCCCGCAAGCTCCGGGGACAGCGGGGAGGCGCGGCGCGTCTTCCCCCTGTCCCCGGACCTGACGTGAAGGCTGGCGGCGGGGAGAAGAGCGCTTCTCCCCGCTGCCTGCCCCACAAGCTCCGGGGACAGCTGGGAGGCGCGGCGCGTCTCCCCCCTGTCCCCGGACCTGACGTGAAGGCTGGCGGCGGGGAGAAAAGCGCTTCTCCCCGCTGCCTGCCCCACAAGCTCCCGGGACAGTGGGGAGGCGCAGCGAGTCTTCCCCCTGTCCCCGGACCTGATGTGAAGGCTGGCGGTGGGGAGAAAAGCGCTTCTCCCCGCTCCTGGCCCCACAAGCGCCTGAGGGGGAAATAAAAATTTTTTTCTTTATTTCCCCCCCAAAAAACATGGTGCGTCCTATGGGCCGGTGCGTCCTATGGGGCGAAAAATACGGTACTTCCCCCCAGGACAAAGGAAGACGCATTTGCTTAAAATGTGTGCATTCTGTTTTATAAGTATTGACGCAAGTTCAGAAACAATTACCATAATATAAATAGAAAGCATCTCACCACCATGGGGAAGACTCTAACTCGGTGACCTGCATGATTCTTACTGTGTGATTGCTCAGTCTGCCGTTACTTCAAGGTCTCTGCTCTCCCTTCTTTGTATACTTGATCTTTAAACTGGATTTTGACCAGAAAACCTTTCAGGTAGAACAGGTGTTAGAAACCTTTCACCCTTCAGCTGTTGCTGAAAGTACAACAACAAAAACAACAATTTATTTGTATGCCGCCCGTCTGACTAGGTTGCCCCAGCCACTCTGGGTGGCTCCCAACAGAATATTAAAAACACAATAAAACTACAACGTTCATCATCCCTGGCCATTGGTTATGCTGGCTGGGGCTCCAATTGGCCCCAGCCAGCATGAGCAATGGCTAGAAGTGCTGGGAGTTATAGTTCAATAACAAACATGGAGGGCCAAAGCTTCTTCACACCCAAGAAAGAGGATGACTTTGAACAGAAGAACGTAAGAGCATCTGCAAGTAAAGTCCAAGTACAGAATCAATTCCCAAGCACTGGGATGGGAACAGTCAACCAAAGGTAGCCTAGTTTTCAAAGTTGATAGTCATTTAATTCTCATTTCTCTATAACTTTGCCCATTGTGGTTGTTTGAGCCCTGGAAGACCTGCTCCCTGCCTCGCTGGCCTTTTTTCACCTCATCTGGGAGGGTGGGGACCTGACTGATTCCAGCTATAAGAAGCTGAGGTTGCCAAACATACTCTTGAGCTGTGGTATTGTTTTGGGGGTTTTGCTGGACCAAGGTTGTTGCTGTAGGTTTTTTGGATCTTTATTTAAGGTCTTGTTGTGATTTATGTGGAAATTGTTCGGTTTGGTTGTGTATTCTTTAAAGTTTTATTTGTTTGTTTATGATTGCTTTTGTTAAGCTGTAGTTTTTCCGTGTTGTAAGCTGCTTTAAGCATGGTTGGAACTGTGGAAAGGTGGCATACAAATACAATTAAGTATGTATCTGACCCCACCCCAGTGAGATTTCGGTCATTGTTATTTTTATTTTACAGTTATTTCTCAGGCTCTTCTCAGCTGGGATTTGCTAATGCCTCCTTGTGGATTCTTCAACCCCCACCCCACAATGAGGGCACACCTGAAAACAGCAAGTGAACCGTGATGAGGAGGGGCACTTAAAGCATCACTCCATCAAGCCATTCAAATGCATTCATTTCTTGTCATTTATCCTAACCCTCCCAGCCAATTTACTGCCATGTTCCTGTTAAGCATGCCTAGCATTGCTGAGGTCAGCATCGCTGAGGGCAAACTCTTCAGTATTCCTGGCATTTATAAGAGTCCTAATCTCCAGAAAGGGGGACATATTGACATTAATTTCCTTGTCACATTCTCCAGTGCCTAATTATAGTACTAATCAAGTATCTGGGGAAAGAGCAACCAAGGTAACATTTAGAACAGTCTACATGTCAACAAGCAACTCTTTTATACACCTGATAAGGATACAGGTTTGGCTGGTTGCTATATTTAGGGCCTCTTCTCTTTGAGTTCGCTACAGAAAAGAATTTGAACTCACACCTATGTGCGTATGTACAATCCCAGCTGAAGGTTTCAGTGGGTTTTTTTTGGGGTGGGGTCCGTTGTCTTGCACAAGGTACTTTGAGTGGAAAACCACCCCACCTGATCCTCATCTCCTTCTAGGTGTCAGTGTTTGTAAAAAAATGAAAGGGCTCTGAGCTCCCTTTGTCTCCTCAGCCTGGTCCTCAGACCCTTGTCGGCATAAAAGAGTCCACAAGAATATCCTTGCAGAGTGCTTTCTGCTCTTATTCTTAAAAGTCTTTGTGCAAAAGCGACTGACCAACTGTACACACCAACACTACCAGCTTTCACTAACCAACCAACCAACTAACATTTCTCACTCTATATATATGGTGCAGGCCGCTGACTCATGCTGACCCAGCTTTTTTAAGCATTAAAGAAACAGCGGCCATTTTAGCCATGACACTAGGCCCTGCGAGCACAACAGCCCAGATTGAGGGGGGATGGTTAATGGATGGAATTGGTGCATTGACTCACTCTTGCCATTGTACACATTCTGAGAGAAGGCAGGTGGGCAGAGAGCAAGGAGCAGGAGTAGCAAAGCCAAGAGGCTCCAGTCCAGAGAGTGACAGTGGTTCCGCTGCAGCAGTGTGGGAAGGGAGGTCCATTTCAAGGTTGCTGCCACTGCCGAAAAACCAGCTCTCTTGGGCTCCTCTTTCCCTTGTCACCTGGCAGAAGCCATTCCACTAAGCTGCAACAAAAGGACAAATTGCTCCAGGGCATGGCTGCATGGGGTATGGGAGAAAGGGCTGCTGAAAGACCAGCTCTATCAGCCTTCTCCTTCCATCATCTGTCACCGTCTCCTTTTAGGGTGGGTGAGAAGCAAATTTAATAATCTATTAAAGATAATTCAGAACTCTTAACACTACTGCCCTGGGTTCTGCAGTTTCCCAGACCTCATTTTAATTTATTTTAAGGGGGCAGGAGCATAATGCTATCAATCTTCAAAAGCAAAACTTAAAGCATAGAAGGTTAAGGCTCCAATCCAATGCACCATAACATGGGAATAAGTCCCATTTAACTCATTGAGGCTTCTGAGTAGACCAAGCACAGGGTCTGTTGAAGCAATGATTCTTCAACATCAACTTCGTTGGACTGGTCATGTTGTGGGGATGCCTGATGATCGTCTTCCAAAGCAACTACTCTATTCTGAACTTAAAAATGGAAAGCATAATGCTGGTAGTCAACAAAAGAGGTTTAAAGACTGTCTCAAGGCAAATCTTAAAAAATGTAGTATAAACACTGACAACTGGGAAACACTGGCCTGCGAGTGCTCCAATTGGAGAACAGCCTTTACCAAAGGTGTCAACCAAAGCATTGAAGACGCTTGAACTCAGGACACAAGGGAGAAACGTGCTAGGAGGAAGGAACACTTGGCAAATCCACACTGTGATCAACTCCTGCCCGGAAACCAATGTCCCCACTGTGGAAGGATGTGTGGATCCAGAATTGGCCTCCACAGTCACTTACAGACTCATTGTTAAAACTGTGTTTATGGAAGACAGTCTTACTCAGCTACGAATGATCACCAGATAAATCATATACACATCTGTCTATGAGCAAGTACCATTTAACTCATTGGGACTTACTTCTGAGTAAATCTGCAGAGGTTTGTACTGCAAGGCTGACGGATTACATGGAATTTATAGTTACCATTTGACATTACCAGTTTATATTTTATAAGAGACCTTTGTTACAATTGTTTACTGCTGCAGAAAGTTCTCTCATATACTTGCATAGGCATATATATATATATATATATATATATATATATATATGGTAAACAGGCTATATTAACCTTTGGGTATTGCATTTCGCCCCTTGAGTTGTTTTATGAATTAACTGATGTTATGTAAGGTAATAAATTTTAGCATGTACTTAAAACTCCTTTTGGCAAACATTCAAGCTCAATCTTCAGCTATCGCAAGGCATTTTTGAAGCTGAATCTCTTTTGTTTGTGCTGGAAGGCAACATCAAAGGGTTATCAGGAAGGTTGGGCTTAAATTTGATTTTGAATTAGAAGTAATATTAACAAAAGTGTGTTCCAATATTCGCTTAGCTCTAGCTGCAGGGTAACAATTGAAGGAACAAACATACCGGAGGGGGGGGGACACTGCTTCAGCTATTGTGTTTTGTAAGTATTAATAACATACATTTTTTTTGCTTTTAATATGGATGTTCAGTTTCTATTTATCAAGGTAAAAGGCGACATTATTGTTTATTTTAAATATATTTCTATAAAAAAGTCAAATCTTCAGCTTGCTCATTTATCTATGGACTATTAAACAGCATTTTCAATGCAATATTCATTAAATAGTAAAGGAGTTACATTTCAAGGATAGTTAATAGTAATCAAGGGACTGTTCTCTCCTTTTATTGATCTTCAAAGAGGAGCCAATTAGCAAACAAAACAAAAAAAAACTGATGATGGACTTAATTTAGTTTTCCTTGTTTATTCAAAGAATCAATCTCTGGAGTCATTTGAATATCACCCTCTAAAAGCACCATCTTAATCATGTTTACTCTGAAGTAAAGGGCACTCTGCTCAACAAGAAGGAGGGCAAATTATCCCTTCTCCAGTGGTCTTCTGTGCCCCATTCCACATTGTTCAGGAGGGGCCCCTCACCCTTGGGGGAGGCTTTCCAGGGTTGCAAGTGGCTCCACAAATTATGGGAGTTGCAGCCCAGGAAGATCTGGAGGGTCACAGTTTCACCATCCTTCCTCTATGAAGTGAACAGAAGCACAAAAGAAGAGCCCTTCTGAAGCATCAGTCTGAAGGGATCTTTACATTTAGTGCAGGTATTCCTGTCCCTGGGATGGAATTGAAGCTGATTGTGCATTGCTTGGGAGGCATGCCTATGCAATCTATGACAGTGGTTTTCTCAACCTTTTTGAAGCCATGGCTACCTTGACCAAACACATGGTTTCTGCAGCTCCCCTGTGGGAGCCACTTACACTGGAGTTCCACTACAGGACATGCGTGAGTGGGGATTCCCCTGTTTCTTCCTGTCCCCACTCTGTTCTGCTGCCATCCCATTCCAACCTGCTTGGCCAGGGGGGCGGGAGGAGAGAGAGAAAGGTATACAGGGAGGTAATGGGCTGTAAGTTAAAGCCACCAGCTCCTCTGAATGTTCCTTGGAAAGAGAGAGACAGTGTGTGATGGCCTGGGACTCGGGCTCAGACTCGGAACCAGAGGAGTCTCATTCCGCCCCAGATCCTTTGCCTCAGGCTGCATATGAACCAAGTCTGGGGCCCCAGTCTGCACAGGTTCCCCTGCAACAAGCACCAGCTGGGCCGAGTCAGGGGCCTGAGCCTGCTCTGGCTCCAGATGTGGGGATTACCTCGTTGCCTTCAGCTGGGCCATCACTTACAGCTGCTCCACTGCCAGTTGGGTCAGGAGAGGCTGAGGCGGCCTCTGGGTCTAGTAACCCACCGACATCTCCTGCGCTTCAGAGACTCAGGTCTGAGAGAAGGAGAAACCTGAGTACTCGCAGGAGGAGTGCTCGCCTTCGGGCGAGACAGGGAGGTGAGTCACTGGGGGATCAGGACCGGTCATTACCCCGACAAAGATAAAAGGCTGTCAGACCCAGCCCCAGGTTGTGGGAGCAACATTGCTATTTGCTAGAACCTGCCTGGGACCCTGTGCCTGACCTAGCCTGGCTTCTTCATGTCCTGCCTTAGCCCTGTTGGACTGACTCCTTGGATTCGGGACTGGACCTGGACCACGTTGCTCGGGTTAACCCCAGGGCCCAGCACACACACACACAGAGAATGTGGGAAATATATGGACTGCAAGTTAATGAAAGGACGGCCCCTAGGGCTCTCCTGGACATTCCTCAAGTCTCCCCAATGATCTATGCAATGGGACAAGGCAGGATATTAATGAGAACCTCATGCTTTGCACACATGGGTACCAAACACCATGGCTAATGCTCTAAGGACGCCAGTAGTTAAAATATTTACAAATACATTGTATGTCAGTTTTCAGAGGTTTTATTTCTCATTTCTCATTCTGGTGAATGTCCTTCAGTCATACTATGTCCATCAGCATGTCATTTACTGCTGTCTAGAGATATCTGGGTGCCAACAGAAAGATTGATATAATTTCGAAAGTTGTGCTGGTTTTCTTTCTTTTTTACTGAAACTGTCCCAAGTGATGCACATGAGCAGACTTAATGTGCCTTGAAAGTCATATTGAGAGACTTTAATACTTTTCCCTTTCCATTTTCCCAAGGACAAATAGAGTCTCTTGAGTGCAACCCAAGAAGTAACATATTTTGCAAAAACAATAAAATGCATGCATAGGGTTTAGATGCTATTAAAGTTCTATTGCAGTGGCTTAGAACACAACTCATCCCCTCCCTTGTCTGCAGCTGAAGTCACTGCAAAAAGTGAGGTTACAGGGAACCGCCAGAAGGCCCTCGGCGCTGGACCTCAGTGTCTGGGCTGTATGATGGGGGTAGAGATGCTCCTTCAGGTATACTGGGCCGAGGCCCTTTAGGGCTTTAAAGGTCAGCACCAACACTTTGAATTGTGCTCAGAAATGTACTGGGAGCCAATGTAGGTCTTTCAGGACCAGTGGTGTAGCGTGGGGGGTGCAGGGGGGGGCGGCTGCACCGGGCGCAACATCTGGGGGGGGGGGGCGCTCGCACTTGCAGCTCTCTGCCCCTACCTGGCTCACTCACTCTCTCTCACTGCAGTGCTGGCTGTGCGAATCCGATCCGAGCCGCCGGGTCGCCGCCCACTGTGGAGGGGAGGGTGCCAGGCGTGCAGTGTGGTGCGGAGAGAGAGAGAGGGACTATCTGGGGGAGGGACAGTGCAGTGGGGGGGGCACAAATTACTTGCCTTGCCCTGGGTTAGGGGGCGCAAATTACTTGCCTTGCCCCGGGTGCTGACAACCCACGCTACGCCACTGTTCAGGACCAATGTTATATGGTCTCGGCGGTATATGTGGTATAGTGCTTAGGCTGTTGGCCTATAATGCTCACTGTGTGACCTCAAGTCAGCCAGTACCTCTCAGCCTAACCTACTTCACAGGCTTGTTGTGAGGATAACATGGGACATCATGCCTTTTTCCATGCCTTATTCCCATTCATGGTTCACATCTATTTCCACTTCAGGTCTTCTCTTCTAGGCTGGCCAACTTTAGACTCATTTGCTAAGAGTAAGTGCAAGTCACAGTTGGTTAATAAAACTATATCAAGGTGCAAGCAAGCCAATAACTTTACACCTCTATAGAAATGAGTTGATTTATGGAATATTATGGAAATAACCATAGTGACCATAGCTGGACTAAAATAAAAATAGATTATTCTGAAAGGGAAACGGGCAAGCATGAAGAAGCTTGAGTGGCAAAATTAATTTTGGGGGTGTGTGATTAGGATAAATGATAGCCTGCCTGGGTGGCTACTTTTTGTCACAGCTTTTGCATCATATGCTATGTTCATACTGGGAAATGAGATTTGTGTGGTGAGGCCCCATGACCACCCTGTACCCCAAGGAGCAAATAACTAGACAATACACAGAATATTGGTTTGGGATCAAATAACCCCACAGCTTTATTGATTACAGATGTGAAGGTTTGGCCACAGGCATTGAAGTAAGCAACTACATATGTCACTCTCACTTGTCCGCTGGAAGTGTTTATAAGAGTAAAACCAGCAATGGAGGCAGGGGATGCCCTATGAGCTACGTCAAATCAGTGCAGTATGTAAGAGGCCAAAAGGTTTATAAATTTATATTTGAAAAAAATATTGTATGTAAAGAGAATTCTTCAGAGAATCTTTCAGAGAATCTAAAACACCCTTCAGTGAATGGTTTTGAACATAAATATGGGAAATTGATAAAGTGGCCTTGGCTAGGAAAAACTGGTGCATGATTATTTTTTTAGAATGTAACTCCAGCAATCTGGCTGGAGTTGTGGGTTTTGCTTGGCACTAAGTGGGAACACTGCTGGAAACGTAACTGTTATTGTTGTAAAAATCCTGCTAGTTCAGATTGTTATAGAGATCAGTGAAGGAGCAATAAGTTAAAGAAAATAGTGCCACATTTGACTCTCTAGCTGACAGTCAAGAGAAGAGAGAACAATTTCACCAAGGCATGTCAGCACCTTGGTAGCTGCCTTATCAGTTTCAAGAGTTTAATGTTGGTAACGTGAAATTGCTGACATAAAAACGCAACTGCAATATGGGACACATTCTAATAATTAGCTGCCTGGAGCACTACTTTTGCCACATCACAGTGTCAAAGCGAGAAAGGAAAAACGTTCAAATGGCATGAGTCCAATTCAGATAAGTGCCAGGCCTTTGAGATCTTCCTTCCATATAGATGTTTTTATTTGTTCCTCTGAGAATGCTGCAAAATTCACTTGACAGACTCCATAAATACAAAAAAAGGTTGGGACAATTATGGGGCTTCTCCTTTTAATGATTTCCTATACAGATGGAGGTTAGAGGCCAGGGAAATTCCCAACAGAATCTTTCATTGGAGAATACCAGCAAGAGAGCAATTTGTTCAGCTGTTTTCCTCCCCTCTTTTTTTAAACTACAAATGCTTCCCTCCGGGGTCTTCTCTTATGATGCCCAAGCAACTTCTTTGTTAAAAGTCTAAACATTCTGTATGAATAACAGCCGCTAGATATAATTTATCTATGCTATAAAAATTCTTGTTCACAGGAAATCAGTCTCTCCAACCGCAGGACTTTCTTTAGGTAATAAGCTTTCATAGAGCTTTTGGTAGAACTGAAACTCCAGTTCAGATCCTAGTAACAAAAATAAGTGATGTCTTTTATAGTTTCACAGGGAGAGCATCCATTACTTTTTCTAGTTCCATTTCAAGGCAACACAAATGCTTTCACTGGACCATCACTGCAGAGCAGTGGCATACGGTAAGTGGACTAGGCAACGAGGCTAGTCCCCTAAATGTTCCCTTGGCTCCTCCTTCCCAAAGCCCAGGAAACTTCTGCCCAGCTTAGGGAGCGAAACGTGATGCCCACTTGCGTGACATCGTGACATCATATACTTGAGGCCACCCTTCCCAATCACTCTCGTGTCTCTGGCCCTAACTGTTCCCCTACAAAAGTTTCACCGCACGCCACTGCCACAGAATTACCATATACCGTATTTTTCGCTCTATAAGACGCACCAGACCATAAGACACAAATAGTTTTTGGAGGAGGAAAACAAGAAAAAAAATATTCTGAATCTCAGAAGCCAGAACAGTGCAGTGAAAGCAGGAATCCCTTTTGCTGTTCTGGCTTCTGAGATAGCTGCGCAGCCTGCATTCGCTCCATAAGACGCACACACATTTCCCCTTACTTTTTAGGAGGGAAAAAGTGAGTCTTATAGAGCAAAAAATACGGTATGTTGTTTTAATATGACATTTACCATTTTGGGGGCCTTTGAGCTGAAAAACATAATAATAATAATAATAATAATAATAATAATAATAATAATAATAGTAGTAGTAGTAGTAGTAATGATGATGATGATGATGTGGTACAGAAAAATTACAACACACGCAAAAAGTGACTGGATCTCACTGATACTCAGTTACAATGTTTAGATGCTCTTTAATAGAATACAAGCCGGATTGATGGATTTGCATTCTGGTTTTTAGATGCATCTGATAGCATTGCAGGATCTGGATCTGGAGCCAATGCTTCTTATTCTCTGCACTGTGGAATTAATAATCACTTTGTGTGTGCCGAAGCATTGCCAGATGAGGCCTTAGAGTATGACTTTTCAGCACAATTGATTTTTATTTTGTCAGAAGAGTGTCTCTCTTGCTCTCTCCTGCCCCTCCCTCTCTTTCTGTCTCTCCCCCCCCCCCTTTCCCATGGTTCTATTACTTCACTGAAATATGGGATTTGGCTCCTGACCTGATAATTATGGCATGTAAGCCAGTGCAATCTTTTCAAGCCATTGAAAAACAGCCCATTTCCAACGCAGGGAGCGCTCACTGCCTTAGTCCATAGCACCATACTGGGAAGTGTTATTGATTATGTCTGTCTGCAAAAGGCAGCAAATGAGCAATGCTAGCTGAGGAAAGGAGAACCCTTCTGGAATATCAGCCCGATGCCCTTGCAGAGCATTTTGAAACCAACCTCTAAATATTTATCTGCAAGCACTGCAATGTCTCCCTTGTCGCTGTCACCATATGACAGGCTATTTAAGGAAAGGATAATCAATCTGTTTTGTAGGCCATTTCAATCTATTCAAGTGACCGGAGAGGGGTTTCCCCACCAATAAGAACTGGCAATGCCCAAGAATAATTGAGCTCATGGGTCAGAACAGCAATATCCCTTTCTACACCCAGAGAAAGATAGATAGTTGATGCACCTATCCATCAGCTAACCAACTCAAGTCTTCTGCAGCTATGCTTCTCTCTACCAGGAACCACTCGAGCCACATAGACTTCCTAGGGCAAAACTAAACGTTACATGCAAAACCAGCCCTTAGACCCCAATAGCTGCTTCTTTAAGTGAAAACAATGGAGAAGTGGTAGAGGCAGGAGTGGTTGGTAGGTTAGGGCAGCACAGCAGAGCTGGCATGTTGCTGCCACTTAATGGGACAGTGCAGGATGGGACAGGCAGGTGAGGAGGTGGGAGTAGCTTGGGCACCCTGGCAGAAGTAAGCCTATGCTCCCCCTAGTACCAACACCCTAGCCTAGTGCCCTGCCAGACCCTTCTAAGTGGAGAGAGGAGGGTGTGTTTAATCCTCCACCTGCCATCTTTTTTTATTTTGCTGCAATTATCTCCCCATAATTGCTCTCCCCATAATTGTTCTGTTAGTGGTAGAACGCATAAAATCATAGAATTGTAGAGTTGGAAAGGACCACAAGGATCATCTAGTCCAGGCATAGGCATACTCTGCCCTCCAGATCTTTTGGGACTACAACTCCCATGATCCCTAGCTAACAGGACCAGCGGTCAGGGATGAAGAAGAAGAAGAAGAAGAGTTTGGATTTGATATCCCGCCTTTCACTCCCTTTAAGGAGTCTCAAAGCGGCTAACATTCTCCTTTCCCTTCCTCCCCCACAACAAACACTCTGTGAGGTGAGTGGGGCTGAGACACTTCAAAGTAGTGTGACTGGCCCAAGGTCACCCAGCAGCTGCATGTGGAGGAGCAGGGAAGCGAACCCAGTTCCCCAGATTACAAGACTACCACTCTCAACCACTACACCACACTGGCTCACACTGGATGATGGGAAGTGTAGTCCCAAAACATCTGGAGGGCCGAGTTTGCCTATGCCTGATCTAGTCCAACTTCCTGCAATGCAGGGATATTTTTGCCCACTTTGCCCAGAGTTACTGATAACTCTGAGATTAAGAATCTCGTGATCTACCAACTGAACTATCCTGCAGAAAGTCTCAGGTTCAACCCATAGCATCTCTAGTTAGGGCTGGATACTCCTGTATGAAACACCAAAGAGCTCCTTCCCAGGTGGCAATATTCAGCCAGATGGGCCAGTTGTCTTACTTAATAAAAGACAGCTCCTTATGTTTATGGTTTTAAGCTTGCATATGGGACCCTGATTGAAGGGGGGTTACTGGGGGTCTTACACAGTGAATCACAACGTGACAAGTGCAAGTTAACAGGACCAAAATCATTAAAAGCAAGAAATTAACTTCACACATGCACCAACAGGTTAGGACTACCCAAGACATAACGATCTAACTGTGCAATCCTTTGCATGTCTACTTAAAAGTAAGCCCCATCGAGTTCAGTGAGACTTACTCACATGCAAGCATTTGTAGGATCACAGACTTATGGTCGTAAAGCTCGCTTAGCATATCAATTGTGTATGTTGTAAGCAAACTGAATGTTGTGTGTTAAATGGAAAAGATTGAAAATAAAACTGCTGCAAATACTTTAATGCCGTTATATTAAGCTAGGGAGCAACCATCCTTAGAATAAAAAGGTAAAGGTAAAAGACCCCTGGACGGTTAAGTCCAGTCAAAGGAGACTATGGAGTGCGGCACTCATCTCACTTCAGGTCAAGGGTTAGGGTTATATTGCTGTGTTTTATACTGGTTTTTATTTTATTTCCCCCCACTTTAATGGCTTTCTGTAACAACTACCTTCTGAAGCCTTATGGGCTACTCTTCACTGAAACCAGCCATTGCATCTTCTCAAAGGATGAAAGACAGTTTTGAAACTGTATGGTACATGTGCATCCAGTAAAAAGGTAAAGGACCCTTGGATGATTAAGTCCAGTCAAAAGTGATTATGGGGTTGCAGTGTTCATCTCGCTTTCAGGCTGAGGGAGCCAGCGTTTGTGCACAGACAGCTTTCCAGGTCATGTGTCCAGCATGACCAAACTGATTCTAGTGCAACGGGACACCGTGACAGAAACCAGAGTGCATGGAAATGCTGTTTACCTTCCCGCCACAGTGGTACCTATTTATCTACTTGTACTGGTGTGCTTTCGAACTGCTAGGTTGGCAGGAGCTGGGACAGAGCAACAGGAGCTCTTCCCGTCATGGGCTGAACTTCCAATCAGCAAGCCCAAGAGGCTCAGTGGTTTAGACCACAGCACCATCCACTCCCTACTGTCTATCATTACAGCAATTTTATATTGAGAAGTTTATAATACAGCTGGACACAGCACAGAAAAGGACATTTAAATAACACCCAGTTAGGAACTCACGAAGCTGCCATACTGAGTCAGGCCAATGGTCCATTTAGCTCTGGGTCATCCACAGCAACTGGCAGATTGACTCTGGGTTGCAAAACAGGCTCTCTGTCACTGAGCTGCAGTCCTTCCCTACAATAAGAACACGTGGGGATTTATAAATTTAGTTTAGGGGAAAGGTGATAAGATGGAGTGGGGAAAGATAGTGGAGATATATGGGCAGAACAAAATTTGATTGGACAATCTTGCTCACGATGACTTTGCCACTATTTTAGTCTACTGTAAAGTAAAGGAAGCCATGACTTAACACAGGAAATAAATGAACAAATTGCAGCCCCATGTAAAGTTGATGATGGCAAGTGAACTGCAATTGAGGATATTGTAGTTTCCGATATCTTCTTTGCCCTTTTTATGCACCACCATAAAATGTATACTCTGAAAGTGCCTCACATTGCTATCTGCGGAGCATAGGCAGTTTCTTCTTTCGTAACTCCAAGAGAGAAGTTATTTTCAGATGAGGTGGATCACATTTATGTCTTTGACACCAAATGGTGAGGGTATGCTCCCTCTCTTTCTAGGGGAAAAAAAAATGTAGTAACGATCTCTTTATTTGCCCTGTCCCAATTACCGTATTTTTCGCCCCATAAGGCGCACCGGCCCATAGGACGCACCTAGTTTTTGGGGGGGGAAATAAAGAAAAAAAATTTATTTCCCCCCCAGGTGCGGGGCTGGGGCGGGAAGCTGTCCCCCGAGCTTGTGGGGCTGGAGGTGGGGAGAAGGAGGCTTCTCCCCCCCCCAGCATTTTAACCAAGTCGGGGGACAGCGGGAAAGGTGCGCTGCACCTCCTGCTGTCCCCCGGGTTTGCGGGGCTGGCGACGGGGAGGAGCAGGCTTCTCCCCCCGCCAGCCTTCTAACCAAGTCGGGGGACAGTGGGAAAGGCGCGCTGCGTCTCTCCCACTCTCCCCCGAGTTTGCGGGGCTGGCGACGGGGAGGAGCAGGCTTCTCCCCCCGCCAGCCTTCTAACCAAGTCGGGGGACAGTGGGAAAGGCGCGCTGCGTCTCTCCCACTCTCCCCCGAGTTTGCGGGGCTGGCGACGGGGAGGAGCAGGCTTCTCCCCCCGCCAGCCTTCTAACCAAGTCGGGGGACAGTGGGAAAGGCGCGCTGCGTCTCTCCCACTCTCCCCCGAGTTTGCGGGGCTGGCGACGGGGAGGAGCAGGCTTCTCCCCCCGCCAGCCTTCTAACCAAGTCGGGGGACAGTGGGAAAGGCGCGCTGCGTCTCTCCCACTCTCCCCCGAGTTTGCGGGGCTGGCGACGGGGAGGAGCAGGCTTCTCCCCCCGCCAGCCTTCTAACCAAGTCGGGGGACAGCGGGAAAGGCGCGCCGCGCCTCTCCCGCTGTCCCCCGAGTTTGCGGGGCTGGCGATGGGGAGGAGCAGGCTTCTCCCCCCGCCAGCCTTCTAACCAAGTCGGGGGACAGCAGGAAAGGTGCGCCGCGCCTCTCCCGCTATCCCCCGAGTTTGCGGGGCTGGCGATGGGGAGGAGCAGGCTTCTCCCCGCCGCCAGCCCCCAAACCAGGTCTGGGGACAATGGGATGGCGGCGTTCCGCCTCCCTGCTCTCCCCCGAGCTTGTGGGGCTGGGGGTGGGGCTCTCCTGAAGCCTGGAGAGCGAGAGGGGTCGGTGCGCACCGACCCCTCTTGCTCTCCAGGCTTCAGCGAAAGCCTGCATTCGCCCCATAGGACGCACACACATTTCCCCTTCATTTTTGGAGGGGAAAAAGTGCGTCCTATAGGGCGAAAAATACGGTATATTAAGGACACTGAATAAACAGAGGCTGGTGACTGAAATAGAGACCAAAGTCATTTTATTTCTAATGGTTTATTTGAGCTGTCCCAGAAGAGCCTCAAAATTCACCATAAACTTGACAACCTACATTCACCAGTATTTACCATATTTCCTCGGAGGAGAATGACTTTGGGATTTGCTCAAAACACACAATTCTAAACTGTGCCCTACTTAGTTAGACCCCTTGCCTAACATAATCTTCTGATAATGCACCACATGTATAGCATGATTCTGATTGTCCATTCATTGGAGTGTAAAGTTGATATTGCCAGGTGAGTGTATAGCCTAGGGAAACTGGCTACTAATTTATTTGTCTGGCATTGACAAATGTATGTGATATTTACCGGATACTTCGTTTCATTTTACATGCTTAGATGTTTCTGCCCAATGCACATATCAAATCAGCATGGCTTGTATATGTAGCTCGTGGGGACATGTGCTCGAAAGGTGTAAGGCAAAAACGGATTACGGTGAATTTCATGCAGCTCTTAGGTTCAGCTGTTGGCCTGCATGCTTGATGCTGGGGAAATGGGATGAAAATAGTACTGACTTGATGGATTTCAGCTTGCGCAGCCAGCTAATACAGGCCAATGACTTAGTTGTTGGTTGGACCTCAGAATCCAATACGTTCCAAGGGCAAAGCATGCGTGAAATATAACAGCGTCACTACCAGGCTGTTGTTGTTTTCAAAGCACAGAAGCAGCAGGTTTTATAAAAAAAATATAGAGCCTTGTAAGATTTTCCCTGCTTGCGGGTCCAGGCACAGTGAACCCTCAGGTGGAGGGTGGCAATACATGGTGATGTTGCAATAAACTCAATATTTTGGGATTACGCAGGCCACAAATTTATTGATTACAGATGCCAGCAGGTTTTGGGGCAGGCACTGGGAGTATACCCTGTATCAACCAACCTGCTGGTTGATGATTTGTCAGGGTTAACCAAGGTTAAAAATCTCCCTATGACATGCATCAAATCAGGGTGACGCCTCCAAGATTTTGGGAATACTGTGGCTCATCAGCCTCCATATTGGTGTCCAGAAAGAAGCTCCTCTCCCTGGATCCCTTTAATCTGGTTCCTTAATCTGTGGGGCTCCCACCCCTGCCCCATATCCACCTTGAATAAGGATTCAACCGAATGCCTTATCTGCCATCAAGTTTTAACTGTTTTAGAAGCCTTTTAAAAAACAAAAAATAAATTGTGAGTGTATTTGCCCCCTTGGGCTTGTTTGGGAGGAAGGACATGAAAACACGAACCACACACCTTCTGAATAGTTTCTATCCAAGAGCTCTGATTGCATTAAATAATGATCTCAGGGCCAGTTGTAAGAAATAGCAAGCAGGGAGTAGGAAGGAATGAGATAGGGTTTAGGTCATGTTATGCTTTTAATAGGTCATGTTATATTCGGGATTATGTATGTTTTATAGATTATGTCTGAATGGGATGAGAGTGTTGGAGGTACGTGCAAATGTGTATGTGGAACCGGTCTTTGGGTGGGTGTTTGATTTTCGTTGTTGTGTATACTGTGTATATACGGACAATGACAAATAAATTTCTATTCTATTCTATTCTATATAAATTATACCATCATCATCATATTTTTTTGTAGTCTGAAAAACATGAATACCTCAGGTGGGCTTTCACGACCTAAGAAGAATCCTGTTTGGCAAAAACAGAAGGGTTATATATGTCTGTATCTAACTATCTATATTCACTAAGAAAGAAAATCTCGAAAAAGAGTTACTATCTGTCATATTGAAATATTGAAATGAATAGATCTATTGGGTTCTGCTGTGCAGAAATGCGAGGCTATTCAGATTCTCCTACGCCTGCAGACACCAAGTAATGGGCTGTTGCTCAGGCAGTCAGATTCTACTGATTATTATTATTATTATTGCATGTTTAAATAAAGTTTTGCTACCTTGGCATTAATGATCTTTTCCCAGGGAAACAGTGTCATATTTTGGAACACTAAAATGGAGCAAATTATTGCGATTAAACTTTACAGATTCCAAGTGCACTTCTCAGGAGAAGTCAGAAATCCCGGAAGCCTCCAGCCCCAGACATTTGCTGAATGGTAAGGCAGATTTCCACATTGATCTGTCACTTAGATCCCCTAGATGTGCAAATGATTAAGTATAAGCAAGAGTTAAGGGGTGCATATTGGAGCAAAATAAGAACAACCCTAACTTCCAATATAAGGGACGCAGGTGGCGCTGTGGGTTAAACCACAGAGCCTAGGACTTGCAGATCAGAAGGTCGCGGTTCGAATCCCCACGACGGGGTGAGCTCCCGTTGCTCGGTCCCTGCTCCTGCCAACCTAGCAGTTCAAAAACACATCAAGTGCAAGTAGATGAATAGGTACCGCTCCGGCGGGAAGGTAAATGGCGTTTCTGTGTGCTGCTCTGGTTCGCCAGAAGCGGCTTAGTCATGCTGACCACATGACCCAGAAGCTGTACGCCGGCTCCCTCGGCCAATAAAGCGAGATGAGCGCCACAACCCCAGAGTCAGCCACGACTGGACCTAATGGTCAGGGGTCCCCTTACCTTTACCTTTTAACTTCCAATATATGCTACTGGAGTCTGCACTGGCAGTGACTGAACAGGAATGAGACCTTGGGGTAATAGTGAATAGCTCAGTGAAGATGTGTGCTCAGTGTGCAGCGACAGTGAAAATGGCTGCTTACGTACGGTTGTAGGTGGTGGTTGTGGCTCCGCACAAGCCACAGTCGAGGGCACCCACTGGGTGACTGGGGGAGGACGTCACTTCTCTGCCAGCTGCACTGGTTTCTGGGGCTCACCTGCAATCCTAGCCAATCATGGGCAAGCTTGGGCTGCGACCTGGGAAGCAGACTGGAGAGAAGACTTTGCCTCGCTGGCTTCCCTCTGGTCCACTCTCTGGGATATAAGCTGCACCTGGGCACTGCTCTCAGTCAGAGTTTGGTCTCCTGCGAAGAAGGACATTGCTGGAAGCTCCTGAAGAAGCCGAGGATCTGAGAAGATCCTGGTTTCCAGGGCCTCAGAAGCGACCAAAGGGGCTTGGCTTCTATGAAATTGGGATGCTGGATCAGATAGCCTTTGTTCTGATGCACCAGAGCTCTTCTTAAGTTCTTATGTTATTGTGCTTATATCACTCTGAATGTGACCCTATGCGCGATTTCCAGGATGCACTGGGACTTGTTTCAACGGAACATTCTTAGGATTGCCTCACACAAGACTTGTAACACAAACCATCTCTGTTGGGTTCAGCTGACTAAACTCTAAATGTGGTTAATTTTGTCCAGAGAAAAACGTTAATGACTTCAAGCAACATTGTGAGGCGGAAAAAAAACTCAGGCAGATAATTTCATTTTGGTGTTGTTGCTCTTATTATCATTGCTGGAGGATTGCCTAATATGATTTCAAAAGTTGCCAGTTCTAAACAATTAAGGTTGGTCCACAACCAATGCTAGGCCTGTTTTGTCTTTTCCTTCCTTGGACACCACAGAGGTCATTATTTGTATATTCTTGGCAGCAATGATGCTAGTACAATCAATACTTTATATTCTTATGCTGAAAGAAAATGGCTCATTGTATCAGAAAGTGCTTGCTGGTAAAATATCTCTCAACTACAAATCCTGTGACCGATGCTTGATCGAAGACAGGGTCCTGCTGCTATGAAAATAACCATATTAACCACCTCACCCAGGTGATTTGCCACCTTCGTACATTAGTGGAAGCAGAGTGGGAGCATACATAGAATCAGTGCTCCCATGCTGCAGAGGCCATATGATTTTAGGGGCGGGAAAAAGCTCCGGAGGTAGGTTCATATTCGTCTCCTCTGATCCTGATGCACAGCGGGAAAACCTCTGTCAGGGCACTGCCATCGGCTCAGGGGCAAGAGGGGAAAAGCCGGATCAATTACAGAGAGACCCCAAAGATCGTGGGAAGCAGCACCTCCTCAGCAGAGGAGAGTAACCGCGCCTCCAGTGGAGAGGAGCTTCAGGGCTTGGAGGAGGTGAAGTGGTGCCAGGACACCTTGCCTGAGCAAAGCGGGGAGGAGAGAGGTCCTCCGTTACCCACGCCCTCCCTGCGCAGTAGGCTTCCGCGCAGAGAGGGGAAGCGCAGACTGGGCGTCAAGAAACTACTCTGCTGGGGAAGGTTTAAGGACCGCCCGCTCACAGATTCTGCCAGTGAATGAGCCAGCCATGGGAGAGTGGCGCTCTGCATGGTGAAGGTTTTTTGGCACCAATAACAAGGCTTTACAGCCGACCAGGGAGGCATTTGCCTGATTGCTCTCGAGTAACCCCTGATGGGGACGTGCGTGGCGCTGTGGGTAAAAGCCTCAGCGCCAATCGAAAGGTCGGCGGTTCGAATCCCCGCGGTGGGGTGCGCTCCTGTTGTTCGGTCCCAGTGCCTGCCAACCTAGCAGTTCGAAAGCACTCCCGGGTGCAAGTAGATAAATAGGGACCGCTTACTAGCAGGAAGGTAAACGGCGTTTCCGTGTGCGGCTCTGGCTCGCCAGAGCAGCGATGTCACGCTGGCCACGTGACCCGGAAGTGTCTTCGGACAGCGCTGGCCCCCGGCCTCTTGAGTGAGATGGGCGCACAACCCTAGAGTCTGTCAAGACTGGCCCGTACGGGAAGGGGTACCTTTACCTTTACCTTTTTAACCCCCTGATATCCTTACAACTTCCATGCATTTAAGCTGAAAACTGGCTCAGAAGGAAGAGGTGTGTTTAATATAGAGCCATTGTTTCTCTCTCCATAATCCAAAGACAATTGCAAAATCATCTCCAGCCTGTGTTTCCACAGTCTGGGGCTCAACAGCGTGTGCATCAGCCCCTCAGTACACCACTGGGCTTGGAGACTTAGAGAGAAAGTAGTTATTATTCACCATCCTTCTCTACAGCAGCTACAATATCCTAGGTTATTGATCTTAGGGAATCTTGTGAGGATTCAAAGAGCAGCAATGACCCCAGATTCCCAAGCTCACATTGTTTGTAGCTTCAGGTTTGAGTTCTAAACATGCATGCCTAGACAGACTGTATGTTGCTGATTTTACCATAAAATAAGTTTAATGAAAGCTAAGTCTAATGGTGATGGTGGGAATGAACAGGAAGATTTACTAGTTTTACCCCAAAATGAACTTAATTCACCTTTAGGTTATTTGGCAATTATGGCAATTACAGTGGTAGCTTGGTTTACGAACTTAATCCATTCCGGAAGTCCGTTCTTAAACCAAAACTGTTCTTAAAGTGAGGTGCGCTTTCCCTAATGAGGCCTCCCACTGCCGGCGCCCTTCTACCATTCGGCTTCCGTTCTTAGACCAAGGTAAAGTTCGCAAACGGGGACACTGCTTCCGGTTTTGTGGAGTTCTTAAACCGAACTCTTCGTAAAAAGGGCTGTTCTTAAACTGAGGTACCACTGTACTTTAAGGCGTAGTTTGGAGATTTTTGAACTAGTTCAGTGAACTTTGTTCAACTGAAGTAGTTGATTCCGAGCACTGCTTTAAGGTGTCATGAGACCCTGCTGTTTATTTGCTCTAAAAGATTAATATGGCTATCCACCTAGAATTTAAGTAGCATTCATCAAAATTTAACCTAGTGAGAATGAAGTAAGATATCTAAGTATGTGTAACTTTCATTTGCCCACGCGTAATCCCTTATTACAGTGGTACCTCAGGTTACATATGCTTCAGGTTACATACGCTTCAGGTTACAGACTCTGCTAACCCAGAAATAATACCTCAGGTTAAGAACTTTGCTTCAGGATGAGAACAGAAATCGTGCTCTGGCTGTGCGGCAGCAGCAGGAGGTCCCATTAGCTAAAGTGGTGCTTCAGGTTAAGAACAGTTTCAGGTTAAGAACGGACCTCCGGAACGAATTAAGTACTTAACCCGAGGTACCACTGTACTTTTGTTCCTTTCCTCCCCTCTGATACCCCTTCCTTCCTTCCTTCCTTCCTTCCTTCCTTCCTCCCTCCCTCCCTCCCTTCCTTCCTTCCTTCCTTCCTTCCTTCCTTCCTTTCTCCTCCCTCTGTTGTTTCCCCTGTAACACAATGGCAGTAGTTGTACTGGTGGAAAATTTGTTGCACCACACTTTGTGCAATGTACTGTGCAACAAAGTTGCCAGCAAGTTGCCTACGCATTCTCTTGCACAGCAACATTCTGATGGTGCAGAACATTTTGCCAACAAAAGAAGTGTGCCACTATGTGCCTTTAATTTAGCATAACATAAATTCTTAGATAGTAGGTACTTTGAAGGCAGAGGCCTGTCTTCCCTGTGTGCGCTATAAAGCAGCAAGGTACAAGCAAACAGAAAGAGAGCCCTGGCTAGAAATATGTGGTTCCTAATTTCTTTCAGTTTCGAAAAGATCAATCAAGACAATTATCAGTCCCGTTGATAGAAACGAAAGCTGAAGGCGTACAAGAGAAATCCAGCTGCGCTTCTCTTATTGGCACACATGAAATGGCTGTGAAGTGAAGGCTGCTTTTAAATTATTCCTTATCGCAGATGTTTCCATATGGCGACCCTTTCATGAGCAGATGTTGCCCAAACAAATGGGAGAATTTGTCTCTAAACTATGCTCTTTTGGTGACTGCATTGATATATGGCTCAGTGCAATAGATAGTTGCCTCCCAGCTAACATTTGGCGTGGGCAAGACTAGTGGGAAAGGAGGGCACAAGACTTTAGAAGTGTGTGTGTGTTAGAGAGAGAGAGAGAGAGAGAGAGAGAGAGAGAGAATATACATGCAAAAGTGATGCGTACATATTTATAACCACCACATGTTATATAATATAAAGGTAAAGGGTCCAGTCGTGGCCGACTCTGGGGCTGCGGCGCTCATCTCGCTTTATTGGCCGGTACAGCTTCCGGGTCATGTGGCCAGCATGACTAAGCCGTTTCTGGTGAACCAGAGCAGGAAACGGAAACACCGTTTACCTTCCCACTGGAGGGGTACCTATTTATCTAATTGCACTTTGACGTGCTTTTGAACTGCTAGGTTGGCAGGAGAAGGGACCGAGCAACGGGAGCTCACCCCGTTGCAGGGATTCGAACCGCCAACCTTCTGATCGGCAAGTCCTAGGCTCTGTGGTTTAACCCACAGTGCCACCCGCATCCCATGTTATATAATATAGAAGTTTATAAATAATATATTGTTTATATTCTATTATAATAATATATTCTATTATATATTGCAATAATATTATTTATATTATAAATAATATAGATGTGTATGTTTATAAACACATGTTTATAGATGAGCTTTTTGGAATAAAATGTTCTAGAATGGTCCTTATTCATGGGGTATGCATATAGTGAAATGCTTTCCTTCATTTGAAATTAAACTTTGACATTTTCCTTTGAAAGAGAAGGCCTGGATATTCTCAGCTAATGTTGGCAGAGGGCTGCAGTAATTAGCATGTACAAGGGAGAACACTAACAAAACAAAAAAGGAAATAGATTGCAAATGCAAACAGTGACAGTGTCTTTGATTATGAGTGGACGTAGGACTGCATAGTCTTATAAGCTTTCAGGGAACTGGAGGTAGACTATTGTTAGCGAAGAAAGGGGTGGTATCTCTAGCGGTCTTGTTGTTGTTCCTGAAGAGCATTTGCAAAACTTTGGAAACATTATTATATTTGTAGAATTTATATCCAACCTTTCATTTTGTGCAGTCTCAAACTGAAATAGCAAACATACAAATAACAACGCGTCCTCGTCCTGGTGTCCGGTCCAGGGTGAAGGAAGTAGTACTGGGCATTAGGGATGAGTGAATCTGTTAGTTTGGGTTTCTCTCAGTTTCTCATTTTTCCAATCCTAAGTTTGGCTCTCCACATTTCTGCATCAGTTTGCAAATTATTCTGAAGTCCTTGTGAAAATTCATAAGCACATCATCATCATCATCATTTCTATACCACTTTATTTTTTAAAGAAAAATCTCAAAGCGGTTTACAGCATATTAAACATCAATAAAAGAACGCAGAATCAAACATTTCTCCCCAATACACGCATGCTTATATATGCAATTTTGCACAGTATGCAAATGTTTGCAAAAATGTTTTCCCTAACCAGAATGCATTTTAATGTTATTTTCAACAATATCTGCAGTTTTATGCACGCTTTACCTTACTGCATGCATATTTTGGTATACATCTTACTTTTCTAATGAACAGCACAACAAAATCCAGAGAACTGCACATTTTGAAGAAGGGCTGCATTTTGGCTCACATGTTGTGAGGGAGGATAGGGTACGTTCACCTAAAATGTGAACTTAAGTGAATTTCTCCCCCATCCCTACTGGTGGCACACAGAAACCTTCCATTCTATGTTACGGAAAGAGAGGAGCCTTCTTTATCTGGCCTGAAATACCGTATTTTTCGCTCTATAAGATGCACCAGACCACAAGACGCACCCAGTTTTTGGAGGAGGAAAACAAGAAAAAAAATATTCTGAATCTCAGAAGCCAGAACAGCAAGAGGGATCGCTGTGCAGTGAAAGCAACAATCCCTCTTGCTGTTCTGGCTTCTGGGATAGCTGCGCAACCTGCATTCGCTCCATAAGACGCACACACATTTCCCCTTACTTTTTAGGAGGGAAAAAGTGAGTCTTATAGAGCAAAAAATACGGTATTTGGCTGTGGCTAACATTGCCAAAGCCACTGAAATGGAGAGTGAAGCATAAACCCAAAGATTAATGGCAATATCCTTCAGCTGTTCTGCAACCCTGACAGAAAAATCACTCAAAAGACGCCTAATTTTGAATATGTAGCAAGAGTCAGTTGAATCCACATAGAAAATTGGTTTTTTAAAAAAGAGAACAGAGGCCACATTTGCCTTTATAATTCATGCCAATCTGACCAACTACACCAGCTGCAGAAAGTCTTTAGTTAGGTGGAATTTCTATGTTGGTCCTAACAGATATATGGAGGAGAAACCTTAAAAGGTTCATATAAAATGTACTTTCCCACCCATTAAAACTGGATTACAAAAAGTTACTTCAGCACTGTGCACAATGCCCCAATATGACCTGAAAAGGAAGTTGTTTTTGCTAACCTTCAAGTGACTAATATAATTTTAATATTACTATTTATAATCCTTAGGCTGTTAATGGTCTTATATTATCCAAGGTGATTTGGAATTCACTCATGATTAAGCTCATGAGTATTCTCCGTTTTTATTCTGCAATTATTCTGTGTGCTTCATGTTGATTTATCATGTTTTCTTTCCATTATTTTTGGAATCCTTTTGTACATAGGGAATTTCTCTAATAGCCACTTATTTCTCTGAGGAACATTTTATGCAGAATGATTTGCATGTTACCAAATGTCTGGCTATTTAATGGTATTTTGTTACAACTAAAAATTCAGCAGGGAGATGCCTGCAAGATGAGTGACCTGGAATCACCTCATATTCTGTACTTACGTGATTTCGATTTGGGAAAGTTAAACATGAAGGGTTATACAGCCATGTCCTTCTGCCAATGGGACATTCTTCAATCCAGCAGACACTTCCATGAGTGAAAAGGGCAGAGGGAGCTGCCCCCCCCGATTCATCCTTTGCTATGGCCTAGGACCCACGTACCTATGGGACTGCCTCTCCTGATATGCCCCGTGGAGGACCTTAAGGTCCACAAATGACAACACCTTGGAGGTCCCAAGCTGCAAGGTGGTTAGATTGGTCTCAGTTAGGGCCAGGGCCTTTTCAGTACTGGCCCCAACTTGGTGGAATGCTCTGTCACAAGAGACTAGGGCCCTGCGGGACTTGACATCTTTCCGCAGGGCCTGCAAGACAGAGCTGTTCCGCCTGGCCTTTGGTTTGAACTCAGTCTGACCCTTATGTTTCCCTCCCCTTGTGGTTTTGATCTATGGGCTACTATTAAAATGAGACTGCATTTGGGGGGCCGCTAGGGGCGCCTTGGAAGATGGCGGATATTAACATCTATCCAGCTCGCACGAGGTAATTAGAGGCTGATTATGGGGAGTAAATCAGTCTCCCTAACATCTCTCCAGGGGGGAGAGATGCAGTTTTCACCCGCTGTTGCCATAAATCACCCCCGGGTTCGGAAGAAGGAGGGGGTGAGGCACTGGGTGCACAACCCTCGGCGGGTCTCGGAACTCCTCCGAAGCTGCTTCCAGGAGCGAAACTAGTTGCGTTACTTAAAAGAAAAAAATGGGCGAAAGATAACGCACATGCTTCAAGAGAGGCAGGAGGCTTTTATCTGCTAACAATTTTACCACTGAAATGAAGAAGACTGAGACGGAAGACTACATCAAACTACAGACAAGCTGGTATGTGGAATGGAGTGCAACGGAACTGAAAGGGGGGGAGAATGACTTTTTATCTTTTTTTGCTCTATGTGATTAACTAATAACCCCCCCTCTAGAAGATCCGTCACAGCAACTAATTGGCAAATGGGACTAAAAATGAACTGTGTGGGAATTACAATAATTTTAAAGGTTTTACTCTGTAAAGGATTTGGATGAAGAAGGGCTCTCTTTGTGACGCAGTTAGAATGGAGATTGGATACAAGACCTGTGTTGCAGGAGGTTTGGTCTTGGGGAGGGCGAGCCGAAGATTTATTACTTTCGATGAGATTGCGAACTGGAAGGGGCAGCCCTCATGGAAAAAGACTAATTTATGATGCAACAGGTCGGGAAAGCTAAAGAGTGAGCTTTGAGACTGTATTTCATTGGAATGACAAGATGGCGATTGCTTGCTCGAGCGGAAATGCCTGGTCTATTGGAATTTACGAGAGAGCAGTACAAAGTCCACACAGAACTACAAATAAGACTGTTTTTTTTCCCAACCCACTTGCGGAGCAATTCGGAGGTGAAGGGAAAGGAAAATGTGTAACGACAAGGATTGAGAAGAGAGGACTGGAAATATCATTCTTAATATGAAAGCAGCAGAAAACAGTTGAGGATTGGACTCCTGCCGATCAAGAAGCATAGGTACCCCCCACAAAAAGAATTTATAATTTGGATAACAATTGGATTACATGATATGTATTGTTATAATTTGGATTAATTGGTTTGATGTGTTTAATTTGGTAATATGAAACTTAATAAAAATTATTTAAAAAAAATAAATAAAATGAGACTGCATTTTAAATTGTATTTTAACCTGTATTTTAAATTGTGGGTGGGTTTTTTTCTTTTGTAATTTTACTGGTGTTAGCTGCCCTGAGCCCTGCTCTGGCTGGGGAGGGCAGGGTATATATATATATATATATATATATATATATATATATATATATATAATAATAATAATAATAATTACTACTACTACTACTATTTAACCCCTACAGCCCTGTTCCAGTGGGGCTGGAGAGCCCATGGGGAGGTTGTAGGTAGGAGAATGTGGGAATTGGAGAAACTCATGTCCCTGCTTTCTGGTCATGGAAGACTCTGCTGAATCCAAGAGTCTTGCAACAATGAAGATACATATCTGGAAACAACTCCGAACAATTTTAATCAATTCTTACAGAGCAATCCTACAATGCTTACTCAGAAGCAGGGCTTCTTCTTTTCAGTTAGAACTCTCCACAACTCAGTTCCGGCCCCTCTCAGGTGGGCGCCATTGCCATTATAAGAGAACAAGGTTCATGGTGAGTTCTGGCACCTCTTTTCCTAGAAAAATGGCTCAGAAGGAAGTCTCATTGTTTTCTATTTGGTTTACTCCTAGGTAATTGGGATTGCAGCCTAAAGCTCAAAATTCCGTGTACAGCAAACACGTATTGCAGCTCACACTTTACAACCCATTTCTGTGGACTTTGTGCAGCCTGACCACCCTGCATATGTCTGAGGGGTCACGGGTTTGAGAGAACCATCCTAAAGCAGCTGACTGTGTGCTTACACAAAGGTGATGAAACGAAGTTTCTGCCTCGTATCATATTTTCCAGAAAAGCATTTCAAAGCACCCTGAATAATGTATCCCAAGCACAATCACAGTCACCTGCCATTCTAACAACCAAATGCACATCTTGCTTAATGAGTGCTCACTGGCTTCTCTCCCCCGATATTTTGTATAGACAGAGGTGCAGGTTTCTAAATTCCTTTAATGGATTACATGCAGCGAAACTGTCACAGTAATCGGGAGAAGTGCTCCTCACATTGTACAGCATCTTTTAATGTATCTAATAGTGGCACTTAAACTAAACACACTTATGTTAAAGTGCTTGTACAAAAGGTAAATAACAGTGACTGGCAGCAGACTGCTATGCATTTTTTACTTATAAGTAGGGATGTGGGGGAAAATTCTGTTCAGCTCGCATTTAAAAGCAAACTTATCGTACTTAATTTGCCCTTTCTGGTTTTTTTTTAAAATGATATTTATTAAAAGTTTTATAATTACAGGAAAAAAAGAAAAAACACAGTATATATATAAAAAAGAGAAAATAAAAAAAATTAAGAAATACATCAAAAATAAAAGCAGAAAAGAAGACAATACCTCCACCCAACTAGAGAGAAAACAAAAACATTTAAAAACACATCCATTTTTCACAACTCTATCCTTCAATGACTTATTTCCTCGACCTCCTCCCACCTCCCTTTTTTGTATTCCAGTTAATAATTAAGTCAGCAAATCCTTTCCATCTTTCACTGCTTACTATCGTTTAATTATCTTAATCTATTTTAACCTTATCTTCCCATCAAAATCTTAAAATTTATCTATACTTCAATCTAAAAAACCTTAAATCTTAAATCCTAAAATCTTAAATCCTTATCATATTTCTACTAAAGTCATATAAGTTCATTCCACCATCTCCCAACATTCCTTAATTATGCTATATTACTCTAAATAATATTTTAAAAATTTCCAATCTTCTTCCACCGTCTCTTCTCCCTGGTTTAATTTGCCCTTTCTGAAACAATACGCAAACTGAAACTTATAACCATCCTTCAAAATTTGCATTTTTCAGGATTCTGCAGATCTCCAGGGGGGTTGAGCTCCCTTCCAACTCTTCAATTCTATGATTCCAGCAAGAATTTTGCAGAAGTTCTCCAGCTAAGTCACATATGAAAAAATGTATATGCTAGGGTCAAGTGTTCATATAAATGCATGTATTAGTGAAAATAGCACACAAAATGCATATTTGGGAAAATTGATTTGAAAAAAACATATGCGCGCGCACACACAAATGTGTATATTAGGCACATTTGCATACAGAAATGTGTATATTTGGAAACAGTTGCATTAAAAATCTGATGAATTGTCATGACAACTTTGTTTTAAAAATCGTAAACTAATGTAGAAATGTGGGGAACTGAATTTAAGATTGAAAATATGGGAAACTGAAATTGACAGAATCAGCCTTCCATATTGATGCATCTTGCTCATTATTGTATGCAATAATTGACAGTGGCTTTCCATGGTTTCAGATACGGGACACTCCCAGCCCTATACCTGGAGATGCTGGAAATTGACCCTACGACCTTCTGCTTGCATTACTTGGGTATATATAGTTTCTCGTTGCTGTCCTGCCAATGTCCCATTCCAGCCACAATTGCCATGCAAAATCAAGCTCTTCTAGCACTGAGATCTATGTTGTATGTTTTTTAGTTCCAAGCTCGTATTTTACTGGCTAGTAAACTCTGTTTTCAGGTGTGTTGCTCAGTGGAATGAGAACTTTGTGTCCAAATCGCTTCCTCTAGCCTTTTGCCTCCATCTGTCCCTTCTTCCTTCCATGACTGACACCTGGGCAACAGATGGTGCAAATGGCCCAGAATATTATTGTTAAATTAGTATAAAAACACTGCCAGGTTGCTGGATTCTTTGGCCATGGACCTTGCGGCTCTGAGGACTGGTTAGAGAAAATGATGGTATCTGGAAATTAATTGAGACTGAGCTTCTTGGTCTTGTGTTCTGAGTGGCTGGGGCAAGACATTTTAAGAATATTTAGTTGTTTGTCCAGAAGGATACACATTGTATTCATTCTCATACGTTAGTTTTATATGTTGCTACTGCGCTCTAGCATGCTTTTCTGTTTTCAGTCTAAGATTCATTGTAATAATCGCTGGAACTAATTGCCTTCCCCTCTCATTGTGCTACATTTAAAGGAACTAACATTTCTGGCATTCCCAGCTTTTTATAATCCCTGTTCTACCTGAGAGTTGGAGGGAATGTACGACCATATTCTTAAGCATCATTAACCATAGTTAAAATAGTATGAAGTTAGATCCCAATACAGTTCACACGGGATAATTATTTTAATTATCTATTAACTAAAGATGGCACATGATAGATATTTAGTGGTGAATGGGTTTATTATGTTCAATTCAGGATTCCCCCCCCCCATAAGAATAAGAGCTAGCTGCCCTCATCCAAATTTTGTAATTGCCTTATATTTACTGATTTCATGCATCGTGAAACTTAGCCCCAATACTGCAATATTCGTAATGCACAATATAAAAGGGGACTTTTAGGATAGAAGCCCAATTCTGGTCCAGCGTTCTTTTCCAGAGGATAATGAATGATAAAATTCAAGAGATCACATCGGTAGCAGTGATAAAATGTGGAGGATGTCATGCTCTTCTAATTAATGCTTATTAAACAGAGGAGCAGGAATTTCATGTTAGAAGAAATATGTATATTTTATGGAAGATATAAGCCAGAGGTGGGGAGCCTGTGGCTTTCCAGATGTTGATGGATTATATGCCCTAGCCTAGATCAAACACATCCATTCTTAAGGAAATCAGCCCTGAGTGCTCACTGGAAGGACAGATCAGGAAGCTGAGGCTCCAGTACTTTGGCCACCTCACGAGAAGAGAAGACTCCCTGGAAAAGACCCTGATGTTGGGAAAGATGGAGGGCACAAGGAAAAGGGGACGACAGAGGACGAGATGGTTAGACAGTGTTCTCGAAGCCACAAACATGAGTCTGACCAAACTGTGGGAGGCAGTGGAAGACAGGAGTGCCTGGCGTGCTCTGGTCCATGGGGTCACGAAGAGTCAGACACGACTAAATGACTAAACAACAATACACACACACACACACACACACACACACACACACCACGGTATATGTATATCCTGGCCTATTGCTTTTGCTTTCTGTTGTTCCTCTAGAGATGCTGCCTGTTGTTTAAAACACTAATTGGAACAAACAAATGCATTAAACAGACAAATAGCGATAGTCTCAGACATCCCAAGGGGGTGCTACAATAGGCTATTGTATGTTTCTCCAGTGTTAGGTTTTACACCACAGCAAAGTCAGGCACTAATAGTCTCTTAACTCATCATGTTATTGTTATGACAGACATAGAGAAAGAGATTAATTACCATCCTAACCTTCCATGGGGTCACGAAGAGTCAGACACGACTAAACGACTAAACAACAACAAAGGATCCCCCCCCCTCTATTTTCTGATTGAGTGTAGTCAAATATGTAGGGTGATGCTTGTGGGATGGTGCGTGAGTTATCCAGGACAGGATTATCTTTCTGTTCAGGAGTTGTTTTGAAGACCCTGTGAGAAATGGCTGCGCTGAAAATGGAATCTTTGTAAACAATCATAGTATACAGTTTCCTTTACAAACTCTCTTTGTGTGGGTTAACTACCATGCTCCTTCGCCACCATCCCTACACTGGAAACACATCATTTAGGTGCGTTGAAGGGCTTGGCCCTGTTCCATGCTATTTTAAAAGGTTCCTCCCCTTAACAAGAGTCTTCCATGCTTTTAAGTCTCTGAAAGCTGCAAGTAACACTCCTCCTTCAGGAGGAAGCATAGGGTAGAAATTGAATTTTTAAGACTGTAAGAAGTCCAGTACAGTGGTACCTCGCAAGACGAATGCCTCGGAACACGAAAAACTCGCAAGACGGATTTCCCTATGGGCTTGCTTCGCAAGACGGAACGTCTTGCGCCTTTTTTTTAAAGCTACCAATGCATTCCTATGGGAAACTGTCAATACACAGCGGTGCTTCGCAAGACAAAAAAACTCGTAGAACGAAAAAACTCGCAGAACGAATTAATTTCGTCTTGCGAGGCACCACTGTATCCTGTTATCCCAGATGTCTATGGAGAGGCTAAAAGCAGGACCTGAGCACAACAGAACTCGCCTCATTTCTGATTCCCAGCACTTGGCATTCAGAAGCATGTTACTTCTGACAGTGGAGGTAGGACATAGCTATCATGGCTAGAACACGGGTCTAACACATGGCACCCATTTCCCCATATACTAGGTATGCTCCTGGCTGCATGGTTCTTTGTAACTGGCCCAACAGAAATATGAAATGTTGTTTTCATCCTTTATTATACGGAGTTCTGTTTATCTGGCAAAGAGAAGCCAGAACTGAGCTGCTTCTTCTTCTTCTTGTTTAGTGGCAATGCCCTTTGGTGAGGAACAGCAAACTGGAAAAGAGAGATCACAACCAGCCTTATTCACAGCCCACTGTTCCATTTGTTTCTGAACAGCAGATCTAGCAGCTTTTCCTTATTTATTTTTTTATTGCTTTTGACTTACTCCTTCTGGTCTGTGAAGACCCCAAGCAGTCAGAAACACCGAAACACCGAAACACCTGTGGCTTTGTGACATTGCTGCATGCTTGGAACAATTTTTTGCTTTTAGCCCAGTGTTACAATGCATCAGCGGTTGGCTTTTTCATGGCACCCTGGGGGATGAAAAGTACTAAAAAAGAGACAATAGCGGAGGAGGAAGAGCTGAGACAGCCTTGAGCTCCAAATCACTGGAATAGCACATTGCAAGCAGGAAGGCCAATAACAAAGATTGTGTCGAGGATATTTCAGATTGACAGGAAACACATGAATTGCCCTCGCTCAGGCCCCCTTCTGAACTGCGGTTCGATCTGTCAGGCATTTTTGGTTAATGTATAAATAATCCTGTAAGGAGCAGCCATGAATATCTTTATATCCTGCAGCAGCAATGAAGTTTACATAATGTCTTAACTTATCTACCATAGCCGTAGACCTTCTCACCCCCTTTAAAAAGTCTAGTGCAGGGGTCCCCAAACTAAGGCCTCGTTTACCCGGCCTGCAGCAACCCCCACCTGCTGCCACCACCCGCTCTTAGCGGCGCTGCCCACTTCCGGGTTGGAGGAGCACCAGAAATAGCTTGTGTGCATGTGCAAGTGTTATTTGTGCATGCGCCGGAAATAGTGTGTGCACATGCATATGGGCAAGTGCTCCCCTGCCCTCTGGCCCACTGCGCAATTGGTGCTGGAGACACCGGCCCGAGGCGCAGTAAGTTTGCTGACCCCTGGTCTAGTGGCATGTACCCATAGTGCTTATATGTGTGTGTGTATAACTGGGTGTGCCATACACAGGAGCAGAGTGTGGGGGAGCAAGGAGGCCTGTGGCCCTGGGCACACCATTTTTGATGGGGCGCAAACCAGGCACCCCTGTGCAGGCGACCCCAGCATGGCACAGCCCAGTGCTCCTCTCTGCCTGCCAAGGGCTCAGCACAGCCCCGGTTTGCTCCGGTGGGGGTGGGTTGCTCTGGCGGTGTTGTCATTGAGTGATGAGGGGTCCTCCCACCCAGTGCACACACAGGCACCGGCAACTGACACTACACTGCTGGCCATACAAGCACATACAAGCACATCCAGTCAACCTGAGCCACCCATGCCTTGGGCTGAGTTTCCACTAGTCTCTTGGCTAACTGCACAGCAAAGATAAAAGCATAGCCAGGCAAGCACTGTGTGGTGCAGAATCCAGTCACAGGGGAAGAAGAAACCAGATTGCTTTGGTTGGGCACAGCAATCTTAAGCATGTCATTTAGAAGTAGGTCCTCCTAAGTAAAGTACTACCTTAGACTGCAATCCTATACTCAGTTACTTGGGATTAAGATCTAATGAACCCAATGAGACTTGCTTCTGAATAGACATGTATAACATGTGCACCAACAGTTGTGGGCCTCCTCAACTGGGAGTGTTACCAGAGGCCCTTGGCTTGTTTTGAAAACACTGAACACTTTGTTTGTGTTGGCTTTTGGTGGCCGGGATTGTGAACAGGATGTGCCTTCGCATTTGCTTTGCCTTACACATTTTGGATCATATTTATAATATTATATAAACAGTATAATATTAGAGGGTATAAGCAATATACGTTTATAGAAACAAGACAAATGACTGCTATGTGTCCTGGCCCTTAGGGATGAGGCAATATCCAAAATGAAATAAATAAAACTTGTTTTGAAATTATAAATATTTTTGTACTTCAGTTTCATGTCAGGCTGAGACGACTTGATTTATTTTCCCTTACCCTTTCTCTTTCTTTTTGACTTATTTGTTGTCTCTCTCAAGTAAACTGTACTGATCTATTTGAAAATCTCTTTCCTGGCTTTTCTCTTCCCCTCTGCAGAACCTTGCGGATCAGTGGTCTGGGACTAAGTGGATCTACTGTTCTGTGAAGTGGCAGCCTTTTCAGAGTATCCTTTGCTATTTCTTAATACTTCAGATATTATTTTCTTTCCTGTAATGTACTGAAATGTTTCAGAGTGCTGTCTGCTGTTATGAAACAAACTTTATATACCAAATTTCAAGGGAGAGTGAGAAATAGAAATGTTACTTTTTAAATTAAAGTTATTGTGTTACGTTAGAAAGCTGAAATGTGGTACCTATGTAATATGTCTCTTATGGCAGTGAGTGAGTGACTCCACTCATTAGAATATAACTGACATTGCATAAAGATATAAGCACTGTCAGTGCAATCTGGTAAAATCCTATTGAAATCTATAAAATGCTTAACAGCACAATCCTATACATGTCTGCTCAGAAGTGGAGTCTATTCCCAGAGGAGTGTGCATAAAATATTCCTATAATCAGACTATAAATCCCAATGATTGTAAGTTCTAGTGGAACTTGGTTGTGAGTAACTCATTTTGCTGGAGTGTTCCTTCTGAGGGTCACCTCAATTGCATGATGTAATAAGATCTGAGCATCAACATCCTTGAGATGTTGATAACTTCAACTTCCATTATCCCTGAAAATTGGCCATGCTGGCTGGTGCTGATTGAAACTGTGAGTCAGTAACTTCCAGAAGGCCACAAATTCCCCACACCTGACTGAGTGGTTAGGTTGCTATCTGATAAAATTATTATTATTAGTTTGTTATCTAGTTACTGACTATGCCTTAACTACCATTCTTATTTTAATGCTTGTTTTCACATAATGTAAACAATAAAGTTTCTTGCTTTTTAAAGGGTCTTTTAATAGGCGGTTTTTTTCTTTCTTTCTTTTTTGCTATTGCTATCTTTTCTTTAACACTGTTACTCACAGTGCAATCCTATGTACACCTACTTAGAAGTAGGGCGTACTCCCAGAACCAGGTTAAGTTTGTATAGGGTTGCAGCCTCAGTCTTTTAATTCAGAATTCAGTAAATACTACCACTATTTTAAAAATGTGCCAGAGCATATAAGGGATTGTATCAGATAGTCTTTCCCAATTGAAAATAAATGTATTATATCAGAGTGATATCAGCATGTGATGAATCTCATATGTCAGCAGCCTTTTCATATTAGGATCTAAAGTTCTTTTTAGGATCTAAAGTTCTAAACCCGGAGGACACTTTCCTGAGTCATACATAACCCAGAAAAATAATATGAAACTCAGCATCTGAGGACAGAGAGTGCATCACATCAAATCCAGGGCTTCATTTTGAAAAAAAAGGCAAGATCTCTGAATCAGTACCAACCGATATTCTCATACATTTCTTATTAAAGTCCCTTCAGGTATCAGCCAAAGCAGGGTGATGATCTGGGTGTTTATTGTTACATGTTGCTTTGGGAGTCTTGAACCCCATGGAATTTACCCAGAACACTCCAAATGTGTTTACCAAAGTGTAGCCCTTATGTTGTTCTCCGATATCTGAAAATGCTGTCAGGGTGTGTCTGGGATAACTACACGCTCTGTACAACAGGAAGCAGTTGGAATAGGTGAAGGGGTACATTTCAAAAAGCAGACATGGTGTTGCATCACCAACATGCCTGACAGAGTGCAATCACTGACACAGAAATAAGACCCACCTGCAGTGTTTATCGTGCAATGGAGCTGTGCTTTGCTGGCATCCTTGATCTAATCAACCTACAGCTCAGTGCAGATTACATAGGTTAGCTGTGCTGCATCTTATGTTGGAACAGAGCCATGGATTTCTGCTACTGCAACCATAGCCATGCACACTAATCCTCTGTGAATCTACTTGGAAGCTTCTACATTTAATGCTATGTAGGTAATTCAGAAGACTAACAATCTTTCTCTAGTTAGATAGATCCACTACTTCTACATGGAAAATACTCATTATTAGCTATGGGTGGTATTCTATTCAGTTTTACTCAGAGTAGATCTACTGAAATGAATGAACATGACTAAGTTAGGCCCATTAATTTCAATAGTCTACTCTTTGAATAAAACCTGGTATTTATTTATTCTGGTCAATAAGCCGTTGGAAAAACCTGGTAGACTACCACCCCAATGAGTTCATTTTTCAGAAATGTAAATATCATGTTTTCTTAAAAATGAAAGAACATCAAATTACTAATTCTGTACCACTGGTTTTATATTCCTGCACTCTTCGGAATACTTGTGCTATAAGGCACCACTTGTTTCACTGCGATTTTCCTGGCATGGCTTTAAGAATTGTGTAAGTAACACCTAGGACTCATTCATAGATTACATGCATGCAGGTTTCTGCAGGTATTGGATATCCTCTAACCCGCAACAGTTACGCAATCTCTGCATTCATTTTGGAATTCCAAAAATCAGACATGTGTCCTTCTGGATGACATTTAGGAGCTATCATTTCAGATGTTACATTGCTCCTGCATTTGAGAAACACGGCAGTAAGTACTGCGACTTGATAAACACTTGTACAGCTTTTATATGGGAATCGGTTAATTAAAAGTCACTGAAATATATTAGTCTTTGCTAAATAACTGCCAGCATTTGCTGGATCAAACTGCCCTAAGCTTGCAGTTCATCTAATTAATTCTAAGGTGCAGGTATCCAAGCTGAAGTGCAAAATGACAGAAAACAGTTTGAGAAAAAGCCTTCTTTGTAGATGGAATGGAACGGGATAAGACAAGGGAAGCAAAGCTAAGTGGCAATCTTCCTGAAAAGATGAAAGCAGGCAGTCCGGCATAATTTTGCTGCCATGTTGGTGGAGCTGGTTTAGAGGCTGACATTGTCTCCTGCTGCCTGCTGCTTTGAAGAGATATATATGTATTTGTGCTTACCGCTGAAAAGGAAAACAAGAGACCAAAGGTTTTTTAATGGGTGCTCAAGGCTGTCAGTCAGGGAAGCACGAGTATAACCTTTCCCCTCCTCTTCCCCAAGGCTTAGACACCCTTGTCTTGTGTCGGATATACCTCTCTTAGAAACCTGGAAGTTCTTTTCTTAGAACTAAAAGCTGAGTGGCTCTAGAATAGACAACTTGATGTCTCTGGAGACTTTATTAGGATGCCCATTTGAGCTTTCCTGTTCTAGCTTTCCTGTTTTCTTCTCTCCTGTAACTGATTTCATTTCTTTCAACTTGAACACGTCATAAAGCCTCAACTGGAAACCAGCAGTTATTCTGTTTCCTAAGAAGAACATGTGAAGAAAGCTAGGAGGAAAAAATGGGAAAAGAATCGTAGGAGAAGACCAGTTCATTTTGGTTGAGGACGCTGAGAAGACACTAAATCAGAAGGGAGAGACGCAACAGGTAAGCCCTGAAAGGCTTTTATCTCAAAAACAAAATGCGGATAGTGCCAAATGAAATTTCTTAATCAGCTGAAAAGGGTGCACAACACATGACTGTGCAATTTTCTTCCAATTAGCTTTCATAAGAAGTGGGATCTGATTTTTTTTTAACAAATATTATCTTTGGAAAGTACTTCTAATTCATCATAAATGTTCCTTTTAATATTGTCGAGGGGGTGGGGGACACCTGCCTTTCAGCTTAAACCTCGGGTTGTTATTGATATAAAGGACTACTCCTGTAATTCTGTATTTTCCATTCTTGTGCGTTTATTGAATTGATTGGAGTTATTTGTTACTTATCTGGTTAAATAAGGAAGGTGGAACTCATCCATCTGGGAGAAAACTTTTGAAGCTTCACACCAATAATTCATTTCCCAGAGTTTCAAAAAACTAAGAATACATTTATATTCTAGATTGTTATCACTTGTAAGGAATCATAATATCTCTTATAGTGGAATCTACCCTACATACACAGCTCCATTCAAATCCAGGAGGTATAGGCAAAAGAAAACAGTCTGTACACGACATAATTTTATGGGTGAAGTCTTTATTAAATTCTGGTGCTTTGTTTTATTACCAGGGAAAAGAACGTAAAGCTTCCAAAGTTAGGAACCAATACGCCATAAAAGCAGAATAAAGCAGCGAAACCAGCAATGAATCCTATTGTATGTTTATTAGTTCAGACTCAAAACTCATGATCCAGCTCATTACAAAATTCAAGACAGGGACACATTCTTTGGTTTATTTTAGTATTGCAGATCTAGAAAAGCTTTTATTGTTGTTGATCTTGGGTCCTTCCTGTTCAATAGCATGGGAGTCTCAGTATTCCCCCCCAAAAAAAACTTTGATTCAGGTATGGATGATCTGTCTTCCAGATTCTGCGCAACTCTTTGCATAAAAGCAATAATGATTTTTCATTTAGAGACTGCATACTTAGGAACCCTTTTCTAGTTCCCTCTCTGTCCCTCTAAATATGGTAATCAAAGGCTGGGGGGAGAAGTACGATCAAAAGCTTCCACGCTATTTTACATTCATTAATATGCTAGAAATGAACTGTAGCCAAGAAGCATTCCTGCTGCAGCACATGTTGCACCAGACATAAATCTAAACCAAGCTCACTAATGTTACCATGCTACCAAGGCCCCAAATCACACAAATAGCTTTATTCCTTATGGGTATAAGGTGATCAAACACCAAAACGATAAACCAATGTACAAATGACATTTTGATATGGGAGCTACAGTATTAGCCCTGTGAAAAGTATTTCATTTTCCCATCTGCCTAGAAAATGTTCCTTGCGCTGCCATAATCTACATTCTATACATCCTTTGTGGGGGTTTGTCAATTAGTGTTCCGAAGGGTTCAGAAAGTAGGGTGATATTCATGACTGGTCATGCTCACTGAGTGGTCTATTCTGGCTATGTCTTATTTACTTAAAGAATATTATGTCCCACTTTTCACTACATCTGGGTCTCAAAGCTGCTTAGATAAAAATAAAACCATACAATATAAAAAATTAAAACACTGGCATAGTGTTCTGATGTCAATTATATTTGACATCTACATGAAACTCAGTGTAAAATGACAACCCAATATTCTGGGGGCTCCCAGTTCTGTGTTTCATTTAGCACCAGGGTGCTGTTATCGCTATCCTGATCCATTTTTTGAAGCTGTGGTCAAATACATGAAGTCTAATAGGCTGAATCAAGACGAGATTGATATCATGGTGGCAGAGAATCAGACTACGCTGCAGTTGAGGTTGTCTGTTATCAGTGGAGTTTGTATAACTCTGGACCTGGCATTGCTACTTAAGAAGCAGATGGTACCTGTGGTCAGGAGTGTCTTGTAGCAGTTGATTTTTATATACTGGCTGCCATCATCTATGCCTTTGAGAACTTTTTGATTGGCTACTGAAACACACTCCATGTCAGGCTGTCTTTGAAGGTTTAGAGCAGGAATGAGGAACCTGTGGTCCTCCAGATACTTCTGGATTAGAACTCCCATCATTCCTGAGCACTGGTCATGCTTACTAGAGCTGATAGGAGTTGAAGTCCAAGAACACCCAGAGATGTTCCTAGGTTCCATATTCCTGGTTCAGAAACTCTCCTTGCTGGGATGGAAACATAGACCATGGTTGGGGGAGGTAGGATTAAACCTCTTTGTCCCATGTACTGTGGTTCCAATGGAAACCAACCCCTGCCTTTAGTATTGAATAAACAAAACCCACCGAATGTGTCACATTTAGCATCGCATGTAGGTGGGTCTCAAGTACTGGCTGCACCTGCAAACCTTCTGTGGTCTGTGGAAATTGCTGCTTTGCTTTGTTTTGAAAGTATTTCTTCAAGAATCTGCCGTGGAGGAAATAAACCCACTTTCCACCATTTGAGAATGGCCGATTTAGCAAATGCTGCGATGGAATGGTTCCACAGCACAAGCTACAAAGATTGCCAGTGGCTCAAAACCCTGAACTTTTCACCTTTTCCTATTTACTGTGCTGATTTGGTAAACTCAGAGCAGGCAAAAGAAAGTACTTCATCTGATGGTTAAAATTACAGGATTTGCTCCCATAAGAGGTAGTGATGGCCAGCAACTTGGATGGCTTTAAAAGAGGATTAGACAAATTCATGGAGGGTGAGGGTATCAGTGGTTTCCAGCTGTGATAGCTTGGCTTCCACTGTCAGAGGCAGCATGTTTCTGAATATCAGTTGCTGAGAACTGCAGGTGGGGAGACTGCTGTCGTGCTCAGATTCCGCTTGTAGGCTTCCAGTAGGCTTTGGTTAGTCACTGTGAGAACTTAGTGCTTTGCTGGATGGGCCTTTGGCCTGATCGAGATGGGACCTTGGCCTTGGCTCATCTTGTGATATTACAGCGGTACCTCGGGTTACAGACGCTTCAGGTTACATACACTTCAGGTTACAGACTCCGCTAACCCAGAAACAGTACCTTGGGTTAATAACTTTGCTTCAGGATGAGAACAGAAATTGCGTGGCGGCAGAGGAAGGCCCCATGAGCAAAAGTGGCACCTCAGGTTAAGAACAGTTTCAGGTTAAGAACGGACCTCCGGAACGAATAAAGTTCTTAACCCGAGGTACCACTGTAGTGCGAAATGCCAAAGGGCCTCTCCTCACTGGAGTGGAGACAGCAGGGCGGTTTAGTAATTTTAGACTCTGGATGTAATAGTCTTACATCATTTAGAGCAGTGTTTCCCAACCTTTTCCTGACCGTGCCCCCCCGACCTTGTTTCCTTCCTGTGGCCCCCCATGGGCGTAGCCAAGGGGGGCAGCTGCGCTCCCAATAAGTATAAATCAATACAAATCAATACAAATATGAGGTTCTGCCCCCCCAACAAAAGTCTGCCCCCTAACAAAAATCCTGGTTACGCCCATGCCCCTCTCAATGTCCTGTCGGTAGAAAGGTAGCTGTTTAAATGTTTTGTTTGTAAATAGAACATGATTTATTTATAATTTTTATACTCTATACGAAATACAATTACATAAAATGATAGGAACATAATGAAATATTGCTGAAGCAGAAAAACATAGAATAATGGTGCTGGAAGGGACCCCAAGGGCCATCTAGTCCAACCCCCTGCAATGCAGGAATCTCCGCTAAAGCATCCATGACAGATGGCCAACCTCTGCTTAAAAACCTCCAAGGAAGGAGAGTCCAGAACCTCCTGAGGGAGATCCATCTCCCATGTATTATAAAAAGTAAACAACACTTATTTGACACAGAGGGGGGAAGACTACAGATACAGCCCAAGGGGCCAAGTGATTGGCTAAGAGGATAGCCAGCCAATCAGGATCCCCCCCCTTTACTTCTCACTTCCTGCTGTGGCCCCCTAGCCTCTTGCTAGCCTCCTCCAATTGGGAATTTGAATTTGATTTGAAGTCCAATATGTGTAATGGTGCTACCCCTTTAGCATCACTCTTCCAGCTTGAAGCTCTGGTTTGAGAGTGCCTGTTCATTCACTTTCCTGAGTGGAGCCCCAGACCTCTTTCCCCAAGTCCTGTCTTGGCAGCACTTTTGGAAAGTAACTAGTTTTGTGGAGCCTGCAGTATTAATACACTTAGTTTACAGATCAGAATTACAGAAGGTAGGAAGTTGCTTTCAATTTTGTTTGACAATCAGCGCTTTTGTCTGAAGACCATACACAGATAGTCATTTATATTGTTTTGATCATAAACCCGATTCCAATATTGCTATAGCTCTAAAGATTTTCAGGAATGACTGTACAGAAAATGAGCCATTGAACACTGCAAGGTACTGTGGCACCCAATTTGTGATTTACACAGCGGTTCTTTCTACTTCTGATAATGTAACTTTGATAATGGATAAACTGTGTATTGAGGAGGAGAACTATATTTTTATTCAGTTAGTTGGTATGCCAGACCTAACTTACCGTGTCCTCTAGACCAACTTTATGTGCTGATTCATATGCTAAATTTGAATACAGCATAAGCTGCACTGCAGCTTGGGAGTATATTGAACATTGGCTTTTTGATTTCCCCATCTATGAAATTGGGACAATTATTATTGTGTTATATGAAGGCACTGCTACATCCTTTGCAGCTATGGCTGACAATAATATATGAAAGCTTTCTACTGTTACAGGACATTGCTAAAAATGAAAAGGATATTGGCAAACCCATTTTTTCTGAAGCGCAAATCATAATTACACATTGGCTTCAGAAGCTGTACGAAACCATCCTTTCACTTCAGAAATATATGCAGGTCTACTGATCTTTTCCAAAAAGTTCTTTATGGATGATGTACTCTGATGTATTTTCTATAAGGACTGCATGTATTCATCAAAGAGGTAATAAGAACACAGGCTTTCCCAAGCTCTTAATGAATATCACTTTATTCATCGCAAATTAGATTATTAGAGGGGCAGGATGTTTTGCCATCGGAACAGAGACTTTAAAAGTGTGGCATTCCATTATGTGAACTTGGTGGTGTCATTTAATTTCTCTGATCCTCTACCAATTTATTGATCAATTAAATATCAACTAAATATCAGGTGGAATTCTACATGGCACAATGACAAATGCTCTGTCAGCTTGCCAGATGGAACAGTCTCCCTTCTCTTCTTGCCGCATGTTCTTCCGGAGGTTCACCTGACTCCCGCAGAACCAAAAGTGGGGTGTGTGGAAGAGGGGAGGAGAGGGTGAAAGTCCCATTATGCAAGCAGGAAGACCTTGCACAGGGCTTCTTTTGATGGCACTTATTAGGTGAATCCTGTCCTTTATTTCTGGCTCTTCACTAGTTGAGAGCTATAGATTAGTCTGCATCCAGTGTGTAACCGAAGAGCAACAGGTCCGCATAATATGCACGAATATTATAAGCATGCATAATATGCAGACTCTTGTGCTGGGGGTTTTGTTGTGGGGGGTGTTGCTGCTTGTTGTTTTGTAACTTTTTTTTATATCTTGTGATTTATGTGGAAATTGTTCTGTTTGGTTGTGTATTCTTTAATGTTTATGACCAATTTTGCTAAGTTGCAGTTATGGTTTTTTTGTGTTGTAAGCTGCTCTGATTATGGTTACCAACTGTGGAAAGGTGGAATACAAATAAAATTATGTATGTATGTATGAATGAATGAATGTGTATCATACAATGACCGCTCTCCCCATCAACCAGAGGGCGTCCTTTGCGTGGCCGCGCACAGCACCCCCGATCCTCTGAGAGTCTCAGCAGGACACTCCTGGTCCACCTACCCATGTCACAACCCTTTGGGGTTCCTGCCAAACCTCAGTTCAAAATGAACCAATAGTGGCGGAGCCAGAGCCAGGAGCGTGGACCAGGAAAGAGTAGTCTTCACTCTGGTCTGCTCTTGGCGTATGTAAGGGGGGCGGAGCCTATCTGGGAGTTCGCAGTCAGCTCCAGAGTTTGGCAGAGACCCCGCGATTTTGCAATCTTGAGTGGTGGTTTTAGGCCTTGGGCAGAATCCTTTAGTCTATCTTCCCTAAATGGAGGGGGTGCGTGAAGCGGTGACACATGCCCCCCTGCAGCAGGGATCCCAGCGTTCCCCGTTAAAGGGGCTGTGTTGAGGGGAGCCACTGGCCATGCGCTGAAAGGTTGTCAGTGCACTCCCCTGTGTTGCGGCGAAATGGGGGTGGGCTTTCTGCTTAAACATATGTCTCCCAGAGCCAGCCCACTCCCCAGACAGATCTGTTAACCCCGATGTGCCTCAGATTCCCGGCTGGTGACTGGAGGGATAAACACCCAATGCCTAAGCCAAGGTCTTCCTACATCTGAAAGTTTAAATAAAGTTGTGGCCAATTTTAAACCCATAACACGTTGTCACAAGCCATTCTTTTCACCCGGGTGGCTTCAGGGGCTGGGGGGGTCTCCGCCCGGGCATGCAAAAATGTGCATATTGTGTTATAAGTCATTTGACCTTAATAAGCATATTACTAATACCACAAGGCTCTTTCATTCAGCTCATTGCATAAAGGTGGCCTTCGTCAAAACCAGTGGACAGCATCCTTTTAGCATTGTGTTAGCCAACTTCTCCTTCACTGCCATTTGTAAACTGAGTGAAGCAGGTCGGATATAGAGAGAGTTTCTCAATCATGAGGTATGATACAGCCTTGTGTAGCCTTCCATTTCTGAAAATCTCTTGATGTGGAGTGCCACACTGGAAAATGTGCTGCTAATCATGGAAAATCACAATTCAGTCAGATGTTACTTCTTCTGCATTCATGTCCTACTGGGGTGCTCTGGGTCTGGAGAGATTTTAAAACCTCTAATCAGCTTCTTGATTTGAGGATATCATCTCTAGCCAGCATTACGGAAACTGCACAAAGACTCATCTTTCTGGCAGACTTCTTTCCTTCTCCACCTGATTCCTGTCATTTACTCCTAATAGTCATGTTTCAATAGCATTGCTGATCATAATAGCAACCTTAGTTCTTCAAGTGCTGTTCCTTATATAGCTAAAAATATAGCTAAAAGGGGATCTGTGGACAAGAGGGAGGGAACGGCAGGCTCGGGAAACCCCAAAGATTCCAGAAATGCAAATAAAAATATATATTTATAAAAACAACAACTCTTAAGGTTAGAAAAATCAAAAAAAAATGACACAATATAATAACTGACATGCTCCCTGGGCATTGTATGCTGGTCAATTGGTATTTGCGGTGTGTGTGGAAAGGGGACAAGAAACTGCAGAAGGGGAGGAAAAATGGAATGGAAATGTTAGAAACCTGAACAGGGATCACTTTAGACTGCAACACTTTGTTGTGGGGTCCTAGATGTTATTGTATATATACTGTAAATATATATATATATATATATATATATATACCATAGCTGTCAATGTTTTCCTTTTTTTAAGGGAAATTCCCTTATTCTGAATAGGATTCCTTGCAAGAAAAGGGAAAAGTTGACAGCTATGATATATACTCCGAGAACACAGATTAATTAAGATTACTATAACTACTACCATTGATTTTTTTCTTTAAAAAATGTTTAGGGGTACTCTCATTTTCCTACTCATATTGAAATACTGCCCCTCAATGAGGCCAAACCTAGATTCACAAAATGTTTAGGGGTATGTGTACCCCTGCATCCCCCCAGAAAAAAAGCACTGAGTACTACTACTCATAATAATAATAATAATAAAACATTACCTGCCTTCACAGTGGGTCCCAAGGTGGATTACACAAATTTACAATTCAGAATTAAAAAAACAGTTAAGAAAGATTACAGTCACAGGAATAAGGGCTCTGTGTCTGGTTTATTTTTCATTATGCAGTATTGCCATAGAGACATTGCCATAGTGACAAAGATGAACAAAAGACTGGAGAACATGTAAGATTTCATTTGATCAAGCCATAATTGTCTTTTCTTTTCTTAAATAAACAAGATATTTGAAGCCTGGCTGAGCAGTAATAGTGTCGGCAAAGGAAATCCTTGAGATTTTTCAATTTTCTCCCATTTCTGTTATGAATCTGTAAAAAGTAGCAGGAATCCCATGGTGTTATTTCAGAAAGCCTATAGAGCAGTATGCAGTAAGCCCACAACTTATGTTCATTTCACTTGTGTACATTCAGCTTTATGTGCAAGGCAAAAAAAGAGGGGGGGCAGGGTTCCAGGAAAAAATGACTTTGGCAATCACACCCACCATTGAACCCAATGTGTTTTGACTGTACATGATTTTGGCTTTAGGCATGATCCCTGGAACATAACACCCATGTGAATATTCTAGAGTCCAACAGACTTCCAGCTGTTAACTAGACTAAATATTTTTGGGGGTCAAATTTCAGTTTTGCAACAGTAATAGCCCCAAAGCAGCTTTAAGGGGAAAGGGCCTTCTCGGTGGTGGTGTCTTCCTGACGGAATTCTCTCTGCAGGGAAGCTGACCTGATTACTGTCTTTGCTATCTTTCTGGCACCAGACAAAGACCTTTTTTTTATTTCCCCAGACCTTTAGGGTACGATCCTAAAGGAAAGAATAGAGAGGGGTATCTACGGATGGAGAAGGAAATCTTCTTTCACAAACCTCCTCTTAAAGACATGGAAACCTCTGTCCACCTTGCTGCTCTAGTTTTGAGGGTGTTGATGACAAAAGCGGGTTGTTCCAGGGACACATTGGAGAATGCTTTTGATCTGCTGGATCCCAAACCCTCACCTTCTCCTGAGGTGCTCACCGGATGGGAGAGGCATTTTCACTCCAGCCTCTCCCTCACCTACTCTGGCTGCTGTGAGATTTGACAGTTTTTCTGCTATGGATTCTCTTTCCTAGGTTGCGATGTCAATCTTAAAGCTGCTATTATTTTTTTTAAGCGGGGCAGGGGGGCGATAGGGTTTCATACAGGGGATATTAACAGCCTTACCTGGAGATGCCAGGGATTGAACTTACTACTAAGCTATGGTCCTTCCCTCTGAGTCTGCAAAGTATCCTCAGCTAATGCAGCAACTCTTCAGTGAAAATAGACTAGAAAAGGATAATTGCTTCCCTCAACTTTTCTGCAGGCAGGAACGAGGAAGTATACGGAAATACCTCTCAAAAGTCGCTCCGATAATCAACAGCCTCACTGATTTTACATGCTCTCAAGTGTTTGCTCTCAATATAATGAAAACACATTACTTTATGCTCCACATATGCACCTACCGAGTAAGGTATGGAAGCAAAGTGAAAACCACGGTGTGGCAAAAATCCCTCTCTGTTACTCTCGCTAGCCTGAAATGTATTTGATGCTAATCGCTGATAGAGATCTGAAATTACCAGGATAATATTTGGAAATTGTGCTAACTGCCGTTTTAAATTATCAGTCATCTGATCTTTGCTAGCTTGCTGTTTGCCACATAACTGATGCATAAGCCAACTTAGTAAACATATGAAGCTGTTTGTTTGTTTATAAAGCGCCTCATCTCGCTCCAGGTGCTGTTCAGATTGAAATAAGGACAAATCTCTGCCAAGTGTCTGAGAGCAACATTCCCCAACCTAGTGCCTTCCTGATGTTTTGAACCACAATTCCTAGAGATCATACTGGCTGCTGGGAGCTGAAAGGTATCAGGTAGGAGCAGGGTGGCTTACAGTCAAACAAACAAGACACAAAAGGGATAGGAAATTGGAGTGCGAGCGCCCAGAGCAACACCTAGTTGGTTACTTTTTAGGTTCTTCCCAAATAAGAAATACCATTGGCTATGGGGAGGGAAAGGAATAATTAAATTTTAAAAATGCCATTAAATGGGTTTGGGAACTTATTGGTTGACATACGTAAAAGTCAGGTAGATTTTGAGGAGGTTGTGAGGCCAAGAGCAACCAGCATTGCAATGTTGTTGGAGATGGGCCAGTGTGGCTTCCGGTCAATTGAAAGGCATGGTTGCTGCTCTGCCAGAGTGAGAGGCAGCAATGATTCTGAATACCAGTTGCTGGAAAGCGCAAGAGGGGACAGTGCTCTTGTGCTCAGGTCGCCATTGCAGGTTTCCCACAGGCATCTGGTTGGCCACTGTGAGAAGAGGAGGCTGGACTAGATGGGCCATTGGTCTGATCTAGCAGGCTCTCCATAACAATATCATGACTACAGTGGTACCTCAGGTTAAGTACTTAATTCGTTCCGGAGGTCCGTAGTTAACCTGAAACTGTTCTTAACCTGAAGCACCACTTTAGCTAATGGGGCCTCCTGCTGCCGCCGGAGCACGATTTCTGTTCTCATCCTGAAGCAAAGTTCTTAACCCGAGATACTATTTCTGGGTTAGCGGAGTCTGTAACCTGAAGCGTCTGTAGCCCAAGGTACCATTGTAATTATAAATTAGCAAGCTACATGGGCATTCATTTAATAAGGCCCTTTTGATTTTAATAAAGCACCCCAGCTCTGGTGGCAACAAAAAGTTCTTAACCTGAAGCACTATTTCTGGGTTAGCGGAGTCTGTAACCTGAAGCGTATGTAACCTGAAGCGTATGTAACCTGAGGTACTGTATTGTAAAGGGAGAGTGGGATGTAAGAAAACTAACTAAACCTACCATTGCCCACCTCACACAGGAATGGAAATGGTAAAAACAAGCTGACATGAAGACATGCACATATATATTTTTAATCATAATAATAAATTTTATTTATACCCCGCCCTCCCTGGCCAGAGCTGGGCTCAGGGCAGCAAACACCAATAAAACCACAGTAAAAACATAATGGGGGGGGCAATTTAAAATACAGGTTAAAATGCAATTTAAAATGCAGCCTCATTTTAAAAGTAGCCAATAGATCAAGACCATAACAGGAGGGAAACATAAGGGTCAGACTGAGTCCAAACCAAAGGCCAGGCGGAATAGCTCTGTCTTGCAGGCCCTGCGGAAAGATGTCAGGTCTCTTTGTGACTGATATGCTCTGCCTCATTCATTCACTTTCAGGCCACAGTTATACAGCCAGGGGTTGCCAACCCTTTTGTATGCCCTTTTGGGCCAATGGGCATATTTTGATTTTGAGGAAGTGATGTGGCAGAAAGTCACAGAATGGTTGCCGTAGCAGAGGCACGGCATAATAACACAAAATGGCCGCCACATCTAGAAAAGCAGAAAAAGAGACAGGGCTACAAAATGGTGTAGGGATGTCTCTTCATCAGTTGAAAAGAGGCACTTACATCAGCTGCCAGTGTGCTTGCTCATGGACAAAAAAGGTCTTTTAAGAATATATTTCTGGATGGACTTAATGCTGTCCAATGTAATCATTAATAGTGCTATTCCAAAGGCACAGAGGGAGACACCCCTGCCATGAAAACTAGCTACATTTTGTTCTCCTAGCTCTGCCAAGCTCTACTTAATTTAATTTGCATTTTACTAGTAGTTTCAGTTAATAACCATCATGGGATAAAGGAAAAAAGTTTCAGTAATGGATGAACTATTATTTCCGACGCCATCAGAACTGTGGGGATGGTTGTCACTATAATAGCTGGCTTCCCCCATCCTATTGGGCCATTGTTATTACAGTTGTGCAAACAGTGTATTACACTGCTTAAGCTACTTCTCTGTCTTATTCCTTACTGTTCTGTTCTCCTCCCTGCCCTGCCCACTCTGCCTCCCACTACTTAAATGCAACAGAGGCCAATCCAAAATCATATTGCCCTTTTTAGGGATGATGGGTGCATTTGATTCTAGGCACCATTCTATCTGATGTGTTGGCACAGGGTATCACAGAATCAGTCTGCACTTGAGCCTACAACAAAAGGCTTCTCCCAAAGCATACACACTTCCAACAATTAGCTGCTGCCTATTTCTCCTCTCCTCCCACTCTGATTGGTCCATTCTTGCCTCAAATCGTCCATCTTTTCTTCCCATTTCCTCAACCTTCAATTTTCCCCTACCTTCTTCAGGTTTCTCGGTACCTTGTCAGCTCTTCTCTTTTCATTTCATCTCTCGCAAGTCTGGATTCCTTCACTCTGAGCTTACATTCCCTGAACCTTGAAACCAGTCTTCAACTAGCTACTAGGTGAAGTTTTACTCCCAGTCCTACTGACATTTGCTTCCCTCACCTTGTTGCCCTGTGAACTATTTTGCTACTGGTTGATTTGAATTTCTGAGTCGTTCCACCAGCTTTGTCAAATAGTGCCTAGAGGCAATCTGAGACAGATTGACAATAGGTCCTATACCAAGAAATCCTTTTTAATTTGAGTGTACTTTTAATGATAAATGTCTCTGCTGAGGATCTCTGGTTCTTTTCTCAAAATAGTAGAGAGGTTGCTTACTTTCTTATTCTTATGAAAATTATTAGCAATATTTGAATGGGCTATATAGTGGGTCATTCTAATATTTCTTTAAGCATTTGATTCCAAATGTTAAAAATCACTTTACAATTGGGGTTTTGAATCTTACGGGCTTTTTATTTCTCAAAAAGCCTAATTCCAGAAATCACTTGTGTGTACACCAAACCTTTCTTTTACCAACATATATGTCTTTACTATCACACCTCCTCCACAGCGGATTAGAAAGCAACTGGCCGCTGTCTTCTGCTGTGAATAGCTACTAAAAGCATAATTTCATAGCTGTTTGTTATACAATCAATAGCTGTTAAGAATCAGCAACTCTGCTGTTCATAGTTCCCTTGTTGTGACATCGTTTCCTACATTTCTAAGGTTCATTCCTTGTTGTTTCCCAATTCTCAGAGAAGTAGATTTAACACATTCTACACTGAGGGGGAACTCTTGTCTGCTGAGAAACTCCTGCAGATCTGCCACAGAACCTATAGGCATTGTAATGCTGTTTTGGGATACACACACACAGTTTAGGTGGTGACCAATATGGTGCCCTCTAAATGTTATGGACTACAATTCCCATCAGCCCCAGCAAGCATATCCAGTGTTCAACAATTATGGGAGCTTTAGTCCACAACTTCTGGTGGGTATCACACTGGCTATCCCTGAGCGGAGACTGAGCTGTGGATCAGTCCTTGGTTTGAATCTCACCTGTGCCATAAACTCACTAACTGGCCTTAGGCAAATCTTTCTCTTTTAGTCTCAGTCCCTCCATCTGCAATATGGGGGAATAATAATATCGAATTACCTTACAGAGGTGTTGTAAGGATTACAACTAGATAATACATGTTAATCTTTATGAACACTTGTGTTATGCAAATGTTAAGTCTTATTTACTGCTATTCTTAATTTATTGGTGACAAATGATCTTAGGCAAACAATTTAATTAGCGCTGCCCATTTCTAAAAATTAAAATTATTTATCAGCCCTACAGGAGGAGACAAGTTTGAAGGCACGTTCTAAAGTGAAAAATTCACACTGATTATTAATGTCCCTATTGTACAATGGCATAACCATATTTTAAGTGTAGTTTATGAACAGAATGTGTAAATATATAAACACAATTGTAGATATCTGGCCTTTGTTAGCAATAATCACTGCCCTATATCTCATGGATATATTCTGTCATGTAGAATGGTTTTTGGAAGCACATCTACATGCAGTTGGAAAAAATAAAATATTCACTGAACAGGGTCATCTTCCATCATGATCTCATATTGTTCCATCCTGTCTCACATAGAGCCAGCTAATTTCTTTTTCCAGCTGCGCAAAAGAATTTAGTTATCTTTCTCCATCATTATAAGCCAGCTGCTCTTTCTCCTAGAGATGGTCTCTGATGTAACATTTGCAAAGCCCATATTTTATCATGGCTGTCATGGAACAAAGCCAGAACAGAGTGGTCATCGTTGCAATTCCTCACACCTCTGGATAAATACTAGCTTAAATAATGGGGTCCATAGCAAATATTCCTGAACTTCCACATTAGCTGCAATTAGGGTGTTATCTTACATGATGGCGATCTCAAGATGCTTTTCAGAGTTGACTTCTTTCACCTTATTTTCCCTCCCCAAACCTTCTTTCTCCCTAAAATCTAGTTTCCGATGTGCATTGAGATATTATTTTTATAGGGAGAAGTATTCAAACAAGCAAGTCCTTACCTGCGGGGGAAACACCTGAGTGAGAATAGGATCTCCCATCACCATGTCACTTCATAGAGGGTTTTTTTGTTTTTTTTTGTAGCATACTCTAGAGATTGCACTTTGGTCTTGCTTTATCACCATGGACTATAATACAGGATACAGCATGAGTTGCCTTGAATGGCATATCGGTACCACAGGCTGTTTGATGGGAAACGAGCATGCTAGGAGTGTGCATCAGACTGAGAAGCAAGTCAAATTCTGATGGGAAACACAATGCCTCAGAGATATTTTGGACTTCTCAGAAGTGAAGTAGGATATCTGTGAGCTGGAATGAGTCAAAGCAGGGATCCCTGAATCACTTGTAGATTATTAATATAGACAGCAGAAGTTCTGATCCGACATTTTGTGTAGAAATAAATCCTGCTTGCAGGAACATTATGAAAACAATAAATGATACGTCATCTCAGTTATACATTACTATTCTTACATATACTGATCCCAGTTATCAGGCTCAAGAATATATCTTTGTCAAAAACCAATTGAAAGAGCTCAAAGTCCCTCTTTTTCCAGCTCGCTGCATTTTTGTCAAAGCCCAGGGAGAGCTGTGTGTGCTTGAAAAACTCAAGGTTCTGTGTGGTGTGGGCTACTTCATTAACATAAGTAAACGCTCTGAAATTCTGAAATCCCAGAAAACCTGTGACTCATTCATAAAACTTAGCTCACCCCACCTTTGCAATGGGAAAATACCGGCTTTCTGCCATTGGTTCAAACATTATTTGCAGTAACTTGAATATAAAGCGATGACAATTATACACCATTTTAGGTAAAGGTATAGGGACCCCTGACCATTAGGTCCAGTAGTGACAGACTCTGGGGTTGCGGTGCTCATCTTGCTTTATTGGCCGAGGGAGCCGGCATACAGCTGCTGGGTCATGTGGCCAGCATGACTAAGCTGCTTCTGGCGAACCAGAGCAGCACATGGAAACGCCATTTACCTTCCCGCCGGAGCGGTACCTATTTATCTACTTGCACTTTGACGTGCTTTCGAACTGCCAGGTTGGCAGGAGCAGGGACCGAGCAACAGGAGCTCACCCCGTCACGGGGATTCAAACCACCGACCTTCTGATCGGCAAGCCCTAGGCTCAGTGGCTTAACCCACAGCGCCACCCGCATCCCATACACCATTTTAGGTAGCATTAAATAATTTCAGCATCACTTTGTGGCACAGCAGCAGTCCACCCTTCCATAAATAAAATAAAATAAAAATGCTGAAGACTAGTGTCTTTTGGAAGGAAGCACCATGTTTGTATGCTCACTAAAATGGCGCAGTGGGACAACAGAGGGAGGGAGAGCAAAGACCAGACAGAGAGGGGAGAAGGCATGGAGAAAAAGCTCCATTGTGACTGGTAGGTCTAACTTGTAATCACAGAAACATGACTGTCATGCCAACCCTGTATGGGAGATGACTGGTGCTAACATTCTTCATTTAAAAAGTGTTCCATTAGTGACTCAGACGATGTGCAAAGAATCTTACTTTGATGCTTGTTACAGTATATGGCTTTGTCAGGAAGGAATTAGTAATTACCCTGTAAATCACAGACACACAGAATGGCTTGTTTTTCGCTAATTGTAGTGGCAATTTGAAATACTATTTTTATTTATTAAACCATTTCTGCATGTAGCACCCAAGGCTAATCATAAAAAACCACAGCAAAACAGTTGAAACGATAACAGCGATAAAACCAGTCAAGGATGAATAAGATAATTAAAATACCAAGCAGCAGCCCATTAAAAATATGTTGAGCAACAGAAGGTTTAAAATCAGCTCCACAGGCCAAAGGTCTGTCTAAATTCTTTAAAAGGCTCTTGATGGTGGCAGAATACTGCTGAAAATGAATATGATCCGCTGGAAGGTTCCCTGATTTTCATGCCACTGCATATTGTTTAGGATTGCAAATGCTCAGTTATCTATGTTAATAATGCACCAATGGGCTTTGTGTATTTGATAGAAACTGCATACTGATTTGCCTTGCTACTATTATCAGTCTATTTCTGCAATGTTTTTGCTGCAGTATCTGGGTTAGAGCCAGACTACCTGTGGATCAATGGCTGCTCATGGGACCCACCTACTGGGGGAGGGGGGGAGCCTCCTAAGTTTCTAGGAAAGCTACTCCAAAGGGTCAGGGACCCTCTGGGACAGCATGGGAGTTGGTATTGGGGGCTGCAAAAGGAGGGGGAATTGGTGAAAATAGTATTCCTCCATTCCTCCAGTGGAAGCCTCTGTTAGATCTCAATTCCTTCTTGCCCTGTAAATGGAAGGAGCCTTTCTTTTCATGGAAGGGCAATTCTGGATGCAACCCTGTGAACCGGAATGTTTGTACAGTATGTGGATTTGACCATTTCAGAAAGACAAGTCTGAGCATATTACACCGATCCTGGTAGGACTGCACTGGCTACGGATTAGTTTCCTGGCTGAATTTAAAGTGCTGGTTCTAACCCACAAAGCGTTAAACAGCTCAGGACCGCAGTACCTCAAGAGCCACCTCTTCCCATATGAACCTACCCGGACCCTGAGATCATCTTCTGAGGCCCTCCGTGTGCCTTCTCCTTGAGAGGTCAGGAGGGTGGCAACATGAGAACAGGGCCTTCTCTGCAGTGGCTCCCCATCTGTGGAATGCTCTCCCCAGGGAAGTTTGCCTGGTGCCTTCATTATACACCTTTAGGCACCAGGGGAAAATGTTCCTTTTTAACCAGGCCTTTGGTTGATATTATTGACATCCATCATCCTTTTAGAAGGTGGATTTTGGGGTTTTTTTAAAAAAAATGGGTTATTGTTTTTGGTTTGATTTTATATACTGTGATCCTTTTATGTGAACCATCCTGAGACCTCCAGGTATAGGGTGGTATATAAATTCAGATATAATAATAATAATAATAATAATAATAATAATAATATACATAACAATTAATATCACAGGGTTTTAGGGGATCATATGACTTCAAGGAGATTTAAAGGAATATCCACACTATCCCACTGTTGCGTAGCACAATATGCCAGCATGGAAGCTAATTCCTGCATGAAACTCCATTCTCAATATATATATATATATATATATATATATATATATAAGCATTTTAATACTTGCCTTGATCATTGTATAATGTTTGGACATAATTCATACATTCCTGAAGTGATAATTTGAGGAAATTTATAGATGGAGGCATAAACAGTCCATCTCAAAGAATCGTGTGCCTCCTTCATGTCAATGAAAGCAAGTACTGCTTCTTCCCAGAGCAGGTATTTCTGAAGTGTAAAACAAGTCCTGGAAGGTGGGAAACAAAAATGGGGGAGGGGGTTGTTGAAGAGGGCAAGTTGTGGGGGAATGAGAAATGTCCCTATATTCATTGGGGAAATGTTGGAGGGTATGGGATGCTGCTGTTAGAAGCCATGTGAAGTTTGCCAGGGAGAATAACTTCTGTAGTCTGGCATGAGGCAGTAAGCCCACTCTGCCCAGAATACGTTATGACGGACTAGTAGCTGTTTGAGGGAACACACATGGAGTTTGATTTGCCCCTGGTATAAACCCTCACAAGTCTACCTATTTCAAAACTCTTTAATCAACTTAGGTTAGAGAATTTGGACCATAATGGAGGCTTTATGAGGGTTGGTTTTTTTTGAGAACAATTTGAAATCTGCTTTCATTTCCTTTGAAGTGTACTTGACTAAGACAATTCTTGGTAGGAGGCAAAGCAAAATGAAGTTTCTGAAAACAGTAAGGACCTCAATTCAATGCACAGGATTTGTTTAAGAAGCTAAGCCATGTCTCTTTTCCCTATTGTATGCCTTCCTTATCCTTCTGCGGAGTTTGGGGAAGTCTTTCCCTCTTTCCGGCATAGCTGCGAAAGACTGTTTAAAATATCCACATTTCCCTGAAGTATTTAGTTGTGTTTCTTCAAAGCAATATCTTAGAATGCTTGGTACTCTGATTTGGGCTGTCTTCACTTCTAACGCCCGTCTTCAGGATCAAGAAAAGAAAAAAGTGGATTATTTTCTTTGTGTGCGATAAATAGTTCACTTAAAAACGGAACTGTCTTCATGCTTGAAATGGAATGAGTGTCAGGAATGTTTGTCCTTAAAAGAAAAGAAAAATGTTGCTGCAACCAATTAGAAACATTAGCATGAGGGGTGGGTTATCGATTTAAATATTGTTATTGTTAATCATCATCATCATTGGATAGGTTATTGCTCCATGTAGGTCTGTTTTCTAAATAAATATGTGTAAGATTTACATACATCTCTAGCATTATCTTGAAAGCACTGTCGTTCCTTATAGCCTCTGACATATTTCTATATCTTTCTTCACAAATTCTTATTCTTTGCATTCATGCATATGCTTCTACAATCATTATGATCTGGACACTCATAGAAACTGGAGTGGTTTTTCAGTAGGTAAACTCAGTTTTAGACACTTGCTGCACTGACATACAAGTTAGTTAAACGTATTTATTTTTAAAAGGTTCTACTGATCTTATCTGTGTTTTGTTAATACTTAGAGAGTTTTGGGATTAAATAGTCTATAAATCTTTCTAAATTTTATTTAAAAACCTGCTTGCATTTCATTGGAGAACCAGGTTTCAACCCATTTTCTATATTTAAGGCCTTTCCAAAACTCCAGTGCAATGCTTGAATTTTAAAAGTGTCACTTTGAGTAAAATAACATCCTTTTTGAATATGACAGATAAATGTTTGTTTAAATGACATATAAAATATTACCTAAAACAAAACTATTTTTAAGGCTTTGAACTGAAAAAATATAAATCAGGAGCAGAAATCATATTACGGTACTATTCAGTAGTATACACAATAAGGAATTATATTTGAGTAAATAGCTCTTACTCAGATCTATCCATCCATCCATAATCTTACAAATATTTTTAACTATAAACAGTGCCACTGATGGTCTTTGATGAGATTTGCACCCAAGTAAAACCAAGAACATAGCAAACACAAAGACCTTATACGTAGGAGAAGGATTACATTTCTACAACCCACCATCACTGATACTGCCCCTCTTTTGTACTAGAAATCTTGTGTGCAAAATGAGAAGTTTTGCTTCAGCAATAACCACGTTCAGAAAAATGAGGTATGATAAATATAATTCTTAATTCAGACATTATTAGTTTTATATTAGCATGCTATTAAATGTGCACAGAAATCACTTAAACAATGTTCACAAACATTGGAAAATGCAAACGTTTTATAATCCATGTGCTGCAAGACTTGATAATATGCATGATGGAAAGCCTTCGTTTTTCTACATACCAATACGCCTAACCAATTTAGGTTCTTCCTATTATACATAATACGATTTAGGCAAGACCACATCTTGCTCTCTGGAAACATGGAAGCAGGTTTTTTTCACTGGTAGCACCAGTGCTCCAGAATGTGCTTCCTGATGAAATATGGGAGGCCCCATTGGTATTGGCATTCTGCTGGCTATTGAAGATATAACTGTTTCAAAAAGTATTCTCCTCATCTCCTGACTTGAACTTGTTGTTTTAATTGCTTAGAATAATAATAAAAAAATGTTATTTATGCCCCGCCCTCCCCGGCCAGAGCCGGGCTCAGGGCGGCTAATACCAATAAAATCACAGTAAAAACATAATAGGGGGAAAAGAAAAAACAACAACCCCCAATTTAAAATACAGGTTAAAATGCAATTTAAAATGCAGCCTCATTTTAAAAGTAGCTGATAAATCGAGACCATAAGGGGAGGGAAACATAAGGGTCAGACTGAGTCCAAACCAAAGGCCAGGCGGAACAGCTCTGTCTTGTAGGCCCTGCGGAAAGATGTCAAGTCCCGCAGGGCCCTAGTCTCTTGTGACAGAGCGTTCCGCCAAGTCGGGGCCAGTACTGAAAAGGCCCCGGCCCTAGTTGAGACCATTCTAGCCATCTTGCAACCTGGGACCTCCAAAATGTTGTCATTTGCGGACCTTAAGGTCCTCCACGGGGCATACCAGGAGAGACAGTCCCGTAGGTACATGGGTCCTAGGCCACATAGGGCTTTAAAGGTCAAAACTAGCACCTTAAACCTGACCCTGTACTCCACCGGGAGCCAGTGCAGTTGGTAAAGCACTGGATGAATGTGATCCCATGGCAAGGACCCTGTAAGGAGCCTCGCTGCGGCATTCTGCACCCGCTGGAGTTTCTGGGTCAGCTTCAAGGGCAGCCCCGTAGAGCGAGTTACAATAATCAAGCCTGGAGGTGACCGTCCCATGGATCACTGTGGCCAGATCAGGGCGAGAAAGGTAAGGGACCAACTGCTTGATACAGTGGAGATGGAAAGCCATTTGGGCAAATAATTGCTAATACTAAACATTCTCCTCTCCCCCTTTCTTCCAGAAGTGAAGACAAGGGGATTGGACTAGAAGACGCCCGGGGTTCCTTCCAACTTTACAATTCTGTGATTCATTGCTTTGCATAATGCTGTACTCGAAAATAATTCACTGTCTAGCCTAGACCCAGTTAAGTCAAAGGATGTGACGCTATCCCACTGAATGACTCAAATGTCTATTTCTTCTGAAATTGGTTGTGCGCTGGACTATCAATAATTTTGTAAATGGAATGAGCCAGAATAACCTTGAGGTAAAATATATTTTTGGGTCGGCACCCATTCTTTCTTTATGTGTGCCAATAAGGCATGCCTGGTCCTTCTACAAGCACAGCTGTAAATCCTTAAGATCATATCTCCTCTGTGAAAGGCTAGTATAAAAGACTTTAAAGCCCAAGACACTATAAAGCATTACTTCCAACCAGAGCTTGAAAAGTTCATTTAAAAAAGGAACTAGTTCTAGTTCATGTTCAACATGCCCAAAAGGTAAAGACTTGTTCATACTAGTCCTTTTGCAAAATTAACTTGTTTGGTTCATGATCAGTTAACAGTTCAATTCAGTATCATCCAAATGATCCTCAGTGTTTTTTGTAGCATTTAGAATGTTACAACCTGTCATGCTGAAATATAAGATTTACTTAAGACTAAGGAAACATCAAAACGTGCACAGTATGAATTATTTTATTTTCACCAACCATTGTGATCTTTAAGCTTAAAGGCCCAAAGAGTTTAAATAGAAAAACAAACAAACAAACAAAGCAAACATATAAGAGAATGCACCTGAAGATGAACTAGAAATTTTTGAAGTTCTACCCCAAAATGAATTTAATTCGTGGTCAGTTCTCTTGGCAATTACAGGAACTACTTTCAAGTGTAATTAAAAGATTTTTGAACTAATTCAGTGAATTCCATTGAACTAAACAAGTTCTTTCTAAGGAGTGTTCCCAGTGCTACTTCAACATATTTATATAGAGCCCACAGTGTGCTTAAGCTGGTGCTAAACCATTAAATCAGTTGGGCAGATTTTCTGCTGGTCTTTTTTATGTCATTCCAGGCCAACTTTCCCAGTGTAACAGTAGTTCAGATAAAGATGAATGGTGGAGTAGTCCAGCCCAAATTGCCATTTCTAGCTCAGGGTTTATGGATCATCAACCATGCTACAGTGCAAATGATAGTATCTCTGTGCAAATGGAACCACAGCTGAATTTCAGGCCCAGCCACCAATCTGTCATGACTTTTCAGACCTTCATGAAATTTAATTGGCCACCTATGACTGACAAGCAGACCCGAACTTTCCAAATCCATTTCTAAATGAATTTGTAAATCGATACACAATTCTTACCCTGGAAAAGTGGTCTGGTACTTTGGGAGCTCATGTTAGGTTTCAACTTCTATCAGTAGGAATTGGATTAATTTTCAACAAGACAAGAAAGGCTGGTGAGGGACTCATTACGGTTCTGTTCACCATGGCATGAATGTCAAGAGTGCTCAAGGGCAATGGCTTCAAGTCTCAATTATGTTCGGAAAAAATAAAGGCACTAACCAAAGTCAGGAGAGTAGGATATCAAAAATACCTGTAAACCCAGCAGTCCCAAAGAACCTCCCTTGCAGCCTTGCAAATAAGCCTCAAAAGTTAGAAAATGACAAAAATGTTGTCTGCTCACAGATGCTTAGACTAAGTCACTTATAAATGCACAATACGTAGAACACACTTGTAAATTAAGTTCACAAAAATCACTACCCTACAGAAATTTTCGGCCATATGGAAATTTAAAAACAACAACAAAACCCTAGTGTCAGAAACACAGGTTAAATAGCCCAACTATTCTGGGATTACTTAAAAAAAAAAGACCTATGGAAGAAAATATTTGAATTCTTTCTTTTTAAAAACTTGGTGTGTTTTCAAAAGAATGCATAGAAACATGAAATCTAGCTGACTAATGAAGCCAAGTTAAAAAAATTATTTTTGCTGAAACTGGAAAATACCTGCATCAAAATTGCCCAGGTCTTTGTAGGTGAGCTTTCGTCGTTTAATCACTCTCCCCATTTTCAATTTGAGCATTGGATTGTTAGGACTTGTTTCACTGCTAGAGCTCAACCCATGAAAGTGTGCAGAAATAGATACTGTTCTTTTTATATATAAAAAAAATTTAAAACAGTATCTTAAAAAAGATACTGTTAAAAAACCATGGAGTAATCACAAGTAGTCCTGCACAGTTCTCAGATACAATTGTCACAACATATATAGCGTAACAGGTTGAATGGTCATGTTTGTAACAAAAATTTTTTGTTACTTCCTAACATACGAAGTCCAGGGTGTACACCATATACAATCCTTAAGTAAGGTATATAACCTATTTAATTAAATCCAATGCAGATATATTTCTTCCTTTCTTAATACGTTCTTGTTTGAGTTCATATATTACACAGTCCTCAAATGTGATTAAGGAAAGGTCCCCGGTATAGGTTATATACCTTGATTAAGGATTGTATATGGTCTACATCCTGGACTCGATTTGTATGTTAGGAAGTACAGTAACCAAAAAAATTTGTTACAAACATTACCGTTCAGCTTGTTGCGCTCTACATATCGTGACAATTGCATCTGTGTAACAAGGTATTGTATTTGTTTTGACCCTTTAGTTTTCAGATACAGCCTATACAAAAGTAGTTCCCTCTTAAGGCTTATTTTGCAACCTGCAAATGTAGGCATCTAATTAAAATCCACATCACAGCTTTTCTTATGCTGCAGCCTCAGGGCAAGGAAAAGGTAAATGAAGTCAGGCTGTATTTACTGGGCATAGGCTGGCTATTGAGGTCTTAATTCTTATTTCTTAGGAGTTAAATTCTCCTAGTTTACAGGGTCTTGTCTAAGCTCCAAACAGATAGGTGCAAATGGAAGAGCCCTTTGGGAAAGGCTTTGTAAAACTTCATGGTAATTGATGTTAGTCTGGTCAGTACTGAATGTAACATGTCCAATGGACTTTTTAAAGGGCAAGATTTCTCCTGCTGGGGGAAAATGAAGGAATTTGGGATCACCTGGGGACAGTTTCTAGTTACCAATGGCAACCAACGAAGTCCATTTCATCAGTTGTCATTATTTTGAAATAGTGTACAGATAGTTTAATACACAGAGCTGCCTATAGGTGATTAAATGAAACTGAAATTATTCAGGCACAGAAGCATCTAAATAGTTAATGGGCAAGTCTATATGTGGAACTGTTAGTAATGGGGAAAATTATTTATTATAAAATCAGGAGTAATTACTTAAATAATTGGATGGCATGCAATTCAGAGTAGACCTATAGAAATTAATGGACCTAACTTGCCATATTCATTTCAGTGGGTCTACCCTGAGCAAACCTTGGTTGATTAAAACCCATTGAATTTATTTTCTGCCATTGCTGCCTGTGGAATTGGGAACTATTACAATTGATTTTATAGTGGGTTAAAAATTAAAACAAATCTCAACACATTATACAAGTATAAGCTTCAAGACAAATACAACCAGCCAACTACGATAAACATCAAAACTGTGCTCTGCCAAAACCCTGAGTGAACACCCAGGTCTTTAGTTGGCATTGAAAGGTTAAAAGAGTGGGTGCTGATCATATCTTTAAAAAGGACGGACTACCAATGCTAGGGTGCCACCACCTGGAAGTTCCCCTATGTTGTCATACAGTGGACCTCAGTTAAGAAAATTGGTTCAGAGAGCCTCCCTTGAAGATTTCAACAAGTGGTCAGGTCTGTAGAGGAGAAAGCATTCTCTGAGGTCTCCAGTCCCCAAGTTGTAAAAAGCTAAAAAGATAAGTCCAGACGCTTAAGTCCAGTCAAAGGTGACTTATGGCGTTGCGGCCCCCATTTCACTTTCAGGCTGAGGGAGCCGGCGTTTGTCCACAGACAGCTTTCTGGGTAATGTGGCCAGCATGACTAAATCGCTTCTGGCGCAACGGAACACAATGACGGAAACCAGAGCGCACGGAAACACCGTTTCCCTTCCCACCTATTTATCTACTTACACTTCTGTTGTGCTTTCGAGCTGCTAGGTTGGCAGGAGCTGGGACAGAGCAACGGGAGCTCACTCCGTTGCGGGGATTCGAACCGCCGACCTTCCGATTGGCAAGTCCAAGAGTATCAGTGGTTTAGACCACAGCGCCACCTGTGACCCTTAGGCTTGGTAGCATATAAGCAGCCAATGCTGTTCATTCAGAATAACACATGCATTTATTTATGCCTTCGAAGTATCCCTAGGACTGAGAAAGTTTGAGAAACCCCAAACTGCGTGTTCAGAAATGATGAAGCTTCACATCTGTTTTGAATGGAAATATTCAGGATTCTGCATTCCCTTTGGCCTCTGTTTCCTAAACCTTTTGCGAACCTTGACTTTGTATGCATCATCTGCACCATCGCTCCTCTAAATGCAGATGCCAGCCACTGAAAATGTGAGGCTTATTGAGCTATGACTGAGAATGGCTGGTACTTCTTTAAGAAGGATGCAGCATTTCTGTGAAGGACAGAGTAAAGTTCAATAATGTTTTTTTAAGAGAGCCAGTTGAAGAATTGAATATTTAGAAAAAGACAGTGACATGCAATTGATGCTTCTGTGAGAAGGGGAATGGGATGTAGGTGGCAATTTTCAGCCTTCCTTGCAATACAAAAACCTAAAGTAAGCTTCAGTAAATCATCCTGAGTCAACGGTGTTGTGCTTTGCGTGAAATAGTACACTTGGATAAAATAACATTTTCCTCCCAGATATGATGCAAAGACATTACTAATACTAAAACTCTATTTTTGTCTCTGGCTAAGCTGTGCAGTAAAATAGTACCATAAAGCAGGGAGGCTTATGAACAATGACCTGCATCTTAGGAAAATAACTGCTTCCGCTGTGCCCCCTTTAACTGCTTAATTTCCAATGTAGTTTTTTTTTTAAAGCAACTTCCTGTCCCTCAAAAAACAACATTTTTTCCTGATCTTGCCACTCACCACTTCACCAGCCAACAATTGGTGATTTGCTTGAGGATACCAATGTACATGGTTTGAAGTTGGTTTTTGACCCACAGCTTGCATCAATTGTGGTTGGTTCTTTTACCCTGGCTTAATTCAAGTCAACTTCTAGAAAAGAAACAAATGGCTTTGGAATGGTAGTAGTGCCCAAATTCTGGAACACTGCCTTCCTTCTGAAGGCATGGATGTTCGTTTGTTGGGAGTTCAAAAGAAACTTACTTCTTTTTGTCTAACTCTTGGTGGCTATGGTTTGAGTGTCTTTGAGCCTTGTTTTGTTTTATAGCGCTGGTTTTGTGGTTTTAATATCAATATTGCTGATATATTTTTAATCTTTGGCTGTTATTTTACTGCTATCTTAATTGTGTTCTGTGATTTGTAATGAGATTGTTTTATTTATTTTCATGTCAACAACTTTGAGGTCATTTGTGGCAAAAAACAAACAAACTATGGTTTCTTTAATAAAATACAAGTAGGCTCTTGGATTCTTCAATGAACCAAAGTTAAAGCCAATTATAACTTAAGGTTATGTCTCAGCGCAGCCTAAATAGGGGAGCGCTTCACTATGCCCTTTTGGGAGTGCTCTATCCGGTGAAGATGCTGGTTAAACTCCGCCCATGAATTCAACATCTCACCCTCGCCTCTACCTATTCTTGCTGTTGGCTTTACTTCCCCTGGGTTGTTTCTGACCATCTGTTTTAACCCCCTTGAATTAATTAAAAGTTTTAAAACTTGCTCAGAATGCAAGGAAAGATGGACGTCTCTTTTCTCTTCAACTTTGTGTTTTATTTTTCCAACAAATTTCGTCGATCTTCTCCTCCCACCCAAAAACAGACCTCTATTAGCTTTTCCTTTCAAGCTGTTTTTGTTAATGTTTTCCTTTTGACGAGTGTCACCGCACTAGTAGCAATTATGTGTTATTTCTAAAGAAAGTGTATGCATTAAGTTTAGGGACCTTGGGAAAAAATCGGTTCATCTCGTTTTGTACCATGTTTCAGAATCAGAGTTCTTTAAAAATGATTGGGGATTAAATGAAGACATCCTTCTGTGGATCTCTGCTGACGAGGGCAAAGACTCTACCACTGCTGAAAGCATATACAGGTTCCCACAGGGATTAGCCAGGATAAAGCCCTGAAATAGGGCAGAACGGAGGTGGGTTGGAGACAGAGCTGGATAGGACATGCCTCTGTTGACTCCTAAGTGAGTCCAGCAGCTCAATAAGGGCCTGATGTAGGTCTTTCTGATGTGCTAGCCTGTAGCCGGTGAACAAAAATAAGCTGAAATACCTCCCCGCCCCCACCTTCAGCCCTGACCAGTGCAAATGGCAGGGCGTTGGGGGTAGTAGTTGCTTCACAGCTGCCTAAATGTTTATATTTGCTTTGAGAAATATGGCTGATATTAGGGAACAAAGGGACAGGTCCACCTCTTGTTTCTCACTTGCTGATAAATATATTAGTAACATGCAGTAGTTCTAATAACAGTGATAACCAAATTAGTCTCAGGATCCCAAGGGTTATGTCAGGGGTCAGCAAACTTTTTCAGCCGTGGGCTGGTCCACTGTCCCTCAGACCTTGTGGGGGGGGGCGGACTATATATTGGGGGGGGGGGGAATGAACGAATTCCTATGTCCCACAAATAACCCAGAGATGCCTTTTAAATAGAAGGACACATTCTACTCATGTGAAAACACCAGGCAGGCCCCACAAATAACCCAGAGATGCATTTTAAATAAAAGGACACATTCTACTCATGTAAAAACACGCCGATTCCTGGGCCATCCGCGGGCAAGATTTAGAAGGCGATTGGGCCGGATCAGGCCCCTGGGGCTTAGTTTGCCTACCCATGGGTTATATCCTTCAGCATCCATGCCAAGGCTGCCTCATTGTGGGCAGTTCAGAACTTTGTTGCTACAGTAAAAATCACCTAGTACCATTAACTATATAGGTTTTTTTGGTGGGCATGTGCTTTGAATGTGCATTGGATACGATTTAAAAGTATTTATTTAGTATCCTTCTCTGCATACCCTTACCTTAAGAAGTGAAGCAACTCAAGAGAGAAGATTTTCTGTGGTGCCCACCTCCCCAGCCCTGGAATTTCCTCCCCGGGCACACTGCCATCTTTTAAATATGTGAATTATTTCCTATTCGCCTGAGCTTCTTAAAGAACGAGTATCAATTGTGGAAAATATGGTTTTTATCACTCGCTGTACTTGCTATTATTTAATCAGATTTTGGTTTGGTTGGTTGTGAATTATTTATTGTTGTTGTTTTATATTGTTTTAATTTGTGCCGAAATCTGTCTGGAAGGCTATTTAGGGGGAACAGTAGGAAAAAATGTTTTAAATTAGTTTTATACAAATCAATAATTTATGTTATATGGCAGCTAATGATCTGAAAACTTGCGTTTTCAGATTAATAAAGGAGTTGTTTATATTGGCCAATTATAAATCAATAAAAAGCTAGCCTCTGTAAAGACAGCTTCATATTCAGACAAACTCGACACATTGAAGCGAAGCAACAGGAGTGGTTGCATCCTGATACAGTTAACATGGGACACAAATTTAAACAAGAACAAATTTAAACAAGGCGTATTCGAATATATATATATATTACTGCTCCTATTCTAAACTTCTCCACAAATGCATAAATAAAAATGGGAATATTTAGCCTTATTTATCTTACTAAAGTTTGTTTACTGAATTGATTCCCATAGGCATGCTTTCTTCTATATCAAAATAAAATCCATGCGAACATTTAAAAACTAGTGAAAGGAAATGCATCCACATGTAAATATTTATTCATAGATGCAACAAATGCATTAAAAAGGATGTGCAATATTTCAGCATCCAATGACATAACACCTGCATGTCCTTAGTATTGCACTGCACTGATAGCTTAGCGCTTCAGTAAATTACTGTCATGTTCTTATTATACTGAGAAACTTGTCTCTTCATATGGTGTTTCCCTTTCCACTGGAATTTATGATAGCATTGATTAAATAGTAAGCTATAGAGATGAAATATATTATGTGGTGAGCTTTTTGAATAAGTGCATTGTGGTTAAAAAGCATTCCGGTGCTCTACATTTCAATAAATAAATCTCAACATATAAAAGTAATAAAGAGGGTGCGATTAAATCACTACCTTTAACAAGCACAGGCAACTGGGATTAAGGAAGAACACCACTGTTTTTCCTTCTGATTATATGAATTCCTTTCCTTTGTATAAAAAGCATTTTCCCTTAGAATCTTTAAAAACCATTTTCGGGTAGGCAAGAGAGAGGATCACGTAGGCATTTTCCCCCCTTCCTATGGATAAATTTAGCTGAACCTTTTAAACATGGGCTATAGAAAATGTTCCATTAAGCCTACAGTGAACCTTTATATTTATATTTCAAGCACTAAAACCTAACCTTTTTAAATTCGGAAGTTGGTATGGTGCCACCTATTATTCAGAAACTATTTTCTTCTTGAACCATGGAACCGAGAACTTGCCAGAGCTAAAGTGACTCCATTGAATTAGTAATGAGCCCAAGCAAATGCTGGAAAATACTTCTAAACTGGCAATCATGTAACAGCTGCATCTCTTGAAGTTGACAGGCCTGATACTTATACAGAACACTGCAGGCTTTGTTCTTCCAAATAATTTTATGGAGAACTGACAACCAAGAGACAGGATGAGATGGAATATATCAATTCATTATTTAATGGCAACACTGCCTTGTGCTGAAGTTGCCTTTTGGTATATAAATAGAGTATAACAACTCGAATACTCTGTTCTACCTGCAATCTTATGCAATCCAAAATCTCAGATGTAATGCAGAAAGGATTTGAAGCAATCTTCACATCCAAAACAAAAAGCTGGTGGTTTCATACATTGCATTTAAAGGGGGGAAATAGGTCTAAAAGTTTGTTTTTTAAAAAACAAACCTCAAACCAACCAGCAGCTGTGATAGAAATGGCTGGACCCTGATTCCCACCCCCCTAAAATTTGTCGATCTAGGAATGTTTAGGATATTGTAGATCAACTGTTTTTTATTAAGTTAATATACGTATGCAAACTGAAGAGAGGCATGATTCAAGCAAGTTCACTATCTTGCCTAATAACCCATTACTTAGCTCCATATGCCTATTTCTAAATGAGGGCTGAATGTATATTTAAATATTTGATCTTTAATACAGTATAATAATTTTTTTACAAACAATTACAAGGACAAAGCACCAATATTGTTTGGATACCACTTTCTAAATAATTCTACTTTGCACTGTGAGGACAGTATATTTTATGGACATTTCATGCAGCAGTCCCCATCCCCAAAGATTTCCCTTCTTTTTAACCATACAGGGAGAGAGTATATGCCTAGTTCCCATATCACTACTACGAAAGAAAGGAGAAAGTCTGAATCAAAAGCAGGAAAAAGAGAGAAAGAGACAAGACTGAAATAAAAAGTAAATAGACTGGGTGATAGATTGTAATTAATCAACTTAATTCTGCAGATTTCAATGGGTTTAGCTTCAGTATGGGGTTTTTCCTCATCAAATGCAGCTACACAACTTATTTCTCCTTGAATAGAAACATGCCAAACCACATACATATAGCAGTGTTGTATCACTGAAAGTTTCGGGTTCAATGGGGTTTGTGGAGGCTTGTACCTGCCAAGGTAGATGCATATGCACCTGATATACAACCACAGATTTAGTGCAGCAGTTGAAGACTAAAAATGTAATCATATGTACACTAGTCAAACTTTCAAGCCCTTTTAACAGCTTAAACATAGTAAGTCCACTGAGTCTTCAGCTGCGCTGTGGGTTAAACCACAGAGCCTAGGACTTGCCGATCAGAAGGTCGGTGGTTCGAATCCCCCGCAACAGGGTGAGCTCCCGTTGCGCGGTCCCTGCTCCTGCCAACCTAGCAGTTTGAAAACACATCAAGTAGATAAATAGGTACCGCTCCGGTGGGAAGGTAAACGGCATTTCCGTGTGCTAGTCGGGTTTGCCAGAAGCGGCTTAGTCATGCTGGCCACATGACCCAGAAACTGTACGCCGGCTCCCTCGGCCAATAAAGCGAGCTGAGCGCCGCAACCCCAGAGTCGGTCACGACTGGACCTAATGCTCAGGGGTCCCTTTACCTTTACTGATGTCACTGGAACTGGTGTCAAGTAACTAGATTTAATAGTGCAGGATTTTTATACTGAATGACTTGTTGCGCAAAGGAAAGTCAGTGCAAGGATTCCTGCTAGCGCAACAGGCCTCCCCCCCTCTCCACATGCCCTTCTCAAATCTGCTCTGGAGGGTTGGGAGAAACCCCCAGAACAATGCATGAAGAAGGGAAGGGGAAGATTGCTCTGTTTGGCAAGCAGAAACACTTCCACCGATGGAACTATGTCCTTAGCAGCATGCTGAATACGACCCTTGATAATAAGCAGTGGTGAAGTAGAGGGCGAAGACTGGAGAATTCAGCTCCAGGCCTTTTTGCCAGAGTGCCTGTGATACTGACAGACTCTCCATGGCTTCACAAAGGAATGAGGTGATCGTGAAGCTATTAGGTTTTACAGATGTTTCCGACAGTTTAGCATGGAGGAAGTCAATGGATGAGGGGAAAAAACCAATCAAGAAGACTGGAAATTACTTTCCTTTCATGGGGCTCCTGCTCATTGCTAGCAGTTTACATGGTAACGTTTCATTGCAAGAGGGTTTGCGTTTCTGATCGAACAATTTCATTTGGCTGAATAACTTTTCTGGAAGTTCAGGGTGTTTTTTTAAGTTGAATACATTCTATATATCCTAGACAGCATCTTAAAAAGTAGAGACATCACCTTGCCAACAAAGGTCCATATAGTAAAAGCTATGGTTTTCCCAGTAGTGATGTATGGAAGTGAGAGCTGGACCATAAAGAAGGCTGACTGTCGTAGAATTGATGCTTTTGAATTCTGGTGCTGGAGGAGACTCTTGAGAGTCCCATGGACTGCAAGAAGATCAAACCTATCCATTCTGAAGGAAATCAGCCCTGAGTGCTCACTGGAAGGACAGATCCTGAAGCTGAGGCTCCAATACTCTGGCTACCTCATGAGAAGAGAAGACTCCCTGGAAAAGACCCTGATGTTGGGAAAGATGGAGGGCACAAGGAGAAGGGGACGACAGAGGATGAGATGGTTGGATACTGTTCTCGAAGCTACCAGCATGAGTTTGACCAAACTGCGTGAGGCAGTGGAAGACAGAAGTGCCTGGCGTGCTCTGGTCCATGGGGTCACGAAGAGTCGGACACGACTAAACAACTAAACAACAACAACAAGGATTGCCAGCTGATTCTAATAAATTGGGTATTATGCTGCTCTTTGGAGGGTGCATGTATACAGGGTGAGTCCTTTAAAAGAGGCCCCGTGGATAGAGAAAACCCATGTTCCATGGGGCCTCTTTTAAAAGACTGATCCTGTACATGTATATAGGGATCCAGGCAGCTGTGTGCATTTTTACTCTCCTTAGAAGTGACTATGAGGGCCGTCATTATTAGTTCAAAATTTTCCACCAAGCACAAAGAAGTCGAGAAGGCTGTTTTCCTCTGTTTTTCAGTGCCAGTCCAACTTCAGGTGCCCCATATGCAAGGTATAAGAGCGTCATTGGCAGTCTCCACATATTTGAGAGATCAAACTTTGTACTAATGGGGCTCAACACCAAGTGTGCTGACCACTGGGAAATGCTTTTATTTCAAGTCCCAAATTATACTTAAACTTGTTACACAATGGCTAATATATTTCGCCGTGATTCTTTGAAAACCAAACGGCTCTGGAAATGCAAGCATGCTGTAATCTCAGTTGGTATGGTTTCCAAGGCAGTATCTTATTTCTTATTTACTGCATTACCTTTAGAGGACCTTTTGTAATTTAATCCTTTCAGCCAGGAATGGAAATATGCCAGTGACCTCGTTGCTGCAGCTTCTGAAATATGATGATGGCATCTAAGAATTTATATACATTTTTTCTCAATTCTGTTCAGGGCTTGCACTGTGAACTTGAAATATTTTCCCAGCCCAACTCAACACTATCTAACTATATTATTACTAATATGGGGTCACTTGCAGCCCCCTGTTTCTTTGCTCCAAAAAGCAGGAGGTGATACGTTAATATTAGCCTAACAATGCCACATGAATTTCCTTTTGCTCTAGACATCTTGACCGGAAAAAGAATACATGCAGGACTGCTTCCAGATGACTAGTTGGTCCAATATATTTTATTTATTTAGGGAGAAATTTGGTTTGGTTCACATGCAATCCTACCAAATTCACATGATGCCCCAAGCAATACATGAACTGTAACACAACTTCCCTTCGAATCTTGCATTTCTTAAAATTTTGCGATGCACTTCAACAAAAAAAGAGACAAAAAATGTTTACTAGGAGAGAGAAAAACACATGTATTCATGAAAATAGCATCCAAAGATGCATTATGGTAGCGAAGACTGCTTGCAAAAAAAATTAAATGCATATATTGGGATAAATTTGCACGAAACTGCATGTGAATTTTCAAGCAGATCCTTTTTTGGGGGGGGGGGATCACAAACTGCTGCAAAGATGGAGTACACTGAATTTCAGAAGGGAAAAATGAGAAATAGAAAGAAATAGCCCACCCCTACTTATATCCACCTTTCTTCCATCATGAAACTCAAGGCAGCATATACTGGATTCCCATATGGTTTGCCAAACCTTTTCAGCTTCCGCAAGGGGATGTCATCCTATTAGACACAATCTAGTTTTGTGCACAATCCTGAATATGCTGAGTGTGTACCTTACGACTTTTAGAAATAGCTCAGGAAGACTAGACACATTCTGAGTTTGTGCATGGGGGTGCCCTTGCTCCCTTTGCATAGGGCAGAGAGAAAAAACACACCTTCGCTTGGCCGTGTAACTGCAAAACCGAAAATATATTGACCAACTGAAAATTGCAGTCTATTAATGACCCAGAAAGCCAAGGCCTCTATTGAATCAATTGCTCTTTGTCTGAAATAAAGTTATAGATTTTCATTTCCAGGCACACTGTTGAAAGGTGTTGTACAAGTTTCCTCTTATGATAAGGGCTGAAAGGTTAGAAAGCAGCTGATCACATTGGAAGATATGTTCAGTCACAGTTCATAAGTTGATCTCGCCCATGTCATTCAAGGAGGCAGCTTTGTTTTATGCATGCGGCTGCCATTGGATATTGACTGTACTGTGAGTGTATACTAGACAGATATGAACTAGAAAGCAAAGTTGTCTTATGTTTGCTACTGTGGCAAATAATATTATTAGTGGTATTATTTGCAGAGGATGCACCGACTGGTATGCCAGACTTTAATCTGGGCCCTGGTTTTTACCTTCAAAATGATTTTTCTTAATTTGCCTAGAGTCCACGGTTATTAGTTTAGAAATATTAGAAAGACTTTTTTGTTGGTTTTTTTTGAAAAGCAGGAATTTTGGAGCAGCTAGCTGCTCTGTGTGTATATATATTAGGAGACATATATTCCAAGCCTGTAAACAGCAAGTTACAGGCCACACTGTTGGGTGATTGTCTCCTATGGAGCCAAAATAGACACTGCATGCATGTAACATTCTCCTTGCTTTAATAAGAATGAAAAAGGAGACTCGGGGACTGCAGCTGGGAAAAGAACATTGGCAAGAATCAGCCATTTCATCTTCAGAAAGACTTTGCAATTATGCTTTACGATTCTGCATCTTATGCCACAGATGTGTTGTAGACCCTACCTATGCTTTTAATATCTTTCAACTTAAGTAACAAAAAAGAATCAGCATCCTCTTAAAATGAATAAAAAAGTACCCCAGAACATGTCAGTATATGGAAACATCACCGCTGCAGACACACAGATTGTTGACATCATATGATGTGCCTATCTGTGGGAAAGAAGAGTTTCCCAGGACGTTCACAGGCTGGATAAGTCTTTGTGAAGAGTGTAACTTGAAACCTTCTGTGTGCGCATGTTCAGGAAGTTTATCTGACTTGCTAGAAGGACTGAACTGAAAGGACGTGTTTTTCTCTAGTGCTGTAATGTCAGAAATAAACATTGTGTAAATAGATTTCTGACTTATTTTCTTTCCCCTGCGGAAGCAGGAGGGAGGGGTTGTGCATTTTACCCACGCTTGGGAAAATGTCGCCTATCAAATCTCCCTGGTCTGTCTGGATATCAGCCAGAGGAGGTTACCGGTAAGCAAGCTCCGAGGACAGTGAGAGGGGCCAGCCTCTATGGAGGGGGCTTGCAAACCGACAGAACAGTGGTTCCCAATTGGTGGTCCACAAGCTCTAGCGGGTCTGTGCAACCATTCACATACTATAGAGACATCAAAATCTTCAAAAGCAGTGGGTCCAAGGCTTGGCTTTTGAAAAACAGAGCATCCACAGTACTTAGCTAATTAGGAACCACTGCCCTTCAAGATGATGACTGGATACTATTTTTATTAATTACCCACTTTCCTCCTTTGGATGGTAGACCAGTGCACAACAGCACAAATTAATTTGGAATTCCTCTTCCGTTTTAATAGTGGATGTGCATGTGTGTCTTTGTACATGCATGTGCAAGACGGAAGGTGCCGTTTCAGATGCATAGCTCACAATATACTATTTGCATGGCTCTCTGGAGCTGAACCAAGAACTATAGAAATGAAACCACTTAAATACTTTGATTGGAGATTTCTATTAATGCTGTTGGGATTGGAATGATTTCTTGTGTTAAATGTTGTTACAATTCACTCACTGTCTGTTGGCTTATAGAACAATCCTATGTATGCCTACTGAGAAGTAAGCTCCATGGAGTTCAATGGGACTTCATGTAGTAATAAGATATTTCAGAAGCTAGAAACAAAAATAATTTATTCAAATTTGAATGCATTCAATGCTAATACAGCACACATGGGACGTAGTTGCGTCTGCATTTGAGACTTGCTTGGGAAATCCGTCAAGTTTTATATGTACAACAGAATGCAATTCAATTTGTTTGCCTTTCGAAGCTAAATTAATTAATAAGGAATAGCATAGATGCAAATATAGGATCACTGCATCTGCTAAAAAAATCCAATCAGTAAGAACACTCAGTTACACATCCAAGCTGGAATAAAACATCCAACATCTAAAAATGATTAAAATGTAAAACAGGGAACTTAGAGCAACATCAAATATAAAATACAAGCATATAGTAGAACATAACAAAATCAAGAGTGTATTGATCCTTTCATGAGTTGTGTCCTATAGCATTGATCCTGTTGTCGATGTTACAAATTGCTCTTTCAATGTAGAACTATACATTGTGCATTTCAGGTTTTCAAGCATATTCTCAGCTTGGACTTTGTGAACTACTATGAGATACAGATCACTTCAGAATGCAGTCAAAACAAGGACGTTTTTAATTATTTTGTTTTGATGGGTATAGGATTATTATTTTTATTAAAAAGTGCTATTTTAAAGTAAAGTAAATAAAATCCCTTCCACTAAGTGTACAAGGTGATTGACCTAATCAAATAAACCTAAATTATTTAGTTGTCTACACATAACATTTAACATGCAATAATGCAGCATGTGAACATTTACTTGGAAATATGTCTCACAGAGTTCAGTGGAATCACCTATAAGAAAGTGTGCTTTTGAGTGTAGCCTTAGGAGATTGTTAACATAAGAGAGAAAAATATATTCAAACACAAAATAAGCATACTTCAGATTATTAACCTAGCAAACCCAGATTATTAACCTAGCAGACTGTGATTTATTCTGTAAATCACTACAATATCCTAGATTATAAAAATCTGTTTAAATGTTCTAAGGATAAGTATAATAACCCTGATTTTCATGCTATTACAATAATCTTGTAACATGTTGCAACATGTTATTTATAATCTACAGTGACACTGCTTTCAACAGTACAAAATCTGGATGAGAAAAATAGCTTGGCTCATTCTCAACGAAGCCTAAATACTGATCAGGATACAACTGACCATGTCATAAATTTCCAGAGAAGAATTTAGTTTACCAAAACATGGCTTCCACATATATTTATTTTTCTGGATTAACTGGGATTTGCAGATGCATCCATCTAAGTAAGATGTTCCTGTACATTGTACTTTTTTTTAAAATTCAAAGCAAGGTTCTATAATGAAAATATGATTGCTGGTTTAATAATGGTACTCATAACAGCATAGCCGTTGTACATGAATCGATTTTTGGCTTCCTTTCTGTAAATAAAAAGAAACAAAAGAGAATTTGTTCGGCACACCCATTGTATTCTCTTTGGGATGTGTTAAAATTAATTATTTACTTGAAGGCACTGGAAAAAAGACAAAATGGTAGCAGGTGATCAACTTTAGGGTTGCTGCAGAATAGAATTTCAGGAAACTGGATCCAAGTCAGAAATTCAATTACTTAATGACAGTGATCCTGTTTCACTGTTTGGCTTTTGCTGACCCCTAAGGAGTGTCCCTGCCACATGGATCTTCTTAAACGTTTGGTAAAAGTCACAAGGTAGGTTTTTTAAAAAAGAAACTACAAAACTGCTATTGATGGATGGTTTTTCTGTCTCTCAAGTTTTAGTTTCCAATAAAACATTAATAGTTTTAAAACACACACAAAGGCCAGAATGTTTAATCTTTCTAAAGATATGTTTCTGGAAAAATGAATGAAAAGGGACAAAACCTTGAACAATTTGTCCACACGACAACCTCACCAAATATTTTCATCTTTATTATTTTTAAAATAATTGATAAATGGGTCCCTGGACCCTACTCTTGTGGCTTTTTCACTTCATATTAATCAGCATATCATGTGAGAAGCACCAAAAAGCAGAGACAAACAGGTACCGTCAACAAGTATTCACGCATGAAAGAAACCTGTACTTATTAAGAACCTTGAACTTATATTGAATCTTGGTCTCCCATGTTTAGTTTGCATTAAATTCCAAGGACTAGATGTTCACAGCTTGGGTTGTCTGACTACATGGCTGCTTGGAACCATATTGGCTCAGATTCAGAGAAATGCAGGAACATTTTGTGAATTGGTCTTAACTCCCTTCCCTGTAAGTCTTACCCACACATCCCCTTATTATCACTGGAGTGTGCTCCTATTATACCACAAATGCTTGTGCAATCTGGTTTTATCCAGGCGAGGGGTAAGCAATACAAGCAATTGCAGGCTATATAAGCTTTTAATTGTGCACTGCAGATGATCATGTAAACACTGAATGGTATATACACCACTGTTGTCTCTAATCGTTACAGCACTGGTGTACACAATGGAACGGAGTCAAAAATATCCAGCAATTTAAAAGCGAATGCCTTTCTTTTGGCTTGCTAGACTAAAGAGCTCCTGACAGGAGCAAACTGTACGCCTTATCTGCACAAATATCTTCAGATTCAGTAGAGGCTGTTTAATTTATTTATTTCAGTTTTCTAACCCAATTCAGGGCCAAAGGCTGACAACAAAATTATTTAAAGAAGATTGCCACAAGCTATGCAAATATAAAATGCAAACATCTGGATCGTTCAAAATTAGTCCTTTTCGTTACCTAACTGTGGTCACAACACGCCTCTCTCTGCACAAAGAGGTTTTGCACTGCAGGATTTACAGTGCGGTTTTTCAGCTCGCTTTCGATCCTGGGTTAGAAAAAGGTCTGGGAGAGGGAAGTTGGAAGCATCTGCAACTGGACTGGGCTTCTTTTTAAAATAAAGGAAGGCTTGGCATGAGCGGTAGATTTGCACGCCTATATTTCTACGATATACTCTCTCTGCGTGCTATATGGGTTTGGCTATATGGCTAGTTCTAGATGGGATTGCTTTAGGAACCGCCTCACGCCCGTGGGGCTTTCAGAAGCAGAAAAGACGGAGCGGAGAAAGGCGCTAAGCAAACAGCCGGGCTGGATTACTGGTGTGTGTTTCTGTCTTGCAGAAAATCCCGCTGCTGGAGGCTCCAGAAAGGAAAGCCCGCACGGAGAGGGATTGGCCCGGGCTGGACAGCTCCCAGCGGCTCCGAGTTGCTCCTCTCTCTCTCTCTCTCTCTCTCTCCCTCGCAGGGGCGGACCCTCCGACACCCCCCCCCCTCCCCGAAGCGCAGCCGAAGCCAGCGACGGGAGGCAGCAGCAGGACGCCGCTCGGCATGTTTCGGAAGAAGCGTAAATGTGCGCGAGCAAGCGAGGCGCTCGCGAGGTCGGGGGAAACCCCCGCCCCCAGCCAAGCAGGCGGCTCCCCTCCCTCCCTCCGCCTGCGCCTGCCAGGGCTTCCCCGCGCCAAGGCCCATCCCCGCTGGAAGCGGCTGCGGCTCAGCCAACTCCCCGCCGCCGCCACCAGCACCAAGCGACAGCTGCTGGGAAAGGTCGCCGGCCGCCGCCCTCTTGCCCTCCGGCGCGGAGGAGGCATGGGGTGCGGGGGAGGCGCCCCGAAAGGGTTAAAAGAATCCCTCCCTCCCTCCAACCCCCCCCCCCCGCGCGCTTCCCTCTCCTTCAATGGGAAAGCGTTTCCCTGCCTCCTCTCGCGAATGAGCGCGAGCACCGCCTTTCACACTGGCATTCCGGGATTTCCCTTTGTTCAGAGCCGGGAATCCTCGTCGGAAGCTTCCTCCGCAGTCTCCCCCCTCCCTCCCTCCCTCCCTCTCCCCGCAAGCTTCACAGCTCTTACTCCGGACTCGTTCTATGCTTTCCAATGGGGCTACTCCAGAGCAAGGGCTTTGAGCACTGGATTTTCCTGTTGTTGTGTTGCTCTAATCTCTATGGGACTCGGGGCAAATGCCTTGAGGACGGGGATCTTGTTGTTATTGCGGATGCTATTACGGTTATTATTATTATTACCACTGCTACCATCGTTGCATTTTCCTGCTCTCAAATTACATACATCGTAGGTGCTTCGAGGACTGCCACCCGCCCGCCCACCCCAAATGCACGCATCTTTTTCCCCGCTAGAGGTAACCCCCAGTTACATCACCCGGGAGACCTGTTTGCGCTCCATGCCCAAGGCTTAGATTCCCCCCCCAAAACCCCATGAGATCCGAATTAAATCCGAATTAAACCTATCTGGTCTCCTGATACAGCGAGCAGGAGACCCCGTCGGGGGCAATTTTAGAAACGTTAGGGAATCCGTAGTCAAATGGAAAGCCTCTCCCAGTGCCTTACATGCACGTCACATCCACACGAGCGGAACCACCCCAGGGAACTCCTGTGCTGCACGTCCACAATAAGGCTACCAATGGCCTTACTTTATTTTATTTTATTTCGGAGCTGGGGGGTATTAAGGGATGAGCTGCGAGACCACAGCCTCGTCGGTTTTTTTCGGGGCGGGGGGCGGTAGAGCGGGTTTCGTTCATAGGGGAAAGCCCTGCAGCAATCCAGATTAAGGGGAGTTTGGAGGAGGGGATGGGATGGGATGGGGGGGGGGAGAGAAATAACCCTTACCTGCCTGAGCAATTCTTGCAGCAGCAACAGCAGCGGGTGGTGCTGGTGACAGCCCCCCCCTCCTCCTCCCGCCGGGGCTGCCACTGCAGTGAGTGTCTGGCGGTGGCAGGTGGAGGAGGAATCCCCCCGGGCGGAGAAGAGGAAAAGGAGGAGGAGGGAAGAGGAGAAGCGCGCGCCCCCGTGGCTGGCAGCGCCACCAGCAGCAGAGGCGGCGGCGGCTGCACGCGCAGCTCCTGGGATTTTCTCTCTCGCGCGCCTTCCTCCCTCCCCCCCCCCCCCCCCCCGCCACGCGCCTGCTCCTCGCGCGCTTTTCTTCTCCTCACGCTGCAGCTCGCTTTCTCTCTCTCTCTCTCTCGCCCCCCCCCCTCAACCCTCCCGCCTTTTCCAGGTGACGTGATGCCCGTTGTTTTGGTGCGCCCGACCAATCGGACTCGGCGCCTGGATTCTACGGGAGCCGCGATGGGCCCGTCGTGGCGGCAACAGGACTCCCCTCTGCCGACCATAACGCATTGCGCAGGGTGCACCACCGCCTGGTCCTCCTGCAGCTTTAACAGCTCTGACATGGAAACACCATTGCAGTTCCAGCCGGGCTTCTGCTCAGAGCAGCAGCAGCAGCGCCCACACCCGCATTGCCAGCAGCAGCAGCAGCGCCACGCTCAAGACAAGCAGCAGCAGCAGCAGCGCAGCCCGTGCCTCCAGTGCAACAACTGCTGCGCTGCTCACTACGGCGCTGCGTCGGGCGCGGGAGATAACCTGCCGCTGCTGCTCCGCACTTCGTCGCCCCTTTCGGCGGCGGGCGCCTTCCGGGCGCGCTCGTCGACGCCGGCGCTCTCGTGCTCCGCAGCCTCGTCGCGCCCGGGCAGCCAGCTCAACGTGAGCGAGCTGACCCCTTCCAGCCATGCCAGTGCGCCCAGGCAGCCCCACCACTACGCCCAGCCCCAGCCCCACCACCACCACCACTCCCACTACTACCAGCCGTGCCATAGCGTCCAACCGCAGCAGCAGCAGCAGCCGGCGGGAAGCCCCAGCAGCAGCGTCGGCAGCGCAGGCAGCCACAGTCACCCAGCAGCGTCCCAGCAGCGGCGGGAAAGCAACCCCTTCACGGAAATAGCCATGAGCAGCTGCAGATACAACGGCGGCGTCATGCGTCCTCTCAGCAACCTCAGCTCGTCCCGCAGGAACCTGCACGAGCTCGACTCCGAGTCGCAGCCGCTGCAGCCTCACCAGCCGCCGCCGCCTCCCTCACACGCCAGTCCCAGCGCTTCGGCTGCCGCTGCTGCCGCCGCCGCTTCCTCGGCCAGCGGCGCCGGCCCGGAGATCGTGGTTTCCAAGCCCGAGCACAACAACTCTAACAACTTGGCGCTCTACGGATCCTCAGGCGGCGGCGGCGGCGGCGGAGGAGGAGGCGGCAGCCAGACCAACAGCGGCGGCGGCGGCAGCAAGTCGAGCAAGAAGAAGAACCAGAACATCGGCTACAAGTTGGGACACCGGCGCGCGCTCTTCGAGAAGCGCAAGCGCCTCAGCGACTACGCGCTCATCTTCGGCATGTTCGGCATCGTGGTCATGGTCATCGAGACCGAGCTGTCGTGGGGCGCCTACACCAAGGTACCTGCTGCTGCCCCTCGCAGCGCCCGCCTCGCATCCCTGGCATCGCTGTCTTCCCTCTCTTCTTCTCTGTTCCTCTCCCCCCTTCCTTCCTTCCTTCCTTCCTTCCTTCCTGACTTTCTTTCTTTCTTTCTTTCTCTTTCTTTCTTTCTTTCTTTCTTTCTCCTCCACATTTCCTTTCTTGTTTCCCCCCCATCCATTCCATTCCTTTCCTCTCCTTCTTCCCTTGCCCACTTTATTATTTTCCCTCTCCTTTCCACGTCTTTCTCCCTTTTTGTAGCAGTTCCTATTGTCATATGCTCCCCCCCCCCCATAAGGACATTGTCTCTGAATTGGGAAAAGTGCGCTCTGTTGCTTAGGAAATGTGGCTTCCCGGCTGAACTGCTTTTGTGTATGTTAAAACTGAGCTACTACAGCTGTGTGAACTATTTTTGTGTAGGTCACACCCAAATGCAGTTGTGCTTCACAAGGAATGTGGTTTTCTAATGTCCCGCCTGCTTACTTAGCCACTAATTTCAATATTGCTTACTTCCTCCAATGGGGCAGATAACCACTTTGAAACCCCCATCCTGAATACATCCACTTACTGAGAAAGTGCCAATTACTGTAATGGCATTTACTTCCAAGGAAGTGCATTTAGGGATGCAGCCAAGTGCTCCAGTCCTGTAAACTCTGTTACTTGGAAGTTAATCCTACGGTCTCCATATCCAGAGATTCCTATTGCTACGGCCACAATCTACCTAGGAAATCTGTGGGACTGTTCCAGCCAGAGAGCTGTAGATATTTCCCATAGCTACTTACACTGGAAAATAGCCTTCGTTTGCCGCTATTTTGGGGAACCTTGCAGGGTGGCTTGGAGTTTGCTTGCTTTTCCTGTTTAAAATGCCCACCCATGCATGCTTTGCTGTAGAACGAATGTGTATCGTACATCTGCTACATTGCACACCATACTATGCAAGGAGTAACAGAGGAACTTGCTAACTTGCACAGCCAATCCATGTTAGCCTAGTGAGATTTCCCCCATAATAATTCTTCATCCATACATTCTGAATGAATGCTGTGTGGATGCTTTCTACACTAAGATGCCCCGCATCTGGTATGCAGGCACTTGCTGCTTGTATCTCCTGAACTGAGCAGCGACAGCTGTGTGTTAAAACCCTGCCTCTTTGTTACCACACTGCAAAGCTGACGGGGGACAGACAATCGGATAATGCCTTGATAAGATAATAACTGGAAAAGCCAGCTGTTTAAATGCTTTGCATCAATGGTTTTAGCATCCCTTACAAGATTACTGCCTTTGAGATAGCTTTAATTCCAGAAAGGCTTGCCCAGTGTAGTTAGACCTGCAAGTAACATTTTTTGGGGTGACTTTTTCCACTCCCAGTTGCTTTTCTAGGCCTTTAAAGGAGTTTATCTCTTCCCAGTACTGTACTGGGTTGCTCTGCTAGAATAGTGAGTTTACACTGAGCTCATTAGTTGTATCCTGTTCTGTGCTGTTGCTTTTTAATGTAAAGATCTATACTTTTAAAGGTGTTGTTTTTTAAGAGCAAAGTCTTTCTTACAAAACGTAGCCTGTATTCCCCTCTGAAATCTTCAACATGAAGGACACAAAGATCAGTGTAAAAAGCATCTATTTTTCTCTTGCAGGAGTCGCTGTATTCATTAGCCCTAAAATGCCTTATTAGCCTCTCTACAATCATTCTGCTTGGTCTGATTATTGTATACCACGCAAGGGAAATTCAGGTACGTTCCACTTATGATCTGAGGCTTGTTGCTACCTGTGTTTCAAGGACATTTCTGTGAAACTAAACAGACTGCATTGATGCATTCTTACTAAAGAGTTAACAGTGCAAGGTCTTAGGTGCTCCTAGCTATATTGTCACTTCCAATGTCTGAGTACCCTAGTCTGCATGTACTAGATGTGCTTTTCTAGCCCTCAATGGCAATTTATTAATGCAAAATGAAGAGCTTTAATGCCTGCCCATTCTTCTACAACAACTGCATGTTATGCTAATCCATACAGGATCATATGACTAATTGTGGACTCTTCAGTCACCTCCAAATATCAAACCTTGGTGCTGCTGTGCTAGATGTCTATTATACAAAGATAGACTTGTTGTGGGTGGGGATGAAAGGTTATAACAGGTTTAAATTCAATTCATCATTGTCACAAGGTTTGAAAAACTCCAGTAATGAACCACAATGATATTCTTTTTTTAAATCAGCAAAGCACAGTTTTGTTTAAAGGGTCGATGATTAGCTTTTTTTTTAAAGTAAAAGTAGTTTGGAAGATCAGTCCCTTTCAAGATTTAGATATGTTTCTTCCTCTAAGGACATTGTCTCTGAATTGGAAAAAGTGTATTCTGTTGCTTACAAAATGTGTCTTCCTGACTGAATTACTTGTATCTGTGTATCACAAATACAATTGTGTACTTCACAAGTAATGGTGTATGGTTTCCCCTATGTGCACCCTAATGTTGTATGTGCTTACTTGGGAGATTCGTTTATTTCAGTATTCCTTACACCCAAGGAAGTATGCATGGGATAAAAACTATCTCAGTGTAGTAATACTGTCCTGTGTGAAGGGTACAATGTATTCCTATAGAATGCTGTTCAGTTATCACAGAGAACTTCTTATAAATGCAATAGTTAATCTCTTTCAAGGACCAAGGCTTTTCCTTTAATTGATGGAGGAAAATACCAGCATCAAATAGGCAATCGTAATTGTGAAGTGTTCTCGAGCATTTTCAAACCAAACCATAGATCCTGAAGGTTTTTTCTCAGGTAGCTGTGTGTTGTATGGCTCAAGGTCACGGGATCTGTTTCTCTTAACTTGTACTGTAGCTCTAGTAGAAAGAACATTTACATTTTTAAATAATGCATTAACAATGTACATATGTACATATCTATTCAGAAGTATGTCCCACTGAAGTGCAATGGGACTTACTCTCAGGTAGGCTTGAGTAGGATCACAGTCTTATCAAACCTTCCTCCCAGCTTTAGGTTCATACTTCTTAGCACAAACAGTAGGATTGCTTGTGTGAAAGTGAGACAGTATTATTATTTTAAAAAAGAAATCTCATTTTTTCCCTCTTGGAACCCATAACTTATTTACCAATATTTTTTCATGCACGTCTTCCCCAGTAAATCTGAGCTAATATGTTTCAAATCACAATAATAGTACATCATTTTCAGTAATGCAAATAAAATATCCCCTCAGGAGTCATGTGAAGCCTGAAGAAGCTTACTGCTTGTCATAAAAAAGATGAATATAATTGTACTAAGCATTTAAAATGGATAACAGGAATATATTTTACATTTCTTTAAACAGATGTTTGATTTGTAGCACTTTTGTAAAAAGATCAATCTTTATTTGCAAGTAAGTATATGCAAATAAATCAATTCAAATCGATATAGGGCTGTGCAAGTTTTTCCCCCTGCTTCCCTGGAGCAAATCTCACTGAACACAATGGAACTTACTTCTGAGTAAACATTCAAATGATTGGGTGGTGTATGTTATAAAATCAGCATTGCCTACAACCAGTTAAGCGACAAAGTTCTGAACATTAGTGTTCAAATAATTTATTCTTGAGCATTTGAACCCAAGTAAAGAGTTTGGCGAGTTATAACCTTACAAATACTTTACGCTGGTGAACCCCCCCCCCCCGTGATATATTTATGAAAGTGCTGGTAAATGCAATAAAAATTAACCTTTTATTACAGTTATGTGATTACTTCTAAACTCACTACCTTTTTTAAATGGTTGTCAGTAACTGATGACGATTTGTTTTACCAGTAGTTGCCATTATTGTTGTTGTATCTTAAAAGCCTAATTAAATAGTGATAGTGGTACAGTGGTACTCCTTTAAATCTGGCTACTGTAGACAGCAGGGCATTCTTGTGAAATTATTGGTACATTGCAAATCTTCAAATGAAGTCTGGGCTTTTCTTTCTTTCTGACCACAATGACCTCATTACATCCTTTACATCCTTCAGTGAAATATCCACCTGCTCTCTCATGACCAGATGATAGAAAATTAGGACAGCAATAGTCAGTGCCCACAAAATCAGCAGCAACTAGCTATTTTGGGCTGGATAGTTGTGGGGAAATCATGTATGCAGTGATTTGAGTTCATTCACTTCTGTGGATGATGTAGTTCTGCGTTATAATTTGTCTAAGTTACCTGTGACTATTTAAATGTATTCTGAAAAGAAGTGTAATCAATATAATATAAGTTAGGAGAAACAACAGACAGGAACATTTTTCTCTAATTATGTTGCAATAAATATTTTAGTTCTGAAGGAAATAGCATTACATAGTAACCAGGAAAATTAGCTTAACAAATGTGTTCTCTCCCCCTCTCTCTTGCTAAGGAATGAAATAAGGGTTAATTTTAGTTCCGAAAAGTATCACAGGAAACCTTCCAGTACAAATAATTTCCTTGGGCTTTCCAGTATCATACTCCCCAGATATCTTAGTGATAGAAAGTTCAAACCCTTGTATAGTGTTGTTTTTCTAAGCCTTGGCAGTGGCTATTTTTAGTTCTGGTATAAAAGCTTTTAGATAGCATATAAATCTACATCAGTAGGCAGCCTGACTTCACTATTTTCCATTGAGGGCGTAGGGAAGAGTTTCACTATATATTTTTAAAGCTCAATTTCTATAGAAAGAAAGAAAAATCACCAGCTCTGTACACAGTGCAGGGTTTCAGCACTGTGGACAGCTCTTGGCATCAGAAGTTTTGCTAATACTTGTTTATGCAATTTGACATCTTTTGCCCCGAAAGTAAATGTGTACGTGAACATATAGGAAAGGGAATATGCACTGTGATTCAAAGTATTTCTGGAAATCCAGTGTCAGATGAATATTGAAATTTAGTTAAAAGACATTTTTGAATAGAGATGAATGGCTTATTTATTTTTTATGATGTACATACATGCTGTTAAAATATGCTACATTCGCTGTTTGCATAATCTGGTGAAACACAAAGGGAAAAGGATGTGAGCAGCTTATAAGAGAGAAGGTATTAAACCCCGCCGTCTTGTGGAGGGTATTCAGAGGTGATGACCACTCACTTGGAAATCTTCGTAGTATTGTATTTGGCCAGTTCAGTTCCAAAGATTTTGCAGCCCTTGGAAACTAACATCTGTGCTAAGCCTAATCTTCATTCTAAGTCCATCAGCAAAACAAATTAATGTTTCTGCTCCAATAAGTGTGCATAGAATTTTGGCATTTGACAGAGACCTGCCTTCTAAATAGCATTTCTGTCAAAAAAGTGATACTTGTGCGAAGTCGTTTTGCTTTAGAACGGAGCAGAATTACAATACTCATACCATTTTAGAAATATTTTAAATATAAAGTTTTTACAGATGTTTACTGAGGCACACATTGCATAATATGAAGATCGTGCTTTAGGCCAATAGAGGGAGGTATGCTTTTTCCTACAATAATGATTGTAAAACACATGCTGACTGGAAAGAAAATCCTAACGCAGCACCAGTGCCTTTTTGAGTGTAAATTAAGAATTTCAATTTTTGTAGGGGAGCTTTTGTGAAGAATATCATTTCCCCACATGCAGTAATAGTCTTCCCTTTATAGAATACGGCAAGTAATAACACATAACTTGGAAGGCTTCATCCTGCCTTTCCAAAATAAGGGGAAGCCCAAGAAAAAAGGGTAAACTAATTAGTTGTATCTGGAAATACTACAGCGTTTGTTCAGAGTCTTTGAATTCTTGCTTCATTTGCAAATATATATATATGTGTGGATGCACATGCATGTGAATAAAGTCACTCTTTGAAATATGCATGAGGTATGAAGAGTAGCAGATTTGATTGATTTTCTGCATAGGACTCATATCTTCATGGTTTTCAGCATAAGTGAGCCATATGGTTATGAACAGGCAGTGCAGGTGATACCTTATTTAGCACTATGTTGTTATGCTCATCGAGCACTAAAACATGAACTTATGTTCTTGTAAAAAAAAAGAGGGCAAAGGTTCTTGAATTTAAAGAAATGCAGTATTTTTCAGTAAATGTTGTATGAGAGATTTGAAAGTCAGTCATACCTATTTATTTAGTACAATGGCTTCAGTGTGGTTGAAAGATCAATAAAAGATCTGTGGATTGCCTTACAGTAAGTCAATCCAATGGTGCATGTAGCCCAGTACAGTTCATTGTTACTGGTGGTACCTTTTCAAGTTGTCAAGCTACGTTTTCTGTTTTTTTGCTGTCTCTGATTAGCATGATAGTAAGCAAAGCATAGGGACGCGGGTGGTGCTGTGGCCCACTGAGCCTCTTGGGCTTGCTGATCAGAAGGTCGGCGGTTTGAATCCCTGCTATGTGGTGAGCTCCAGTTGATCTGTCGCAGCTCCTGCCACAACCTAGCAGTTCGAAAGCACACCAGTGCAAGTAGATAAATAGGTACCGCTCCGGCGGGAAGGTGAACGACATTTCTGTGCTTCTCTGGTTTTGGTTTTCATTGTGCCAGAAGCAGCTTAGGTATGCTGGCCACATGACCTGGAAAAACTGTCTGCGGACAAACGCCGGCTCCCTCGGCCTGTAAAGCAAGATGAGCGCCGCAACCCCAGAGTCATCTGCGACTGGACTTAACTGTCAGGGGTCCTTTACCTTCTTCTTTTTTAAGCAAAGCATATATGCTGGCATTGGTATGTGGTTGAATGGAGATGGGTTAAGAATGAAAAGCATATCTTATGGAGGCAAAATGTCACTAACATCAGGGGCGTAGGAAGGGGGTGCCGGGGGGTGCGGTCCGCCTCAGGTGCCATCATAAGGGGGGTGACAAAATGCCAGCTGAGCTCGACGCTGCCTGTGTAGTGGAACCGAGCAGGGTTGAGTTGCATTGCAACGCCAATGCGTCCTCTTCCCACCTCTGTGGCCGGGCGCATGCGTGGTTGGTCAGACTCTTCTCCCCCTGCCCATCCATGTCCTGCCCTCGCTCAGGTAGTGTGTGCGTGTCTGTGTGGCTGCAGTCAAAGCTATGCTGCTCATGGGGCAAGGCAGGGTCCTTCTGGGGCTGATGTGGACTCCTGAGAAGGGCATGGAGGCGGGAGAAGCTGTGGTCGCCTGCTTTTGCCTTTCATTTAAGGGCCAAGGCACGCTGGTTTGGGGGTGAGGGGTGGGGAGGAGAAGCGGCGTCTAGGAGAGCTCTGCAGCCCAGCTGGTTTGAGGGGGGAGAGAGAGAGAGGTCATGCGCTGGTGGAGAGGAGAGGAGGGAGGCGAGAAGGAGCCGTATCAGGACCAGCAACAGCATCACCTGCGTGGCTTTCTTTGAATGGGTGGATGGAGGGAGGATCGAGGGAGGTGGAAAGACAGGATCTCCATTGGGATCACCTGTGCAGCTCTCTTTGACAGAGGGGGGTGGAGGGAGGATGGGGGAGGTGGGATCTGCACCGGGATCACCTGCGTGGCTCTCTTTGAAAGATTGCAATTTCAGTGCAGGTGCGGGAGGAGTGACAAAAAAAAATTCCACACCGGCTACCACCTGACCTTGCTACGCCACTGACTAACATCACACACATAGTTGCATGGGCAGAGGCTTTCCCTGGTGTCCACACCAACCCCCCCACAAAATGAGTCTTGGAAGTAGCATTCAATTGTAGCCAATATAATAGGCTGCAGTGTGTGGTTGGCGTTGGTGCTGCCAGCAGTTCATCTGGTTTGGAAATGTGCCCATGGCTCCAAAAAGGCTGGCAGTGAAAGAGCACTTAAATAAAGGAGAGCAGCCACAACAGAGGAGGAAATCTAGCACACTTTAGCATTAGATGCTATTGCCTCATAAGCATTTCTGCCCATAAATCTTAGGTTTCGCAGTGTGCGATACGTGTACTCTCTTCTCTTTAATATTACTGTCGCTGAATTTCTACTAGAAGCCTTTGTTCTTGTGGGGTTTGATGGTGACCGTTATTCCCAAGGCAAGCCTAATTCACATTTAAAACAATTACCTTTAAAGGATCAAGGTATATTCAATCCCTTACATTTGCATCCCTTTCACCTATGTCTGCAGTGCTCCATCAGCTTCAATGAAAATGTCACATTTAGGTTATTACAACTATAATTCTGCTAATGACACATCAGAAACCAGGTTTTAGTTTTCCTCCCTAAGGTTCTGACTCTTTGAATGAAAAGGGGTTTTTTTTGTTTGTTTTTTGGAAAATCAGGATTTGCTCAGCCCTCCTGTTATCTTCCTTTGGGATGTTGTCCTCTGAATCAATTGCCTACTCACACACCCCATTCTGCTTATTGCACTGCAAGTTGTTGTACCCATCCTGCTAGGAATTTGAGATGCCCCGTGTTAGATGAAGTACCAAAAACCTTGCATATTGGTGGTTACAATTGCAAATAACATTGAAACAGATCTAGAATGGATTGATTTCAGTGCCATTGACTTCTGCCGATATGTAATTTCAAATTACCGGTACATACAGTAAAACTCGCTGTGAAAAGAGACTTCTGTTTCTTGATTCCTTGCTGTGCATGTTCCCATGGACACACTTTTAAATAGCAGGTATCTCATAGAATCATAGAATCATAGAGTTGGAAGAGACCACAAGGGCCATCGAGTCCAACCCCCTGCCAAGCAGGAAACACCATCAGAGCACTCCTGACATATGGTTGTCAAGCCTCTGCTTAAAGACCTCCAAAGAAGGAGACTCCACCACGCTCCTTGGCAGCAAATTCCACTGTCGAACAGCTCTTACTGTCAGGAAGTTCTTCCTAATGTTTAGGTGGAATCTTCTTTCTTGTAGTTTGGATCCATTGCTCCGTGTTGTCACCAGATGATACAGACTGTTTTATTCTCTTATGGTTTTTAGTTTTAATTGTAGAATATTTAGGGTGTGGACACAATAGGGAGAAAGGTGCTGACTCCATCCCCGCCTGCAACTTCCCTTGCTGTCTCATTTTGTGAGAGTTTCCAGAAGTTTCTGAGAGCTTCTGGATGGGGGGGGGGGAGAAATGATGGAAGGGTTAAGCTCCCTTGCTGTTGCTTGTTCTCTTCAAATTGTCAGCTCTTGATGCTGTTCTTCAACGAAGAAATGGATTGCAATTTCTCAAAAGTGTAATGCTGAGCTAAAGGGTATGGTTTAGTCCACAGTAAGAGAGATAAGTGGTCTTAATATATATATAAAAACAATCCCTGTGCAAGACACAGCACGGGCTACTCATCCTTCCTTTAAAGGTTTCCCTTACCTTAGCCACTCACTTTATCTTTCTGCTTTCATACCCTGACACTTCATTGCCTGTAACATTTGCTCCACCAGGTTTGCTACCGCCAGCAGTCTCAGGGTTTCTTGCTCTTTCAGGTGGTTTCTCTTGCTCTCCCATTATTCCTGGAATAATATTCTAGTCTCCCTCCTACTCTATCTAAGGCAGAAATCCTAAACCCTTATCTGGATGCCTCCACCAGTGAATTGGATAGAGGGCTTTGCTTCTATGGAGGCCCCACTGCAGTTGCAGAGTATGGTGGAAGGGAACAAAATGGGGTGTTCTGTGTTTGTTTGTTTGTTTGCTTGTGTGTGTGTGTGGCCAAGTGGAGACAGCCAAGAATCTACTGGCTAACACCCACAAAGGGGCATGACTTGTACCTCTTGGTCTGGCCTAAAAGCTCATGCAGCAAAAAGCACATGGATTTTACTCCCTTCCCTTCTGTCCTGGCTGGTGTGAGGAGCATAGGTTCAGCTGTGGTGGTGGCTCCACAACCATTTTGTATTCCACTTCTCTCCAACCAGTGTTAGGATTTGTTTAACTGAGCAAATACAAACGCTTGGAGTTTTTGCTCTTCTGTTCGTGGAAAGAGTTCAGCTAATTGAAGAGGTCTTTAAACAAGCAAAACCTTTCTGTGTTTTATAATGGTTTAATGCTCCTGTTGATTTGGTGGATCAGAAGTATTATTATAAATAAAATAAAAAGATCAACTGATCACAGAATGGTGATTTACAATACAAGTCATATTCTTCTCCTGTTTGTATCAAAACTAGAGAATAAGCTAGATAACTTTTCAACTGCAAATTGAACTTCTCACCATTGGAAAATTGGCAGATTTATTAAGAAACATAAATGTCCTTTTATAGAATAGCTTGTTTAATAGCTATGTTAAAACAGACAATAAACAGTTCATTGTTAGTTTGTTTCCAAGTTATTGTTAGCAGCAGATGTTTTGAAGGTTTATATTCATGTCACATTTGTAAAACCTTATACAATAGGATTACTAGAAGAAATGCATCATTTGAATTTTAGTAAAGGTAAAGGTACCCCTGCCCGTACGGGCCAGTCTTGACAGACTCTAGGGTTGTGTGCCCATCTCACTCAAGAGGCCGGGGGCCAGCGCTGTCCGCAGACACTTCCGGGTCACGTGGCCAGCGTGACATTGCTGCTCTGGCGAGCCAGAGCCGCACACGGAAACGCCGTTTACCTTCCCGCTAGTAAGCGGTCCCTATTTATCTACTTGCACCCGGGAGTGCTTTCGAACTGCTAGGTTGGCAGGCGCTGGGACCGAACAACGGGAGCGCACCCCGCCGCGGGGATTCGAACCGCCGACCTTTTGATCGGCAAGCCCTAGGCGCTGAGGCTTTTACCCACAGCGCCACCCGCGTCCCTTATTTGAATTTTACCATTCTATAAAAGTAAAGTTCTAGAGTTTGTCATCATTGGTCAGCACAAAAGCAGACATAGCCACACCTAGCTTTTGTATATATTTTTGAATTGTGAAGGCAGAACAGACTGAGGTTTTATTTTTAGTCTTGATATTGTGCTTCTGGCTCCTGTAGAACTTATTTAACAATCATTTTTTGGTGTGAGACTTCATCGTCCTTCTGTCTTTGTAGAATGTGCCTCTTGTTTAAAATAAACAGATTATTCAGCTGAATGGTATTTTGCATGTCATCAAATCTGGTGTGCTAAAAGATTAGCAGTTATGTTGGCAAACTTCAAATATTGTGAAATATATGAGTGGATAAAAATACAATTGTTCATTGCATCACTTGAGAACAGGACAAGAAGGAGTAGGCTTAATTTACAGGAAGTTACATTTTGGGTAATTTTAAAAAATATCATGTAAGAGCAGTTAAGCAGTGAAATAAGCTGCTTAGTTGGGTTATAGAATTTCCTTCCTTGCAGATTTTCAAAAAAATGTTGGACAGACACTTGTTTGGATTTGTAGTGTAACAAATACTGCCAAATGGGACTTCATATTTGGTCAGATGGGCTGCCAAAGATCTTGAACTGAAACATAAAACACAACTTTGCTGTCAGAATAATTTGGCATGTTTAAATTACAAATTGCATCTTTCAGCAAAGCTTGAATATTAAATCCCACCTTTCAGCATCTTGCTGTAATATATAAAATTGGCAGAATGAGGCAGGCATTTTTAGTGAAAAGAAACCTTTTACAGTACATGCCTTGGGCTATTTATTGCTCTCTTTTTTTGGTAAAAATTGGCATTATCCCTGGAAGGCAACACTGTCACTGGTGCAACAAGTTCTGGTGCATTGGTGAAATGTACTTCTTTTGACCTGCTCATGTATAACTCCCATAAAAAGTAGAATATCAGAAGAGGAAGTTGATGAACAGGAGGACTATTGGCGATCTGAAGTTCGAACAGAGCAATAGATCTAGAAGATTGCATATTGTTGTATTTCTCTACCCTTCTTGGGTTGTACTTATCAATCATTATTATTTCAGTCATAACTGGGTCCATTTTCAACTTGCTAGCCTTCTGATTGTCCATGATGGCCCATTATTGTCCAAGATGGTAGATGTTGGTTTACATATAGAAGTTGTTTAGATTGTTACAACAACCCAAGTCCTTTACAGCCTAACATATCCACCAGTGGGAGTTTTCTTGCTAGAACACGTGACAGTATATGAAAATATTCTACATTGCATGATGTTAGATCTCAAACTTGGAATAAGGGGAATCCTATATTAAGGACCAGGAAAAACCTAGGCAAGAAGATATATCATTACAAGATGTTTGAAGCAACTGGTGGATGTATGGAAGAAGGAAGGGCATTCTAAGGTTCACAGGCAGTGGTAGAAAATGCCTTTTGGGGGGTCACTGCCCTGGTGATATTCAGTAATCCTTAACTACTATCTGTCTCCTGAAGGGTAGCTGGGTTAGTTTGTTTTAGCAAAACAACGAACAGTTCTGTGGTACCTTAAAGTATGGTTACCAGACGTCCCCTTTTCCAAGGTACAGCTCCCGGATTTACAAATCTGTCCCCGCACAAAATCTGTCCCTGGAATGTTCCCAGATTTCATTTAATGTCCCCAGATTTATATTTTAAGTGTTGCAGATTTATTCGTAGGGAATGAATATTGCGTGATTGGTTCAATGGCACAAGACACATCATATGGGGACTTCCGGCGAGATAAAATGGCGGGTGCCACGGCAGCGGGCAGATCCTGAAGCCAGCCAGAGCCAACTGTGCTACCAGGCTGGCTCCGGGCTACTGAGACTGCTGCCGCCGCCGCCACTACCAAGGGGGAATCAGGGACGCCTGGCGCATCAGCTGGGGGAACCGCTGACCAGCCCCCCCCATGACCCAAATCGAACCAGGAGTGAGAACACCCGGCTGACTGCCCAGCGGCAGTGGCGTAGCGTGGGTTGTCAGCATCCGGGGCAAGGCAAGTAATTTGCGCCCCCTAACCCGTGGATTTGCGCTCCCTAACCCTAACCCCCAGATGTTGCGGCCGGTGCGGCCGGCCCCCCCTGCACCCCCCACGCTACGCCACTGCCCAGCGGTGCTCCGGGGCCAGGAAAACCCTGGAGCTGACGCAGGGAGAAGGAAGAGAGGAGAAGGAGAAGAGAGAAAGAGGAAGGAGAAGAAAGAGGGGAGCCCTGACCTTGTCGCGCCGCTGCTGCGGAAAAGAGTTAGGAGAGCACCGGGAGGACAAGGACACATGGCCAAGCCCAGGCCCTACCTGAGCCTACTCCACAGCAGCTAGCGCTCCAAGAGAGCAGGCCGGGGCCCAGAGGAAGGCCGCACGACAGAGGAGACCACAGAAGATATTTCTTATTTTTTTAAAAAAATAACTTTTAAAAAATAATTTCCCCCCCTCTTTTTTTAAAAAATGTGTCCCTGGATTCGTTGAAAAAAATCTGGTAACCTTACTTTAAAGACTTTATTATCCCTTTGGGCACACATTTTATTATGCCATAATAAATTTGTTAGGGTTAGGGGGATATCCAGTCAGTGCCTCCTAACACCCAGTCTTTGATGTTTTGCCAATTCCCGCTCCCACAGATTTGCAGTGTGTTGGTGCTGCTGGGCAGGGGTAAATGGCAAATATTGCCTTCCTCTTCCGTGAGCAGATGGGTCAAAAGTCTTTCCCTTGTGCGAGGGCAGCAGTTGGATATAGTCCTTAGTGTTTGAGGTGTCACAATATTTTATTTTTATATCAGTAGCTTACCTAACCACTACACTTCCGTGTATACAAACATGCTAGTTTCCCTAACAGCCTTAGCAAAGATTACTTGTTGGAAAGCAAACACTTGTTTCTTATTTCCTCAGACATCTAATATAATAAAGGTTGCATTCAAAGCAAGTATACTTCTAGAGTCTGTCGCTGTGTGACAGAAGAGATTTTCTTAAGCTGGGAGGCAGGAGAAAGAAGAGAGAGGCGTGATACGGAACTCAGTGCAGGAACAAATGCAGAAAACGTGTAATGATCAGCATGCATTATCCACAATGGAGACAGAAAAAAAATATTGCTATTCTGGATGGATAAGAAGACAGCATGCCATTTAGAACAGGATTTCAAAAATGTGGATCTAAATGGCAAAAGTAGTCCTGAGTTTTGTTCTGCAGAAAGTGGCAGTTGCGAGTACAGTTTTTGTGTGTGGCTCAAAGCTATATTTTTTTAAAATCAGCAAATCCATTCAGTGACAGCACAGTCTGCAGACGTAATCTGTTCTCAGCGTGTCTTCCGTCACCTCAGTGCCATATTCTGATATCTCTGAGAATTAGTATTATTTCCTAGTTTAAGATAAATAGTTTAGTCCTCAACAGCAATGGAGGAAAATCTGTAGTGTCATCTCAAAGCACACAAGGCAAGCTGGCTGCACCTATAATTGAGCTGAGCTGTAAGCTTCTTAAACAGCTCTGAACACTCTTGGCATACTATGCATTGTTGGTGCGGCTGAGGAACAGCAGAAAGGGGCATCTGTATGCTGCTATTTGCCCTTTGTCCTCAAATCAGTGGGTTAACGTAGAATAATACCTGGTTCCTCTGCTTGCTCACCTTACAGAAGGCTTCAAATGTTGAAACTTGAGGAGTTTCATCCAACTACATTGTTTACTCCAACTTCATGAAGCCCTGGGCTTGTATTGAATTATAATTGGATTACCTGTTACATGCAGTGTGTTATTAAATATTAAAATGAAGAAATTATTAAGATTGTAATGCGTGGGTTTCCTCTGGCAACTTGTGCATGGAACCAACATGAGTACAACCCAGTCTGGTCTATTTAGCAAGTATCTATAACCTTCAAAAGCTCATCTAACTAAAATGCTCCCGGATTTTCACACACATACGTAACTCTTGAGAGTGTTGAATATTTCTATTACAGCCAAACAGGGGTCCCAGCAAAATTTTATAGGCCCAGTACGCAATATATTGCTTGGGCTCTCTTCTACGCTCACAGAAGAAGACACCAAGTTGCATAAAATTTGCATACTCTTTGTGATATGCACATTTGTGCCATGTCTTGCAGGTGGCAGAGTGGGATCAGAAGTAAACAGGGACCACACACAAGTAATAATACGATAATAGACACAAAATGCCTACAGATAAAGCTTTCCCCCTAACTGTATTTCCATTCTAGAAATGCCTTACCCTGTTTAATTTCTGCCTGTCACGGGGCTGTTAAAGATTCAGGAGCTCTGCTCTCCCCTAATACTAACCTTAAGCCATGCAAACGAAACATTTGTGGAACTTGATAATACATTTTTATATAAGTGAACATCTGTAACTGTATAAATGTAATGTAACATTGACAGACAAAATGAGTTGATGAAGCGTTAGATATGAAAACACATGCAAAACTAGGAAAGCAGGCATCCCCCTCTCACCATGCTTGATAGTTAGATTCTACTCCAGATATTTAGCAGCAAAGGACAACCACAGATCAGTTTGCCAGGGCTGATAAACAACAGAAATACTCTATTTGCAGTTTCACATTTTGAACTTAATGTACTCATCATTGTTTTGCTCACTTATTGCCTTGGATCAATTGCTAATTCTCAGCTGCAAAAGGAGACTTTATGTTGTAGATGTCAAATTTGTCATCATTGTACTATAATGGAGCATGTTTTGGGGTTCTTCTTTGCAAATTAGTATAGCTCTAAGACTTCGACCAATCTTAATTTGGCCTGATTACTGCACTCCTGTACCCACTTTGATTTAGGTTGGAATAAGCTCCATTAAGCATAAAGTTACTCACTTCTGAATATACATGTATACCATTCTAATATAAGTTAACTAGGCAGTGAATTCTTAAAAGAAACAAAACGAAAGTTCAGAATCCAGTTGCTTTGCTTTATGCTGGCCCACTACCCTTTGTACCCATTACTCTTCCACCCTGGAGCCAAAATTGTCCTATCCAGCATATAGGTTTCTGATAACTCTTTAAAATATAGGCAACATAAATGATTTATGATGGCAACTATTTCTTAATGACAATTCTATTAAGATACACTCATATGGTTCCCTATGCAAAATGGTTCTATATCATAATAGAAAAATGAGAACCTGTCTTCTCCAAGGTGAGAATTGCATTATAGAAAGATATTGTATTGAAAGTATTAAAAAAATAAATTAGTTTCAGTAGAGGGGTAAATGACCTGGAAAGAAAACAAGTGATAGGGGTTTATCAGTTCAGTTTCTACAACATCCTGGCTTTAGGGGCAAGCATTCAATGAGGAGAATGCCAGATATTTCTGTGTCTGGAAAGCCTATGAGTGTATATTAACAGCATCTCTCCATTAAATTAATCCACTCGGTTTTTAACAACTGGTTTGCAGTGGAAACTCAGCATGCGCAGGTGCCCATTTATATAAACAATACCACATCAAGGGAACTCACTGACAATGGATATAACCAATGGTGATTCCTACAATCAGAATGGATAGGTAATTGCAGAAATGGCTGGCTGCACCATCTGTGGCCAGCTAATCAGTCATGCAAGTGCATGCTTATGGACAGTAGATTGGTTACACAGAGACCAGAATGTTTTCTATAAACTGTATTCAAGTGACGGAGGCAGCAGAGGAACTTGTAACTGCTTGAGTTAGTGCAGTGGTGAAGCATAGCATGGCCAATACTTCAGCATCCTCCAGTGATTGGTAGTCAGAGACCCACATGAAAAAGAACAACCAACTTCTAAGGACATTTTTGTCCCCCTCTTGAGCTGCATTGGACATGTTGAAAGGGAGGAATCTGAAGCGGACTGATAGTGTTGAATGCTACACATTAATATTATACTACAGTTCAGGACAGGAAATGGAGAATACCGATAGTGTCCTGTTACAAGCAGAAGAGAAATTTGAGCAGGGCTTTAGGATGTCAAAGAGTTCACAGCAACTTCATTCACTTTTAATTCGGAATCACAGGTTCAGCACCTACTAACAGGTAATGCATTCTGATCATCCTGATATGAAAAAATAAAAACTTCCCACACCACAGCATTCTTTAAAGGGAGCAATAATTTGATATAAGGACCAGCGTAGATACATAGCCTAACACTGTCTAAAAACCTTTGTTTTACACTTCCAGAAATAATTCGGCTGCATCAAATAGCATGTTATCATTTCTATAGCACATTTAATGTGCAAATTGTAAATTATATCTTCATTTGTTCTGTCTGTGGTGCTCTGGTTTTTGGGTGCTCTGTACTTACAACGTAGAAAACCAAAATCTCATGTAATTTGCTACATTTCATCTTCAGTTCATGTAAGATTGATTTATTCAAAAATATATTCCTACATTTGAAACCCTTTACATAACTCCATAGAAAATGAGGGATATGTGGAGTTTTTACTCACGCAAAATGTAGATGAGAAACATCAAGCAATTTAAGTCAGGAAACTTGTTGGACAGGTATTTCATTGAAGGAGAACTTGGTAGATATGAGACAGCTTCGAAGTCTGTATAGAAAGGAACATTAAAAGGTTTCTTGTTATAAAACCTCATGACTGAGCAGTATGAAAAGTCATGAAATGTCTTGTAGTTTAAATGAAATGAGAACTTTGAACCAGGTAACAAGGATCCAAGTGTGAACATTAGCCTAAAACTTCATTTTCATCTGTCCTTTTCCCTACCCAGAACCTGCCGTGAGAACAATGTGTACAAAATGTAATTATAGTGAAACCTCTTTCCTCCCCACAAGCCAATCTTCTTGTGGTTCATGCATTTTATCCCAATTAGAAAAACAGCTCTGGAGAGTTGGCACTGGGCAGGATGTCATGTGCCAAGGGTGTTTTAGAATATGGAAGACATGTTCAGAATAAAGAAGCATTTAGCTTCTTTTAAGCTTGCCTAAAGGTAAAGGTAAAGGTACCCCTGCCCGTACGGGCCAGTCTTGCCAGACTCTAGGGTTGTGCGCTCATCTCACTCTATAGGCAGGGAGCCAGCGCTGTCCGCAGACACTTCCGGGTCACGTGGCCAGCGTTTACCTTCCCGCTGGTAAGCGGTCCCTATTTATCTACTTGCACCCAAGAGTGCTTTCGAACTGCTAGGTTGGCAGGCGCTGGGACCGAACGACGGGAGCGCACCCCGCCGCGGGGATTCGAACCGCCGACCATGCAATCGGCAAGTCCTAGGCGCTGAGGTTTTACCCACAGCGCCACCCGCGTCCCTAGGAGAGGTTATATGATATGTCTGTGGTAACAATATGGACATTCAAACTGATGCTTTTGCATTGATCAGGATTCCTGAAGGTGAGTCCTAGCACAATGTTTTGTTTTTTGATTAATGCATATCTGTGGTACATCTTTAGTGTTTTTAACTGTTTAAAAATATTGTGGCCCTATGCCTCACTCTTATTTTATATATCCAAGTTGAATCATGTTGTGATTTGCAAGTCATTAGAGATAAGCACAGTACTGTTTAGGAAAGGCCCAGAATCGCCAGGTGAATGTATCTGTTTGACTCAGATACATATTTATGAGTATCCATCTCTCTCATCAAGATTCCTTGTATCTAGTTTAAGACATCTTGATATGAGTACTATCATCTTAAAATAACTGATGTTTGAATGGAAATCTCAGGGGATCTTATCTAAAATAAGTAGGCATGGAATATTTGGATAGGACTTCTGGTGTGTGGCTTTTTGGCCTTTGTCTTGTAAGTTATTTCCATGTTATTTATTTCTGTGACCCTTTAGTTACCACAGAATGAGATAACAGTATTGCTGCCTTACAAAGTAGTTCATTAACATTCCCATCAATGGGTAACTGAGGTTGAAGGTGGACTGGGGTTAGTCAATTTCCCTTTTTGCTGCATGAGCTGCACCCTAATTTGGGATCCTGACAGAAACAATTTGGTTTGGATCCAGACCATCCATTGCTAGCCCTGCTCCACCCCTGAAACAATTTGTTTTGGTGCCCTATTGGGAATGCAAGAAGGTTGTGTTGTTTCCATTCCACTGCAATTTGGTTTCTGCCAAGAACTCCATTATTCGTCTTGTTCTCTGCTATTTAATGGAAGTTACATAAGTTATGTAACTATTTACATAACTAACTTTGATTTCAAAAAAGCACAAATAAAGCTCATTAATGATACATCATCCGCAGGCATAAAAACAACAACAGTATGATGTGAACATATAGCCCATAATGTTTGCTTTGCTGATTTCCGTTCCTGACCTCAGGTGAACATGCAAACTGCAGCTTCCTTTTCCATTTTCTTTGGAATACTCTGACATCCCTCAGCCTTGGTCAGGCTATCACCAGTGGTTTTCCCACCTGTGGTAGCTTGACAACAATCTGCGCCTTCTGTCCTGGTAGAGACCTACCTTCAGCAGAGCACGGTTGAGAGAAACCTCCGCTTCATTGTTGATCCCACCTATGTAAGGCACCCATATTCACACTAATAGAGGGAACTTGCACATTGTATCTGGACTATTAAGAAAAATGATGGAGTTCTTTTTCTCATAAAATATAAATGGCTTTATTCTCATGAATCATATTCTCTACCAAGCTTAACGATATTAAAATTTTAATTTTCTTTACCGAACAGTTAAATAACTCTTTTTCCTTGAGTAATTTTCAAGATTAAATTTTAATGTATGTTGTATGAACTTGGTCCATTTATTTCCATGCAACTTTTAAAACTAAGTCCTTGGTCTTACTAAGATGGAAAGCACAACTCTACCACTTCCGATTGCAGTTGGAGTTCACATGATTCAATTCTCCATTATTATTATTATTTAAAAAACCTCTTTAGACATAGGTAACAAACTGCCAGAGGTAAGAGACATCGTCTTCCACCTGATATGCAAAGGATGTTCTCTCACATCCCTCCATCCACTATAAGAGCACCATGCAAGAACTGATGGCTAGCCTATGGTTATTTGTTATACTGATGAATTTTTCAATTATAGATAGGGAGATTTGTCTAGGTGGCAGGAGCAAAGACAGTGAGTGTGATCTTGCCCCCTACTCTGCACACATTTATTCTAATAAAAATTTTCACAATGAGGGAAATTCTGATATGGGGACATTTTCAAACACATACTTTCTGAAGATACACAGTCATGTGAGAAGCTGTAGTATCCTTCCAGTTTAATGGTGGGATTGTCTACTAAGAAGCCTGAAAAGGTGAGCAAGATTATTGGTGGCAGAAGTACACATCATGTATTGGAGGCATACCCAACAGCAACCAGTTAGCTATAATTCCATAGAAACACAATAGTGATAACTTGAGCCATGCTTCTGTTGGGATTTTTCTAATCCATAATGCTTCTGGACCATGGGGATATTCATGTAAAAATGCTCACAGTTTACGAAAATATTTGCTGTACGTTTATATATTTTTTTCATATGGCTGGAATCCGACATAGCTCTAAGTGAATGTTCCATCAGCGCAAGGATTTCTGTTTGCACCACAATATGTTCTTCCCATCTCATCTCTCCATCCCTTCCCCAGATCTGTTCTGGGCATTCTCACAACCCTCTGGAGTAGATTTTGGGGGGTTGTGGAGCACATGGAGGAGGAGAGGGAGCAAAGTCTCATTGTGCAAGCAGAAAACCTTGTGCTGATGGGACAGGTTAGTTGTATACTGCCCTATATACTGCTTAAACTAAGACAGGCTCTAAGCGGTTTTCAAAATAAGAAATATCATACAGTATGTTTGTATTATTGTCAGGGACTGTGCAGAGGAGGAATGGTGGAGACCGCCTCCCCAGCCTGACCCTTCCAGAGTAGGGGAAGACAGTTTAGATTTACAACAGGGGTTTGAGGGAGGTCACAGTTCAGAGGCAGATGAGGGGAAATAATAGGAGAGGAGGAGGAAGAGGAAGTGCCAGGGGGGCAACAGCTGATGGATGCAGTGTCTTCAGAAAGCGTTCCAGAACCCAGCGAGCCTCGAAAGTAGGAGAGCAAAAAGCTCAAAGACAGAGGGCATGTAGCAGCACCCATAGAGAAGATGATGAGGATGATGAATGAGGAAGTGGGAGAGGCAGGGGGTGGGGGTGGAGATTCACTCGGGACAATGCCATTTTCCAAGAGGCTGGGTTCTACAGCCCCTCTCTATAAATACTGAATAAAAAGTGGACAGTAATAACATTCCTTGTCTTTGTACGTTCCTGGGCAACCAGCCCTGGGAGTCTTTGGCAGCAGCCTGACAATTATATTTCTAAAACAAACCATAAAAACTCCAATAGAGTACAAAACAGAAATGCAGTTCAGTATAAAACAGTACGATTGCCCTTCAAAATAAAAAACATAGCAGCGGATTTTGAAAATATTGTAAGAGCCAGGGATCCCTTCAATCTTCAGCCTGACTCAAGATATACAACACTCACCCCACTAACATTTCACACCTAAATTCTGTCTTACATCTCCACAAATCATGCAATACTTTCTCAGCCAACGCCGTTCACTCCATTATTCTCCCATACATCTACCAATACATATGGGTTCACCACCCAACCAGTCACTCCAATATCTCCCTCATAACTAACCTGTTTTTAATTGTTCACCTTATTCACTATTCATTTGTGGTGAGGAACTAACGATTAGGCCACCTATTTACAAAGCAGTAAGGTAAATGTGTCTTAAGTTGTATCTGTTATTAGCGTTTGAGTGACTAACGTACGGAACTTCGTTACACCAACAACATCTATATGGATTTCATTTCAACATTAGATAGAGCTGTGTGTGAGAGAGAGATTCTGAATAATGCCTGAAGTAAAAAAATAAGGAAGAAAACATCACAAGTTTAATGTTTTCAAATGAATTATTTTTTCAGAATATGACTCATGTTCTTTATACATATCTTCAAATATTTCGCTAAAGTCAGTCTTCTGCAATTCTCTTTCAGCTGTTCATGGTGGACAATGGAGCAGATGATTGGAGAATAGCCATGACTTATGAGCGCATTTTCTTCATCTGCCTGGAAATCTTGGTGTGTGCTATACATCCTATCCCTGGCAACTATACATTCACGTGGACAGCTCGGCTTGCCTTTTCCTATACGCCATCTACAACAATAGCTGATGTGGATATAATTTTATCCATACCAATGTTCTTAAGACTATATCTTATTGCCAGAGTTATGCTTTTGCATAGCAAACTTTTCACTGATGCCTCATCCAGAAGCATTGGAGCACTAAATAAGATAAACTTCAATACTCGTTTTGTTATGAAGACTTTAATGACAATATGTCCGGGAACTGTACTCTTGGTTTTTAGTATCTCCTTGTGGATAATTGCTGCATGGACTGTCAGAGCTTGCGAAAGGTAAGTCTCCATTTTATTAAGATGTGCCAAGATTCTTCAGGGGGAAGCCATGTGTTTTAAATGTATGGTGTGGATGTGACCTTTATTAATGCAGCTCCTCCCCCCAGGAATGTTAGTTGTTTTGTGCTTTATGTCACTTCTGTTCCCTATAATTGCTAGCTCCTTGCCTTTGAAGCATTTTAAGGAGATTATTAAATTGTATCATTACTTTGCTATAGCATCACAGGATGCTGAGTGATATTTATTTTGCTTTCACCTAAACTGGTATTTAAGTCATCAGAATCTGCCTGTGGTTTATTTCTGGCTTACCTAGAACATTTAAGAAACTGGCTGGGAACTATTAAGAGTACAATATGTGTGTGTTTACACAGAAGTCAGTTCCACTGACGGTCTTCTGTTGGGCTTTCTACCTGGGCAAGTGTGCATAGGATTGCAGCCTTAATCTATTTTGTCATTATCATTCCAGTTTATATCTCAGGTATTTTAATTATGTTGTGATGTGGTTATTAATGTGATGATGCACATTTAAAACTGGGGAAGGATACAGGAGAACTGGGGCATCACAGATGTTGGTGAACCTCGTGTAGTTAATAGGCCTAATGTCACTGGCCTTGGTTGAATGTAGCACTAATGAGGGAAACAAACCATGGTTTACTGGGAACCAGGCAGGTCTGCTGGTTCATGCTACTCAAATTGCCCCAGTGGTTATGTATGAGCCATCACTTGTGGTTTGTTTCAGGGAAAAGAACTATGAGAACAAGCCAACAATGCACTGTTTATAGTGCAGTCCTGGACACAGCATTTATAGGATTGCACTGTAAATGTGTTTTTATACAGTATTATGTAAGCTAAACGTTGGAGTGGTGATGTACATATATCCAGATGTTCTTACCTTGCAACTTGGCTGGGAATGGGAGAGGGCTTGGACTATTGCTTCACATCCACCCAGTAATTCTATGAATTCCAGCATTCTTCTTAATAAAAATAATTAATGTAGCTTGTTATAACTGAAGCAGTCCTTGCGAGGAGGGGTGTCAGGGGCTGAACTGAGGAGGAATGGTGGGGTCTGCCCCCCACCTCCTCCTGAACCTTCCTGAGAAGAGGAGGACAGTATAGATTTAGAACAGCGGTTTGCAGAAGGGCATAGTTCAGAGGCTGCCGGGGGCAGAAGCTGGGAAATACTGGAAGAGGAACAACAGGAAGAAGAAGAAGCACCAGGGGAGAGACAGCTGACAGACTCAGTGTCCTTGGAAAGCATTCCTGACCCCCTCTGTTCCAGGACCTGGCGGGCATTAAGGGTGATAGAACAGAAAGCTCAGAGGCAGAAAGCTCAGCTTATCCGCTGCATGGATGACATAGAATAGGAGAGATGGAAGGGGTGGAACCTTACTCAGAGCAACACCATTATCTAGGGGAGACTGCTTTCCTTCGTCTCTCTCTGTGCATAGTGAATAAATAATTTGATAAGAAATTCTTCTTGTTTATTTGCTTCTTGGCTGCCACCATGGGAGGGAGCGGATTCCTTGAAGCCTGACAGGGGAGGACTAAGCTCCCATGTTCCAAAGAGGAATTGCATAATGGGTGTGGTGGATTTCTCATTGTAAATATTATGAATATTTCTCATATGTATATATATATAAATCTTAAATGCTACTTTTAAAAAACATGATACTTGTTTCCTCGGATTAATTGGAGCTGCACGCCCAATTTCCTGCACACCATGCTGCAAATGTTCCCCTAAAGCTGTAAGCCTCACCAAAAAAAAAAAAAAAGGGCTGTGCTGAATCGCTGACATTTGCTTTGGCTTCAAGTTACTTATTAGCCAAGTTTTAAAATACAGTGGTGCCCCGCAAGACGAATGCCTCGCAAGACGGAAAACCCGCTAGACGAAAGGGTTTTCCGTTTTGGAGGTGCTTCGCAGGACGAATTTCCTATGGGCTTGCTTCGCAAGACGAAAACGTCTTGCGAGTTCCTGTGATTTTTTTTCGCTCCCCACCCCCTTTTTCTAAGGCACTAAGCTGCTAATAGCCTTTTAGCAGCCAATCCGCTAATCCCTTAAGCCTTTAATAGCCGCTAATAGCCGCTAATAGCGCTAATCCGCTAATCCGCTAATAGGGTTGCTTCGCAAAACAAAAAAACCGCTAGACGAAGAGACTCGCGGAACGGATTCTTTTCGTCTTGCGAGGCACCACTGTATAGTAAAATTAAATAGGAAACCTTTACAGGAGAGAAGATTGGGCTTGCCTGTAATCAAAATATTTCTTAATGTTTTACTAGAAGCAAATGGGGAAACATGCCCATTTCATTCCTCTCTTTCCCCTGCTGAAAAAGGCTTCCAATACAGGAAGAGAAAATGTTAACAGGAACAGGTCAGACAGGAATACGTGTGGGAATGACGCTGGTCAGCAGGCCAGTTGGCTGTTAATTGATTTGGCTCACAAAGGGTGATTGCCGGATACTGTTAAGGCTCAAACAAAAGATAATTATCTTTTTATTTCAGTTACCAAAGGTTAAGGAGAATGTAAAGTTGTGTTGAAAATGTCACTGGAGTGTCGTGACCCAGTTACCATGGTTACAATGCTCATGTGGCTTTGGTTGGCCCTCATGCATGTTCACTTCATCGAAACTGGCCCTCTTTGAAAAAAGTTTGAGCACCCCTGAAATACACTATTTCCTCCCTACAAGAGGACTCTATGTAACAACTTCCAATTTTGCATTGGAAAGTTTAAACAAACTACTTGTGCCATCATGTATATGTTACAAGTTGATTCCCCACTTGTCAGTAAAAGTTCTCTTAACGCCAAATCCTTCCATCTTGAACCTGAGGCCTTCTGCATGTAATGCAGTGGCTGGGCCATTGATCCTTCCTTGAAGGTCCGGAAGCCATCATCATCATGTACTCCAGGAAATTCATATGGACCTCTCTCTGCTGGTCATTTGGAAAACTCTAAAGGCATTTTCTTTTTTAAAAACCCCAGTTTCCACTTGGGTTTTTTTGTGATTGATTGTTATATTTAAGAACAGTTTTATCTGTTAGTGTTCTTTTAATGTTATTTATTTTTTACTATCCTTTTATATTTTTAATTTTAGGGTTGTATCCAATGGGATTTCTCTATGTTCTCCTTTCACCACCCCAAAATCTGCTCTGGGGGTGGAGTTCCCCAACCTTCTAGGGCAGATTTTGAGGAGGAGGTGGCTACAGGGGAGAAATGGGTGGACGCTCCGTTGACCAGAGCAAGATGGCACCAAGGGATACAACCCCTTAACGTTGCTTCCATTTGTTGTAACTTGCCTTGCCAAAAAAGATGGGCTAGAAATACATTATTTATTTACTTATCCATTATTAATGTATTAGCTCCGTAAAGTACCGAATATGTTATTTGTGTTGCAGTGGATGAAACACACACGCCCTTCCCTGCAGCATTGCAACTTCTATAAAACAACAGCAGGACACTAAAGGAAAGCGAGTTGGAGGGCAAAATGCAAACTTTGCATTAAAATCATAGAAAGAGAATGCAGAGAAAATACTGAGTTGAAACCATAACCTGCCCAACCTTTGTGAAATCATTGAAACTGAAATATTACTCATGAACAGATTTCTTCTTCAGTGATGTAAAAGTAGTCATAAAAAATTAATTAACAATGGTGATCAAGGACTGCCCATTATCACTTTGATTTGTTAGCATACCAATGCAGGGAGCGGTCAAATAATTTATTGTCGTTCCATCTTTCCTGCCAGATGCTGAAATGTCAATGTTAATTGGCTGAAAGCCTAATTTGTATTGCTGTTTAAATGTTTGCACTTTAAAAAAGGTGTTCATAATTAAGGATGGGTACAATTATTTTTAAAACAATATTTTATATCTAAGTAGTGGGGGGAAAGAAAACATACAGTAACGATCAAAGACATTGGCACACAAAACAACAGCAAAGTAGAAATAGAAACTCATTAGTGAAGCTCTGCCCTTGAATAAACACAGAATTAAGTGTTCTCAGTCCCACTGAAATCAATGGACTTAAACATTCTTAGCTCTGTATTGGATTCTGAACTGGAAAAGAAATAAACTGATAGTACAGATCTTGAATTAAATTCTTAAAAAACAACAACACACTAATTCTAGGCCCTGAGAAGTTCGTCTTTTTTATGTGGTTGGCTGTGTATTGTTTTTGTGTGCAGTGTGTCTCCATCAAGTCTTTAAGGCATTTGGGTTTTGCAACTTTCATTAATGCAAAGAGTTTTACACTTGCTTGTCATGTTCTGCAAATGAACCTGTCACTGAGCCGCAGAACTTCAAAAGTGAGCAAGTAACTATATTGTAAAATACTGAACTCGTGACTGGCACGCACTTGCTCCAGCAAATGTTTATGCACATTTTTATATCATATATCTGTTTATGACTTAAGATTGTATTGCCTCGGCTTCCTGGAATCAGTTGTTGTAGCCACGGTGCATCCACCCAAGATGATCTGCAGCATAGCAGAACAATGGATGGAAATGAAACACTGGATCTAAGTGAAGTTGATAGTTGCTGCAATTGCTTCTCTTCCTTCTGCACCCTGACAGCAGTGGTGTTGATACAGCATCTTTTCGGGCCACAGTCTACCACATTTTAATGCTCCTCATCTTGGTATCACTTTGATGCTGTAGGGAGAAGGGTCCTCTAAAAGGAAGCACAGCAGCCATGGCTTAGTATTTTCAACCAAAATTTTACATCAGCCTGAAGTTATGCAGGCATCTAAAGATAGCAATTCATTGGCCTGGCACAGTCATACCAGATATGATGGAATCATTAGGGGTGGAAGTATCTGTCAATTTCAGTTTCTTCAGGGCTTTTTTGTTTTGTTTTCCCAATGTTAAATTTAGCTCTCCACATTTTGCCGCAATTTACAATTTCCCCCTTTGTAATATAAGCCTCAAGAAAACTCAGTGTCATCTTGGCATCCATTTTTCCAAATATACACATTTTATACGCACTTTTGACTAACGTACACATATTTGTAACAAATTTCCCCATTTATAATACATTTCTGTGTTATTTTCACTAATACCTTCATTTTAATGCACACTTTCCTCCCTAATATGTGCGTTTTTTATAAACATTGGTAGGAGAACCTCATTGCAAAATTCAGATGTGTTCAAATTCTGAAAGATAACTTTGTTGTGGTTTGGATATTCTTTTGGGAGTGCAAATTTGCAGATTAGGTTTTGAATGCACACTGAATCCATTTTTTTCTTCCATCCCTGGGGCCAGCTGTGTTTGTTCTTGACATGTCTCATTCCAAAACAGGTCGGGGTGAGATTACTATCTACCTTTCAGAAGTCCCATAGCTTAGTGGTAGAGCATCTTCTTTGCATGCAGAAGGTCCCAGGTTCAAACCCCAGCAACTCGAGGAAGGTTTGGGAATGTCCACAGCCTGAAACCCTGGAGAGCCACCAGTCAACCCTAGTCAGTATAGACAATAATAATGAGCTAGATAGGCCAATGATCTGACTTGGTACTGAGCTTTGTATGTTCCTATGAGAATACAGGTAATAATAACTGACTCTTTACCCTACCTCACCTTCTCCATCATTTCAGGCTTTTTTGTCCCAAGCTAACTATTGGGTGGGATGCGGGTTGTGCTGTGGGTTAAACCACAGAGCCTAGCACTTGCCAATCAGAAGGTCGGTGGTTCGAATCCCTGTAACAGAGTGAGCTCCCGTTCCTCGGTCCCTGCTCCTGCCAACCTAGCAGTTCGAAAGCACGTCAAAGTGCAAGTAGATAAATAGGTACCACTCCGGCGGGAAGGTAAACGGCATTTCCATGCGCTGCTCTGGTTCGCCAGAAGCGGCTTAGTCATGCTGGCCACATGACCCGGAAGCTGTACGCCAGCTCCCTTGGCCAATAAAGTGAGCTGAGCGCCGCAAACCCAGAGTCGGTCATGACTGGACCTAATGGTCAGGGGTCCCTTTACCTTTAACTGTTGGGTAACTGGCTGTGATTTGAGCTTGGGAGAGAAATGCTTGAATGATGAAGCCTGGGATGGGGGTCAGCTCATTGCACATGTGCATTCTTTTTTTTGGTGTGAAAAGTAGATCCCACTGCTTACCCTCTTTTAGGCATTAACATGGATGATCTATGACTAAATAAACATGGATTCCACCATCACATCCAGTTGAGTTCTCAATAAAGGACATTCTTTTTAAAGAAAAGCATAGCATTTTCTACAATATTGTTGGGAAACAGCAACGGTTATGTTGTTCTGGGAATCAATCAGCATAAAAATTTAGAAAGACATAAACCACTGTTCTAGAACCATATGGCCAAGCATTCATAATTTAGAGCAAAAGGAAGCAGTAATATCCAAAGCATAACTCTGTTCCCATGACTGCAATTTGTTTTGGCTGGCTTTTGATGTTGAATTTTAGCTTGTTGTGACCCACCTTGGGATCTGCTAGTGAATTGTGGGCAATAAGTTGAATATCATCATCTCCATTGTCATCAACAGAGATTGTATACAATCATAAAGGATCTACTGTATACAGCAGAAGAGTCATCTGAAGCCATTCTTGGTGGATAATCAAAGCTAGTTATGGTAGTGTCAGGGAACTGCCATCGGAGCGGGAGGCGGAGAGGAGGCTCCAGAAGGATGGTGGAGAGGGTACCAGTAGGAGAGAGGCAGCCCATCCGCTGGGGAAGGAAATCAGCGTAACACCAGTGGAGAAGGGGGGCAGATGGGGGAATCGGAGAGGTGGCTCCAGGACTCCTCGCCGGAGACCAGCGGAGAAAGTACGGGTACTCCGCTGCCCACACCCACCTTGCGCAGAAAACTTCCGCGCAGGCAAAGGGGGAGGAGACTGGGTGTCAAACAGCTTCTATGTTGGAAGAGGTTTAAGAAACGCCCACTGTCGGATTCTGCCAGCGACTGAGGCAGCCACGGAACTTGAGGCTGTCCAGACAGAAAGGGTTCAACCAGGCAACCTAGCCAGGAGTAACGGCAACCCCTAGAACCATTACAGGTAGCAAACAATTTTCTGGAGTGAGTGACTTACTAGATCTTGGTAGGTTCTATTTGTGTATCACAACTCGTACAATTGTGTGTGTTTCTCAGAAAGTAGAGCCTATACATAACCCAGTCTGGATGACTGCCACCCATCTCTTGACAATGCATTTTGAGCCCAAGCTCAGCAAAATATTAGAGCTGTGAAACCTGGGCATATTGCATTACTTTGAAAACATTGCATAAGCTGGTCCGGAACTTACTGTTTTTTTTTTAAGGTATAGTTGAAGATGCCACTCTTTCCTTGCAAATCTGTCCTCTCGCTTCCCAGGCTCTCCATGGGTTCCCCTGCATCTTCCTGCCACATTGTAAAAAAAAAGAAGAAAATGTATGAACCTCTAACTAAAACTGCTACTTTTTTTCATGGCCCCAAAGTGGCTTGATGAACGATGTTGATCTTCACATGCTGGAAGGTACACGGGTAACTGTTGCCTGTTACCTAGCTTTTATGCAAGTACAGCGGTACCTCGGGTTACAGACGCTTCAGGTTACATACGCTTCAAGTTACAGACTCCGCTAACCCAGAAATAGTAGAATCATAGAATCATAGAGTTGGAAGAGACCACAAGGGCCATCGAGTCCAACCCCCTGCCAAGCAGGAAACACCATCAGAGCACTCCTGACATATGGTTGTCAAGCCTCTGCTTAAAGACCGCCAAAGAAGGAGACTCCACCACACTCCTTGGTAGCAAATTCCACTGTCGAACAGCTCTTACTGTTAGGAAGTTCTTCCTAATGTTTAGGTGGAATCTTCTTTCTTGTAGTTTGGATCCATTGCTCCGTGTCCGCTTCTCTGGAGCAGCAGAAAACAACCTTTCTCCCTCCTCTATGTGACATCCTTTTATATATTTGAACATGGCTATCATATCACCCCTTAACCTCCTCTTCTCCAGGCTAAACATGCCCAGCTCCCTTAGCCGTTCCTCATAAGTCATCGTTTCCAGGCCTTTGACCATTTTGGTTGCCCTCCTCTGGACACATTCCAGTTTGTCAGTGTCCTTCTTGAACTGTGGTGCCCAGAACTGGACACAGTACTCCAGGTGAGGTCTGACCAGAGCAGAATACAGTGGCACTATTACTTCCCTTGATCTAGATGCTATACTCCTATTGATGCAGCCCAGAATTGCATTGGGTTAAGAACTTTGCTTCAGGATAAGAACAGAAATCGTGCTCCAGCGGCGCAGCAGCAGCAGGAGGCCCCATTAGCTAAAGTGGTGCTTCAGGTTAAGAACAGTTTCAGGTAAAGAACAGACCTCCGGAACAAATTAAGTACTTAACCCGAGGTACCACTGTATGTTTAGGAGGAAATTGGGGGTGGAGCAGGAGAAACTATGGCCAAGCCATTTGTTTCTGATCAATTTATTTATTTTATTTATTTATAATCGTACTTCACCAAATGCTCCCAGGGCGAGTTACAAAAATATCTTAATTAAAGCAAGTACAATGTACATCAGTATCATAAAGTGACACTACAACTATTTCAAAAACTATTTTTTTAGCTTCTGAAGGAGTATGTCTTGCATCTAGATTGCCTGGGCAAAACCCCTCTCATTTTATTGCATTTAGAGGCGACGTGTTTTGCTCCGTGATAAAGGGTAGAAGGAAGAGTTATAAGAGGCAAGCTTCAAAGCATAGTGAAAGGCTAGCTGAACATCTGAACATAAGGTTAATGGGAGTCATGTGGCTAAAAGCCCATTCCACGCTTTTGCAAATGTAGACTACTTCATGTATTCAGACTTCGGCTGATAAGAGACTTTTGAAAGACCATAGCAACCCATTAACTTTCATAACTTAAAAAGACTGAGATAGTTAAAGAAGCTTTGTATATTGCAAAAAGCAATACTTTCTCTCCTACCCATAGGGATAGGCGAAACCTGCCTGTACTGCTTCGGAATACTTTTTGACTTTTTTTTTAGCTGGGTTTCCAGATTGTCCTGGACTTCAGTAGCAACTCAGCCAAGCACCCAAATGAAATAAGTTATGTCATCCATCTACAGCAACCCCAGATAAATTGTTCTCTAAATAAAAATGTTTTGGCTTGTCCCCATCTCCTAAAAATGAGCTCCATTGGCCTCACCAATATATTGACAGAAGTAAACACTCTGGTAGTGCCATCGTTTATTTGGTGCTAAAAACTGTGGCATTAATTCTGTCGCCTCATCTCCTCACGCAGAAGCACTGGACACATGATGTGTGGCAGTTCTAAAAGGCAGCCATCCAAACCCTGAATTATTTTTGCTTTCCAACACTGACATCTGCTTCAAAGCAGATTGCAGAGGTTGTCTTTCCTGGTCTCTCAGCTAGTTGCTTATCTAGCAAGACTGGTGACTGCAGACCTGCTGACATAATTAGTTTGTCACATATGCTTATTACGAAGAGATTTATACTATGAATGTCTTTTAATCCTCCCCCCCCCCCACCGCCCTGTTTAGACAAGAGTGCAATAATCTACGTGGAAAGGTTGGCCTTGTAATAACATAATTCATATTCATACATAAATGGTCAGGCCAGCAATGAAACATTCAGGTGTGGTGAACAGTTTGCAACACATCCCTTGGAGTGTAGATAGCAAGAATGGCTCAGCAATTGGAGTCAGAACTATTTCTAGCTCATCCTTAATGTTTGGCTGTAACACAATATAAGCAACACAACATAACATATACAGTGTCTAAAACAAAGGATTCTTCTATATATTATAATCCTGCTTAATTTGAGATTATGGGCAGTTTGGGGATGTGCACTAAGCATGCACTAAGAAATGGAGGCAGTGAGAGATTTTACTTTCTTGGGCTCCATGATCACTGTAGATGGTGACAGCAGCCACGAAATTAAAAGACGCCTGCTTCTTGGGAGAAAAGCAATGACAAACCTAGACAGCATCTTAAAAAGCAGAGACATCACCTTGCCGACAAAGGTCCGTATAGTAAAAGCTATGGTTTTCCCAGTAGTGATGTATGGACATGAGAGCTGGACCATAAAGAAGGCTGATCGCCGAAGAATTGATGCTTTTGAATTATGGTGCTGGAGGAGACTCTTGAGAGTCCCATGGACTGCAAGAAGATCAAACCTATCCATTCTTAAGGAAATCAGCCCTGAGTATTACTGGAAGGACAGATCGTGAAGCTGAGGCTCCAATACTTTGGCCACCTCATGAGAAGAGAAGGCTCCCTCGAAAAGACCCTGATGTTGAGAAAGATGGAGGGCACAAGGAGAAGGGGACGACAGAGGACGAGATGGTTGGATAGTGTTCTCGAAGCTACCAGCATGAGTTTGACCAAACTGCGGGAGGCAGTGGAAGACAGGAGTGCCTGGCGTGCTCTGGTCCATGGGGTCATGAAGAGTCGGACACGACTAAATGACTAAACAACAACAACAAGGACTGCCAGCTGATTCTAATAAATTGGGTATTATGCTGCTCTTTGGAGGGTGCATGTATACAGGGTGAGTCGGACACGACTAAACGACTAAACAACAACAACTAAGCACATTCAGTCTGCACTGGGACATTATTGCTTTCCTCCCCTGTTTTTTTTTTGGGGGGGGGCGTTGCTGGTGGTCAAGCAAACATGATTGTGTTCAATCTTAACTATAGTAAGAAAAACAACTAGGATTTCTCCTGGCATCTCTTCCTTCCATCTCTAGGGATTTTAAAAAGTAGATTTACAGTATGAACCAGGAAATAACTTACCCGCACCATGAGATAGTTTTACTACCTTTTTTTTATACATCTATGCCCCTCTTCATTCATCCTCCTTTCTCAGCTATTTCATTCCCCTCCCATCTAGTCCCCCCCCCCCTTTAACTGTTTTTATTTATTTTCATGATACGGAAGAATTTTTTTGAGAAAACAATGGTTGCAGCAGTAAACAACAAATAACTTGTCCTGATAAAATTGCAGACTTTATCATGGCATATGTTAGAGTTTCATTTCATTACTCTACTCCCATCCAGTTTTTACATTTCCCTCCCTCTCAAGTCAGACAGTGTTCTATGGCTATTGAGTTCTCATTGGATTGTGTTGGATTCTCTTTTCTCTTAAGGGCTTCCTCCCTCCTCTATTTTCCCCTTTTCTTTTTACTCTTGCAAAACTTTGGATTATGCACGTCTTTTGACACCTCCTTGGGCATGGGTAGCGCCATTTTACACATTTGCATGTGAAGTCTTGAATCAGAAACGGAGAGAATGATGGAAATGAATGTAAACCCTATGCTGACCGGTAGTGTTGCTTTCAACAGCTTTTGTTTGGCCACCAAAAAAATAATAATGTTTGGAACCTCAGATCAGGATTCATGATGACCGATATAATGGCACTAAGTACATTCATTTTAGCCGCATAACTTTACGGCCCCAAAACACTGGATGCTGATTTCAGCAGTCATTGCAAACAATTACAAAGTGATTCCGATTCAAATAATAGAAGTATTACAAGGTTAGAGAGATGAACCAATTACTATATCCAAAGCAAAATGAAGTATACAGTATGCATGCTTCTGAAAAGTGCCAATTATAACAATTTGGCTGTGTTGCTGAATTGCTTCTCACCAGCTCTCAAACGGTTCTCTCTGGAAAAACGCATGGAGAGCAGCCACGGATAATGGAAGGAGGCTGCGCTTGCAACCGCCTGACAATCTTTTCACAATCTCAGATAGTAGCTCACAAACAGATGTTCACCTAGCCATAGTCCTTGACAGACTTTATACCCATGCAGAGTCCTCTAATAAGACTATGCATCCGCAAAGCCTGGTGATGCAAACCTTGGTGTCAGGATTGTGGGGCAGCTAATATAATCCTTTGCCACCTTGCACCTCACTCGTAGCTCTTCGGTGGCAGAGGAAGGGAGGGGAAGGCTGCATCCTCCTACACTAACTTCAGTGCCAGCTCTTAAAGATAAAAAGGCATTGCTTCTGGGCATTAATTCACGGGCAATAACAAATTGAAGAATAGGTTTAAATACAAGCATATTTAGAACCTTTAACATGAGAACAGTAAGATGAATTGCCTTTTTCAAGGTTGCATTTTGCTTCGGGCTTCAAACTTTATGTGGGAAAAGAATCATAGAATCATAGAATCATAGAGTTGGAAGAGACCACAAGGGCCATCGAGTCCAACCCCCTGCCAAGCAGGAAACACCATCAGAGCACTCCTGACATATGGTTGTCAAGCCTCTGCTTAAAGACCTCCAAAGAAGGAGACTCCACCACACTCCTTGGCAGCAAATTCCACCGTCGAAGAGCTCTTACTGTCAGGAAGTTCTTCCTCATGTTTAGGTGGAATCTTCTTTCTTGTAGTTTGGATCCATTGCTCCGTGTCCGCTTCTCTGGAGCAGCAGAAAACAACCTTTCTCCCTCCTCTATGTGACATCCTTTTATATATTTGAACATGGCTATCATATCACCCCTTAACCTCCTCTTCTCCAGGCTAAACATGCCCAGCTCCCTTAGCCATTCCTCATAAGGCATCGTTTCCAGGCCTTTGACCATTTTGGTTGCCCTCCTCTGGACACGTTCCAGTTTGTCAGTGTCCTTCTTGAACTGTGGTGCCCAGAACTGGACACAGTACTCCAGGTGAGGTCTGACCAGAGCAGAATACAGACTGTTCCTGCATTCCCATAGTTCCATTTTTACACTGCTATTCCTTTAATGAACTCATGGGTGTGCCCCCCCCCCCATTTTCACAACAACCCTGCGAGGTAGGTTGAGGGGAGAGAGACTGAGCCAAGGTCACACCACAAACTTCATTGCTGAGTGAAGGTCTACCTTGACTGAACCTCCCTGTTCCTAATCTGACACCCCAAACACCCAGTGCACCATACTGAACTATGACTAGCAGCTTATTTCAAAAGTGCAATGGGTTGTGTATGCTGATCAGGAAGATGAAACAAAATTCTCCTGCTGAGATATTTAATTGGCTTTTAAGATTGCGATTTAAACGTTTTTCCATTTTATTAGCAACAGTATATGATTGCAACAGACAGATAATGGTTTCTACATCCAAACGTTATGCTGAATTAAAGATGGGAAAATGTGGCCATTCTATCAAAAAGTGGAAATGGTTTGAGGGAGTGGAAAGATAAAGCAGGGAATAATTTATTTAAAGATGCTTGAGGGAAATTGGGGGGGGGGGGAGTGGACCTTTTCTCTTTACAGAGTCATGAGGTCATTTAGTTTGATGATTCTGCCCTCTTGGAATGGAAAAAAAATATTTTTATTCAAACTGTCTAGAGGGGGTCAGTATCTTCTTCTCCTCTGAACAGAAAGACAGAATTTATCTAGACACTTTATGTCCCCATGTTTCCCAAGCAGTACTCCCCGTCACAAAGTGACAGTAGACCACCAGCAGTGGCAGTCTGAAGGGGAACTTGAAGATTGCCCTGGTAGCTCACCTCAGAGAAGAAATTCATGTTCATCCTTATTTAAACAAAAGTCTCTATCATTTTCTACTTAAACTTCAGGGTCTCCTGGACTTGGAGACTTCACCTGGCACTCTTACCAGCACCACAGTTCCCTGGTGAATTGAAGCAAGAGTTTTGTTTACTCTGGCCAAAATCTCCTTCACATTCTAGACATATAAAGCCTTGAATTGGGTGTATCTCTTTCCAGAGAGATAACAAACCTTAGCAGAACCGGCAGGGTGAGATGTTCCCTATCTTCTTGACTAACTGTACTGGCAAACTTTGGGAATGATAGATACCTTAAAAACACTTTCACGACTGAGATTCTTTCCAGTACAACCATCTTTCCAGATATTCTCTCACTGGCACTAGGACCTTTTCTTTATACAGGAACTTTAGTCTTTTGTTCTCTGCAGATTTCAAGCCCGACACTCTTGGGGGAAAAGGCAGCTTTATTTTTCAGTATTCTGCATATACAAACCAGTACGGATATGTCATCACGCCCACACATAAGAAAATTACCATCTGGCTTCCCAACTTTGTGTTAAGGAATTTACTTTGCTAGTGTTTCAAAACCAAAGGCAAGCATCCCTTGAAATTCTTACTCTCAAGGTGATCATCCTGGTAGCATTAATGTCAGCCAAGTGGGTGGCTGTATTTGTTTGCTTTCATACTAAGGTAGTTCAACTCCTTCATTTCTGTTTTATTCCTAAGATGAACACTATACAGTGATACTTCGGGTTAAGTACTTAATTCGTTCTGGAGGTCCATACTTAACCTGAAACTGTTCTTAACCTGAAGCACCACTTTAGGTAATGGGGCCTCCTGCTGCTGCCACGCTGCCGGAGCATGATTTCTGTTCTCATTCAGAAGCAGAGTTCTTAACCTGAAGCACTATTTCGGGGTTAGAGGAGTTTTTAACCTGAAGCGTATGTAACCTGAAGCGTATGTAACCCGAGGTACCACTGTATTTCATTGGGCCCAGGAACTGGTTTTACATTCCACCCAGTGAATGGGAAATGAACATGTCTATGCTGCATTGCAACTACCCACCACTTCTAGTAAGTGGAACTTCTGTTATCAGAAGAGGAGGGCTCCTGTAGAAAGTCCCACCTTCCCGCTCGCCATCATACCCTCCAACATCCGGCTGATCCAAATTGGGATGCTCAGGTTTTTTTGATCCCAAGCTCTCTCAGGAGCCAACTGACTCATGCCAGACCTTTTGGTCCAGCGCTCTGGCACAAGCCAGCAAACTCATGCCAGAGCACTGGACCATTCTGGGATCTAATCAGAATTCCAGGATGTTCAGAGCCAGTGTGGTGTAGTGGTTAAGAGCGGTAGACTCCTAATCTGGGGAACCGGGTTTGCGTCTCCGCTCCTCCACATGCAGCTGCTGGGTGACCTTGGGCCAGTCACACTTCTTTGAAGTCTCTCAGCCCCATTCACCCCACAGAGTGTTTGTTGTGGGGGAGGAAGGGAAAGAAGAATGTTAGCCACTTTGAGACTCCTTGAAGGGAGTGAAAGGCGGGATATCAAATCCAAACTCTTCTTCTTCTTCTAAATTGGAATGGTTGAGTAGCATGGAAGATGAGAAGCTGTAGTAGCGGGTGGACAGGACACCTGCCTGCTTCCTTCTGTCAGTGGTGCTGGTGATAGAATGGAGAACATAAAGGAAATAAACTCTTTCTTCCCTTTGTCATCATCCTAGCTCTGCACTAAGAAAGCCTGAACAGTATGGGACATGAAGTAGAGAAAGGACTTTCTTCCCTTCATGTCTCTTGTCACAAGAAGGAAGCCTGCATAGGGCACATGTGTTCTCCCTCACCCTCTGCCAGCACAACTGGCACTGAGAGAAGTCTGCAAGAGAGGTGGGTGGCAGTGCAGACTTCCTCCACCCCATGGCAATATGTAGATCCAGTACTGCACTGCAGATGTAGATATTGCTATTGAATTGACTTGTGCCAGATGTTTTTTCTGGTGAAGAAGAGATGGGCCTGGTACAAGTGTACCAACCTCTCGACCTATTAAAAATAATAATTACTGTATTTTTTGCTCTATAAGACTCACTTTTCCCCTCCTAAAACGTAAGGGGAAATGTGTGTGGGTTTTATGGAGCGAATGTAGGCTGCGCATCTATCCCAGAAGCCAGAACAGCAAGAGGGATTGCTGCTTTCACTGCACAGCGATCCCTCTTGCTGTTCTGGCTTCTGAGATTCAGAATATTTTTTTTCTTATTTTCCTCCTCTAAAATCTAGGTGCATCTTGTTGTCTGGTGCGTCTTATAGAGCGAAAAATATGGTAACAATGGCAGGCTCTGGGTGTGAGGGTTCTGTTGGTTAAATGTCATTGTTGTTGTCCTCTTCCTGTACCTCCTATGTCGATGGGTTCCCTGACCATGGGCTTAGCTGGTGGCTGTGGGTAGCTACATGTGGTCATTTTACATTTTCTGCAGTGCCCAATGTAGCATAGCTCCAGTGCATTGTGGGAAATCTGCCTCTTGCAGCTGGCACAAGGGAAGCATCAGCGCTGCCAGGTTCTGCTAAGATACAGAGAGCCAGCAGCTATTTGAATGTGCTGAATATTGTCACCAGACCTGGCCCCAGACGCCATTTTTATATGTCAACAGGAAGTAAATGTTCTCCTCAGTGGATTCTTCTGTTGGCATGCATGGGGCATTCCTGTGCAATGAAGTGAATGGGAAAGACCATCTCTGGGAGCCCTGCAGTATTTCAGATTCATTCCATACTAGAGCTTGCACTTCTTAATACCATGAATTAGGGGTTTCTTATCAATAGTGGAAACAAATGCATTAATTGTCACCATCAAATCAACCGTTTGATACAGTCTGGCACATTTTCAGATTACTTGTTTGTAAACAGTGTTCTTCGTCTAGCAAATATTCAGCAACACTTCTCTAACTGGTTTTAGCAGTCTGAACTGTTAAAAGCAGAAACGTAAACAAAGTGTTTCCTCATTCCAATAAAGAGAAAGGGGGAAATCATTGCAGAAGTTGGTTAGAACAGAAAAATGCTTCATGAAACAGCCACTGGAGTAAAAATAAATGTTTCTATTTTCTTAAAGTGATTTAAAAACAACAACACCTGACTACTAATTGACAATCTGGTAAAATGCATTAACAGGCTATACATGTTTTGCAAGATGGCAGAAGCAATCCTCCTCCAATAAATGGATGTGCTGTGTCTCTGCTTGAAATGAATATGTCCCCGATTAAGATCCATGCCCAAAATGCAATAAAAAAAGTTTTCTGCACCTGTCTTTGATCCATTTTTGCAATATTTGATACTTTTAATGTGCATTCTTTAGGTCATTTATCCTCAAAATAAATCTATTATTCTCTGTTGATGGGGAACAGAACAGTGAATTTAAGGCTGAGGTACTGAGGAACTTGCCTTAATGCCTTTTTCATATTCACATGTCAGCAGACATTATGACTGGACCAAATCGACACTTGTTTCATACACCTTTGAATGGGCTGTGTTGTTTCAGCTAGTTTTTTTGGAGGCGATTTAAAATTCCTTGGCTGGAAGAGAATAGTAGCAGTTGCCATTTTGGTACCTCCAGAAAGCCCTGTTCTAATCTGCTTTTTGAATTTTGGGCGATTCAAAATGGCTACTTCATAAAATGTGGCTTCCTCCTTTGCCACTTGCTGGGGGCTGCCTTTATAGTGGACAACAGTTGCAATCTACATAGAAACACACACTTTCACAAAGTGAGCAGATTGTTCTACCAGCAGCTCAGGTTTTTTTTGGAGAGGTGCAATATTAACCACCACCCGCTGACCATGCTGCATGTAAGTCATGTTCAGCATAAGTTCTGCAAGTGTGTGAATATACATGGTACACCTGCATCAGCATGACCAGATACCTTCATCTGCCCCAGCTGCAACAAAACATGTCTCTCCCGTATCAGTCTTTATAGCCAAAGGAGTCTGTAATGTAAGTTCAGCACATGCAGAAGAAATTACATGCAGTGGCGTAGCGTGGGTTGTCAGCACCCGGGGCAAGGCAAGTAATTTGCGCCCCCTAACCCGGGGCAAGGCAAGTAATTTGCGCCCCCTAACCCGGGGCAAGTAATTTGCACCCCCCCACTGCACTGTCCCTCCCCCAGGTAGTCCCTCACTCTCTCTCCGCACCGCACGCCTGGCACCCTCCCCTCCACAGTGGGCGGCGACCCGGCGGCTCGGATCGGATTCGCACAGCCAGCACTGCAGTGAGAGAGCCAGGTAGGGGCAGAGAGCTGCGAGTGTGAGCGCCCCCCCCAGATGTTGCGCCCGGTGCGGCCGGCCCCCCCTGCACCCCCCACCCTACGCCACTGATTACATGGGCTCAAGGTAAAATGGAACTTTCTTCTAGCCCTGACCTCAACATCTTCATGTTAAGATCAGATACCTGCAGCAAGGCAGCCTACACATGTAGACCTCAACATCCAAAGGCTTCCACACATTCTGGTTATGGGTTCCAGGTTTCTGGTTATGGGTTTCAAGCTCGACATGAGTCAACAGTGTGAGGCAGCAGCAAAAGAAAGCTAATGCTGTTCCATGCTGCATCAACAGAAGTATAGTGTTCTGATCAGAGGACGTAATAGTACCACTCTATTCTTCTTTGTGTTCGCTTCTGGGCGCCACAATTTAAGAAGGCTATTGAGAAGCTGGGATGTGTGCAGAGGAGAGCGACCAACATGATCAAGGGTCTGGAAGCCAAGCCTTATGAGGAACGGTTGAAGGAGCTGGGTATGTTTAGCCTGGAAAAGAAGAGGAAGAAGAAGAAGAAGAAGAAGAAGAAGAGTTTGGATTTGATATCCCGCCTTTCACTCCCTTTAAGGAGTCTCAAAGCGGCTAACATTCTCCTTTCCCTTCCTCCCCCACAACAAACACTCTGTGAGGTGAGTGGGGCTGAGAGACTTCAAGGAAGTGTGACTGGCCCAAGGTCACCCAGCAGCTGCATGTGGAGGAGCGGGGAAGCGAACCCGGTTCACCAGATTACAAGACTACCGCTCTCAACCACTACACCACACTGGCTCTCAGGGGAGACTGAGGGGAGATATGATAGCCATCTTCAAATATCTAAAGGGCAGTCACATGGAAGATGGAGGAAGCTTGTTTTCTCCTGCTTCAGAGGGTAGGACCCGAACCAATGGATTCAAGTTACATGAAAGGAGACTCCAACTAAACTGTCAATAAGAGTCGTTTGACAGTAGAGCAGATTCCCTTGGAAGGTGATGGACTCTCCTTCCTTGGAGGTTGGATGGCCATTTGTCATGGATGCTTTCCTTGAGATTCCTGTATTGCAGGGGGTCGGACTAGATGAACTCGCAATTTCTTCCAACTCTGCAATTCTATGATTCCAACACATGTGGAAACCTACCCAAACAGAGGTCTGCATGCATAGATTCCCATGCTGCAGACTTCAGTGCTTAACTCGCTTGCTCTTTGGCTGGGACCAGCAATGTGATCTAATCGCCCCTTAATTGTGTGAAGCCCTCCTTGTGTGAACATCAGTAGGTGCTCTAGTGGAGCGACGGTACCATCACTGAGGAGAGAGAATATGCAGTGCATTGTAAAAGAACTTTGGTTAATTGCTAGGAACAATTCTGAATGGTTCAGAGCGTTCAGAGATCCTAGATTACACATTCATTAAGATACTCTTGATGTGGAGGGATTTACAGTTACAAAACAAAAACAACAGACAATGAGAAAACGCTGGCATGAAGCTTCTGTAATTCAAACACTTTTTACAAATTACGGAAATTAGCGCTGATTTATAAAGCCAGATTGAAGCAGGAAATATACTGACTGCTTACTGTCACTAGCTGATTAGGAATGCAAGAGCAGATGTAGTCATGTTTACATCAATTTTTACCTTAGCACAGAATTTAGAAGGATGTTACTTCCAGAGTAAAATTTGATGTAAATTTGCATAGCAATTGGGAAAGAAATGCCACATTAGTTGGAAGAGAATTTTAGCTTTGGTTGTCTGCCTGTCTGTCTCTTTAAAAGCATTTACATGCACAGGAGAATGGATCTGTTTCCCTGTCTTAATAAGAGATGGAAACTTGGTTCCCTCCTTGTATTGCTGGTCTCCTCCTCCTAATATTATTATTACCATTATTAATGAATGAGAATATTTGTATAGTGTTCAGCATAGATGGCTTGTTTTACTTGAGTGTATGTAAACCACTCTGGGGGCCTTTTGGTACAAATGTGCACATACATATCTATTATATATGTAATATTTACAAATCTCTAAGCTGTTTGTAGAAAACTAAAGCAGAAACAACCAATGTTGCTGAAATGCATAGTTATATATAGAATGTTAAAGGTAAAGGGTAAAGGGACCCCTGACCATTAGGTCCAGTCGTGGCCGACTCTGGGGTTGCGGCGCTCATCTCTCTTTATTGGCCGAGGGAGCTGGCGTACAGCTTCCGGGTCATGGGGCCAGCCACTTCTGGCGAACCAGAGCAGCGCACGGAAATGCCATTTACCTTCTCGCCAGAGCGGTACCTATTTATCTACTTGCACTTTGACATGACACGTTGCTAGGTTGGCAGGAGCAGGGACCGAGCAACGGGAGCTCACCCCGTCACGGGTATTCGAACCACCGACCTTCTGATTGGCAAGTCCTAGGCTCTGTGGTTTCTCTTTCTTATGCACATTCCCTCACAGCCTCCTGGCTATCACCCAGGGCCTAAACACAGCCACAGCTCACTGACAAAATCCTTGACTATTAGGAATGCTGGCTGGAGTGATGTGAGCTAGAGTCCAGTAATATCTGGGTGTGGGCGGGTGTATCTTATCTGTACCAAGTTACCAAGCTAGTGAACATTAACATATTGATGTTATAGCTAACTTGAACCTTCTTCCTTCAAAACATGTTAGGTTACAGAACTGAGAAAAAAACAACTTAAAATATAAAACCACAGTCAAAAAATTTAAATGGTAATATTTAAATTTAAATGGTAATATTTTTAAAATAAAATAAAGCAGCAGTACAAAAAGCAGTCACCTGAATGAAGAAATCTTAAGTGACTGTGTTTGCTCTGAAGAAAACCATATGATTACTTTGCTTTTCTTACTTTATATCTATATGTGTTGCATAAACCATCTTAGAAGAAGCAATTCCTCCCGTGGGAGCAAGTGAAAGACAAATATCATTCTAAGTGTGTGCCGTCTTCAGTTTTTTATACATTGTTTTATTAGAAAGCGTATTTTAAATGGGCTGCCTGAAAATCAAGGGCACCTTTTTAGTTGATTAAAAAATACTTTATTAATTTTATTGATTAGGGTGCAGTGCTAAACGCATTGACTCGCCCAGGGCATGAGGACAGATAAGCACATTGGGATTTCCTGCCAAGCTCTTTTGTAAATGTGAAAGGGAGGGCAAGACTTTCCATTGCAGCACTGCCACCGGGGAGCACAAGTCGCTGTGAGCGCAGAAGTGGGTAGTCAGTGTGGTGTAGTGGTTAAGAGTGGTGGACTCATAATCTGGTGAACCAGGTTCGATTCCCCGCTCCTCCACATGCAGCTGCTGGGTGACCTTGGGCCAGTCACACTTCTCTGAAGTCTCTCAGCCTCACTCACCTCACAGAGTGTTTGTTGTGGGGGAGGAAGGGAAAGGAGATTGTTAGCCGCTTTGAGACTCCTTAGGGTAGTGATAAAGCGGGATATCGAACTCTTCTTCCTCCTGCGTATCTGCCGCTGGCCATTTTCAGACATCATACAATTATTCTACAGTATCAGACCACCTATATATTGGGACAGTTCACTGGTTCTATACTCTGATGTGTCCACATGTGTCCTGTTCTTTGTGGGAGAGGAAAGCTCACTTGAGTTTTCTGTTCTTTGCCCTATGACAGACAATGCTTTCCATGATGTGGAACGCTCCAAATGGCAAACGTACCTATCTGTGGTATTCCTAGTGCCATTGGAGCTTTAAGCAGCAGCTGAAGCCAGGATGTGGTGTGAATTGCATTAGTTGCTCTGGGGTATATGAAATACAGCTGGTAAAGATGCAACTTAAACCAGACTAAGGGTTGGTGGATCAAGCATAGAAACTGAATGAAATTTCAAAGCAAAATGTATGAGATGATACATTCAGTGGCATAGCGTGGGGGGTGCAGGGGGGGCCGGCCGCACTGGGCGCAACATCTGGGGGTTAGGGTTAGGGGGCGCAAATCCACGGGTTAGGGGGCGCAAATTACTTGCCTTGCCCCGGGTGCTGACAACCCACGCTATGCCACTGGATACATTCAGAGACAAAAATAAATAAAAGGATTTTTCTTATCGGCTGGGGAAACAAATACCAGGATTTTTATTTCTCACACAATAACTATGCAACAAATGCACGGTTTTTTAAACATATTGTCACTAAGCAGACCATGGTAGAAATGGCCTGACTTCTGAGATCTGTCCTCAACTTAGTTTGCAGTCAGCCTGCATGGTAAAGTTGCAATGGATGTCTTGTTTATAATGGTTTTAACTTACTTTAGAACATTACAGTCTCTTAGGACAACCCTTATTCCATTCTATCTTCTTGATTTCCATAAATTATAGTGTAGCTCCACAGTACCTCTCATTAAATTGAATTAGGCACAAGCTCCCTTCTCAAATGTCAACCTTCTGCATAAACTTTCTCAGCTGCTAACTCAGAGATATGAAACTTTGTCCTTCAGATAGCTACTAGCATTCTCGTTTTGCTTCAGCGGGATTCAATATTCTGTTACTCCACACAGAATACAAACCAAAAAACCTGTACATTTCTGGAACATATGAAGGAACCTGTTAATGCAGATATTGTTTCTTAATCATGTTTCGTAATTCACAGAAGTAAAATTCTGTTGTTTCATTTTAGTGTAATTATCTGTGGTTATTACGTATTAAAATGGAATGTGATTTTAAAAGGAAACAGCATTTTGTTTTAAAAAATTGGAACCATCAATATACATCCTAAAGTATGAAGTCTTGGGGGAGGAATAAGCTGAAATGCATTCATTGAAAGCTGGGGTGGGGAACCTCAGGCCTGGGGGGGGGGAGGTGGCATTTCCAGGCCTTTCTGACAGACCCTTTGGGCTCTGCCTGGGCCACCCCCTCCCCAGCCACCCACCTCTCCCCAAGCCACACCATGCAGATCCCCCAAGTGCCTCTATTTTCCAGGGACAGTCCCAGATTTACAGAAGCTATCTCTGTTTCTGATTTGATCCTGGAATGTCCAGCTTTTCCTTAGGACGCCCCTATTTTCATTGGAGAGATGTTGGAGGGTATGGAGTTATGTGACTCCTGAGCCAAGGAGATAAGTAACTATACAATCTTTAGAAGCCATCTGAAGGCAGTCCTATACAGTGGTACCTCTGGTTACATACTTAATTCATTCCGGAGGTCCGTTCTTAACCTGAAACTGTTCTTAACTTGAGGTACCACTTTAGCTAATGGGGCCTCCCGCTGCTGCCGCACCGCCGCCATGCGATTTCTGTTCTCATCCTGAAGCAAAGTTCTTAACCCGAGGTAATATTTCTGGGTTAGCAGAGTCTGTAACCTGAAGCGTATGTAACCCAAGGTACCACTGTATAGGGATTTTTTAATGTTTAATGTGTTATTATGTTTTTATATTTGTTGGAAGCTGTCTAGAGTGGTTGGGGCAACCCACTCAGATAGACAGGGTATAAATAAAGTTGCTGTTGTTGTTGAATAAGACGTCCCTATTTTCATCAGAGAAATGTTGGAGGGTATGCACCAGGCACTGGCACACTTTTCTTGAGTCACACCTTCCTTGAGTGCCTGTCTAGAATGTGTTCTGGAATTCGGATAGCTCTTGCTTGCCTGGGCAGGAGTTAGAGAGGGGTCCATGAGTCTGTGTAAAAACCAGCCTCTGCACAATCTACTTTTACAACCTACATTCATAACTCTTCATCCGGCCCCACTCACCAATACCATATTCCACCCCAGAAAGGTTTACTGGAAAACAGTGTGACCATTCATATGAAAAAGACTCCTTGTGCCCGGTGTAAGACAGTAGTAGTTGATTCCCCACCCCCAAGTTTAATTAGAAAGGATAAGCTTGCTATGTTCCTTGAAGGCAAGGCCAGCCCATGCATGAGGCAAGGTGGGGCGACTGCCTCAGGCAGCAGGATCCACAGGGGCAGCAGATCTGGCCTCCAAGGAATATATCAACCACTACTGCAGTGGCAGCAATGGCTGAGGCATGCTCCTTGGAGGCCAGATCTGCCACCTCCTGGGGCAGCCCCTACAGTGACCTCTAGACTGGCCTCTTGGTGAATAGGAGGCACTGCTGGTCTCCCCCCCCCCCCTTGTTCCTGATGCGAATATCTTTACTTGCCCTTTCTTCCCTGGCGGAGTTTGGGATACCAGTTTGTGGTTAGCCTCCGTGCCAAAATGTCTTGGGCCAGCAAACGCCTGCTTGAACAGATCCATTATTTGAACTGCCTTTTTTTGTTCTATACATCAAGGGTGATTGGATGTGCTGCTGTGTCACGAATGCAGCGAGAAGTGTTTTCATTCATTCATAAGAGTTCAGAATAATATCTGGCTGTGCTTTGAAAAAAAGCAAAGATATTGCTTCGTTCGCATCTGTACTATGTGAAAGTGAAGTCTCCTTTTTAATCCTGCTGGGGGGTTTGTCTGCAGTAGGAAAAGCAGTCTACCAATTTCACTTGCATCTTGCAAAGGAAAGGAGTGTTCTCAGAGAGTGGATAGAGAAGGGCACCAGAGCACAGAGAGCAGAGGAACAATTGAACTATGTTTTATTTATCTCTGTAGCTCATGCTAGGGCACTGAAGTTTCTCATGTTTTTGAGAGAGATGATGTGTAAGAAACTAAATCTTTGGCCTCTTTGGAAATAACGGCATGTGCACAGGGAGATATATGATGTCTCTGTATGTCAGCTAGTAGCCTAGAATTATTAGAGTGGGTGAGACTGCGGCTTGGAAATCCACTGTCTTGAGAATGGTTTTAAAATAATTATTTAAACAACAATTGAAACTGGGGGGGGGGGTGTATTTGTCTTCTGGACCATAATCAGTTGAAGCGATTTCCCCACAAACAATGGCCCTCTTTAGGCATTCTATTGTTGTGTCTAATAATCATGTAACGCAAGGATGGCCCACAAAGAAGGGGCATGCTAGCTCCACCCACTGCTTTGATTGACCTCCACAAGTTAGAGGCCAAGTGGGTTATAAAGCATGCAGGAAGCCTCCACAAGTAGAGAAGGCTTCCCCACTTCACACTGTAGCAGGAACCCCCCCCCCATCATTCAGTATGTACAGACTTCACACACACTCACACTCACACACTACATATGCTACACTTCTGTTATAAATTCATAGAAAATCAACCATACATCAGATTTGCACTGTTCCACTTTTATTTTACTCCATGAAGGAAGGACTTCAAAATGGGGAAGGTTTGATACAGGCCACCATAATCCCTTGAGCATAGGAGCACATCCACAGGAGCCCTGCCCAGTTGCTATGCCAACCCTGATGGTCCTAGACAGAAGGCCATCAACTACACTACAGACTGCATACAGGAGTGGATTCAACACGGACTATAACAAAAGAACAGTGATTGGATTTCCCCTCAGGGGGCAGGAAACTGCAAGCTCCCCTTTGTCACCTGGAAAGTACTCATGGGGAGGGGGGAAAGGAGGAACCAGCCAGGTGACAGGACACTCAGGTTACCACCACAACTCCTCCCTCAACCCCTCCTATCTGTAATGTATGCATGATGTTTCTGGGGGTGGGCTTGACCTAGAGGAGGGGAATTTCAAAAGTTTTTTAAGGTCTTGCACACCATTTTTCTGGGTCTTTCCTCTCTCCTGCGAGTGAGGGGAACACCCTGCTGCAACAGTACAATAAAGGCCAAGCCTACAGGCTGCTGATTTGCTCCAATTTACTCTGGTTGGTGTCTTTTTGTCCAAGGGAGCCCTCGGATTTTTCCGGTAACAACACAGTCACCCTCCAACTTGTACAGGGCAGGCAATGAGAACAGTGGCAGTGACGAGACGGAGGAGCTAGTATGCTTGTGTGATTATTACTCTCAGCATCCAAATGCATGAATCATAGAGTTGCAATTGATCCTGAGGCTCATCAAGTCCTACTCCCTGCAATGCAAGAATCTCAACTAAAGCCTGCAAGACATATAGCCATCCAACCTGTGCTTAAAAACCTCCCAAGGAAGAGAGTCTACAACCTCCTGAGGGAGCCTGTTCTACTGTCCAACTGCTCTTACTATCAGAAAGTTCTTCCTGGTGTTTCGTCAGAATCTCCTTTCTTATAACTTGAAGTCATTGGTTCAGCTCCTACCCTTCAGAGCAGGAGAAAACAAGCTTGCATCTTCCATGCCCTTTAGTTATTTGAAGATGGCTATCCTCTCTCACTCTCCTCTTTTCCAGGTGAAACATACTTGGCTCTTTCATTGTTTGCTTTCAAGGACCGCAGGAAAGGCTTCACTTAAATGTTGTAGGATTATGGTAGAAGGAAAGGAGTGATACAAATATCCCTATTTGTAAGCATTGCTATTTTTAAAAGGTATCTGTACCTTTGTACTTAACCATCTAATTCACGATTGAATGGAATTTGTACTTGTTGGCATCCACCTGCCTTGGGAAACAATGTAAGAGTGTGCCTTTGTGGGTAAAGTCAAACTGTTGCAGAATTGCAACGCCTGCTGTGGCTGTGGAGACCAATACAGGAGAGATATGTTTTATTGCAGGTGGGGCAGATGAAGGTGTCCAGTTTTGCTGCTACAGGTGCACGCTGGTGGTTCTTCTCACCCCAGCAGTCATTCGTCCTCTGTTCACTGCTATGGATACGCAACCTGACTTTCTGTCTCCAGGTACTGCGATCACCTTCAAGGGATTCCCATACAGCCTTCATGTCCCTTTTACAGACAGACATCTTTGTAACACATAGTTGCTCTGCCTACAGACCTAGTGCCTGAAGCCAGCTCCCTGCAGAGCATGTCCTTGAGGAGCCTGCCACCTTCGGGGACCCTGTCGCCTTCCATTCTGTGCACATGGCCAAGCCAGTATAGAGATCCCTGAGACAGGAATGTGACCATGCTAGGAATGTGGGCTTAGGAGAGCACGTCCTTATGAGGAGCCGTTGATGAAGCTGGGCATGTTTAGCCTGGAAAAGAGGAAACTGAGAGGAGATATGAGAGCCATCTTCAAATATCTGACAGGCTGCCACATGGAAGAGGCATGCTCTGGAGGGTAAGACTCGAACCATTGGCTTCCATGTTACAAGAAAGGAGATTCTCACTAAACATATGGAAAAACTTTCCGGCAGCAAGGGCTGTTCGACAGTGAAACAGTCGACCTCAAGAGGTTGTAGCCTCTCCTTCCTTGGAGGTTTTTAAGCAGAAGTTGGATGGCCATCTGCCATGGATTCTTTAGCCGAGATTCCTGCATTGCAGGCGGTTGGACTAGATGACCCTTGGGGTTCCTTTCAACTCTACAGTTCTATGATCTTTGTTTGAGACTCTGTCCTGCCTACAGTGGTACCTCAGGTTACATACGCTTAAGGTTACATACGCTTCAGGTTACAGACTCCACTAACCCAGAATAGTGCTTCAGGTTAAGAACTTTGCTTCAGGATGAGAACAGAATTCGTGTTCCAGCGGCGCGGTGGCAGCAGGAGGCCCCATTAGCTAAAGTGGTGCTTCAGGTTGAGAACAGTTTCAGGTTAAGAACGGACCTCTGGAATGAATTTAGTACTTAACCCAAGGTACCACTGTACTTAAAAATAAACAAATCTTTGTTCGGAAAGCTTTTTGTTTTATGTTCAGTTAACATAAAACACGCTTGCTTCCCTCTCATGAGACTTCTTTTAAGTGTTCCTCAACATTTACTCAGAACTGAATTAAAGCTTTGGGTTCTTCCCTTTCATCCTTATTCCCTCAGTATATTGTCTTAAACTGAGCATCCATAAAATAAAATATATGGGATGCTTTCCTCTTTGCCGCTGGATTCACGGTCTTTTTTCCAATATACGTAATGACTCGGTGACTGTCATTGAAGAATGAGTGAAGCACCAAGAGGTGTTACACTGTGTACATCAGGGAAGTAAATAAGTCTCCTGTAGAAATGTGATGAATGATTTATCAGGCATCGCTGAAACAGATGACGGCTTATGTTCTGCAGCAAGTGACATACTGGATTTGGGACGCTTTCATCAAGTCAGTTACCTCTAAATGCTTTGTTTATGTCTATTATACACTACTGTTTATATTCTGAATTATCGAAGGAGCAAATATACTGGCAAAAATTATCATTTTAAATATCTTGACATGCTAACAATGCGAAATGAACCAGGATGACTTTAAAGCTCTCATTTACCCAACCAGGAATATCTGGGTTCCCTTCTGGAATTGTTGATTTAGTGGTGTCAGTGTGAAAACAACTTTTCATGACCGCTGCAACTGAGTAGCAAACAATCAGGGCTAGAAACTGCAAATTTCATTTGCTAATTGACTAGTTTCTGAATAAGATAAGCAATTGGATCATTCTTAAATGGTGTCCAGGTCCAAAAGCTTAAAGAAATGTGTCCTGTATTTGGCACATAAATGAAGAAAGGCACATAAATGTGGCCCTCCAGATGTTGGGACTCCATTTCCCATCAACCCCAACCACCATGGCCAATGGCCAAGAATAAGGGGAGTTATAATCCACAACACCTGGAGGGCACAAGTGCTCCCAGTTCTTGCTTTAACCCTCCACCTATTTTAGGATTTCTATCTTGAAGCAATGCCCTCTCCTTTTCCTGTCATTGATATTAGGACACCCTCAGACTGGCATCAGATAACAGTGCAGGGTATTGGTTATAGCGAGTTCCTTCAGACAGTGAAGGAAGCTTGAGGTTCTGGATTTTTATGGATTTTAGAATTCAGGGGGGAATGATTTCACTTGTTTACAGACTATAATGTTTACCAAGCACTGATCCAGTTCAGATGTAATGAGAAACCATGGTTTTCTGCTACATGAATGAGACATGGAAACCCTGAGGCTCATATGCATCCTCTCCTCTCCTTTCACATCCACAAGGAAGAAATTGGAAACCTTCATTTCTGATGTTAAACAAGCCACAGTTCTTGGTGACAGAGAACTGTGGATTGTTGAAATTGTGGATAGGAAAACCAAGCCAGACTAATAATAATAATAATAATAATAATAAATTTTATTTATATCCCGCCCTCCCCAGCTGAAGCCGGGCTCAGGGCGGCTAACAACAATAAAATAATACAACATTCTAAAATCATTTCATTATAAAATTAATTCAAATCAAATTAATGGCAAGCATTGGGCTAGAGTTCTGTGAAGATTACAGAAGGAGAGAGGGGGTCAGACTGTGCCTTGGCCAAAGGCCTGGTGGAACAGCTCTGTCTTGCAGACCCTGCGGAAAGATGTCAGGTCCCGCAGGGCCCTAGTCCCTTGTGACAGAGCGTTCCACCAGATCGGAGCCACAGCCGAAAAAGCCCTAGCTCTAGTTGAGGCCAGCCTAACCTCTCTGTGGCCTGGGACCTCCAAGATGTTTTTGTTTGAAGACCGTAAGTTCCTCTGTGGGACATACCAGGAGAGGTGGGTCCCATAGGTACGAGGATCCTAGCCCATAAAGGGCTTTAAAGGTCATGAAGATGGAAGAAGCTAGTTTTCTCCATAGGGCAGGACCTGAATCAATGGATTCAAGATACAAGAAAGGAGATTCTGCCTAAGCATTAGGAAGAACTTTGTGACAATAAGAGGAATTCAACAGTGGAGCGGAATCCCCCGAAGGTGTTGGACTCTCCTTCATTAGAGGTTTTTTAAGCAGAGGTTGGGTGGTCATCTGTCAGGGATGTTGCTGTTGTGATTCCTGCATTGCAGGGTGTAATTTATGATTCTATAATTCCAAAACAGGAGGAAAGCTACTCACACAGAGGTCTGCATGCATAGATTTCCATGCTGCAGACACCAGTGCTTAACTCACTTGCTCTCTAGGTAGGACCAGCAATATGACTTTTGTGTGAACATCTATAGTGGACCACTCACTCTGTGTTTGTTCGGCAACTTTAGCAACTTCTAAAAGCGTGGCTAGGTCACCTTTCTGCAGCCACAACAACAAAGTTGTGTGACCCTTAACAAGTTTTCAGGGAATGGGGCTCTCTTGATCAAATGCAGAAGGTGAGCTTCCGTTGTTCGGTCCCAGCTCCTGCCAACCTAGCAGTTCGAAAGCACGAAGTGCAAGTACCATATTTTTCGCTCTATAAGACGCACCACACCATAAGACACACCTAGTTTTTGGAGGAGGAAAACAAGAAAAAAAATATTCTGAATCCTAGAAGCCAGATGCACACACATTTCCCCTTATTTTTTAGGAGTGAAAAACTGTGTCTTATAGAGAGAAAAATACGGTAGATAAATAGGTACCACTCCGACAGGAAGGCAAACGGTGTTTCCGTGCACTGCTCTGGTTCACCAGAAGCAGCTCTGTCATGCTGGCCACATGACCCGGAAGCTGTACGCCGGCTCCCTCAGTGAGTAAAGCGAGATGAGCGCTGCAACCCCAGAGTCATCCGCGACTGGACCTAATGGTTAGGGGTCCCTTTACCTTTAATACTGTGGTACCTCTGGTTACAAACGCTCCTGGTTACGAACGCTTCAGGTTACGAGCTCCGCTAACCCGAAAGTAGCTGCTCCTGGTTGTAAACTTTGTCCCAGGATGCGAACGGAAATCGCGCATCAGAGGTGCACACAGCAGGAGGCCCCCATTAGCGAAAGCACGCCTCAGGATCGGAATGGTTTCAGCTTAAGAACTGACCTCCAAAACGAATTAAGTTCGTAACCAGAGATACCACTGTAATAACTGTAGCAGTATTTTAATTGCTATCTTTCTTTATCTTATCAAAGGTTCCTGAAAGTGATTCTTGCTGTGCTGAGCTTCATTCATACAACTTTTCCAATCACAGCAGCTCCTTTTGATCCTTACTTGGACTGAACGGGCTATCTGAAGAGTATGACATGGGAACAAAGCAGGTTATGGAGTGCCACTGCTAATCTTCTAGCGTGCGGCACACAAAACCACAATTAGTACTTACGACTAATGTTTCAACACATTTTTCCTGATGGGTAGAAGTTGAAGAATGTACCCAGTTCAATCCCTAAATGACATCCTGCACAATGTGCTTGTAAGCATCCCATTTCGGGTTCTCTGTTTACATAGAAATATCATATATTTTGGACCTGTTCTTTAGCGTCCTTGCTGATGTTTTGCTTTTCGTTCATGTCCATGTGACTGAGGCTCACTACATACTCATACTGGGGCTGACAAGAGTCTTTGCATGGGAAAGTAGCAGGTGCCCTTGTTTCCCCCTACCAGGCATATAATGTCACATGGGGTGCAGGCGCTCTGGGTGCATGCCCAATCCTGCAAACACAAGATTTGCACAATCTCACTCCTGCTCCCCATCATGCTGAGTACCTGCACCTCATTTGACATCTGGTTGGTAGGGCTGGAACGGTCACACAGCTCCTCTTCCCTGTACTAAGATCACCTGCCAGTAAATGAATTAAAAGAAGAATATATGTATAAATCCTGCAGTGTGTTGCGGAGAAAAAGAAAGAAAGAAAGAAACCACTCTCCAACCACCTATTATTTAAACGAGTGATGAAAAGACAGAAGATTTATTATTTTGGGGGACGTCTAATAGCTAGTTACTCCACTCAGTGTCAAATTGACAAGTTTCAGATTTAGTGGGCTGTACCATTTTCGCTATAATTAGTCTAGCTGTATAACATTTAACAGGTCTCTGCTTTGCTCAGATCAGTAGTGTTTTGCAGGATTATTTTTTTGGGGGGGGGATATCTGGAAGTCTGTCCGTCTGTCCCCCAGCAACATTTACTTTCTGTCTATTAATCTTCGCAGTAATTTTTGTTTTATTGTTTTAAGAAAGCAAGAGACATGGGTAGCGCTATGGGTTAAACCACAGAGCCTAGGGCTTGCCGATCAGAAGGTTGGCGGTTCGAATCCCCGCGATGGGGTGAGCTCCCGTTGCTCGGTCTCCGCTCCTGCCAACCTAGCAGTTCAAAAGCACAAATTGGAAGTAGATAAACAGGTACTTCTCCGGCGGGAAGGTAAACAGCGTTTCTGTGCGCTGCTCTGGTTCTCCAGAAGCGGCTTAGTCATGCTGGCCACATGACCTGGAAGCTGTACGCCGGCTCCCTCGGCCAATAAAGCGAGATGAGCGCCGCAACCCCAGAGTCGTCCGCAACTGGACCTAATGGTCAAGGGTCCCTTTACCCTTTACCTTTTAAGAAAGCAAAGTGCTGGATCACAAACTGTATTCATGAGATTATCAGTGTTGATCAGGCTAAATTGAGGCAGGCAGCTCCGCATGAAGCAGCAGATAAGCTGAGAAGCAAAGTTTAATTCTTTTTTTTACTTGTTGGCATTAAGATTAATGTGAAACAGCTGTCAAGGAGGAATGATGGGTAGCAATTGTGATCAGATAACAGGCAGCTATTGTAACCATTAAAGTGGGTTGTATCACTCACGGCAGACACAATTGCAAGCAAAAAAGTAATAAAGTTGGGAGTCATAATGTGCATTTGAGCCATATTAAGGGAAAGGAGGACTCCACAATTACAATTTGTACTATGGACCTAGGATAGTCAAGGAATCTGGACTATTGCCTTAAAAAATATAAATAACAACTTTTATGAGTGATCCTTTCCCTGCCAAAGTCAGCGGCATAGTGTGAAAAGGAGCAGGAACATTTCAGTTACTAGTGAATAGTTTTTAGGCCTGCTCATATTCATGCTTAACATGAACAGTTCCTCCAGAATATAATCTGCTGCCAGTGCACTTTGTACTTTCACCTTCTTGGAGAGTCCAGCAGAAGTTTCTCCTCAAACTTCTCTTTGAAGGCTTGGGCTATTGCAAAGTTCAAATCCTATTAAAGTGTATCATTGGTAGATGGATATTTCTGCTTTTCATTCTTACAGTTTTGAATGCCATGTTGTATCATTCCAGAATACTTTCCTGATAAGAGATGTGGCAATGCAAAAGTGCTAGTGTTGGATTCCACAAATTATATAATGCTCCGTTGTAAAGTTGAGAATAATCTGGCTGAGTCATCTGTCTTCATCAACAGCCAAACAAATGTGTCTGGGAAACACAAGCACAGATTGGTGGTTGATGTCTTCCTGCAGGTTGTGAACGAGGTTTGGAAAGCGTGTGTGGTGATTTTTGGACCAATTTATTCCAGAATTGTCAGCTGCCAGTAATTTGGTACTTTCTTTCAAACATAATGGGGAGTAGACTAGACTTAACAAATGGTTAGTTTATTTAGTCCAGCTGTACTAATCCAGCCTCTAAAAATATAGGTAATAGGTTACAAAATGGAAAATTTTCACAAAAAACTTCATTAGTCAAGAGTTAATCTGCTCAGCTTTTAAAATGCAAAACATTGTTAATTAATACTGTGTACATACATTGTTAGGTGGCGCTGTGGGTAAAAGCCTCAGTGCCTAGGGCTTGCCGATCGAAAGGTCGGCGGTTCGAATCCCCGCGGCGGGGTGCGCTCCCGTTGTTCGGTCCCAGCGCCTGCCAACCTAGCAGTTCGAAAGCACTCTTGGGTGCAAGTAGATAAATAGGGACCGCTTACTGGCGGGAAGGTAAACAGCGTTTCCGTGTGCTGCGCTGGCTCGCCAGAGCAGCCATGTCATGCTGGCCACGTGACCCGGAAGTGTCTCCAGACAGTGCTGACCCCCGGCCTCTTGAGTGAGATGGGCACACAACCCTAGAGTCTGTCAAGACTGGCCCGTACGGGCAGGGATACCTTTACCATTACCTTTACATACATTGTATTTAAAGTACATTGCTTCCCCTAAGGAATCCTGGGAACTACAGTTTACCCCACGTAGAGCTACAAATCCCATCACCCTTAACAAATTACAGCTCCCAGGATTCTTTGCGGGGGAGGCAATGCGCTTTAAATGTATAGTGTACAGTACAGTGGTACCTCTAGTTATGAACTTAATTCGTTCTGGAGGTCCTTTCTTAAACTGAAACTGTTCTTAACTAGAGGCATGCTTTCACTAATGGGGCCTCTTGCTGCCACTGCGCCACCGGCACACGATTTCCATTCTCATCCTGGAGCAAAGTTCTCAACTCGAGGTAACTCTTCCGGGTTAGCGGAGTTTGTAACCTGAAGCGTTTGTAACTCAAGGTACCACTGTATATGCATCCTTAGATCATATAACTATTTTATGCTCATCTGCCACGCTTCAAACAATGTAGTTTGCGTCTTTAATTAACTTATTTTGTCAGATGACTGCCACAAATCGAAAACATTGTCACACATAGTTTAATGCAGGGATGGGGAATTTGAATAATCCAGTATCCTGGTTCCTTAATTCCCCCATGAGCCATGTTTGGTAGATGAGTGGGGCTTCCCACTTGAAAATCACCTGATGTCACAATGTTGTCAAGTTATCCATTTTCCTTTGCCTACGTGGTTCAAACTGCCTGGGCAAAGGAACAAGGCTTTGCAAGTGCCAACAATCAGCTGATTGATGGTGCTTACAAAGGCATTGTACTCTGCAGTTGCTGCCAGTCTGCTGATTGGTGATGCCTGTAGATCCAGCTTTCCACTGACCCGTGTTTTTACCTGCTTGACATTCGACATCATATGTCAAGTGTGGGCTAGGTAGCCATGGCTTGCCTGTGGGTTAGAGGTTCCACACTATTATTTAATGCAATCAGTATCCCTGAGTGGAGTTAAGTACAATGTTACATGGGTTTCTTTCTTAAACGCCACTGTGTGGTTTTTCTCCTGTGTAAAATATATTTGAAGTGCTTGTTTATTTGAGCTGTCCTTTGCCCTTGAATTCCCACCTGTTGCGATGTAGTAGTATTTAAACCCAATATGTATGTGTTTACCAGATATGGTACAAGGTCTACCCACATAGTTCAGTCGGTGGAGCATGAGACTCTTAATCTCAGGGTTGTGGGTTCAAGCCCTGTGTTGGGCAAAAAGATTTCTGCATTTCAGGGGCTTGGACTGGGTGATCCCTTTGGTCGCCTCCAGCTTTACATTTCTATGATTCTATGTTTTTGTGCTGCTAATTGGGAGGATTTGCAGCAGAACAAATCACTACAAATGAGTCATATTTTGCTAACTCCTCATCTCTCTTGCATGACCCACATTGACATTACTTGCTGCAGGCCCCTAAAATGCTTTAAGGTGTTTCCTGTTGTAAATTTCACTCACACACACAGACACCTGCCTTTGTGTTGTGTTTCTGAAGATCCAGTAGAGGATATAAAAGCCAAGCCTGTCTCTGCAGCTGTCATAACATTTCATTAACTATTAAAGCTTAACAGTAGGCACTTTGAATGAAACCTGTTGTCTCATCTGTGTTTGCATTTGCATAAAGCTAGCAATGATGAAAGATGCCATGTCTCCATTTTCCTCTTCTCCGTTTTCGAGTCAGTAGCCTTCCTCTTTATTCAAAAGATGCACAGTGCACCCTAACTTAAGCTTAGATAATGCGAATTCTCAGGAATTTTTCAGGGCAGGAGACGGAAGTCTGTTCATGCAACTATAGTAATATGCATGCAAAATACGTACATAGGAATTTAAATCCCTAGGAGAAGCATTTCATATGGTTGGTTTTCTTTCCAGTGCTTTGCTATGTCTTTGTCTTCAGAACGCTGACATTTCTCTTTTGCAAAAATCTTTCTCTCTATCATCCAGTGCGAAGGTAAAACTTTTCACTTCATGTGTGCCAATAAACCAAAAGGGATAAGCTACAACAACAGATGAATGTAGCCAACATAAAGTCCAAATAGTGAGGTTTAGCATTTTTCGCTTTAGGTATGGCAATAAACCAAACAGTAGAAGTCCAAAGAATATTGTTGGCATGCTACAAGATCTGCCCACTCTGCCAAGCTATACCTATAGGAAAGCTGGCAGTGAAGAGGGAGAGCCTGACAGGTCAGGAACTGGTACCCAGCTGGTCAAACACCAGCCAGTGGAGCTGGTGGGTCAGGAGGTGGACTATACACAGCTGTTGCATATGTTTTAGATATTCCACTGTATTAAACAATACAATCATCCCACATGATACCAAGCTCCATAGATCAATGTAATCAAGACTACAGCTGTGCTACATTTGAAAAGCAGCAAATCACCTACATACTGAGCAGAAAGCTCACTGAGGAAGTGGGCAGATTACAGTTCATGTCACATTTGTTTTTTTTAAATTATTATTATTATTATTATTATTATTATTATTATTATTATTATTATTATTATTATTAGATTTGTATATTGTCCATCACCAAAGATGGTAACAGAGTGGTTGAAAGCAAAATTAAGTAGTGTGTGTGTGTCAAGAAGATAGGGTGAGAGTTAAATAACTTGACCAAGAAACTGGGTACAAGACAGTGGTGGGATCTGAACCCACAACATCAAACTATTTGTTTGATCCCACGTTTCTCTGCTGCAGCAGAACACCCCTTTCACAGAAAGTAAACCAATTAATTTCTGATCTACAGTTACTCCTTCAATAAATTTACTTCAAGTATCCATCTGGCGCACGCCTCAAAATATGTTGATTTATTTGCACCCCATCCCAAATTGATAAACCTGCCCAGCACACACCTTCAATTCATCTTTAGTTAATTTACCTCCAGTTGATTTTCCATCCAGATTCCACTCCAAATAAATGCCCCTTCAACTAATTTACCCCCCCCCATTCTTCATTACCCCATCCCTCTAAATAAATTCCTCTGAAATTAATTTATATTCCCAAATTAATATTCTATCCTGTTCACTTCTTCCACCAAAACACTTTAGGTGGTGCAAGTGAAAGAAAGTTGAATGACTTTGAGACAGGGTTATTTCCCCTCTTTATTTACAGCAATGAACAAGGTTGTCCAAACATTTCTTTTTGATTCACAATCTAAAATCCCACCTGGAGCTTTGACATGTCCAGCAGTAGGGATGGAAAGATCTGTTAATTTTGGTTCTCGCAGTTTCTCATTTTTCCAATCTAAAATTTAGTTCTCCACATTTCTGCAATAATAGGTAGATTTTTTTAAAAAAATCCTCATAAAATTATTTAAGCATTTTTGTGTGAATGTCTCCTTTGGTATGCAGTTGTGGCTAACATACACAGTTTTGCATTTTTGTAAACATTGGTTGGGAAACTGCATTGCAAAATTCAGTTAAGTGCGAATTTTGAAGGGTGGCTGTGTGTTTTGATCTCATATTGTTCCAGAAAGTTAACTTCACCATTGAATGTGAACTAAACTCAATCCCCCCACAATCCCTACTTGATAGCAGCTTGGTTGTTGTGCTTGGAAACATGAGCTTCAAAGAACTCTGAGAAAAGATGCTAAGTGATGCTGTACCATCATTTCTAGAATCCAGAGACAATGACTGGGGGAAAAAAGATGGCCAGCTTTTTGACAGAATGCCCTTGGGTCCAGAGAACCATTGTAGGTCATCCCATAATGTATTTGCTAGGGTCACTTGAGGCTCCAATTTGAAAGAACTTGGAAGCTGGACTGCCTAGCATGTAGTTGGTTGTGATTCAAAAGAATTATGAAAGGAATTGTGAAGTTTTGGGTAGGACCAAGGTGAAACTGTAAAACTCCCCTGTTATTTTGTTACTGGATGCTGTATATATAATCTTTTTATTTTTATAGTTCTGAATTGTTTGCTATTTGCATGTTGTTATGTTTGCTATTGTGTTGTTTTGCTGTGTTATTATTAAATTATTTTTGCAGTGTTTGGTTTAGGAATGTATTGTTTTCTTGCTTGTAAGCCACTTTGAGAATGATTTTGTGTGTGTGGAAAAGTGGCTTGCAAGTAAAACAAATGAATGAATGAAACAGTATAGGACTACAGGAAAATTATTTCTGAAGACCACCTACTACAGAGGCTTTTTTTTGCTCATGTATCTTATATTTTTTTATTGCACATTCAAAACTGAGGTTGCTCAGCAAATTGCACAACAAGACTGACCTGCTCTACACTTAATTTTCCCATGGCGCAGAAACAGCTACATTGCTGCAAGTCAGTCTGTGCACTGTTGAATCGGTGATTATAAGATCATGATGTCTGTTGCATCAGTCCTTAAGGGATTCTTTTCATGACACCAGGGGTATTGCTTGCAAGTCCGTGGCTTTAGAATTGTTTATTATGAACCTAATGGCTTTGCCAAAGAAAAATGAGACTACTAATACAGTAAATTAAGTTCTGTTAAATCACAGCTATATATTATCATTCACACTGGATTTTTTCTGGTATTGCCTTGCCTTACAGCTAAAAACAGAAAACGTTTGATCAGCACCACAGAGCAGTGTTACTAAATAGGGATACATACATGGTGAGAAAGTCATCTGAAGGACATTGATAATTAAGATTCTTCTCTCAAGCGAAACCTGTGAAACTGCTTCGGTTAATTCTGCTGTTTAAATATAGCATAGCACTGCTAAGCATTGTTGTGATTAGCAATGTCTGAACTGGTAATGCCGGTAATTGCTACAGTATGTACATATATTCTTCTTTAATTCCCCTAACCTATCTGAACTTTGTCTTCTACAGCTTGTTTTCTTTTCATTCCTGGGCTTTTATGCTTTTAACTTGGATTTAATTGGTGGCTTATTGTGATTCTGATAGATCTGTGTTTTGGATATGTTAGGATTTATTATTATGGCGCTGCGCCCATCAGATTGGTATGGGGCAATGACCCAGAAAGAGGCATTTTCTGTGGGTGGCCCTGTAATCTAGAATACCTTTCCCTCTGCAAGTCTCAAGGTGATCTGTTTTAGGTGCCTCCTGAAAATGTGTCAGGTGGAATTCAATGTCATTTCAGAAGTATTTCAGCTTTTCTCTGTTGTATTTCACTAGGAAGCGGGTGGCGCTGTGGTCTAAACCACTGAGCCTCTTGGGCTTGCCAATCAGAAGGTTGGCAGTTCAAGTCCACATGAAGGAGTGAGCTCCCGTTGCTCTGTCCCAGCTCTTGCCAACCTTGCAGTTTGAAAACATACCAGTAGATAAATAGGTACCACTGTGGTGGAAAGGTATACGGCATTTCCGTGCTCTCTGGCACTCGTCACAGTGCCCTGTTTTACCAGAATCGGTTTAGTTATGCTGGCCACATGATCCAGAAAGCTGTCTGCAGACAAACGCCTGCTTCCTTGGCCTGAAGCAAGACGAGTGCTATACCTGATAGTCAAATTTTACTGGACTTAACTGTCCAGGGATTCTCTACCTTTACTGTATTTTGCTGTTTTCTGTATTTATTTTCTGTTGTGTTCTTATGTATAATGGTTTCATATTATGTTGTTACATTATGTTTTAGTTCAGTAGTGGGGAACCTCCAGGCCTAATTAGACCCGCCAGGCCTCTCCATTTGGCCTATGAGATAGTTTTGAGAAAAACAATCCCATTTGGCTATTCCATGTCATCATTTGGCATCAGGTGCTGGACCTGGGAAGCCATGGTGCCACATCCCAAAGGAAGAACTGGGGGTGCACTATATAAGTAGGGCTGGGGAAGAGATTTGATCCAATTCACATTTAAAGGCGAATCTATCTAATTTGCAGTTTCCAAAACAATATGAAAACCAAAACACAGCCATTCTTCAAAATCCACACTTCTGATTTTGCAGTTGAATTGTCCAGACAACTAATGAGTATTAAAAAATGCATTTACTGCTAGGGTGAACTGTGTATTAAAATGCATACATTTGTAAAAGCGACATGCAAAATGTATTAGGGGAAATTGCTTTGCAACCAAGAGTATATTAAGAAAACTGCAAACACAAATGTCTATATTAAGAGAAATTCGCATTAGAGAGCTGATGAATGGAGTACAGGATCAGGTCTAAGGTGCTGGTTTTAACCTATAAAGCCCTATACGATGGCCTAGGACCCTCGTACCTACGGGACCGCCTCTCCTGGTTTGTCCCACAGAGGACCTTACGGTCTTCAAATAAAAACATCTTGGAGATCCCAGGCCACAGGGTGGTTAGGCTGGCCTCAGCCAGAGCTAGGGCTTTTTCTGCAGGGCCTGCAAGGCAGAGCTGTTCCACCAGACCTTTGGCCAAGGCACATTCTGACCCCCTCTCTCCTTCCGTAATCTTCATAGAACTCTAGCCCAATGGTTGCCATTAATTTGATTCTGAACTGATTTTAGAATGTATTACAATTAATTGACTGTGATTTTATGTAAACTGTGCTATTTTTACTGTTGTTAGCCGTTCTGAGCCCGGCTTTGGCTGGAGAGGGTGGGATATAAATTTATTTTATTATTATTATTATTATTATTATTATTATTATTATTATTATTAATGCAAACTGGAGTGTAAAATTAAACTTAAGACAGGGAAAAATGAGAAATTAAGGGAAACTAAAATTTAGATTTGCCTATCTGTAAGTATGTTCCTGGTCCTTCCTTTCTTGTCAATTCTTCAATTTGGTGCTTGTTGAATTCAGTGACTTTTTCTGTTGCCCTGCATAGTGACCAAAAGAGGTGCCAATTCAAAAGGCACTGAATTCAAGGTGGAAAGGAAGAATCAGGAGTGCACTCAGAGAGTGCTCCAAATTCTGCCTTCACAGCTACAGCAAGTAAATTTAAATCATCTGATATCCTATGACTGGTTCACTCACCTGTCCAACTGGCTTGTGAAGGGTGGAACAGTTCCTGATTCAACCTACTCCTGTTCCCATCACCTGTTCAACTGTATGCTACTTGGATAGCTTTTAATGTTAAGTAGTTTTGAAATTTTCTAAATAAATAAAATCAAATATTTATTGTATTTTCTCACGTATAAGCTGCCCTCCGTGTCTGGGAGAGCAGAAAAGCAAGATAATGAAGAAGATAATGACAATGATAAGAATAAGAATAGATGGATTATCAGTAAAAATTTTGTTGAACTCAAGACCCAAGTGCTTTTCTCCCCTAAGAGGAGATCAGTGTTGTCCACGTTGATAGCAACAACCCATATACATGTACTGTATATGCTGCTTCATGTATGTATTTGTGGGGAGCCCCATAGGGGACAAAACATGCATCTTAAGCATATGTTTCAAGTAACAAAGCTATTCTTGAGAAGGAACGAGCTGCCAAAGTTCTTTTCAAAGCCAAAAAAGAAAAGCACAGTTGAAGAATTTGTGGTTAAAGAGATTATAATTTTCTTTTTCAGGTATCATGACCAACAGGATGTTACTAGCAACTTCCTTGGAGCAATGTGGTTGATTTCAATAACTTTTCTCTCCATTGGATATGGTGATATGGTACCTAACACATACTGTGGGAAAGGAGTCTGCTTGCTTACTGGAATAATGGTGAGTGCCCCTAGTTTTAATTTCCACATTTCTTGTGAGTTTCTTGGGTGAATTGTTTTCAGAACAACTTCACTGGTTTAACAACACGTATTATCAATGTAAAATTGTTTGTTAAATCTTTGGTCATTTGTATACTACTGTCCATAGACCGGTACATGTCTATACAGGTGTCCTATTGAGTTCTGTGGGACTTATTCCCAGGTAAGTAGGTTGCACCCTGACTTCCCATCATGGTTAGAGTATACTGATTGAGATAATTGACTCCATTGATTTCAGCAGTCTGTTCTAAGCATGATGAAACATGGCTCCAACCCAGTATTTATAGGATTACAGCATGACACTCCTGATCACTGTCTTCGGGAATTCACTTCCTGCTTTTCTTAGGAAATGTTTACAAACTGAGCTAAACAAGTTGATATTCTGAGCATCAAATGTCATATATGGCAATCACCACATTTCTTCCTCTTCTTTTTGCTTCCCGTGAATTATAATGTCACACCTAATAGTTTCTAAATTTGTCTTACAATAGACTGAGTGATCGTGCTTTTATGAAACTGCTGTAGTGGTTTCCCCTCTAACATCTTTGCATTAATACATCCAGTGCTTTTTTTCTGGGGGGACGCAGGGGTACACATACCCCTAAAATTTTTGCGAATCTAAGTTTGGCCTCATTGAGAGGCAGTATTTCAATATGGGTAGGAAAATGAGAGTACCCCTAAACATTTTATTAGGGGGGGAAAGCACTGGATTCATCTATTATTACTGTATACTTCATTGCTATATGCAGTGGCAGTGAAAAGGGCTAATGCGGTAGTAAGAAAAGGATTGGTTTGTTTTTTTTAAGCCAAGTATAATAATAAAATTATATCTATCTTTGGTTCTCCTAATGTTATATTTTTAAATAATTTGTATCCTGATTTTTTCTTTATCAGTGATAATGCAATGATTTAAAATGAAAAGAAAAACTTTGCAATCCCAATTAAAATAATTTGTATGCATAAAATACATTATAATGGCTTTCTGAAGAACCTGAAATCGGCAGACCTCTCTGGGTTCAACAATGCTGGCTGCTCTACCAAGACGTTTCTGTTATAAGTGCACATCTACTGAACTTTTTTTTGGCAGTGGCATCCAGAGCAAGGCCTTGGATGTTGAATAGAGGGCACATGGAGGCATATATGGAAGAAAGTGGCCTTTAATATGCTTTCATATACTCCAGCGGTAGCTGGAGTTTCTGAACACTTTTTAAGAGCTGTCACACATGGAGTACATAATGGTAGTTTTGCCTAGGGAGCATTAGGATATGACTGACCATGCCAAGGGCTGACTTTGCTGGAAAGGGGCACCCCAGAAAATTGTGTAATGGGAATCCTGAATAATGCCCTCTCCATTTGGGGGCCCTAATTTCCTCAACGAATATAGCGGAACTGAATAAAGGAAAGGAAAGGCCAGCTGAAATAGTGATTTGATATAGTGGCCTACTTTATGGAGGAAGACTTAGACTGCAATCCAGACCCCCCCTTCTGCTGGGTTGGGTGAGGGGCATTGGAGTGATCTGAGGTGTCGCTCCACTTTCTTCTACCTGTTAAGCTGGTCTTCTGCTGGTCGCCAAATGGGTGGGTGGGTGGAAAGCCTGCCAGTGTTAGCTGATTCATACAAATAAGTGGCTACAGCTACTTTAACTACACATATATTTCTCTATGTGACAAATTGTACCCACCTCTCTACATGGAGCCTCTGAGAATCCCTCACAGGACTTCTTGCCCCTGTTTGAAGAGGGTTTGTTCTGGCCTGTTGACAATTGAATGATCAAAAAAGCAATATTCAAAAACTCAGAAGGATCTGACATGGTAGATAACGTGATAGCCCTACTATAGAATCCTGAGGACACTGCAGTAATTCCCACATCCAAAAAACCAAGATGTCTGACTCAGTCATAAACTGTCCAGATTAAAGACACCCAAATACAGTGGAGTGGCGAATGTAATATATCTAGCCTTCTCTCTCTCTCTCTCTCTCTCTCTCTCTCTCTCTCTTTGGACATCATTTTTATTTGGTTTTATAAGTACAAAGTTATAAAAATCCAAATATATGTCCATCTACAGAGACTCCTCTGAATCTCATGACTTCCCTCCACCCCTTCCATGGGGTCCTATTTAGAAGATTTACAACTGCATATTCTTCAACACACTAACTTTTTTATCAATCCATATTGTCCATGGTATTTGTTGCACTACAAGTGAAATCAAAATCTTGCCAGTCCACTTACAGTGGTCTCCTAAATAACTTGTAAATTTTTCCCATTTTTTAAATAAAGTTTTTGTCCTCTTGGTTTCTGAGTTTTCCAGTTTTGCCATTTCAACATAGTCCATCAACTTGGTTTGCCATTCCTCTCTGGTAGGGACCTTGTCTTCTTTCCATCTCTGGGCTAGTAACATCTGGGCGGCTGTTGTTCCATACATAAAAAGTCTTTTCTGCTCCTTTGGAATGTTGGTACCTATAATTCCTAATAAGAAAACTTCTGGGGTTTTTTAAAAAAAGGTTATTTTAAACATTTTTTTCATTTCATTATATATCATCTCCCAGAAAGCTTTTATTACCTTACAAGTCCACCACATATGATAAAAGGTACCTTCTTTTTCTTTACATTTCCAGCTTATATTTGCACTTGTCCTATACATTTTTGCCATGTCTCTTTCTTTCTCTATCTCTATGGTGTAGGGCTAACACACGGGATGTATCAGAACACAGCGGTTGAGGACCGAATACTGTGAAGAGAAGTTATGGAGCAATTACACTAGAGCATATGAGTAAATACTGTAGTAATAATGGTAATATTGCACATGATCCAAGGAAACATAAGCACTTTAGGCCCCATTTATTTTTAGTGGGAGAGTGACACGCATACTGAAATATATCCATCTGAAACCCAGAAGCTTAAAAATGCTCAGGAGTAAGGAATTGTACTCTTCAATTGTATCATGTCTCTAGTGTACTTTATGAGTTAGCTAGTATTGTAAACAGAGGTGTGCGTGAGATTTGAATCCTGAGCCAAAATGGAGTGCCTCAAAGGACTGTTGGGCTTGTCAGAGGCAAAGTAGGAACTCTATGCGGTAGCAAAAAATCAGAGTCCCTGGGGCGCCTTAGCAATCCAGATGTCAAAAAAAAGGTTGCAGAGAAGTATCTGCTAAAATCAAAACTTTTTTTAAAGGTACCTGGCAGAACTTCCCTGCATCTATTTGTCATTTGGCAGACTTTATCCACTCTGTAGGGGTTAGCATGCTTGCAAATACCATCTACTTCTGCCAGAACAGATAAAGGGTTGTTTTGTTTTTCCAGTAATGAAATGGGGAGGAAGGGGGGGAAATGAAACCGATTCGGATGGACCTTGAGGCAAACCAACCAATGTACAAAGCACTTCAGATTGATGCCGGCTGTTTTCCAAAATGCTGAACCAAATCTTGTGGTCAGTGCACCCCCTCACTTCTAAACACGTTCCATGGAAAATATTGTAGCCTTATATTTACCACCGTTATTATTTTGGGTGACATAATACGGTCATGTATTTTCTGCACTGGGGGGGTGATGGTTCCCTGGATAGGCTCAAGACAAAGGGCATTCTGAGATGGCATTAACGTTGGGGATTGGATCGCTTCAGCATTCTGAATTATCCATGAATGTGAGATACTTCAAACCATGCTGACTGGGGGCATTCAGCGTAGCTCATAAGGATCATCTTGCGCTATGCTCTTTGTATGGATCACTTCCTGTTGAAGAAAAGGGTACCTGTTACCTTTCCTTAGAGTACTTTCTGCAGTCCTACTTGAGCATTAAAGCCACCAAGACTATCTGAGGCAACCCAGTCAGATGGGCAGCTAATAATGATGATGATGATGATGATGATGAGTTATTATTTGTACCCCACCCATCTGGCTGGGTTTCGCCAGCCACTCTGGGTGGCTTCCAACAAAGATTAAAAATACATCAAAATGTCACACATTAAAAACTTCCCTAAACAGGGCTGCCTTCAGATGTTTCTAAATGTCAGGTAGGTGTTTATCTCTTTGACATCTGATGGGAGGGCGTTCCACAGGGCGAGCGCCACTACTGAGAAGGCCCTCTGCCTGGTTCCCTGTAGCTTTGCTTCTCGCAGTGAGGGAACTGCCAGAAGGCCCTCGGCACTGGACCTCATCATCCGGGTAGAACGATGGGGGTGGAGACGCTCCTTCAGGTATACTGAATATATTATTATTATTATTATTATTATTATTATTATTATTATTATTACTACTACTACTACTACTATTATCAGCATTATCATCATCCAGGAGTATGGGGAGCTTCCACCTGGAAGAGTGCAATATACTAAGTCACAAAGACATCGATGAAACAGAGAGCAATTGTGCAGCACCAGGGGCACATCTTCCGTTAATGGAAAATAAACGGGATCAGGGTCAGCTTGCGGGGAGGGCTGACAGTATGCAACACACTTCCCAATACTCCCAACAATGGGGCATACCTGGAAGGTGAGGGCCAGGTGGTGAGAAAGTCAGGCATATGCAGACGCTATGGTGGAGGCAGTCCAGCACTGCTTTTGGTGCCTCCACACAGCACCAGCCTCCCTGCCGCTTTGCCTCTCCCCCTCCTAAGATGCTAGGTGTGTGCAAACAGCGCTCCCTGCTGGCTGCTCCCAAAGGAATAAGTACCAAAGGGGACAAAAGAGCTGTGTTCAGTACAGTGGTACCTCAGGTTAAGAACTTTATTTGTTCCGGAGGTCAGTTCTTAACCTGAAACTGTTCTTAACCTGAAGACCACTTTAGCTAATGGGGCCTCCTGCTTCCACTGCGCCGCCAGAGTACGATTTCTGTTCTCATCCTGAAGCAAAGTTCTTAACCCGAGGTACTATTTCTGGGTTAGCGGAGTCTGTAACCTGAAGCGTCTGTAACCTGAAGCATCTCTAGCCTGAGGTACCACTGTACTGAACAACGGCATGTGGAGAGGAAGCAAGATTTACCAATTCCCGAGGAAAAGGCATGCATAAATGTTACTACTATGTGGATAGTTCAGCTCAGATACCTTAACATGAACAAATGGAGGCAATGATTTGTGCAGTGCATAATAAGTTTATATCAACATGATATTGTCATAGCCTCTAATATAAGTGGCTTTCGGATGAACGTTCCCCGTTTCATAGAGAATTGGCCTAGTAATAGCTTAAATGTCATAACTTGGAATAAAACCTCCATCTTCAGGGATCATATATCTTTGATTATATGAGATATCGAATACAACAATGGATGGCAGACTTGATTTTCTCTTGCTTGTAGCATTCCAGAGAAGTAGATTAAACATACTGATGTTCATTGAAGAATTGAATAGATAGCATAAGACAAATTGTCACTGGCAGGTCACAGTTCCCTTAATATCTGAATATTTTATCTTACTGTAGCTCAAAGTGAGGGTCTCTTCTCTTGACAACCCCATCCATTGTAGCCACAGGAGAACAATGGGAGAAATTAAGCGTCACCCAGAGGCAATTGTTACGTCAGGGCAAGCATTTTGGCTTGCCAGGCAGAACAAACCCTGTTCTCTCCCCGCACAATGTTCCTAGAGTTCGCTCACCACCCTCAAGTGGATGTCCTTGTGCAGGGCTTTCACTGGCAGAACTCACTGGTTGAATCCTGCCCATTTGACATATAATGAGACAGTCACATAGATGCCACACAAACAGCAGATGCAAGATTGTGCCTGATTGGTTTTTGATGCAGTAATGAAAGTGGCTGAAGTAATGCCAAAATTGGATTCAGGCTGAATCTTGTACATGCCCTTAGTACATGCTAGGGATAGGGGAGCAGTTTGATTAACTCGACATTTAAAAGTAAACCTACCCAATTTTCACTTTCCAAAACAATCTGCAAACCAAAATACAGCTTATGAAAATTCACACTTTTCGGAATTTCGCAGTGCAGTTCTGAAGGTGAGAAATGTCCCCCAAAATGCATATTTTGGTTCAAAGGGTACATGAAAATGCAAATATTGGTAGTGAAAAAAGCATATCAAATGCACTACATTAGGGAGAGTTTGCTTTGCAAAATGTGTGTATAAAGCAAAATTGCATACACAAACGTGCCTGTTAGGAGACATTCACACGAAAATGCTGGTGAATTTTCATGAGGCCTTTTTAAAAAATCACTAAATTGCGAACTGATGTGGAAAACTGAACTCAAGACTGGAAAAAAATGAGCAATGGAAAGAAACAGAAATTGACACACTCACCCACCCTTAGTATACACACACATGCCTTACAATGAACTAATGCGCTGACTTCCTGCAAATGATAGTGTTTTAATCTTGCAGTCTTCCACACACAGATGGTCTAAATCAGCAGTTCTCAACCTGTGGGTCCCCAGATGCTGTTGGACTACAATTCCCATCATCCCTAGCTAGCAAGGCCATTGCTCAGGGATGATGGGAGTTGTAGTCCAACAACATCTGGGGACCCACAGGTTGAGAACCGCTGGTCTAAATCTTTCCCTACTTTGGGGATGCTGGGGAACCCAGACAATTTGGCTCCTTTCCATATGTGCAAACACACCAACCCCTCGGGGCCAAGGCAGTTTCGGCCCCCAAAATATATATTTTTGAAGGGGATGGGCCCCCTCAATATTCAGAGGACGTTGTGTGGCATCACGTTGGGGGGCCCAATCCTCCGGAGAAGCTGGTGCCTCTGTATAAGTGCCCTTCACCACATGCCCCGTACTGCCCCAGAGCTGTCCCTGAACATCCTCTCTGCATGCCCCATGCTGACATCAGAGCTCTGATGTTGTTTGGGCTCAGAGCTGTGCACACCCTTTTAGCAGAGTCTCCATGGCAAAAGATGCATACAGGAGAGCATATTTACAGCTTTATTCAACATTGTTCAGAACAAAGGAAAAACATGACTGCTTGCCTCCGTTTCCAGGAAAAAACAGCCAGAAAAAAAGCTATATACAAATGGAAGTTCCCAGCAAGAAGCTAGAAGTAAACAGGCATGTGACCCACAACAGCCTGTTCCCTTTTAAGGTGGAACGGAACTATATCCTAGCAAGTAGGACCCAAGGTATCCCGTGTCCCTGAGACTTTCTCCCAGGGACCGTAGCATTGAAGCTTCAGTGACTTCGACCAAGTTCTGCATTGTGGAGAAATTAAGAACTTATTATATACCTTTGTGGTTTTTTGACGATTGAGAAAAAATGCTGAATGGTTGCCATTTTTTCTGGGAGGGGGATGTTCAATTCTTAGAGCTATGTAAATTATTTTGGTATCAGCAACATAATTAGCTTTGCTAATAAGGGATTGAATTATATGTTTCTTTTAGGAAGGTTCAGAAAAGGCCAATTGAAAATTGCTGATGTAATAAAAACTTGAATAATTGAAAAGGGAAAGGGAAAGTAGTAGATACCAGTGAAACACAAACAATATAACAGTATTTCCACTGCCTTAGAAGTCTAAAAAGATCATAGATAGAAATATTCCAGTCATAGATGATTCACTGTTGAAAGTCTCTCTCACTCTCAGTCGGAGGCTGCTTTCAGCATGGGAGCGGAGAATTCCCCAACTTTCTGCCCTGTCTATGCCTTCCTTGCTCATGGGTGATTGTACAGCACAGCAACCTCTGAGCAAACTAAGGCACAACTTGTGCTAGTCATTGCCATGCCACAGACTTCCCTAAGCAAGAGAATGAAAAAGTAGTTTGCACTGCCTTATACACATGTTGTATAACCTTTGTTACTATGACACCTCCGCCCATGGAACAGCAGATCATCAAGACCCAAGCACATTTAGATATTGCATGCTCCTGCACCTAAAATGCCCATTTTTTTTGTATCCAGTTCTGCTAATATACACATTTTTTGTGACACATTTCCCCCTAATGGAATTTCTGTTTGCTACTTCCAGGCTGCAGCTTCTTGTTGCAGAAGGTCTCACTTGTCTTAAAACCTATCTCAGGGATGAATTTTGCTCTCATTCCTCCAATAATTGCTTCTTTTGGAAAATCTTTTTTTTTTTTAGTCCCAACACTTCTTTTAACTGGCCCATTCGGTTGGCTCTCCACCTAGGGATCCCAGAATGAATGGAATGTCTATTTAAATTCTTACAGGCCTTTCATTTTATTCAGAGGAGAAGGCGGATTGTTGTGCATTTTCTGGTGAGAACTAAATTTCCCATCATTGTCTATAAAGCGGACCTACTTTCTTCTTCTTTGGATCCCAAGGGAAATGAGCAAGAAATGGGTCAGCTACCTTCTCCCAGGCAAGTATAGAAGAGTATTTTGTGGGCAAAGACAGCAGTCCGCCTCTTATTTGGCTGAACTCAAAACTGCTTGAGATATCTAGAAGGAGCGGGAGAGTTCAGTGGTGTTTTTCTGAGAGTCATAAAGGAGAGTACCTAACGCAGGGGTCAGCAACCTTTTTCAGCCGTGGGCTGATCCACTGTCCCTCAGACCATGTGGTGGGCCGGACTATATTGGGGGGGGGAATGAACGAATTCCTATGCCCCACAAATAACCCAGAGATGCATTTCAAATAAAAGCACACATTCTACTCATGTAAAAACACCAGACAGGCCCCACAAAGAATCCAGAAATGCATTTTCTTTTAAAGGACACATTCTACTCATGTAAAAAAACCAATGCTGATTCCCTGACCATTCGCGGGCCGGATTGAGAAGGCGATTGGGCCACATCTGGCCCACAGGCCTTAGGTTGCCTACCCCTGACCTAACACATAGCCTGTTGACTTTCAAACTTGACTGCTCTCTCATTTTGCTCTCTGGAAGTGTGTGTCTTAATGACAGACAACAGATGTTTGCAAAAAAATATATATGTATTTCCTCCTTATCGCTAATTTATTAAGATTTTAAAAATTATCTATAACTATAAATAATATAATATAAATAAAGGAAGAGGGTGGGGACTACAGTTAAAGTAAAACTTTTGAAAAACAGATATCTTTCGGGGGATTAAAAAAACTATCAGGAAGAAGAGAAGCAAAGGCAGCAGTGTTGGGCCATAAGAAAAACAAATCATAGTAGGGAAATATCTTTATTACCTCAGCAAAATGCCACAAATTAGTGATCAAACTTTTGAGTTCTTCAAAGCCCTTTATCGGGCTTAGGTGTTAAGGAAAATTGGGGCGGGCGGGGGGGGGGAGGAAGGCTGACTTTGCGTTGAAACCATAAAGTTTACATTGGTATTGGTCTTTAGCTGAAGTGTAGGACAAGATAGCAGATTTATCATATAAGGTTCTTCTAGCTGCTTTGCAGTTTTTAGATCGCACATAGAGATCCTGAGAGGAAGAAATAGACAAATAGACATTGTCCAATTCCCAATTTTTTAACAGATATAAAATCCAGCAGTTTTGTAGCTTTAAGCAAAACACACATAGGGAAATGTGGTAATTTTTATATTTTCAGAGTTGGAGATTAATTTTAGGTAGTGTACTAGGGTAAAAAAAGAGTAAACTGAAGTCAAATTAAGTAGCTTTTCCTAGCGGCTGGAAGGGAATTACCTTCAGAAAATAAAGCCCCATCTCCCTATACTATAAAATCTTCTTCCTCCAGTTTAGGATACTGTTTTTGAATGGCTGAATTCAATACTTTCCAAGTCATTCAAAAAGGAAAACTAGCTGTGTTGGCCTGTAATAAAAAAATGCATTAAAAGAAGTATCTAAGAATTAAAATTTGTCCATATTGTTGTAGTCTTAAGGAGTTTGCTTTTTTCACTCAGGATATGGAAAGTGGTATTTCATGTTACTCATTCTCAAGTTGCATACACTGAAATGCATGCATTGATTTTACATATGAATGAGCAATATACAGCAATATACAGTAGCAAAGAACTATACATAAAGGAAACATGCAAGCCAAGCCAAAGAATCAGATCTGTCACTTGTATTATGGCAGTGGTTCTCAAACTCTGTTCTCTGAGCCACACCTTCAGAATAAAAATGTGCTCATGCCACACCAAAGTTTTTATTGATAAGAAATACATTGCAAAACGAAAAGAAACAACTCCTATCAGTGCTTGATTTACAACATAGGACAGAACTAATCTGAGACAAACAAACTCTTCATAAACACAAAGAAGCCCCCCTCTCTCTCTTTTTTTAAATATAATTTTTATTCCATTTACAAATAAAACAAATTAAAACAATTCATACAATTTTTTACATCCATTCTCTTTTTTTTTACTTCCCTCAACTTGGCTGGTACTCCTTCCCTTCTTACTTTCTTACACATTTCTAATATCTCACCTATTTTTTTATATAAATTAATTCTTGTTTCACTCACATTCTAACCTTTCTTTTTTACAAAGCTTCATTAATGGTTACAAGCGTTATTTGTTTTTCACTTAAATTATGCATGTATTCTGAAAACTTTTCCCATTCTTCAGTAAATCTCTGGTCTCGTCGATATCGAATTCTTCCTGTCAGTCTGTCAAGTTATGCAAAGTCCATCATCTTCATTCTCCATTCTTCCAGTAGTTCTAAGAAGCCTCTCTCTTTGCTTTCATATTCGTCAGGTTGAAAATCCTGCTCACAACAATTTGACGTGAAGAACTGTAGAAGAATAGCCAATGCTGTTCACCAGCACTCTGTTTGAATGGCAATTCCAGATCACAACTAGGATTATGGGTTCATGTTCATGTATATCAGATATATTCTCTGAGTTAAACTAGTTCCATCTTCCTTTGTTGTGTCTTAAATTCTGCGCAAGTTCCATTAGATCAGGGACTGCCAACCATTTTGGGCTCCTGGGCCCATCTGCAAACCCTTCACACACACAACCAAGCAGACGTTGCAGCTTGTTCTATTGGGTGCAACATAATACTTCTGTCAAGTCAAACTTCAGTGTGTATAGTGGGAGGGTTACCCTGTGGGAACCAGGGAATGCCTGTGAGCTTATGTGTACCTATGTAGATAATCCCTGTGTTGGATTTTCAAGGGGGAAAGTAGGATTTAGTAAATATCAGAACTATTCCGTGCCTCGCATAAAAATGAAACTGAACCACAACTCTGAATCCAAATTCTGAGTTGGATGCAGCAGTGCCCTTCCGCAGTTAGCAGCCACAGAAGAAGGGGTGTTTTGTGTCATTTCATGAGGAAAGTGCAACTAAATTCAGATATGCTCTGCTTCTTGCACAATGTGCGGTGGAAGCAGCAGCATGAGAACAACTGTAGAACCAAACTGCTATAGGAGTGTGAGATTTTCTGCAGACACGTTGTGATTGTTTTTCTCCTGCTTTGAATTCACTCGGCTGTACTTTTTAGTTCTGGACCTAAGCATTGTGGCTCCCTGATTTGTCTTACACTAGCATGTGGACAAATGAATCATCTTAAGCCAAATCTCCATGCTTAATTGTTAAAGGACTCCTAGCTACTGGTCTTCGCCTAGACATCTCAAGATGTTCCCTCTATTCATTGTGAGCTTGGTGACATTTTAACAAAGGCTTTCTTTCTCCGAAGGTTAATTAGTCATTGAACTACCAGCTGTAGCATATAATCATTTGTTGGAAATGGTTAAGCTTCTGGAGAATACACTGCACAGATCGTGTATGGCAGGGAGGAGCGGTGGAGTTCAAAAAATAATTTACGTGTTTTTGAAGCTCTTTTGTACATTTATGGAGGCCTGACTTTCTTTTTTCTTTCTTTTTTAAAAACCTCTTTATATCATGAATCACAGTTTGTTCTAAGCTTTTCCAGAAAAAATGGATTTATACTTGTCCTGACTCTGATCCAGTGCCAATAGGTATGATTCCCCCTATTAAAAATGAGAGGGTAGACTTGAAAAGGAAAGCAGAGTATATGGAAGACAGAATAGAGCTTGTATTGTTGGGAAAATGGGAACACAATAGTTCAGGAAGCAAAAGTGCAGCTATTCATTTGTCTTTTTAAAAAGAGCTACATAATGCTTCGTGCCAATCCCTTCTTTCCCGAAGCTAGTTTCTATGCAACCTTATTCAGCCAGGAAACAGGAGGTGGATTCAGTCCTTGAAAGAAAAGTAGGTGGTTTCTAGAAAAACCATTGTGTGTGTGTGTGTGTGTGTGTGTGTGTGAGAGAGAGAGAGAGAGAGAGAGAGAAGGTTCCAAAGGCTGAGATCTCTGCTACTGCAGGTGCTGAGAATCCCTTAGTGCAAGTATATCTTCCTGACGAAAGACTTACAGTATTTTGTTACGCACATCTTCTTCCCATGACGGACTCTCCTAGATGTTCTAGGCTGTTTTATTTAACATGGTTTCATTCAGGCTCTGAAAAGGGGTTAGACATAATATATCGTGGACATAATCTATCTTGATTTCGGCAGTTGACAGTCTTCCTTGCTGACCAGGTGGTAAAAAGTGGGCTGGATGCTACTCCAGTTAGGTGGGTCTACAACTGGTTGAAGAACCATCCCCATTGGGTGCTCAGTAATGACTCTGTGTCAGCCTTGAGGGAATTCTCAAGTGGGGTGCCACAGGGTTCTATCCTGGGCTCTCTGCTGTTCAGCGTTTTTATAAACGTATTTGTGAGGGTGCGCATGAGATAAATTTACCTTATAGAGGAAAAGTTCATTAAAGTCTTGTGAAGAGCATCCCAAATATTCATCTTTACAAGGATTTGTAGAGCTGCAATGTATTTCAATACAGATCAAATATTAATGTCAATAAATGTTTAATGTATAGAATCCCTATAAACTGTTACTAATGGAATGTCAGCCTTTACCCATTGTGGATAGAGCAAAGGGCAGATTGTACAATATTTCACTTTCTATGGGTTAATTAGATTTTAGGTAAGACTTTTATTAAAGTCCAAAGATAAAGTTTAAACAGGCTTCTGTTTTTATTAGATTTGTTCCTAATATAATTATACTGCCCTCCTTAATAGACACACTGATCAGTTCACTATAAATTGGCTTAGTTAAGCTCATTATTGCTATAATGTAAATGTTAAGTAGTGTTTTAACACTGATATTAATGATGCAACTTGTTTAAGTCTCCCTAGTTTGTTTTCATAACCAGCAGAGAAAACTGAAAACTTCTAATATCAAATAAGGAACTGATGTTTATGTGTCAGTGCCAAAACCCCACTGCATGTATCGGCTGCTCGAAGAATCACATCTCTTATGCTACCCTTTGTCTATGGCCTATAAAGTCCCAACTTCTTTTGCCTTCAACAGGATATCTGTAACTTACAGTCCTTAGTTTCCCAACTAAAGAATATTAACATTCTGTGGAGAACTAGCGGGGAGCTGTTTAACATATTGCCAATACTTTCAGCTTTATCCTCCTTTGTTCCTTCTCATTGTGGCAGGGGGAGAAAACAGCAGACACACAAATGATGTGCAGAATCACTGGAGCAAGAAGATTCTCTTCCTGTGAGACCAAGTGGCCTGGTTTGCACGTCAAACCTTGGCATAGTGCAAAAGCGTGAACATACAGGCTCCAACAAACCATGGTTTGTCCTTGGTTACAACTCATGGCTAGTCTGGATAGAAGTTAACCAGACGGGTTGGGATGACATACTAAGGCATAACATGGCGTGGCAGCAAAAAGAGATGGGGAAGAGTGAAGTAGCTACAAGCTCCTCTATGGGAGTCTGTGCATTCACGCTTAACCAAGGTTTCACTTAATGTAATATGCAAATCAGGCCATTGTGGAGGGAAGGAGGGAGAAGAATTGCAGATGATGTGGAAGCAATTGAACGTGCCATTAAAGTAACTCTTAAAGTGTGATATTACTGAGGGTGGGATTCACCTGATGAGTCTTGTCTGGAATTTTCTTTTGTGTGCAACACAGCTTTTCTCCCTCCTGCTACCCTCTATGCCACCCAAAATTGGCTCTGGGGGGTTTGAGAGAACCCTTAGAATAGCATGTGGAAGGAGGAGAGAGGAGATGATTCCATCTGGGAAACTGAAAAGTTCGCATTGACTGAACGACTGCCTTAACATGACACTGAATTTCTTCCCAACTACAGAGACACTGATAAAATCAAATTATATCATTTTGCACTAAACAACTGTACTTCTTTTGTGTAACCATACTGTTTTCTTTTCCTGTTTCGTCAATAGTGTGACCATTATTGAATAAGGTATTACAACTCTTTGGATTTTGTTTTATTGCTCTTTCCAGGGTGCTGGTTGCACTGCACTGGTGGTAGCTGTGGTAGCAAGGAAATTAGAACTTACCAAAGCTGAAAAACATGTGCATAATTTCATGATGGATACCCAGCTAACTAAAAGAGTAAGTCACAATGTGTGGTTTGGGTTTTTTTGTATGTGTAATAGAAAGCAAATATTTTGCTTTGTTTTTCACCATGATCACAGATAGTTCTAGGGATAGATCTTGAAAGATGCTACTGAATTATTGAATCTTTAAGTTTCATGTCAGCTTTGAGTGTTTTGTCCACTGTTGGTAGATGTGCGGTCTCTCTTAAGGAATAGCAAAACAGAAGCAAATATGTGGAATAGGTCCTGGAACATGAGCTGAAGGCACATGATAAACCAGGCATAGGCAAACTCAGCCCTCCAGATGTTTTGGGACTACAACTCCCATCATCCCTAGCTAACAGGACCCGTGGTCAGGGATGATGGGAACTGTAGTCTCAAAACATATGGAGGGCCGAATTTGCCTATGCCTGTGATAAACCAATCTTAGTAAATCTAAGTAGGTATGGTACTGATCAGTGCCTGGAAGTGAAATTTCCAAGGAAGCCTTATGTTTTCTGCCTTGATTCCATCATGGAACAAAAATGAGATATGATTGTAGTGACAAACAGGCAGCCAATTTAGTCTGACTAGTTGTCCTTCAAACCAACTGCTCATCTGCTTAAAACAAAACAAAACACGACTGGCATTCAGTGTCTAACAATTCCTGATGTTGTGGTGGTGGAAATGTACTCTCAGAGTGCTGATCAGATAAAATGATCTTGTGAGAAACAATGCTTGTCTATTTGGCATTCCAGTTTTATCCTAACCACATGCTTTAAAAAAATTAAAATATATTACATACATCCGGGAAAAGTGCATCCGTCTGTATGGCAAGTCAAGATTTTTGCAAATTTCCTTAAAGATAGCTCAAAAACTTCACCTTTTTTTTGAGATTTAGCAAAAAAGCTTAACAACTTTTGGCAACCCTGCTATATAAAGCCATGATCCAAAATGTCAAGTATGTTTCCTCGTCTTGCCTATGGAAAAGATGTTCCATGACAACACAGGAGAGAAGGGAAATTCCTGTATGGGCAGTGGGGAAGGCAAGGGGGTCAGCATGTTAATCAGACCTACTGCGTCATAATGTATGAACCAGAATTCCCAAGATGCTGGGTGTGGATAGTCACTAATGGAAGTGCCAGCAGAGGCACAGAACTTAGACGGTTGTGCTCTTACTACCTTAGCTCTCTACAGCACCTGGTCTCAGAAGGAGACATTCCTGTAAATATTTATGATAGATAACATGTGCTAGGGAAGACTCAAAGGGACGTGTAATGCTGTTTCAATCAGCCTGGTGTTTTCTTTTTTTAAAACAGGTGAAAAATGCAGCTGCCAATGTACTCAGGGAAACATGGTTAATTTATAAAAATACAAAGCTGGTGAAAAAGATAGACCATGCAAAAGTAAGGAAACATCAGCGCAAATTCTTGCAAGCTATTCACCAGTAAGTACCATTTTGGCTTGTCTATTTCCCCCTTATCCAGGATGCTGTGGTAATCTGACAGGTTCAGTTTCTAGTGTGGATGTTGCTGTTCTGCCGATAGGGCAGCTGTCCCAAATCCACCTTCTGCCTGTTTCTGTTCACTTTATCTCAAGGGTGTGGGAGGAAAACATTGTATGTATCTCAGTGTGTCCCTGAATCGCCATCTCATTGATGGGAAACAATAGCATTTGAGATGGATATGAAATGAGGTGCACAATCTAATTCACATACAGATTATACATACGGTTTTTAGAAGGAAAGATATCTGAGACTCTTCATGAAGTTTCCATGGATTTCCAAGGCCAGGGGAAGAGAAAGCAGAAACGTTGTGGAAACAAATGAACAAGTTTTTCACATCCCTGACTCTTCATGTGTGATCCAACCACCCTTCCTTGAATATAGATTTTCTTTGCTAAAGCTTCCTACACATGATATTTTGGAATAAGAATGAATCTAGTACGTATTGCAAAATAGATTTGAATATCAATAACATCCTCTTGTGATTTTTCTGGCAGGTGCTAACAGCCGACAAAAGAATCTTTTACTATATTATCCATCAGTCAATAGCCCCTTATTTTATTATGTGATATATAAGTTTAATATAAATTTTTTTTTTACCATTTTTAAAATTATTGCAACCAGTAGGTTCTACTACTGTGCCAATTTTAGGTAATGGGTAAAGAATGTAATCATTTCCTATTGAAATGATTGGTTCATTTTAAAATCAATGTTATTGCTGCAGCAAATATTACACTTGGTGAAAAGATAAATGGTGGGATAGTTGTCTTTATTTTGGCACCCCAAGAAATTAGCCACCTTATGGTCTATTCATTTAGGGTATGTGGGGGAATTAGTTCCTGATACGAGCTAATCTTTGGAAACCGCAGGCTCCTTGCAGATATAATGGAAGCATTGCTGATTCCTCATTCATACCTGACTTTGGAGAGTGCTCAGTCACTGTTATGTTAGAGCAGGAAGAGCTCGCCACAAATTGGGCTACATAAAACTAGTGGCAGATATTAATTGCTGCAGGTTTCTCTTCTTCACACCCTTCCTCTGCAGCACATAGAGAGTTCTTGGGAGGAGGAAATGGCCAAAGAGTATGGAGCTTGGTGAACTAGCAGTAGAGATATAGTGTAATGTTATTTCCTTTTCTGCTTCAGAGGAGGGATCTGAAAAGGGCTAACTCATTAAGGGCTAACTCATTAATGGTTACATACTATGCTTAAGTTATAAAATAAAATGTACACAATGAGTATTAGTTCAGTTTAGCAAAGATGTGAGGTTAAATGCTGCTGTCTATAGAAAAGCTGTTTCTACAAGAAAAGGGGGGGCGTGTGGGTGGGTTCCTGAAATAGTGAATTACAAAATGAGCTGAAATCAGGTATTACAATATTGTGATTTAGTGGGATTCTTACTTCTGAGTGTACATGTTCAGGATTGGACTGCAACCTCTGCAACAGGGATAGGGAGCCTATGTGCTACAATTCCCATACCCTTTGACCATTGGTCATGCTCGCTGTGGCTGATGAGAATTAGATTCCAAAAGCTCCTAGAACGCCACAGGTTTCCCACCCTGCCCTACTGTGATCTGGCATCACATCAGTCTTCATGGAATAGTCCTCTTTTCACATCAATATGGCTTCTAATAAGCATGGGGCAGGGTAGCTATTACCTACCAGGTGCTTGTCTTCATTTTAATTTAATATGTGATTTAGCTTTGTCTTCTGACCTTACTTTCTATGTGTCCCTTGCTAGAAGTATTCAGACTTTCAAAAATATGTGTGGATTTGCCAATTGATGTGCTAGAGCTTTGTTCTCAAAGGAGGTGATGCAACTTTATCCCTTTAGTTTCAAAAAGAACTGCAAATATTTGTTCATCACCTACTATTGAGTAAGAAACTAAATGAAGTAATTCCCATAGTGGCTACCTTTCCTTGTTATGCAGAGTCAGGTTTCTGTTTTACTTCTGAATTTTCATTTGTCCTGCGTCATTTGACCTCCCAAGTCAAACAAAGTGGGTTAAATTGTATTCTAGCAAAATACAGTGGTGCCCCGCAAGACAAATGCCTCACAAGACGGAAAACCCGCTAGACGAAAGGGTTTTCCGTTTTGGAGGTGCTTCGCAGGACGAATTTGCTATGGGCTTGCTTCGCAAGACGAAAATGCCTTGCGATTCCTGGTTTTTTTTCCCCTCCCCCCCCTTTTTCCCAAGCCCCTAAGCCGCTTAACAGCTGATCGCTAAGCCGCTTAACAGCTGATATAAGCTGCTTATCACCTGATCTAAGCCGCTAATAGCCTTTTAGCAGCTAAGCCGCTAATCCCTTAAGCCTTTAATAGCCGCTAATCCACTAATAGCGCTAATCCACTAATGGGCTTGCTTCGCAAGACGAAAAAAACCGCAAGACGAAGAGACTCGCGGAACGGATTCTTTTCGTCTTGCGAGGCACCACTGTAGGGGAATGGAACCAGTCATATCCTGTTGGATGCTAACATTCAGAATGATAAGTTTGATTTTCTATTTCTAGCTGAACTGTGTAGTTCTCCTTTTTGATTCATGGTGATAGTCTTCATTCACATATTCATATGTTTTCCTTTAACTCCCCTTAATGACCCCCTTTAAAGGTTAATTCTAGCCTACTCAACACTTGATGTTGGGAGGGAAGATGGAAATAAAATGTACCAATACTAAGTCTCTTAACTTTTGAGAATCCTGGTAATATTTCAGCTATCAATTCTTCCCATGTATGGATGGCATGTGGGAAGGGGGCTGAGGTATTTAGGTGCCACTGATATCCCTCCGGCCAGAATAACATGTGACGTTAAATGTTTAACATAAACAAGCAGCATTCTAGTGCACAGTGCTCAAAGGTCCATCTGTCATTTCTCCCCTACTCTTGGCCACGCTCTGCCAGGAGAAACAAGCCACAAACCTTGACTCAACACACGTGCCTGAATTCAGAACATGTGTCGAGTCAAGGTTTGTGGCTCTAAACAAACCACAAGTAGTAGCCAAAGTTTGTTATTGGCTTATTGCTCATGGTTTGTTTGGGAGAAACAAACCACAAGCCTAGGTTTGGATAATATGACTAGCCAAGGCTCGACTTTTTATTCCCCCAAATATAGCACACCCAAGAGCAGGGGAGGAGTTAAGCAGGGACTTCCACCAGCATGCTGCTTGTTTGCATTAAGCCATAGTTAAAAATTAAGCATGGTTTAATGTGATGCGTGAACGCAGCTAATGTCTGCTTGTACCACAACGTATGAAACGTCACTGCTTACTTTCAGAACATGGTGAAATGTGGTATAGAAACTGAGAGTATAATTGCTGACCCAGAAAGTGCTATGGAGAAAATGTATGAACTACAAGCTCCATAACAGAGCACATTGCGCTCACAAGAAGACCATCCCTTGTGTTAATTTGTTTTAGTCAATTTTACAGTTTCTTTTCTTTTGTTTTGTCTTTTTATTTCAACAATGAAAATAGAGCTCGGAAGTAAGTTGTGTGAGCTGTTCCTTTCAAATTTGCAGAATTTACCACTGTCTGCATGCAACAAATGGATACTTTATTTGTGAATTTCAATAGTCTGGTTGCTACTGTGGAACTGCAATCCAAAGTCATGAATTTCTTCTGTGATAAGTGAAGTTCGGAAGGAAGGAATCAGAGTATCAATATTTCTTAATTTTCAGAGAAAGATCTGGCTAGTATCATTTTTAATCTGACTGTCGCAGCTAAGAAATGATCAGTTTATAAAAAGGTTTGCTCCACCTAAGTCACAACCAAGGCTGATATACACACCTTGAAGATGCAAATCTCTCTTTATCAACATACATTTGCAAGAGAGGTAAATAATCAGCATAAAAATTATACCATTTATTTATCATATTTCTCCAAATGTTCATATAGGGAGGGAAAGGAGAGTAGAAAGCTCAACCTAAAATGTCCCTAATTGGCTTTCCCTCTTCAGAAGATAACTGATGACCTAAAGTATACTTTCAAAAGTTTATACAGACAAATCTACACATCTGATGTATACAGACCAACAATCTTGTTTGATTTCTTTCAGCGTTGTCCCTTATAGACCCTGTTTGCACATAACAGTAAGCCAAGCCATGGCTAAGCATGAATGAGTGAACGTGTGTCTCCTTAGAGGAAAAATCACTGGCACTTCACCCCTCCCCACTCTTGCTGCTGCCATGCTAGCAAACATTATGCCATTGATTGGCTTAGCAGTACATCTAAAGCTAGGCTCAAGGTTTGCTTCCAAGACAAACTAGAAATACAGGGGCAAACTTTGGTAATATGGTGCCCTGAGCAAGGACAAGATTTGGCACCACCCAAAAAAAATAAATTATTAATTTCACAATAATTCCTTTTGGTACAGTTCCTTTTTTAAATCAATCTTCTCAGTAGGTACCTGTATAAATATAGGAATTATTATTATTATTATTATTCATCCCCATAACTTGGTGACTTGTGCAGGGGAACCGCCCGCACTGTCCTAAATCCGACACTGACAAATGATAAGCCAAATCTAAACCTTGGCTACAAAGCATAGTTTGTGTGATTGAGCAAAACCATGAGCCCAGAATCAGGCATAATGCTAAGCCAAACCATGGCTTAGCTCTGGATAGTGGAACAGCAACAGGACAGCTCATTTACACTTAGCCATGGTTTGACTAAGAGAACTGGGTCACAGTATCACTTAATAATTTTATGTGTTTCTGGACATGCATTATTCCACCTCTTGAAAATGTGAGCTTGAGTGCCCCTCATACCTCCCACAACAATGCTGAACTTGTGTGACTGCAGCTGTAAGCCCATTCATTCTCATTCACCCCATCAAATTGAATGCACAGTGCTGAAGGGGTGGGCTTTAAAAGGGAATCCTAAAACAACTGGATTCTGGGATTGTGAAGAAACCAGCTTTAGCTTCTTTTAAAATAAAGGTAAAGGGACCCCTGACCATTAGGTCCAGTCATGACCGACTCTGGGGTGGCGGCACTCATCTCGCTTTATTGGCCGAGGGAGCTGGCATACAGCTTCCGGGTCATGTGGCCAGCATGACTAAGCTGCTTCTGGCAAACCACAGCAGAGCACAGAAACGCCGTTTACCTTCCCGCCAGAACGGTACCTATTTATCTACTTGCACTTTGACGTGCTTTCGAACTGCTAGGTGAGCAGGAGCTGGGACCGAGTAACGGGAGCTCATCCTGTCGCGGGGATTCGAACCGCCGACCTTCTGATTGGCAAGTCCTAGGCTCTGTGGTTTAACCCACAGCACCACCCGCGTCTCACAGTTTATTTTATCTATTAAAATAAACTGTGAGAATAAATTCACAAGTTATAAGTTGCGAATAAGACAATGCAATGGCGCTGATACAACACAAAATAAATAAATAAACGGATTCCAATTATTAATGAGGTTTAGGACAATGACCTGGAAAGAGGAACCACATGAGATTAATGCCTAAGTTCAGGATAGCTTCATTTCTTGAACGAGATCATGGGCATGTTGTGAACTGAATAACGTTCTCACACACTTACTTGACCACACAACATCCTGCTGGCTTGGACACACAAAGTCCTTCATTGCCCTTGTAACTTGATGATGATAGACTGCCTTTATAAAGGAGACAAGCCTACATCCTGGCAGGGCAGTATCCATGTCCAAAATACACAGAGCCTGTAAGGCCTCCACATTTAGTTCAGCAAAACAGATTTACCTGTACAAAAGAAAAAGCATGGAGAGCTGCCTCCTCACTTGAACTGAATGGGAAAGCTATTATGGAGCTCTTGGTGTGTGCTTTGGTATAAATAGAGAATTTTGCATTGGACTGTTTTATTCCTTGAAGCACATAACCCTTAAGAAAAGAAGAAGAGGAAGGAAGCCACTTACACCAATATAGCCAATTCACAATTTGCATCAAGACTTTACATGGATAGTACTACTGATTTAAAACTTTTGTGTTCTCATATATTTGGAGAGGGGGAAAAGATTAATAGTCTTTGTCAAACTCACTGGCCATATACCCCTAAACAAACACACATTTTCATACTACAGTTCAGAATAATCATCTTGTTTTTCTTACCCTGCTCAGCTGATTAACATGAATGGAATTACTTGGGCACCAAGGGGAAAACTATTCCCATGAGGCTCTTTTATACATATACAATACTTCATGGTGTTCTGGTTTAATCACGGACAGATAAACTGGCCAACCAAACCTACTAGGAAAATTGCTATGCACATATGTACAAAAGCATTCCAAGTCAGAGACATTGAGGACTGTGAAAGTAATAAATTAACAAGGAAAACTGTTATGCACATTGCAAACAATTAAAAGTATTCCAGGTCAGCGACACTGAGGACTGTGAAACTAATATATTAACAATGATGCTCTTTATTTAGCTGCTGGTCAGATAAAAGCTTTTAAAAATTAACAAGGAACTCACTTATCACTGTATTTTCATCAGGTTCAAACACCTCCTAACCAAATCCATTTCAGACTGAAGAGGGCTTATACCTGTATCTAATCATGTAGGCATATGGAAGAGGACGAATGATTACTCAGGCAATAATAAGGAGATTGAATTGTCGTTCATTACTTCCTATGCCTACTTGCCAGGATACTGGAGCTTTAAGGAATGTTTTGGCTTTCTTTCATACACTATGAATAAATCCTTACCTCCCACTTTGAATTCAGCGTTAACCATGGCAATTAGTAGTCTCGGGGACATCACATTTTCTTGCTCTCTTCTTTCTTTTTTGCGGTGTTAAGGAAGCATGCTTTTTTTCATTGTACCAGACACATAACCAGTTATGACTGTACACAAAGTATTCAAGACATTGTCCATGCAGTTATCTGTTTAGATGCATGCTGTATTCAAGTTTGAGGAGCTGGCAAAAAAAAATCTGTTATCTGACTTGGATTTTCAATCTTTTAGATTAAGAAGTGTTAAAATGGAACAGAGGAAATTGAACGATCAGGCAAACACTTTGGTGGACTTGGCAAAGGTCAGTGTAACAACACCGGCTTTTGCTTTTGTATACTGTACTGGCATTTTGCTTTTGTATACTGACATTCATCGTTTTGCTAAGGTTTAAGGTAAAAAGCCAACTCAAGCTCTATAAGCCTATTCCAGTGAACTCCCTTCTGTTATCATAGGGGACAAGTCAACATTCACAAATGGTTTAGCTTCTTTGAGGAAAGCAAAAGCTCACATGTAGCTGTGGGAAACTACTCACACGGCTTTGGGACAGGAGATGCTCTTTGAGCAGGTGACAAGGAACAGAAGAGAGTGTACAAATAAATGGGACTAGATTTTATAAGTGGCTTTTGAATGCTGCCTTCCTTGTTACCATCCAAATTGCCAAAATGGAGTGGAGTCTCAGGGCCACTTTACACATTAAAATTGTATGCTTTGCAACTAAAATGCTCTGCCTATGCACTGGAAAGGCTATGCACATTTTCAGCCACATATCTCCCGATTTAAGCATCTCAGGGAGGACCTGGGATATGCCTCAGCTCGACACTGGATTTACACACAGTGCACGAAGCACATTTGCCACTACATAATGTGTGCAGTGCTCCTTAGAAAGATGAAACTCTCTTTACTGTAAATGTTGAGGGAAATTGAAAGCATAGCTGGTCTAACAGAACCCATTTGTGGGTAGAGAAGCTTTTCAGCTTCTGCTACAAAGAGTATTTGTTGAACTGAGTCACATTTCTGCATCTCCGGATTTCTGAAGGGTTTTCCAACCCACCTCATTGTTTGCTTGAAATCTCAAAAGTGCGCCACTAAGGAATCACAAGCTCCAGCTGAATTGCACCTGTGCAGTAAAGCTTGGAATAAAAACACTTTCTGAAGCTGGTTCGTGCTAGTTGTTTGTGAAGCTGCTGGTTTATGAAGTCACAGTTTGTGTTGCTATTTTCCTGTTTCTAAGCGATGAGTGTTTCAATTGCTGCGGAACAACCTTGCTTGCTCAAACGTCTCCCTTTCCCTTTTTCTTTCAGACTCAAAACATCATGTATGATATGATTTCTGACTTAAACGAAAGAAGCGAAGACTTTGAGAAGAGGATTGTTACTTTGGAAACAAAATTGGAAACATTAATTGGTAGCATTCAAGCTCTCCCTGGACTGATTAGCCAAACAATCAGCCAACAACAAAGGGATTTCCTTGAAGCTCAGATACAAAACTATGATAAGCATGTCACCTACAGTGCAGAACGATCGAGGTCCTTGTCTCGGAGAAGGAGGTCGTCCTCCACAGCACCACCCACTTCATCAGAGAGTAGCTAGAAGAGAATAATATAACCACAAAATAAAGACTTTTTGCCATCATATGGTCAATATTTTAGCTTTTATTGTAAAGCCTTATGGTTCTAATCAGTGTTATCTGGGTTCTGATGTCAGAATTCTGGAAACCTGAACACAAAGTTTTAGGCCAAAATGAGTGAAAACTCTCTCTCTCTTTTTTCCTTTCAGATGCACAGTGAATGCACCTATTATTGCTATATAGATTGTTCCTCCTGTAATTTCACTAACTTTTTATTCATGCACTTCCAACAAACTTTACTACTACAATATACAATATAATAAAAGGGTTAATTTCTGCACATAGTTGCTTGATCACTTTGATGTTAACATTCCTAATTCTTAATACTTTTTTTATCCCAATGCTGAAAATGCTTCAGTTGTTAGAAAACTGAGCTCATTTTGTATTGTCGTTCCAATAAGATCTAATTTCACATGCTATCTATGCAGCAAAAAGGGGGGAAAGTGTATGACATGTTAATTTAACAGAGTGTGTTGAAGTTTAATTTTCCTTGACTGTAATCCTGTGCTAGTTTACATGCCGGTTAATCTAATTAACCAAGCAGGGTCACATGTCCGTGATTGGTGCAGGATTCCAGACTGTTTGCACACACCCTAGAACACTTATACCAAATCTGCATGTCCATTTTTCATTATGCCAGCTCAAGAACTGGCCAAGTCACTTGTTAAAGTAGTGGCTTTGAAGCACGTCGGTGAGAACAGCTGTCCAATGCCCACCCACCCCATTCCAAAATCCCATAGGATTGCATGCTATATTCTCTTCTAGATTATATATGACAAATAGCTGTTTACTAAAAACTGGGGATAGGGCTGTTAATATACTACTCCAAACCATTTAAGAAGTCTTCAAATGTGTTTAAATGAAAGCGGGTGGGGTTAGTATATATATATATATATATATATATATATATATATATATATATATATTCATGTAAGAGAAAGTGTCCATTGACCAAAATGTATTGGCATCTCAAAATATTGTGTGTCTCTTGTGCGTCAGTGGGATCATCTGTAAATCCTCCCATTTAGCAAAAGTTATCCAAATCTGTTCATAGTGTTCCATTCAGGCAAACAGGGTGATGAATTTGAACACCTCTATTTCTAAGAAATGCCTGCTGTCTTTAGTCATGTAATGATGTAATGGAAGACAAAAACCCACCTCCCACTCCCAAGCAAGTGTTTCTAGTTTTGTCTGGCCCCAGTTATGACCATATTTGGGACTAGCCTGTAGCATTACAAGCGAGTCCTAAAAATGGATGTACCTGAATGTGCATAGGCAATAGCATGTCTCTCTTAGGACATTTTTCTTGATAAAAAGGGATGCAAATAATGAAATACTGGATTGACCTGGAGCAAATTGCCATGTGTCCAACTGTGCAGCTCTAGAAAGACCCAAATGCAGTAAAACAATTAATTGCAGCTGGCCATTTTCCTCACCTGAGTATTTGGCCAAGCACACACATACAAACAGCTTATCAAATGCAGAACATAAAATGCAGCAAGGGGGGAAAACACAATTAATAAAAAAATAATCATTTATAAAAGTACTTTCTGGCTGTGGTGCGTGCATTTCCAGATGAGAAACTGAATGCCCTTTTCAGTCATTTTGGGGTATTTTATTAAACTGAATTTTCATTACCTCTTTTTGGAGGTCTCTTCTATATAGCTAAGGCCTTTTCATTGTATAGAGAAACCCTATGTTAAGGTGGCAAACATTTCATTGCTGCTTGGAACTACACAGATAACAAGCACAGGTTATCTTACTGCATGTCTTGTAAAGGATGCTAGCCATTTCCTCTTCCCCAAGGTGAAGCCTTATTTACATTAGAGGAGGGAGAGGTGATAGCATGCAGAAGTGGGCAGGATATTAGTGGACAGAATTGAAATGAGGGCCATGCTTCAGGTGAGAGGTGCCCACATCAAAAAGGTAACTAACCTGGGCAAAAATAGTCAACGTCACTGGGTGGAAATAGTCAACGTCACTGCATGGAACACTCACTCCAGCCCTAGTCAAAGCATCATGCAATCATCTTTTGAGGTCTGCTTGATAAAATATTCCAAGTCTCATTTTCATCTGTAAGTTCATGCCGCCTAAGCACAGAGTGGATCACAAAGTGAAGTATAAATCTACATCAATGAGTGAAGTAAGTATTTCTAGCACTATTGCATTGCAGTTAGTGGGTGCCATTTACATGTGCGTGCATTGTGTGTTTGGGGTCAGAAAAAAATCAGACCATTGCTGAAACCCAATGGAATGGGACTCAGTTGGAATGTAGAAACTGAGAGGTACAACCTGCTCAAAACAAATAGATCAAGGGAGGAAGAGTAGCATCATATGTAAAGGATATGTACACTTGTGAAGAGATCCAAAACTTGGAGAATGGAAGGGAGATTCAGAGTACATTGGTAAAAATTGTAGGAGATCAAAACAGCGGTAACCTTACTGAGAGTGCCTGCTATGGACCTCCAAGCCAAACTAAAGGCTTGGTTGATGACTTCCTAGAGCAGATTACCAAGCATTCAATAAGGAGAGATGTAGTAGACATGGGAGACTTCAGCTATTCTGATATCTGTTGGAACTCAAACTCTGCCAAGAATGTAAAGTCCAACAAATTCCTGAATTGCCTCGCTGACAATTTCATTTCACAAAAGATGGAAGAAGCAACAGGAGGGTAGGACTCAAACCAATGGATTGGAGTTACAAGAAAGAAGATTCCAACTAGACGTGAGGAAGAACTTTCTGACAGTAAGAGCTGTTTGACAGTGGAACAGACTCCCTCGGAGGTTGTGGACTCCTTCACTTTTAATGCAGAAGTTGAATGGCCATCTGTCATGGATGCTTTAGCTGAGATTCCTGTATTGCAGGGGGTTGGATTAGATGACCCTTGAGATTCCTTCCAACTCTACAGTTCTATGATTCTATGTTTCTATGACCGGATTCAGCCTGATTCTCCCTTTCCCAAGCAGTTGATGGGCAGGTTTTCAATTGTTAAACAGGATTCAGTAAGTGAATCTCCAGCAGGTGAGTAAGGAAGGAGTGTCATGGCCTGAGTGCGCACTAACGCATGCCCAGCCAGAGTTAAACACAAATGTTTACTCCTGAACATCTATGGGTCATAACAGGATCCAGGTGACTACCTCCATGCAAATGTTGGGTGGTGCTCAAATAGAAGCTGGTTGCAGGGTGCATTCTAGATTTGATCCAGTGCTCCAAATTACTGTGAGGCTATCTAACCTAAAGCTTCCAGATTGGATCTTTCCCTTTTATCATCCATCATAATTAAAGCACCAAATAGATAGATATCTGTTAATATTTTTATAATGTGCTGTAATAAGGGCTTGCCCATACTGCTTGTCCTGTGCCTTGAAAGCATGGGTCTGAGTGGTTTTTCATTCGTTCCACCACTTTCCGCAGGAAAACCCGCTGTTTACCACTGCGTTGGAACAAACGACAATCCGCAGGAAAAAACCCAATTGACATTTGTTGTGATTCAGTGGTAAACAGCAGGGGGAGGTGGCAGGAATAGCAGAAATGTGGCCAAACCCAAAGTCAGTCCTTACTCTTCCTTGCAATGACAACCTAAACTGAATTATGTTTGCTGATGGAAATATGCACATGTCTTGATTTCTGGACTAACCTTTCTTCCTTTTACTCCAACAGGATCTGGAAACATGTAAGTATATTACACTTTTTACTTCCTCTGCTTGTATAGCATGGCTTAAACTGGACGATGGCAGGTAACCTTTTGTCCCAACAATTAATTGGGTGACTTTTCTCTTTCCACTCACTACTTGAAAAACTTTCCTCTTTCTCCAGAAATAAGCTCTTGGCTGCATCAATTTCCTGTGATCGCTGGTGCTTCTTTGACATCAGAAATCTCAGGTGTTTGTGCACTTCAGATACCTGACCTGCATTAACCTGCTCATTTGAGTGGGTGCTGCAAGATGTTGTAATGGCCACTAGCTTGGGTGGTTTAAAGGGGAGTTCTGCAAATTCCTGGAAGGGGTGTGTGTCTGCCAATGGCTAGTAGTCATGACAGGAAGTGATGATTGTCCATTGTGGAAAAAGTAACCCATCTACCATCTATATGAAAGTAAATGAATTCATGTCACCAAATGTGGATGCTGTGTTAATTCTGAATGGCAGGTGCATGCAATCAAGGCACTATGAAACCCTGTAATTCTGTGATTACACTATGTAAGCATGTGGATTAGGGACGCGGGTGGCTCTGTGGGTAAAACCTCAGGGCCTAGGACTTGCTGATCGCATGGTCGGCGGTTCGAATCCCCACGGTGGGGTGCGCTCCCGTCGTTCGGTCCCAGCGCCTGCCAACCTAGCAGTTCGAAAGCACGTCAAAGTGCAAGTAGATAAATAGGGACCGCTTACCAGCGGGAAGGTAAACGGCGTTCCGTGTGCTGCACTGGCTCGCCAGATGCAGCTTGTCACGCTGGCCACGTGACCCGGAAGTGTCTGCGGACAGCGCTGGCTCCCGGCCTCTAGAGTGAGATGAGCGCGCAACCCTAGAGTCTGTCAAGACTGGCCCGTACGGGCAGGGGTACCTTTACCTTTACCTTTTTTAAGCATGTGGATTACTATCTAGCTCAGAATTAGTATCCTGAGCAATGCAGAATTCTCATTTCCAAAAAAGCAAAATTCTATCCCTTAATGGTAAACAAATAGGCTTCAAATGTCTTGGCAAAGCTTGATGAAATGCTGCAAGCTACAGATGAGGTACAATTAAATAAATGTGCTTAGTTAGCATAATTCCTTAAAGTCTCAGAATTCAGCTTTTCGTGGTACAGAACCCATTGTTGTGTTGGAGAATTGTCACTATTCCTCCCCCACCCCAGCTTTCAGATTTTAAATGCCAGCACATTTGCATTGGTTGGACTTAAAACAACCTCTTTGAATGGCGAGTGTTCATGAATGACCGGCACCTGATAGCCACACTTAGTACTTCTGCACAGGATGTCTAAGGTGAAGCCAGGGAATATTGAAACATCCAGAATGGGCTGCCATGTTCTCTTGGCACCTTAACATTTAAGGGCCTGTCAGCAGCATGCTTTTCAGTCATTCTTCATTGGTGCAGTTAAAGGACAGAGTTTTATAAAGCATTCAAGAATCATTTAAGCAGCCATATGTCATGCTCTGCTAGATCAATCTGCAGCATATGTAGCATTTTCCTCTTTCTCCCCAAATTCATTTGACTATTTTCCTAACCACTGTCATTTGTGCCTGTCTTCCCTACACCTAGCTGACAATTTCTCTACTGTGTTTTTTTCCTTTTGCCGTTCTCCATCAATCAATGAGAAAACAAACTGCACTTGAAAATTATAAAAGGGGAGGAAAAAAATGTTTATGAAATTCTCAGGGGTAGAGTGCAAGGATTTTTGTTGTGCCTACTTTATTTTTTACCACTCTTTCTGTTTCTTTAAAAAATATATTAAAGGATAGTTAACAAGGGTGCAAGGGGTTTGTGCGTGGACAGACAGAGTCCCCCCAAACCCTGGGCGGTCCTCGTGTGGAATAACGACTCAAGACAACGTGCTATGGGATTAAAATTGGCCACAACTTTATTATGTTTCAGATGTGGGTAGACCTTGGCTCAGGCATTGGGCGTTTATCCCTCCCAGTCCCCTGCTGGGGATCTGGGGAACATCAGGGTTATCCAGAGTGGGGGGGGGTGGGCTGGCTCTGGAGAACATATGTTCAAGCAGAGAGAGCCCACCCCCGTTACGCCGCCATCGCAGGGGAGAGCAATGACAACCTCTCGGCATACGGCCAAAGCCTCCCCTCAAAACAACCCCTTTAACAGGGAACCCTGGTATCGCCGCCACAAAGAGAAGGGGGGCGTGAGTCACCGCTACATGCCCACCCCCAATTTAGGGAAGATAGACTAAAGGATTCCTGATACCGCCCAAGTTGTGATGTTTTGCTACAGGAAGGCAAACCTGCCAATGCAGGAGAATTCCTTTCCGGCCCTTCAACAGCGACCTTGACGTACCTGTGAAGAAAAGGTTAACCTATAAAAAAGGAGTCTTAACTGAGGGTGGGGAGGGTGGGAGAAGCCCTGGAGCCAACTGACGATTCCCAGGTAAGATCCTCCCCCTATTGTGTGGGCAGGGTGGTCCCTCCCCCTACCTGGCCTGATCACCTTGGCAACGCCTCCCCTGGTGGGATTGGGCAACTGGCTGAGGTACGCGGAGACCTCCAGGTATCCCACCTGGGGAAGGTGAAGCCAAGCCTGTGTTAATGGTGCCGTGTAGGGTCCAGGGGGCTGCGTGCGACCACGCAAAGGGCGCCCCCCATTTAATGTGGGGAGCGGTCATTGTGAGTGGCCTCTCTTCCACCCTTCAAAGCATCTGTCCAGGAACCTACAGCCTCCCTTTGTATTCTCACATCCTGAAAACCTGTGAAGCTGCTATTTGCAGTGCTAGTGGGCACTGGCAGTCACTCCCTCATTGGCAGCATCACTTTCCTGTGATCTCTGATGCTCTTCTGGCATCAGTAATCTCAGGCGTTTCTGCACTTCAGGGACCTGTCCTGCATTAAAGTGCTCATTTCTACAGCTGCCACAAGATGTCATACCGATGGCCTCTGGATTAGACAATTTTAAGGGGGCGTTATACAAATTCCTGGAAGGGGCATGTGTCTTGTCAATGGCTATTAGCTTTGGAGGAGCAATTTTCATTTGCAGCGCAGAAAACGAAGGAGGAAGAATTAAACTCTCCCTCTCCACCTGCTGCGTTCCTAATAATTATCAAATCCAGTGACTGCTATTTGCATTTTTTGAAATGAGCACATTAAATGCAAGGGCATGTTTAATGCCACATCTATATTGGCCCTTAATCTATGCTAATATTTAATTTGGGAGGCTCAAGGATCCTGTTGTGGAAATGAATCATGCATACTCACTGAGTAGTGGAGGGGAGGGAGAGAATCGCAAAGAGCTTTTACCTGGTAAACACATTTGCTTTGTTTAGCCTTTTATCAGGAGGAAGAAAACTGCAAAGCAAGTTTCCTTTTTTTAAAAAAAAAAAGCAGGGAACAGCTTGTTTCCATGACATTTATACAATAAGCTATATCTAAATGACAAGCAGATTGGTGGAAAAACAATGTTTAACTGCCCTTTTCTCCTTTGATCCTTGATGTCTTAAGTAAATGAAAAGGCACAGGTTTATAGGCAAAGATCACCCGTTACGAATTGACAAGCTGCACAGAATCCTGAAAGTATGAGAATCCAAGATGTGTATCGCTGTCCAGAGTAACATTAGATCTGGACCTTCAAAGGTAAGGCATGGCTGGGGAAGTAGCCAGTTGGTATGGGCAGAGTTTTCTCATTTCTGACTCTGTTACACTTGCCTCACACAGGGGTCTTGGCCTGCAGTCAGAGAAAGTAGAACACCCCCCAACATGTGGAAATAAACAAGACGACCCACAGTGGGAAAGGTCAGAGAGGAAGGAGACCCTGCCGATACCTGACCTAACCCAAAGACTTCCTTTTGAGAACTCTTCCTCAGAAATCCGTGATTAAACATCCCCTTGGAACATCAACTCCCCAAAGGAGCTGCAAGAACAACATAGCCATACAGGTAAGCAAGAAGGGCTCATCATGGTTCCAAGCATGACTTCTAAGCATCCCCTCTTCTTCCCCCAAACAAGGGATACAGTGCTGGCCAACACCAGCCCCGATGCAGCTTACCTGGCCATGGCTGGGGCAGCATGCACAATGGCAGTGAGGTTGGGGTTGTGTAGGCACACCAGCATAAGCATCAGATTGGCTCCACCTGTGCACCCACACAACCCCCAATCTCGCAGCTGCCCTTACCCACTCTAGCCCATCCAGGTGATCTGCCATGACACCAGTGCCAGGAAGGCAGCTCTGCAACCCTGCCCCGCCATGTTGGCTGAAACTGCCCTAGAGCAAGCACAGGCAAACTCGGGCCCCCCAGATGTTTTGGGACTACAACTCCCATCATCCCTGACCACTGGTCCTGTTAGCTAAGGATGATGGGAGTTGTAGTCCCGAAACACCTGGAGGGCTGAGTTTGCCTATGCCTGCCCTAGAGTGTTTCTCCTTCCACTTAAATGTGTTGAAATTATACGGACTAAACAACTCTCCCTTACGCAACAATCAGCAGCAGTGCTTCCTGAAAAAGGGGCTGCCACCACAACTCCGTGAGCTTCTGCTATGGAATGGGAAAGGCAGCGAGAAGCACCCCTGTGAATGAACGCAAAATGCTAAAAATTCCACTGGGGAAAATGGTTATGTCCCTGTGGAGATGGCAGTATATAGTCAGTAGCTCATGTGCTTCTGGCTTGCACTCTTTATGAAGATTTGAGGAGTGAAGTTATTAAAGGTAAAGGTAAAGGTACCCCTGCCCGTACGGGCCAGTCTTGACAGACTCTAGGGTTGTGCGCCCATCTCACTCAAAGAGGCCAAGGGCCAGCGCTGTCCAAAGACACTTCCGGGTCACGTGGCCAGCGTGACATCGCTGCTCTGGCGAGCCAGAGCCGCACACGGAAACGCCGTTTACCTTCCCGCTAGTAAGCGGTCCCTATTTATCTACTTGCACCCAGGGGTGCTTTCGAACTGCTAGGTTGGCAGTCGCTGGGACCGAACAGCGGGAGCGCACCCCGCCGCGGGGATTCGAACCGCCGACCTTTCGATCGGCAAGCCCTAGGCACTGAGGCTTTAACCCACAGCGCCACCCGCGTCCCCGTGAAGTTATTACCCCTCTATTATTGTCCATGTCGGGTCGCTCAACCATTGCTACTGTGTCCTTTCTTTTAGCAGATCAGGTGACAGCAAAAACTGCAAGGTTTTTAGCGGGGGCAATTAGAATAAGATCTATTATTTGTTTATTGATGTAAAGCCCCAAAATGTATTTTCTCTGGTTAAGTTTTTACCTCTACCTTCAGTACATTTATTTTATTTTATTTCATTGCTGTGGCTGGTGGCTGGTGCAAATAAAGATTCTTCTCCTGCAAAATTTTTAGCGGGGGCAATTAGAATAAGATCTGTTGTTTGATTACTGATGTAAACCTCCAAAATGTATTTTGCATAGTTAAGTTTTTACCTCTTTCTTCCGTACATTTTATTTCATTTTATTTCTATGGCTAGTGGCTGATGCAAATAAAGATTATTCTTCTTCTGAACACAAAATGCTGTACTCCAGCTATTCCTACAACTAGGTGAGTGCACGGCCAATGGAAGAGTAGTGAGTTTGACTGAAGCAATAGAAAAGCCCCTGTGTGAGGACATCCTTTCTCAGTTATGCATTTTCAACAAACCCCCGGTTTCAGCTCCTACCCCATTATCTCTAAACTTACCAGGCCTTTCTCATCTCTCCACAGGAAATGATGTTCCCTCACCAGTGCCAGGAAGACCACAAGTGATGCAGCGGAAGTGGTGGTTGGCAAGAAGTCAGATGTTCAGATGTGGGGCTGCTGCTGTTTTCTTCTCAGGGGTCATGTGCCCTTCAAGAAATGCATGGCAAACAATTACATTCATGCACATCACAGGGAAAGATGGCACCCTCCAATCCTGTTACACAGCTTCAAAAGGCACAGTGACTCTGCAAGAAGAAAAAAGATTGACATCCAGGACTCGCTCCACAACTGATCATTCAATAATAATAAAAAATAGCCCCCATGTTTCAGCTGTGTCTCTTATTCTAGTGGTTAGCAGATTGAAATCCTTCCCCCTGACTGCTCATCTGAGAGGACTCACAGTGGCAGTGTTGCATAGATGAGGAGTTTCTTCATTGTCACACCATACAAGGTCTGAGGGAGTGCATCTGTGGAGCACCAATATTCTCCTGAATGCCCCCATACTGCTAGTGATAAAGCCGAAATCTGCATGAAGTGTGCAGGGTGGGGAGCAGTAAATAACAAGGTCTGTTGAGTAACTACCAGGCCCAGGAAATCAACCTGATGAAAATGTGGGGAGCATAACTTGGAGGGGTGAAGGAGGTTGGTAAATATCAAAGGTATCCTGGGGCACTGCGATGGGGTTAAACAAGCCATTCCCAACTTGGTGTCCTCCAGCATGGCCAATGTTCTGGGGTGATGGGAATCAAAGTCCAACTGTAAGACAGCAGGTTGGGGAATGCTGGATTAGATTAGACCATGGCCTTTGGCCAAGAGTATTGTTAGCCCAGAAATGGAAACAACAAGAGATTCCGACGAAAGAAGAATGCAGACGAAATTAATGGACTATGCAGAATTGGACAAAATGACAGGAAGGATTCGAAACCTGCGGGACCAGAGAGTTACAGAAGATTGGAAGAAGTATATGATTTATTTGAAGATCAACTGTAATCAACAAATTACGCTAGTAGGACTACAAGAAGTTTTGTAAGGAGAAATATATGAAGTGTTACAAAGTAGAAAAATATAGAGATATTGGTTATGAGTTTGAAATGTAATAGGGAAGATAAGAAATGCATACTGAGAGATTAGACTGGAAATTTTTCAGACAGGATTGATGGAAGTCAAAAATTTGAATAAGATGTAAAAGTATGTTTAATTACTGTTGAAAATGATATGTTTAAAAAACTAATAAAAAATTATATTTTTTTTTAAAAAAGATTAGACCATGACCTCAGCAGGGCACTTGATTGACTACTGCGCTGCACTTTTTCAGGTCATGTGTGTGTATTGTCTCAGCCCTTTTCCTGGGATCCAGTAGTCAGTGGTTGAGCCTTACATGCTAAGCTCATGGCCTCCCACCAAACTCTTGATTCCAAGAAGGACCCTTACACTGCTGAGATTCCCCTTTCTTATTCATGGGGATTTGGAAGCAATGAATCATTTATCAGTCAGACCCCTTGGGAGACTATGAAGGCCCGGTTGTGTGTTTCTCTTCTGGGACTCTGTAGCTTTGTTGTTGGTTGCTGAAGCAGGAGACCTGAAGTCTAATCCCACTGCGTCGTCCTTTTCCATTTGAACAGAGGCCATATCAACATCTTCCAGGGACAGGAAACAAGCCTACCGCTCCAGTTTACCGTTACATTGCTCTTTCCAAATGAACACCTAATATCGGTCTCTCCTGTGACCTTGCTGTTGTCCATATGGCTCCCTTGCTTTTGCTTGTTCTGCTTACATAGACAACAGTATAAACATGTTGTGTTACAAGCATTGCCTGTGGGAACACACTGGTACCGCAATGGGACTCAACCCTTCTCCCGGGGAGCTTGTTTCTAGGTTCTGCATGTTGTCAGCTCGTCATGGCAGTATGTTTGTGCTTTGTATGCAAGAGAAGGTGTGGGGTCAACTCTGTTACATTGCCACTGCATTCTTTCCATTGCTGCGTTGTTTGGTTCTTCCCATGGCTAATGTTGGAGCTTTGCTGCTAGGTTTGGGTGATTGCTGGGTGATAGGGGAAGAAGGATCAGTCAGGTTTGGTTCTCAGTTTCTCATTTTTCCTATCTTAAATTCAGCTCTCCACATACAGTCCCTTTCAGCATTTTTTAATTTCTATATCCTGATGAAAATTCATCAGCATTTTGGTGTGACTTCATCCTGGTCCTCCCTTTTTGCATGCAATTTACCCCAATATAAAGCATATTTGGTATGTTATTTTCAGTAATACAGTGGTACCTCTGGTTACAGATGCTTCAGGTTACAGACACTTCAGGTTACAGACTCAGCTCACTCAGAAATAGTACCTCGGGTTAAGAACTTTGCTTCAGGATGAGAACAGAAATCACGTGGCGACAGCGCAGCGGCAGCAGGAGGCCCCATTAGCTAAAGTGGTACCTCAGGTTAAGAACAGTTTCAGGTTAAGAACGGACCTCCAGAATGAATTAAGTTCTTAACCCGAGGTACCACTATATATTCCTTTTTATGCACATATTGCAAACAACTACAATTACCGGAACAGTTGTGGGGTTGGTTCAGCATTAAGAGCCGTGACTAAGCTTTGAGACGGTTCTATTCTGTTGTGGAACAAATCATACCATGACAGCATGAACATAGCCATTGGTTGCAAACCCAGCCTTAAGGCTCAAAGGCCTTAATCCCCAAGTCACACTGATGCAATCCCATTAAAGTTACCAGCGGCTTCAGAATAAGAGCTGATTTGCATGGTGCTTAAGTTATTTTGTGGCCTGGGAGAGATGTTTGTGAAGTCCATGTCAAGGAGAAGATCTCTGAGCTTTCCCAATCTTGTCCTCCATGCACACTGCTATGGAGAATTAAACGCAGCTGCATAATTTGCACAGTATTTGCACTTTGATACCAGGGAAACACCAGGGAGAAAGTCAAAAGCAGCAGCAATCAGCAGGAAAGAAGCAATGGTGACTTTCACTCAGAAGCTCAGTAGGACTTACTTCCAGGTAAGCATGCACAGAACTGAACCCTTTATTTCTAGAAACAGGCTCAGACTCCAGCTAACTACCACGAGGGTTGGGAAACTGTGGCCCTCCAGATGCTTGAACTCCCATCACCCATGACTCCTGCTGACTGAGACTGATGGGCATTGGAATCAGGGCCTTTTTTTCAGCCGGAACTTGCTGGAACTCAGTTCCGGCACCTCTCAGGTGGGCGCCATTATCATTCTAAGAGAATGAGGGTGGTGTTCATGGTGAGTTCTGGCATCTCCCTTTCTAGAAAAATAGCACTGGTTGGAATCCAACAACACATGAAGAGCTGTAGGCTCCCCACTGCTGATTTACCTGGAAGTAAGCCTATTGAATTTAGTAGTTAGGTATGGTAAAGGATGGCACTGTCAATATCTTTTGATTTGTGTGGAACAGCACTTTTTCACAAGGTGACTTCATTTTAGTCCTAGTCCTAGTCCACAAAGATTGATGCCATGATAATTACTTTATCTTTAAGACATCCCAGGACTCATGACAGTTAAATTAGTGCTCCCTCTTTCTCATATATGTTGCCTGAGATATGTACATCATCTTTTCACAGACAACCAACAACAAGTTCTGCACTTCATTTTCTCCTACTAGGAACAATCCTAGAGGCTTCAATGTTGCTAATGTTTATCCTTTGAAATTATTTTTATATTCAAGTCTTGAAGCCTAAGAGCAATGTTCTTTCTCTGAAACAAAGGAACTAATGAATTCTGAGAATCTCATTAGCTATAGCCAATGCAGTGCGGTGGTTAGAGTGGCAGATTTAGTTAAGCATGTCAAATTTCAGTTGCTCAAATCAAGGTAGCCTAATTTATATATTATGCAAATGGTTTGCTAATTCAAATCTTACTCTGATTTTTGAGAACAAAAATATAATTGCTGAGTTCTAAAACATCTGCACCTGTTAATGGAAGGTCGGGCTTCTGTATGCAGTCAGGCACTGGATTGGAACTATGAGGGAATCTACACTAAAATATCGGCTCTCTCTATTATTTTCATGAGCACCTATTATCTGGGCCCCAGGGAAGACTCCCAAATGTGGTTTCAAAATGAACCAGGAAAGATTTTCTTTAGACAATGGGTATGTCATTCTAGCCGTGTTTTGCCTCTTTTGACTATCGCTGTTTCCCAAATATATTTTGCATTCTGTCTCTTGTTCTCTAGGGGCTCAAGACTTTTATTTTATTTTTAAAAGTATGAATATGGGGCAGTTAATAGTCCACATGGGCAACAGATGGCATGGCTAAAATTCAGACAAAACCTGACAGACCAAGGTTTGAAGCTCATTAGATGACCTTGAGCCAGGAATAATATTTATTTATACATACATATATACATACATACCCTGCCCATCTGGCTGGGTTTCCCCAGACACTCTGGGTGGTTCCCAACAAAATATTAAAAATGCGATTAAACATCAAATATTAAAAACTTCCCCAAACAGGGCTGCTTTCAGATATCTTCTAAAAGTCAGATAGTTGTTTATTTCCTTGACATCTGATGGGAGGGCGTTCCACAGGGCAGGCGCCACTACCGAGAAGGCCCTCTACCTGGTTCCCTGTAACCTCGCTTGTCGCAGCGAGGGAACTGCCAGAAGGCCCTCAGCGCTGGACCTCGGTGTCTGGGCTGAATGATGCAGGTGGAGACGCTCCTTCAGGTATACAGGACCAGGGCCTTTTAGGGCTTTAAAGGTCAGCACCAACACTTTGAATTGTGCTCAGAAATGTACTGGGAACCAATGTAGGCCACTCTCTTTCCACCTAATTTGCATCCTAGGATGCACCCATCACCAGTGTGAGGGTTAAGATAATAATGTAATAAAATTAAATCATAGGCACAGAGAATTTGTTTTGTTTTGTTTTTACGAAAACCAGACTGACATTTTCTCATTGAAATGTTATTTCCATTTCTTAACATCATCCAGAAACATTATTTTAATTAAAAACTCTGTTGCTACATGACTTGCCCCTTATTGCACCATCTTTAATAGTAGCATTGCAGTTCCGGACACATTGCAGTGGAGGTTCTTCTGCCTCATTCAGTGACTTTTATACCCTTGAGCAGAACCCAAACCATTTGGAATGTTGCAAACATCAGCATCGGATCTGAACAGATGCATTGAATCACCTGCTTTCGCCATTAGCTAATGCCTTTCCATGCTCTAAGCAACAGCATGTCTACTGCACCCTTATGGAAAGGTAGACTAGATCCCCCTTCTCTCATCCTAGCTTTCTCCTCCTCAGCCCTGCTACGGATCCCACACCATATCTTGTTTTCTACACAGGTGGGCTGCATCAGCTCTAGCATCTCCCAGCAGGGCTCTGAACAGCATGACTCATTTGGCTTCAGATGTCAGTGGCTGCACAGTGCATTTGTACAGAACTATTGTGAGCGTCTGTCCTTGAGATTCTTCAGTACTTGCTAATCACCTACACTCTGTCATGTGATAGACCTCTATGTCTATGTGTGTGTGTCCTTCCTTTATTCCCTAACAAGGCACTTATCTTCCATAGCCTGATTAGGCATGTGTAAGAGTTGAGCTGCCTAAGTACAGCATGGTGGAAGAGAAACATTCAGGATAGGGAGAGAGGGTATGAAATGTTCAGACTGTTGCACTCTTAAAATTCTGCAGTTCAGACACCACATTTATTATCAGAAATCAGGGTGGGCTTGGACATGACAGCTGTGCAGATCCAGGAGTAATCTATGCAGTTAGGAATGCAATGAAATCTTGTGGGTTGGTGAGGTTGGGACAGAACATAACAATGGCTAGTTTTTTAACATGATTTGGTCTTTGCCTTCATTCACCTGGGGTCCTCTGCTACTCCCCTTTAGGGACGCAGGTGGCGCTGTGGTCTAAACCATTGAGCCTCTTGGGGTTGCCGAACAGAAGGTCAGCAGTTCGAATCCCCATGACAGAGTGAGCTCCCATTTCTCTGTCCCAGCTCTTGCCAACCTAGCAGTTCGAAAGCACACCGGTGCCAGTAGATAAATAGGTACCGCTGTGGTGGGAAGGTAAACAGTGTTTTTGTGCGCTCTGGTTTCTGTCACGGTGTTCCGTTGTGCCAGAAGTGGTTTAGTCATGCTGGCCACATGACCCGGAAAACTGTCTGTGGACAAACGCCGGCTCCCTCAGCCTGAAAGCAAGATGAGCATCACAACCCCATAGTTGCCTTTGACTGGACTTAACCATTCAGAGGTCCTTCACCTTCTACGGTACTCCCCTTTGAACCAGGTACCATGCTGATGGCACATCATATTCTGCTTGTAAGTTACTAAATTTTCTCCAAAGTCTATCCTGGTCCAACATCAGACAAAAACTTTTGTTTATGGCTTTTTGGTTTGTTTGTTTTCTGCTACCTGCTGTTTTCTCTATTCATTTTCTGAAGTAACTTCCAATGTTCACTTGCCCTCTACACACTTGTACTTGATTTTTCTTTTCAGTCTCGCTTGTGAACTCTTACCAGACCTGGCTTTGCCTTTAAAACTTCTGCTTGGAAACACACAAACCCTTTAGAGCCTTGCATTGTTGGTCCCATTTTGCACGCAGAGAAACCAGCAGAGCTCTCAATTAAGATTCCAAGACAAAAGGCACTTTAGCAATAACAGCAAGGACTGAAAAACACGACGATTGCCAATTAGCAGCCATGCCCTGGTGGGGAAACAATTAAAATGTTGGGAAATGTTTTGGCTACCTGGTGGGGTGAAAAAGGAACAGTTAATTCAGAAAAATGATTGTTGGACACTGTGTTTGTTTGTTTGCTTTTGCCACTTGCAGGAAAGCTTTCTCAATGGCAGACATTAAAAAAAAAAAAGACATGTCAACACAATTTCAGGCAAGATTACATCAACTTGTAAAGAAACACAGCATCCTGTCTATTTACTGCCGACAACTCTTCCCAATGTATTATTGCTAAATTGCAGGGAAATGTTGTTTCCCCTCTCTTTGCAGTAATGAAATTAAAGAAAAGGCTTGGCTGAATGAAGTATGCTATGTTTGCGAGAAAGGTGGAATAGAATAATGCAGCAACCAAGTACATGTTGTGATGTGCTTCTCAAGCACCTAATCTCAAAACACAAAGCAGTGATCATCGCTGAGTGTTCAGGCAGTGAGCTAGTTTAAAAAAATATTGAAAACAACATTTTTCTCTGCAGTTGTTTCCGGTGAATGATATTCAGCGTGAACACTATTGAAAGAGGGCTCCGTCACTTTTAGGAGAAGGGAGAAGGTCTTAGGCAGCTTGGAGTTAAACCCCATTGAGGAATGCTTTTCGGACATTTCCACTAAAAAACAGTTGAACTTCCACCACATGTGTGGTGGATTTGCTAGGAAGCAAGGGTATTTTGGGAAATGATACATGAGGAGATAAAAAGAATTCCTGTTTCTTCCCACATACTGTTCTTATCCATGATCCCCACAGCAAGGAGGATGGAAGGCATTTCTAGAAGAATATATATATTCTTCTAGAACAGGAATGATGGGATCTGCAGTTTGAATCATCTGGGGCATCATGTTGAAGACTGAAATAGGGCTTGTTCCTTATTTGCAGGACAACCCTTGCTGCTGTTAGTGAATGAATAACATTTATTGACTAACATCACCCAACCGATGCAAAAAAATTCAAATGCACATACAAAGGTTCTGTCGGAACTGTGCTTCCCTACATTTTCTTTATAGCTAAAACCACTCTCCAAAACTTTTTGTTTCTCTGTATTTAGAAAATCTGTGAAGAAAAACTCTGTGAGGTCTTCTGCAAGAACAGCAGTGACTGTTACCATATTGTTTTTATTTAACTTACAGAATTCGCACACCGCTTAATTGTAAAAACCTTTACATGGTTTATATAAAATATGCTCACATTAAAATTTTCATTAAAAGTCAGAAAATATATATAAATAAAATCATCATTACACACACATGCGCGCGCACACACACACACACCAACTTTACATACTGTAGCTGACTTGAAATTGTATAATTGCTCTTTGACTCTGAAGGCAGTACCCCTTTGGCACATTTTCCCTGGAGTTTCTCACCTTCAGAACTTTCTTTTACTGAAAGGGTCAGTTCACAGAAACTGAAAGACATATCTGTTTCAGACTTCTGCTTTCCATCTCTACAAACAAACATGAAACAGCTCTGACAAGATGGGGCCATGTGCAAAATAATTAGAGAAACAAAAGAAAAGGAAATGAAACAAAATGTTACTGGTTCACAAATAAGCCAATAGTAATAGTAATAGTAATAATCCATAAGCTTTTCTTTGTATTTTTACTTTGTTAACAGGAACTGCTGCTGTAGCTGCTTCTCTTCAGAGTTCCAGCTTTTGTGCTGAGCAGGTTGTCTTTCTCATACGAAACACTGAAATAGAAAATCTGGGGTGGGGGGTCATCTTAGTAATTACTGTTGATATTTCATCAGCCTATAATTTGTATAAATTCTCCTGTGTAATATACTTAGCTAGCAAAAATGCTCTACAGATGATGGACACCCATCTGGAAACAGGTAAAAGGTAAAGGACCCCTGGACGGTTAAGTCCAGGCAAAGGCAACTATGGGGTGCGGCGCTCATCTCACTTCAGGCCAAGGGAGCCGACATTTGTCTGCAGGAAATATGCCCATAAAGAAGGGTCGCATCTCTGTGTGAGTATCCCACCTCTACGTGAGAAAGTGGTATCCCACCCATTCTTTCCATATTGGGGAATCTACCATGCCTTTTTTTCGTGGCCTTCCTCCTGCTCACATAAAATCATTGGGTTGCTGGCGTTCCTCTGCCTACAAGCATTAGGTCAGTCATAGGCAAACTCATCCCTCCAGATGTTTGGGGACTACAATTCCCATCATCCCTGACCACCGGTCGTGTTAGCTAGGGATCATGGGAGTTGCAGTCCCAGAACATCAGGAGGGCCGAGTTTGCCTGCATTAGGTGCACATCTGACCAGTTGCTCTTACCTTTTCTTGCTGATTGTTTCTTACAGGTATAGGCCTCAGGAGAGTGTGGCTCTGTGGCCACAACATCGTGCCCGGGGCCCAGGTGGACACAATGACAACATCCTGGGGGCCAACACCTTGGACTGGATGCCAGCGCTCAGATCAGCTGGATGGGTAGGAGGGGCATGTGCTGGGCTAGCTTGCTGCCATGGCTTGTTTCACAATTTGCACTGCATGGCCCGACAGATGCGCTGCTGGTTCAACTGGGGAGAACGATCTGGTTGGCAGACAGGGCATCAACCTCACCCTTGTGACTGCCATGGACCTAGAGGCCTTGCATACAGCACATCCACGTATGAGTATCTTGTGTTCGGAGCTTCTGGAACAACAGCTATGGCAAAGGGCCATGGACCCTGCGCACATTAACCACGCCCGGGGATGGGAAATGAACAGGGCAATGTTGCACAAAGCATTGCAGCTGGAAGGATGGGCGATTTGGCACCTTGGCATCACACGTGAGAAAGTGGCATGCACCTATCTCCACCGGGCAATGAGGCTTGGCTGTTGGACATTTACTGAGGCCTGTGTCATTGGCTGCAGATGTGAGTGGTTTGGCAGCAAGCTGGCATGGTGGGGCTGACTTGGGTGGCAGAAAATGGCCTTGAGTTGGACCCGTAGTCTGGCAGAGGGGATGGCTTGGAATAGCACACCGGTCAGATTTTCAGGTTATCCAATTAAAGCAGGGAGACATTTTCTGTCTGAATGGCCAGACGGGGGTTAACAGGCCACAGAATCCCCAGGATGGCATCCGGGAGGGATTACCCAGAATTGATTCATGTTACAGGGTGATCCTAAAACCCAGGGTCAAGCCTGAAAGAATAATAATCTGTCACGGCTAAAAATTGGCTGCTGTCTCTTTAAGTGAAAGCTGGTAGTGTTGATGTGTGTACAGTTGGTCAGTCGCTTTTGCAGAAAGACTTTAAAGAATAAAATCAGAAAGTACTCTGCAAGGATACTTTTCTCGTGGACTCTTTTATGCCAACAAGGGTCCGAGGACCAGGCTGAGGCGACAAAGGGAGGTCAGAACCTTTTTTTTTTTTTAAACAAACACTGACATGATCCAGCAGCTGGGTTGGATGATTCAGGATTACACACCCAATGCCTATGCCAAAACCTACTGACATGTTGTGGTTCTTTGACCCCCAAGCTGTTTGTCTTGTCGTTATTTCTCCTTTGTAGACCCCATTCCCTAATGGCCCAGACTCACTGCTCCTACTCCTGCATCTCCAACTAGCCATTTCCCCATGTTTTTCCTTCTTCTCTTTGCCATTCTTTGCCATTAAGATTTTTATATATCTTACTGTATTGTGAGAAAAACCTTTTTCCTTCCTTTCTTTTCATATCAGAAGGAACAGTATTTCACCCTGATAGAAATGGAGGTAGATTTCAGCTACACAAACAGCAACATGACAAGCAGCTTGTGAGAAATGACATAACTGCTTTCACTACCTATTTGCAAATGTCTTGTTTTTGTGGGCCTTCATTCTTTTTCTCCTCAAACTATGATGAACGCAAATAGCGAGACCTTGGTGAGTAATTTGATGACTGGATCTGTAATACCTTACAGTCAGACAGGTGTGTGCCATTGAACCGTATTTTGGCAAGCTTCACCATTCATTTCATGCTATGTGCCAAGGCAACTTTCAGCATAAATCCTTCAGATTTGTGTACCACCGTTATAAAGATTCATTTGAAGTTGAGCACAGAAGCCTCACCCCACAATTCTGAAAGTCCTTAGCAGCTACCACCAATTCTGAACTTTTGTCAGCACTTTCCTCATGTTTCCATATGCTCTTTTCTAAATTCAAAGCAGACTGGAAAGTTAGTTTAAAAACAACAACAGATCCTTGCGATTCTGAATTGTATACAAATCCCCCTGTTTTAGCACAAATGCATAGATATGCGGTAGGTTAACAATCTATCACTGGTTTTAAAATATTCTGTTTTGAAGTTTCTCTGTACATTTCAAAACCTGGTTTTGGATTGCTACTTGCTATTTTTAAAACAGGAATGCACATTTTAAAAAACAACAACCAGCTAACACCCTTAATTAAGGTGAAAAGAGTATGTTTAAATGAATCTTCACTAAGTAGGTTCAAATCTAAGTCAAAAGTCCACCTAATGCAGAGGGAATCGTAATTATGAGAATTTAAGAAACAGAAGAACATTGCTGTTTTTTCTAAGAAGTGGGTTGAGTACAATGGTAAATGCGGGAAGCTAGGTTGCTAAGCATTCCAATAAATAAAACAGAAAATATCTCAGCTAACCACCTATGAGAGCTCTTGAAAAGAAATGTTTTCTTTATCTGCTGACAAGGTTATGCATAAAAGAACAAATCAACTGTCTTTCAAGGCAGCCAATGTTTCCATGACAAAAAATGGATGGTGGGGGTGCCAGGGGTAAAGAGAGTTGATGGTGGAAGGTGGGGGAGAAAGCACTTCAACCAGCTGGATATCCCACCATGCTCCTTCAGAATTCTTCTTAATCATAGTATGCCAGAGAGGATGCAAAAATAAGCATGTGGGGACAGGGAACCCATGGCTCTCTCAGTGTTGATGGGCTCCATTAGCCCCAGCCAATGTGACCAGTTGTCAAGGATGATGGGATCTGGAACAAGGCCTGGAGAGTCACATGTTCCCCCATCGTTGAAATAATGACTTGTATCACGGCACATCTTGGGAGCAAGTGAAGGATTTCCTTTTCAGAAAAGGTCTTCTCTGCCCATCTCCTAGCACAGCTTCTGGCACCGTCTCTGATTTCTGGGGACCAATAGGATGTTGTGAAAGGGTCTGGGAAGGGAACTGCCATTTCTTTTCTTTATCCCCCCCCCCCTTTGTACTCTCTCACTCTTAACTGGTCTTGCTCATCTGCAAAGTTGCCACCCCCTGCCCACTTTATAGCACTGCAAATATTTACATTTTTGCAGTAGCTAAGAAGGAGCAGGTAGGTGACGAAAGCAAAGGGTGCCCACCCACATCCATGAAGCAAAAAAATGGGACAGTACCACTCTTTGTGTAGTCGTGTTCTTAAAGTCGTAAGAACATTGGGACATCTAAAAGATCCCTGCTGGATCAGACCAAAGGCCCATCTTCCAGAGGACTGCTCTCACAGCAGCCAACCAGGTGTCTACGGATAGCCAGCCAGCAAGACTTGAGTGCAACAACACTGTCCTCATTCGTGACCCTCTGCAATTGGCTTTCAGAGCCATGTTGACTCTTACACTGGAGGCAGAGCAGAGCCAACACAGCTGGTAGCCATAAATAGCCAGGTCCTCATTCAGCTGCATTGGGTGGTCCTGAAGTCTAGTATTATGGGAGAGGCAGGAAAACTTAGCAAACCCTGTCAGCAGTAGCCCTGTGCAAGGTCTCCTGAAATGGGGCTTTCCTGCTTCACCTCCCTCTGCATCCCCCCCCCCCCAAAAATGGGTGCATTTAAGGAGAATCCCAAAACAGCACACAGAGGAAGGGAAGATAGGGGGAATCCTTTTGCCCGACAAGCTGGTGTTCTTGTGCAGAGGAAATATTCAACAAACAGTTACACTGAATTTCACCTGTAGTAATGAGAGATTCTTGAGGAGTGTGGGGAGGGTGGGTGTGGAGGACAAACCCGCAAAAAATAAAACCACAAGAGTTCATTTTATTCAGCTTGAAAGCTTTACTATTAAGTACACACCACCGCTCATTTCCCCCTTGATCAATAGGATTGCTTACATTTAATTAAAGCCACACCGGAATGTTTTCAATTAACCTCCTTTAAAGAAATGGCATGAATCTGTAATGGCATTTTCACTGGCTTTCAGATGGAATTGTCTTTGGTCAGCGGACAGTGTCAAAATGCTCCATCAGAAAACAATAGTTCTTTGAGGCAAGGAAATCGATCTGCCTCGTGAATTGCAGGGTACTTCCTTGAAAGCAACAAGGAACTTGCTCACCTGAACGAATGGGACCTTAAATTAGCCACAATATAATCAGCCACAACGTCAGCGAGAAGTGAAATTCAATTGATTTCCATTAGGCCTCAAATCATACTCTGGCAATGAGAGGTTGGTGCTCTTCCAGTTATATAGAGGGTTAAGAGTTCTGCCAGAGAGCGAGAGAATCAGTGGATGCCTGAAACTCAAGGTTTGCAGCAGCTGTCTGTAGAAGCTTCTTAAAATCACCATGAAACCCGAGCCAATGTGCAGGCCAGACTCTGAAACAAAATCATCCAGGAATTGCAGCTGTGAATACGGCTTAATGTCAGGGCTAGAGCTGCCGAGACTTGCCTTGCCAGTCCCAAACAATGTGCCACCCGCAGATGCCTAATAGCAGATTTATTGGCCTCTGAGCCCATCACCTGGTTACTAAGACCACTCCTATCAATTCTATTGATATTTATTATCGGCTGTGCTCATTTATCACACAGTGCAGTTGCTAGGAGGAATGCCTCCGGGGTAGTAGAGTAAGGGAGTCAAGTGCCAGCCACATCTCTGATGGGCGCAACAGCCCTTGACATTTTGTCTTGAGAGCAAAGATTAGTTTACAATGCAAATGACTCATCTGCTCTCCACTGCCTCCCCTCTCTGTGGGCCACCAGGGAATCTTTCAAATATAAATAACAGGGGCATAAATAGAAAAGAATAACCACTGCCAAGTTCTTAGCTGTGTTGTGTGTGCGTTGCCATTACACGTTGACTCTCTACCAAAAAGATAGCTCACATAAAATTCTTGTGTGTCAGTAAGTTTGCAAATTAATTTCATGGAATGAAAAGTAATTGGAGAATCTGTTATTATTGCTATTACTACAGTTAGTAAAACAAGATAATTAATCTCTCCTCAAAACTCACTGTTTATATGAAGCATTTCCATGCCTACTGTACCTCAGCTTGTTACTAAGCCTAAGCACATATACCGTGTTTTTCGCTCTATAAGATGCACCAGACCACAAGACGAACCTAGTTTTTGGAGGAGGAAAACAAGAAAAAAATATTCTGAATCTCAGAAGCCAGAACAGCAAGAGGGATCACTGCGCAGTGAAAGCAGCAATCCCTCTTGCTGTTCTGGGTTCTGGGATAGCTGCGCAGCCTGCATTCGCTCCATAAGACGCACACACATTTCCCCTTACTTTTTTAGGAGAGAAAAAGTGAGTCTTATAGAGCAAAAAATACGGTAATTGATTCTATTTTATGTTCCTCTCCTGTTTACCTTTACTTTTATATCCCTCCCTTTTCTATGTTTCCTCTGTGCTCAAATTTAGATTATATGATGCTTGGAACACCTCTTGTTCTTGACCCTTATTCACTGTAAAGGGCTATTCACACTAATATTACTATTACTACTACTACTACTATCATCATCATCATCATCAGGCATCTCAGAATCTATAGCACCAGGCAAGAACCAGTCAAAATTTAGCATTCCCCCCAAATGTATTTATTAAAGGTGGTGTTGTTTTTAACAAAAGCAATTCAAACCAAACACAGTTGCAATGTGATGTAAAAGGTAATGTTCATACAAATGTGAGCAAGATTTTCCTGTTACAACACAATGATAACTAAGCAACACAATACACACAGATTCATATCTGAGTAACCTCTCCATATTGGTGCAGTTCAAGTAGATGAGGAGCTGCTCATGTAACCTACAAAGGGGAACCAGATCTTATCAAACCTGCCATGTTTCACAGTGCCTTGTACTGCTCTCCGGTGATATGTCCAACATTCAGAGAGGGCCATGGTCCAAGCAGCACTCATCCATCCCTCTCTAAACCTTTAAGTCCATTGATTTCAGTAGGAGAGCAATGTATATGCTCCATCTTTCCCATTAAATCCAGTACTTCACTCTGAAAGGAGTGTGCCAAAAGTAATTATTTCCAGAACTGTTTTATTTCACAATGTGCTGCATGTTTGTTGATATCTGGATTATGTATACTGAAGAAAGCTGAGGTGGGTGGCATGGCACTCTGCTTTTGGAATAAATTACATTTCCCCGATTCTATAGTCTATACGGTATGGACCAACTAATAGTAGCACGAACAAAAAGGGCTCCTCCTTTTCCAGAAGAACCAAAACATCTTATGTGCAGAAAATAATGCCACTCCATGCGCAAAGTTTTGTGTCTCACAGAGGGAATTGTAGCCCATGCATGTGATGTCTCTGGTTGCTCCGATTGGCAACACTCATAGAACAACAGGTTGCTATTTTTTTCCTGTGAAATGTCTGAAAGCTAATGGCTTTACTTAAGTTATGCCGTAAACTCATTGCTGGCTAGGATATGAATCCAATTCTCTCTCATCTCAAATTCTGTCCGGTGAGTCATGTCAGGAGTGAGGAACAGCAAAGTCTTCCCTCCTGCCTAGTCCTCTCCTCTTGGGCGAGTCACAACCAGAGGAAGGGAAGCAAATAGGCAGTGGCAAGGAAAAAGTGGGCCCCATCAGTTGATAGAGCATGAGACTCTTAATCGCAGGGTTGTGGGTTCAAGCCCCATGTTGGGCAAAGTATTCCTGCATTACAGAGGGTTGGATTCAGTGACCCTCATTGTCACTTACAACTCTACAATTCTATTATTCTATTATTCTAAGAGCATCTTGCGCCCAAGGCATCCCCAAAAACCTGGAGGTTAAAGGTAATCAAAGATGGCCTAAAAAGGTAAAGGTACCCCTGCCCGTACGGGCCAGTCTTGACAGACTCTAGGGTTGTGCGCCCATCTCACTCAAAGAGGACAAGGGCCAGTGCTGTCCGAAGACACTTCCGGGTCACGTGGCCAGCGTGACATCACTGCTCTGGCGAACCAGAGCCGCACACGGAAACGCCGTTTACCTTCCCGCTAGTAAGCGGTCCCTATTTATCTACTTGCACCCAGGGGTGCTTTCGAACTGCTAGGTTGGCAGGCGCTGGGACCGAACAACGGGAGCGCACCCCGCCGCGGGGATTCGAACCGCCGACCTTTCGATCGGCAAGCCCTAGGCACTGAGGCTTTAACCCACAGCGCCACCCGCGTCCCAAAGATGGCCTAGCCAATACAAATAATAAAAAAATTCTTCCAGTAGCACCTTAGAGACCAACTAAGTTTGTTATTGGTATGAGCTTTCGTGTGCATGCACACTTTTTCAGATACACACGAAAGCTCATACCAATAACAAACTTAGTTGGTCTCTATGGTGCTACTGGAAGGAATTTTTTAATTTTGTTTCGACTACGGCAGACCAACATGGCTACCTACCTGTAACTAGGCCTAGACCATGTTATTGAGCAAAACTAGCTAAGGAAATAGAGCAGCTAGATTCTTCATCACCAACTCAAACACACACATCTTCCAGTTCAAACACAATGTGCTCACCAGCTTAGCTGCCTTACCTCCTTAAACTTTGTCTGCACTGCATGTAACTATTCAACTCATACCACCCACAGAAGGAGTGAGGTTTGCAGCACCTCACAGCAAGAACCAGCTCTAGCCAAAGATTTCTATATGCTGAGACATCAGCACTATGAGTCCCCCACACTCCAAATTAAATTACCAGAGCCCATTTACACAATCAGTTTAAGTAACAGCAAACATGTGATAGGCTTAACAGGTCCCAGCTTGCCTCCCAGACCAAGTTCAGATGTAACAATATCTATGTGGTTTTATTTTTAACCTGGTGGATATCATTACATGGGCAACCTTTCCCGTGGATACAGAGACTTGTAAATCACAGAATGACCCCAGGATGTACCTATGGAATTTACAAGATTCCACATTCAGCCTGGGCTCCTTTAGCACATTCTAAGTAACCATGTGACCACAGAGAGCAGAAATGTGGAGTTTCTCAATCAAACAGACATTGGCCCACTTTAGAAACTAAGACCAGAGAGGGGGCAAATGAAGGCCATATTCACACCATACATTTAAAGTGCTTTGATACCACATTAAACAGTCACGGCCCCCAAAGAATTCTGAGAGCTGTAGTTTGTGAAAGGGTGCTGAGAAGGGACACTGAGAAGGGATGCGGGTGGTGCTGTGGGTTAAACTACAGAGCCTAGGGCTTGCTGATCAGAAGGTTGGTGGTTCGAATCCCCACGATGGGGTGAGCTCCCGTTGCTCAGTCCCTGCTCCTGCAAACCTAGCATTTTGAAAGCATGAAGTGCAAGTAGATAAATAGGTACCACTCCAGCGGGAAGGTAAACAGCGTTTCCGTGCGCTGCTCTGGTTTGCCAGAAGTGGCTTAGTCATGCTGGCCACATGACCCGGAAGCTGTACACCGACTCCCTCGGCCAGTAAAGCAAGATGAGCGCTCAACCCCAGAGTCATCCACGACTGGACCTAACAGTCAGAGGTCCCTTTACCTTTATTCTCCATCCAGAGCTACAATTTACAGATTAGTTTAACGATCAGGAAACTCTCAGATTAATTGCTGCTTTTTGTATTGTATTAAACCTATTTTATTTTTAAATATGTTTGTGAATTGCCTTGAGGGCTTAGGTGAAAGGCGATTCATAATGTTATAAAATAATAATACTTATTAATAATATTCATATTGCCTTGCTCTAATCCCAGCTTGCATGCACAGGGAGACACTCAAGTTCCCTCCGTTTCTCTGCTGTTTTTCTTTTTTAAAAAATACAAAATGGAGCATTTGGTGCAAATATATCCTGCCAGCTACAGAAGAGTAAAGAGGCTGCCATCACTAGAAAATAGGGAGCCTCGCCCTAGCACCCATCACCTCTCTGTGCTTCACGGTGCCTGGCTGGGCTTTCTTACTACATGCCAAAGATGGTGGTGGAGGAAATTGAGAGTGACTGCCTGAGGCTAATCAAGTACAGTGGTGCCCCGCAATATGAATGCCTCGCAAGACGAAAAACACGCAAGACGAAAGAGTTTTCCGTTTTCTGAGTTGCTTTGCAAGACGGATTTCCCTATGGGCTTGCTTCGCAAGACGAAACGTCTTGTGCCTTTTTTTTTTAAACCGCCAATGCATTCCTATGGGAAACCGTCAATACGCAGTGGTGCTTCGCAAGACGAATAAACTCGTAGAACGAAAAAACTTGCAGAACGAATTAATTTCGTCTTGTGGGGCACCACTGTAGTTGCTCTGTCTTGTTGCCCAGCAGTCACTGCTTTTGGATAATACAAATCAGCCTCCCATGAAGTAAGTGGGACAGGAGTTGCTAATTTGGGCCATGATGCAAAGTAGCAAATAGAATTCTGCTGCTGCTTCAGGGGCAACGAGACTTCTTTATTGTCCTGCCTGTTTCCAAGTCTTGAGAAAGAACTCCCAGTGTTTCAATCCTTCTTCTTGTTACTTGGAAGGCCTTTTGCTGAAATGATTTTTTTTTAAACCTCCCACCACCCCTTTTGTGAAATTGTATACGTCAGGCAGAGAGAGTAAAGCCCCAGCATCTTTTCCAACGCTACGTATGCGGAGCCTTCCCTTCCTGCTGTTCATTCCCTCAACCCGGGCATGTGATTTTAGTCCTCTCTTGGCAATGGAGCCATCCTGTTTTCAAAAGAAAGTGCCAAATGTTTCTGATGTCATCCTGGAGGGGGGGGTACAGATGAGAGGTGGAAAAACTTAATCACTCGGTAAGGAACAAATACAACCGGTTAGCCACAGCCGTGGAGATGAGCAAGCGGCAACTTCCCAATACAAAACATGACGTACGAAGTCGCACTTGCTTTGGTATGAGCTGCCTCGACTGGCATACGCCACCTCAAAGAGCGGAGCACGTCGCCTGGATTCAGTAGCATAGTTCTGCCCATATGCTGGGCAAAAAAGGAAATTGACCAAAAGGGCAGGTGGGGAATTGTTAGGGAAATATCTCAGCTGACTGGCAACATCTCAGCTGAAATGGAAGAAGCTGACCAAGTTTTCCCATCTGATGAAGAAGTCTCTGCTAGAAGTGTCCATTCTGTATTGCTTTTAAAATTCTTCCTCTGGGTGTGTGTGTGTGTGTAGTTTTGTAACTTTCTTCTTTTAATATTTTGTTGGGAGCTGCCCAGAGTGGCTGGGGCAACCCAATCAGATGGGCGGTATATAAATAACATGGTAAATAACAAGGGAGCGGGTGGCGCTGTGGTCTAAACCACGGAGCTTCTTGAGCTTGCTGATCGGAAGGTTGGCAGTTCGAATCTGCACGACGGGGTGAGCTCCCGTTGCTCTGTCCCAGCTTCTCCCAACCTAGCAGTTCAAAAGCACAACTAGATAAATAGGTACCATTGCAGCAGGAAGGTAAATGGCATTTCCATGACTGGCTTCTGTCACAGTCCTCCATGCGCCAATAGCGGTTTAGCCATGCTGGCCACATGACCCGGAAAGCTGTCTATGGATAAATGCCAACTCCCTTGGCCTGAAAATTGAGATGAGGGCCACACCCCATTGATGTCTTTGACTGGACTTAACCGTCCAGGGGTCCTTTACCTTTACCTTTTTACCTTATATAAATAACAAGAAAATAACAATGGATTTTCTTGTTATATTGTCTTGGGACATATGTGAAAGGCAATTATTAAACAACAATGAGGCACTGCTGTCATAGGATATTGCAAGTTTCTTTGTGTTGCTTCTGCAAAAATTCCCATGCCAAGACATTAGACATTTGTAGGGTGTTGAATTGTTTTCAGTCTATTTATATCTCTCTGGTTTGTGGTGCTTGAATCTACACTTCTGTCTAGAAGTTCAAAGTCAAAAGGGAGGAAAGGGGAATGAAACAGCTTCGTGAATTCTCTCTCCCTTGTGGTCATACCTTCAAGGTTTCGGGGGCTTAGGGGGAACAGGTAGGAGCTGCTGCCAGCCTTGAACATCTGTTACCTGAGGCAGTTGTATCCACTCTGCCTAACAGTAGAGCCAGTCCTGTTGAGACTCCTTTTTTAATTTGAAAGAGCAGTGGGTATTTTAGCTGCTGTGAGGTTTATCTTCTAAGACCCTTATTTTCCTCTTTTTGCCTGACCACCAGTGACCTTTGCTTCTCCCCACCACTCTCTCTGTTTTTTTGTTAAGTGCCGCCAGCAGTCAGTGTGCAGACAGTGTGTCAGTGGAGAGGCTCCGATGGGGAGCAAATGTCTGTGGCCCATTGAGCTTTTGAAACCTGAGAGCCGGAACAGCAAAAAGCAGGGCTCTCCCTGTCCTAGCATTCTGCCAAAAGCATGACATTCAGCCAAGATGAAGTTGGAAGGCTTCCATTTTTGCATGGCTCACTGCAGCTTGCTGGGAACTCCCAGTCACAGAGTACTGTATTAAAATTGGCAGGAGATATTTCAGTTTAGTTCTTGTCTTCTCCTGGAAAATACTCATGATGTCAGCCATCCATTGTGAGCCTTTCCAAATGATAACACACACACACACACTTTTCTCTTGGAATTATACCACAACCCAGAACTACTCATATGATATATAATCAAAGGAGGTAGTAGCCTTTCTGCACTGGGAAAATAAACAATAGTCGATAGACCATCTGGGTACTCTGGCAATTTCCTGAGGGGCCAGTGTGGGCAGAGCTGTTGTGCCACCATCTGCATGATTCCCAGGGAGACTAGAAGGTGGTGCCCATCTGTCTAGTTGGATGAGAATGTGAGCACTTGGAAATAGAAGTCAAGGGCTAGCACAGTGATTCCCAAACTTGGGTCTCCAGCTGTTTGGGGACTACAACTCCCATCATCCCTAGCTAGCAGGACCAGTGGTCAAGGATGATGGAAGTTGGAGTCCAAAAACAGCTGGAGACCCGAGTTTGGGAAACACTGGGCTAGTGGGAGGGCCCTGTTGACTCCTTGAGAGCCAAGTGATGGCCAAGTGATGGGGAAGAAGTGGAGCATCAACCTATCCTAAATAAATGGAGGTAAATGTGTTTGGATCTCTCTCATGCATACACACCATGCCTAGAGTGGAAGGACGGGCCATGAGGAAAACCCGTGGGAGGCATGGTTTCTTCTTCAACACTTCCTCTTCTCCAGGTCTTCTTCTTGAGCTAGTCTCAGGTTTCCCAAACTTAGGTCTCCAGCTGTTGTCGGACTACAACCCCCATCATCCTTGACCACTGGTCCTGCTAGCTAGGGATGGTGGGAACTGTAGTCCCAAAACAGCTAGAGACCCAAGTTTGGGAAACACTGAGCTAGTCCAAGATGGGAGGGAGATACCCAGCCCATGGAAAATACAGATGGGGCGAGACCAGACTGCCCTAAGGTCCAGGCTGAGAAGGAGGGAGAAGTAAGGGGTACAACTCACTAGGTGACCTTCAGACAGTCACTGATCTCTAACCTAACATGCTTTACAGGGCTGTTGTGACAATAATATGGAGAGGAAGAGAAGCATGTTTGCCACCTTCAACGTCCAGGGGAGAAGGTGGCATATAAGTGCAATTAAATAAATAAATGCAGCATGCATAATGTACACAGATTGCAATGGTGTGCACCCATATATCATGCTCCAAGATATGCATCAGAAGGAAGAAGACAGAGACAATTTTAAAGGCAGGATACCAGAAAATTGAGAGGTGTGTGCGTGTTAGCAAAATGTTAATGTCACATTGCAAAGGGGTGTGTGGGAGTCTCTTGAACAAGTGCCATGTATCTTTGAAGCTCAGAAGAATGTGAACTGTGTATTCAAAAGGTTGCCATGGTAAGCATGCTGTATTTGATTTTTTCCCATTTAAAAAAACCGAAACACTATAGTCTGCAATCACATCAGTCTTTGTAATTTATCGTTATATAAAAATCTAAGCTCCCAGCTTCCTTTCCCTGTTCATTTGTTCCTCAATTCTGCCAACAAACTTGTCTGTTTCTGTCCTTTGTAGCTGAATATGGATGCTATTCAAAACAGGAAAGGAACAGAAAACAATGGCAAAATTCGCAAAGTGACATGAATGCCATGCTACATGATCCTAAAAGTTCAGCATAATTTGAGATGTGATTGTAGCCAAGAATCGTGATTGCAGCAGATATTATGCTGACTGGATTTGTCTTTCTTTCTTTCTTTCTTTCTTTCTTTCTTTCTTTCTTTCTTTCTTTCTTTCGTAGCTCTGCATCTCACTTCTGATCGTTTTATATGCACTGAGCCCCCTTAGATTCTCATTCTCAGAGCTGTTTCCCACACTGCAGTTTAAAGGAGAGACAATGAGGTGTAGTGGTTACTGTGTTGGACTAGGACCTGGGAAACCAGGGGTCAAAACCTCTCTCAGCTATGGTGGGGAAGGAGAACCATGGAGGCCACCTTGAGCTTCTTAGAGTAAAGGTGGAATAGAAATGTAATGAATAAATAAATAAATAAGATAAAGGTGAAAGAGTGCTGTTATGTTACTGAAAGCAAATATTAGCATCTTGCCATCACGCCCAAAGATGACTCAGGACACCGTAACAATGGGGGAAATTGTTATATTTATTCAACTTATAACGTATTAGAGTAGCTCAAATCAAACAGATTAACAGGGGGGGGGGGGAGAGACATAGTCTGGGTGGGAAAGTGGGGAATCAGCTTCCTCACCCACAGACTCATCCTATGGCACTGCTGCAAACGATTGGAAGAAATTTTTTCTCCTTGCAGTGAGAGCCTGGATAAGGAACTTAACCAGCATACTACAGCCCAGCCTGTCTGGTGTTCACCCCCAGATGTGCAGGCCAATCTTAAATGGGCACCCCGGGGTCTCAAAGCCAAGCTGGCACTGGGTGACCCAAGAGTGCCCCAGCCCAGTAATGCCACAGATATTGCCACACCACGTAGAATCATAGAATTGTAAAGTTGGAACGGACTTCAAGGGTCAATCTGGTCCAGCCTCCTGCAATGCAGGAATATCAGCTAAAGCATCCATGACAGTTGGCCACCCAGCCTCTGCTTACAAACCTCCAAGGAAGGCGAGTCCACCACCTCTCGTGGAAGTCCCTTCCACTGTCGAGCAGCCCTTACTGTCAGAAAGTTCTTCCTGATGTTTAGTTGGACTCTCCTTTCATGCAACTTGACATGAATCGCATCTTGTGATTCGCTTTCCTGCCTGGACTGACAGCCAATTAAACCAATCAAAAAGGGCACTCCAGAACTCCGAACTCCCAGCAGAATGAAGTAAGGAGAATCCTGAGGTCAATACAGGGCTCTCCCCGGGGGGGGGGGGGATGATGCTCAGCTCATGGAAATGGGTAACTAGCAAAGCATAGGGAGAGAGGAATCGTGCAAAGTAGAAAGTATGGGGTGGAGCCAGTTATTTAAGCCAGGCTAACTATCTTTGGGGGATGCGGGTGGCACTGTGGTTTAAAGCCTCAGCACCTAGGACTTGCCGATCGAAAGGTCAGCGGTTCGAATCCCCGTGGCAGGGTGCGCTCCCGTCGCTCGGTCCCAGCGCCTGCCAACCTAGCAGTTCGAAAGCACCCTTAAGTGCAAGTAGATAAATAGGGACTGCTTACCAGTGGGAAGGTAAACGGCGTTTCTGTGTGTGGCTCTGGCTCGCCAGAGCAGCGATGTCACGCTGGCCACGTGACCCGGAAGTGTCTCCGGACAGCGCTGGCCCCCGGCCTCTTGAGTGAGATGGGCGCACAACTCTAGAGTCTGTCAAGACTGGCCCGTACGGGCAGGGGTACCTTTACCTTTACCTAACTATCTTTACATTACTGGCCCACCTGGGCCCTTCGAGTTGTTGTCTACTCTTCCCCCGGACAATACCAACCCAACTCTTCTACTCAGGGGAGTTAGGGTGTGGCAAAGGCACCCCCATTAAGTTGGGGGTGGCAAGGTTTAACGTCACAACGCCAGCCACTGTTTCGTTAATACATTTGAGCAGTGTACTGATGGTTAACCTATGTAGCCAAGCTGGTGCTCAATTTGTGTCTATCTAGTGTTCGAATCATAGGACTGCATCACTGGAAGGGACCATGAGGGTCACCTAGTCCAACTCCCTGCGATGCTGGAATATTTTGCCCAACGTGGGGCTTGCATTGTGCACAGTGTGTTTTTTTAAAATAAGAATCCTATCCTAGAACCAAATACCTGTAGCTATTCAGGGACTGTGGGGCGCGGGTGGCGCTGTGGGTTAAAGCCTCAGCACCTAGGACTTGCCGATTGCATGGTCGTCGGTTCGAATCCCCATGGCGGGGTGCGCTCCCGGCGTTCAGTCCCAGCGCCTGCCAACCTAGCAGTTCGAAAGCACCCCTGGGTGCAAGTAGATAAATAGGGACCGCTTACCAGCGGGAAGGTAAACGGCGTTCCGTGTGCTGTGCTGGCTCGGCGGATGCAGCTTGTCACACTGGCCACGTGACCCGGAAGTGTCTGCGGACAGCGCTGGCTCCCGGCCTATAGAGTGAGATGAGCGCACAACCCTAGAGTCTGTCAAGACTGGCCCGTACGGGCAGGGGTACCTTTACCTTATTCAGGGACTGTATGGTTGAGCTTATGGATTTGTAGACCTTTGTGGGTTTTATATGTGCATTATGTGCTGTAATCATGCCTCCTTTTAAATAAGTGATGTCTATATTAGTTTTCATTAGTGGTACTGTCAAGGCCCTTTGATGGTTGTGGTGTGCATTTCGAAGCGTTTGAATATGCTCACTGCCAAGAGAGAATTTTTTATGAGATAGTTCTGGTCCATGCTGTCAATGTAAAATGCTGCCCTAATGCCTCTATTAAGAGAAAAGATCAATTGCCAAAAGGTCTGTTAATGGAAGACCTAGCACATAACAATGTCCCTGTCTGAACTGGGCTTGCAAGGGATTGAGAATCCGTTTAATTATTCGTGCTTGTTTAAAAATAAAAAGTGCTGCAATGCCAATATATAAAGATAAGATGTTCACCACACTGACCACTTTGATCTGCAGAATGGGCAGTGTTACAGGTGCCAAATAATACTTATTCTGAATTTTGGAGCTCCCCGTCTAATGATATCAGGCAGGTGCCTTTTCGGCACTTGTTCACAACATTGTTGTTCAGGTAAGTCTACCCAGACATGCAGATGTTGACATGTTTTAATATCTTTTTATTTTACCGCTGATTTTACTGATCTTTCAAATGTCTTAACTACTTGTTTTTAACTGTTTTTATTTATAATTTTCTTTTTTAAAACCGCTTAGAGGTTTTGTTACAATCAAGTGGTATATAACGTCTGTCAAATAAATACATTTTTAAAAAGAAAAATCATAAGCATTTTTAGGTTAGAGAATTGCACCGCGAAAATTGGGAGAGCTGGAAATTTTGAAGAATGACTGCATTTTGTTTTGTGCGTTTTTTCAGGAAGAGTGAATTAGGTAGCTTCTCATCTAAACCAAGTTTCTCCCCCCAGAAAGAAAAATTTAAGCATATGCCAATTTCTACTTTATTAACATATCTATATCTATACCTATGTTGGAAGACATAATAGTGGCTTATAAAATTATAAATGATATGGAGAGAGGAAATAGGAAAAAGTATTCTCTCCCCATCTCTCCCTCTCTCTGAACACTAGGACTTATCATCATCCCAAGGGGTTTATCAGCTGTGTAGGTTCAGGATACATCGTCCAGGACTGGTTTGAGAGTCAGATCATGATGGCATTTATTTATTTTTCAAAACTTTTTATTGATTTTCCACATTTATCACAAAATGGTATAACAAAGAAAGACAAAACACACAACAACAAAACACACTACAATACAATTAAACACAAAAAGAAATTATTTCAGAATGGCACTTTTCAGCACCCATAGTGATGACACATGGAGTGAGGGAGGGGGTGGAGACTCACTTGGGGCAATGTCATTATTTCAAGAGGCTGCATTTCCAAGCCTCTCTCTGTGAATATTGAATAAAAAACAGTTGGTAAGAACTTTTCTGTCTTATCCATTCCTGGCGATCTACCATGTGGGTTGGATGCACTGCCGCCTGGCAATATCATAGATAGGACTGGCCAGCTGGCCAGCACCTTAACTTCCTTCTCCAGCCAAGTGTGCAGGCTGCTTCCTTCCTCCCAGTGCCTCATAGGGGCCAGGACCAGTGCTCCTTCCTTTTCAACATCATGATGCATCACTATACAGTCGTACCTCGGGTTCCGGAGGTCCGTTCTTAACCTGAAACTGTTTTTAACCTGAAGCACCACTTTAGCTAATGGGGCCTCCTGCTCCCGCCGCGCCGCCGGAGCATGATTTCTGTTCTTATCCTGAAGCAAAGTTCTTAACCTGAAGCACTATTTCTGGGTTAGCGGAGTCTGTAACCTGAAGCGTATGTAACCTGAAGCGTATGTAACCCGAGGTACCACTGTGTCACAATGTTTAGCTGGTGATACATCACGTTGTTGATAATCTGATATTGTGTTGCAGTTTAGTTGTTTAGTCGTGTCCGACTCTTCGTGACCCCATGGTCCAGAGCACGCCAGGCACTTCTGTCTTCCACTGCTTCCCCCAGTTTAGTCAAACTCATTCTGGTAGCTTCAAGAACACTGTCCAGCCATCTCATCCTCTGTCGTCCCCTTCTACTTGTGCCCTCCATCTTTCCCAACATCAGGGTCTTTTCCACGGAGTTTTCTCTTCTCATGAGGTGGCCAAAGTATTGGAACCTCAGCTTCAGGATCTGTCCTTCCAGTGAGCACTCAGGGCTGATTTCCTTCAGAATGGATGGGTTTGATCTTCTTGCAGTCCATGGGACTCTCAAGAGTCTCCTCCAGCACCATAATTCAAAAGCATCAATCTGATATTGCCCAGCCCTATTTGGGATGTGCAAAAGGATTCACAATGAGCACAATTAACTGATTGGTAGAGATGGCCACAATAAGATGCCTAGATGGCTTTTCAAGAAGGGTTAGGCAGATGAATGGGAGAGAGATCTACCAGTGTCTTTTAGTGTGATAGTCATGCGATAGCTTAATAATGGAAATTCCATCTTTATGATTGCCAGGAACAAGATCAAAGATCAAAAAGAGGAAGGTTACCATCTCCACACTCTGCCTGTTTGCTGCCTGGCCACTGTTGGAGGCAGCAGGTTTGGTTAAATTGATTGTTGGCCTAGACCATTATTGAAACTTTAATTAGCCAAAAAGCTCTTGACAAAGTGCCATGGGAATAATTAAAATATATTCTGGCAAGGCTTTCTATTCATCAGGGAGGAGGGAACCCAACAGTTGGAAAGAAAACATGCATTTTCTGAATGGAGCAAAAATTAATTAAAACACTGAAAGGTTTTTCCTCTAATTGGAAAAGACATAAGAGAGTGACATCAGTGCTAGCACTGGCCTGGTTGGCTATATGAATACATACCATGCAAAACTAGGGAACAAAAAATCTGAAGCACAATTAAACTGTATAATTTACATAGTTCTAAGAGGAGATTTTTGTATCCCATTCTGCATCTGTAATGGACTTGAAACTGTTTCTTATATGTTTTTATTGTTGGTGTTTTAATTGTGTGTTTTTTAATCCTTAAACGCTTTGGGGTGTTTCATGGGAAGTGATTCAAAACTGAAATGAAAATAATAAAAATGCAGCTTTTCACCTTCAACTTGTCTACTGAAGTAGCATCTCAGAAATGTGCCTCCCTGATGCCATAGAAAATACATTATCGCTTAAATTAAGTGTTCATAAGATTGCAGCCTACCTGTCAATTCCTGTGTGCTGAAGGAGGAGCTCACAGCATCAATGCAATGGTCTTCAGGGTAGCACAAGAATACAATGATATGTCCCCTTGCAAAAGGTCAAGGGCCAGTGTTTAATGTCTCCTGCTTAACCTGTTTAACATCTCCATCCCCATCGTTCTGCCCGGACACTGAGGTCCATTGCTGAGGGCCTTCTGGCAGTTCCCTCACTGTGAGAAGCCAAGTTACAGGGAACCAGGCAGAGGGCCTTCTCGGTAGTGGTACCCGCCCTGTTGAACGCCATCCCACCAGATGTCAAAGAGAACAACAACTACCAGACTTTTAGAAGACATCTGAAGGCAGCCCTGTTTAGGGAAGCTTTTGGTGTTTGATGCATTACTGTATTTTTATATTTTGTTGGAAGCCACCCAGAGTGGCTGGGGAAGCCCAGCTAGATGGGTGGGGTTTAATTAAATTATTATTAGGTAAAGGTAAAGGGACCCCTGACCATTAGGTCCAGTCGTGACCGACTCTGGGGTTGCGGAGCTCATCTCATTTTATTGGCCAAGGGAGCCGGTGTACAGCTTCCGGGTCATGTGACCAGCATGACTAAGCCGCTTCTGGCAAACCAGAGCAGCACACGGAAATGCCGTTTACCTTCCCGCCAGAGTGGTACCTATTTATCTACTTGCACTTTGACGTGCTTTTGAGCTGCTAGGTTGGCAGGAGCAGGGACCGAGGAACGGGAGCTCACCCCGTCGCGGGGATTCGAACCGCCGACCTTCTGATCGGCAAGTCCTAGGCTCTGTGGTTTAACCCACAGCGCCACCCGCGTCCCTAAAATAAATAATAATAATAATAATAATAATAAACATTATTAGAACGATATTAGAACGATATTAGAACATGTCATTCTGAAACATCACAGGGCATACTTGTTAATTAAAACATTTTTTACCTCCCCCCCCCCCATCAAAACACTGTCTCCCTGTTCCTTATTGCTCTGCTGCACCCTCTGGCATCACATTTTAAGAACGTATTATGAATGATAAAAGTAGGACGTCATGTGTCCATATACGTAATCCAAACCATTCCTTAAGCTTTCCTTAATGTTAAAAACCATGACTGTAGATCCGCCCTGGGTTGCCTTTCTGTCTATCACCACTAGGGGTGCCAACTTGAATAAAGTACTGGGGGCGACAGATAAGCTCCGCCACACATAATTGATCACCTGACGGTGTGCACCCACACCATTTGAATGGCAATGCCCATCAGCTTGGGGGGCAACCCCTCAAATATTTTAGGGGGGGGCGAAGGGACCTTGGTCCCTAGCAGTTGATTGCTATGATCACCACCACTCCAGTTCAGGTGACTTATTGCAAGCGTTGTGGTGTGGATAATAAGTTTTCATCTTAGGGAATTAGCTATTGGATTGCCTTCTTAGTCTTCACTCAAACAAACTGATTGGTATTAGGGGAAAGCATTCTCGGTTTCTTTTGTAAAAGTAGAGTATTGCTTTGAACTCCAGTACGCACGCATGCCCTTCTGAAGAGAGATGAGGAACCTACCTCACAACAACCACAACACAGGAATGGCAGCAGGGAAAGGGTGGATGGATGGAGTTTTCCTAGCATCAATAAACAGGCAAAGTTCCCCACCATCACCATCACCCTTTAAGATGCACTTGCAAAATATATCTAATCAGCTCGGCAAATCTGTACCTAACATATTTAATGTAAATTGCTGGAAATAAAAATACAGGTACACATTATTAGAGCAGTTACCATGGAGACAGGAAGAAGGTTACAAAAAAGAGAGAATTCTCTGATGAACTGGAAGAAAATACTACTTTATGTCATTATCTTTTAAGTGCGTCTTGTGTGTCATCTTAACTGTTTGGAACAAGCACTCTGGAACCAGCATTGTAACAATCCGTGCTTAAGGAATGTTTCTGTTACTCAGTTCATCTGAGTAGGCTGTAGATCATAAGAACACTATTTTTTAAAAAAAATCCAAGCAAGAATGGAGACCAGTTATTCATTTCCAAATGCAGAAGGAGCAGTATCTTAAAAGGATTTGAGTGTGACTATTTCACATAAATCTGAAGAGGGATGGGAATGACTTCCTTAAGAGCTCTCTTTTCTAGTGGTCATGGAATATTTGTGAACAACACAACCATGGACATCAGAACATAGAAGCTGTCTAAAACCAGGCCAGGCTCTTTGCCCATCTAACCCTGCATAATCTACTCCGGCTTTCAGTGGTTCTTGAAGATTTCCTATCACTTCCTATCAACCCTTTTAACTAGAGTTGCCTGGAATTAAATCTGGGAATTCTCCATGCGAAACATGCCTCTACCGTTGTGTGTGATCCTGATCACATAGCTCTTTTGTATACAATTCTCTCTCTCTCTCTCTCTCTCTCTCTCTCTCTCTCTCTCTCTCTCTCCAGATTGGCAACTGGATGAAAAAGTATTTTGTGGCTGTCTCCACCCAGCTGTCTTCTGCATATTCCCAGACTTCAACAGTATAGCGAATGGGGACACTGGGGATAGCAGATCCATTACCTTTTCCAGAGCAAAAGTGATGGTGTCATTTGAGAACTTCTGGGAAATGATATATAATGAGATGAAAAAGATGTTGAAATATACATTTTTTAAAAAAAAGAAGAAGAAGCATTTTTACTTGGTATTATAGGTCAAGACATTAATAGGCAAGATGTTAAATGGTTTTTATATGCAACAACTGCGGTAAGTGTATTGTTAGCCCAGAAATGGAAACAAGAAGAAATTCCAATGAAAGAAGAATGGCAGATGAAATTAATGAACTATGCAGAATTGGACAAAATGACAGGAAGGATTCGAAACCTGCTGGACCAGAGATTTACAGACGATTGGAAGAAGTATATGAATTATTTGAAGAGCAACTGTAATCAACAAATGACCCTAGTAGGACGACAAGAAGTTTTGTAAGGAGAAATATACGAAGTGTTACAAAGTAGAAAAAGATAGAGATATTGGTTATGAGTTTGAAATGTAATAGGGAAGATAAGAAATGCATACTAAGAGATTAGATTGGAAATTTTTCAGACAGGATTGATGGAAGTCAAAAATTTGAATAAGATGTAAAAGTATGTTTAATTACTGTTGAAAATGATATGTTAAAACACACACACACACACACACACACACACACATATATATATATAGTGATGGTGTCATTTGCTGGAGTGGCAGGATAACTGACCCACCCTCCTTGCTCTGACAACTGAATGAGGTGACAAGACGTTCACAAGTCTTTTTGTGCCAGGTTAGCCAAAAGCAAGGATAAGGGATCTGTGACCCTCTGGTTGTTGTTGAACTACAACTCCCACCATCCCTGATCATTGACCACACTTGCTGGGGCTGATAGGAGTTGGAGTCCAACAACATCTGGAGGGCCAAACACTCCCTAGGCCTCCTCTAGGCTAATATGCCTCACAAACTGTGAAAGCCTCATTGTCACCTCATTCACTCGCCAGAGCAAGAAGGGACTGTCATCTGCCATGACTCAGGAACCTCCTATGAAGTGGAGTGTTGGAAGATTCAGGACAGACAGAAGGTTAAACTACGGAATTTGCTCCTTCAATACGTAGTGATGGCCGCCACCAACTTGGATAAGGATAAGGCTATCAAGAGCTACGAGCCACAATGGCAATCTTCCATTGTTGGAGGCAATACACCTCTGAATACCAGTTTCTGGTTGGCCACTGTGAGAACAGGATGCTGCACTAGATAGGCCTTTGACCTGATCTAGCCGGCCTCTTCTTAGAATGCTAACATCTGGAGGAGAAGAAGAAAAAGAAGAGGAGGAGGAGGAGCTTGGATTTGATATCCCGCTTTATCGCTACCCAAAGGAGTCTCAAAGCGGCTAACATTCTCCTTTCCCTTCCTCCCCCACAACAAACACTCTGTGAGGTGAGTGAGGCTGAGAGACTTCAGAGAAGTGTGACTGGCCCAAGGTCACCCAGCAGCTGCATGTGGAGGAACGGAGATGCGAACCCGGTTCCTCAGATTATGAGACTACCGCTCTTAACCATTACACCACACTGGCAGATGCTGCTTCCCTGACCCAGAGGATGTCATCACATGTGAAAAACAATTGAGCAGAGGCTGGGTATTTCTCTCCTTTCCTTTGAATGGGCTTCATTCATCACACTAGCAGTTTATTGGCAACACTTCAGCTAAAGGGCAAAGGTTGCATTGCAGCAGGCAGAAGATGTTTTGTTAAAGTTCAATGAGTTTTACAAGTTGAGGCTATACGGTCAGACGTCAGCACCAGTGAAAATATGTCTATGGGCTATCCTTTGTGGCAGGTCTAGAGTGGCTTCCAGGGCCAGCCCAGGACATCTGGCTGCTTGAGGCAAAATGCCCTGCCACCGCCTCACCCGCCATGGGTGTGTCAACATGCAGAGGGCTGAGAGGCCAGCTGATAAACCTCAGATGTGCCATCTCCTTCCATCGGCCCGTGCTCCGACGTAAATCAGCAACCTGAACTTCAAAAGCCAGGGCACGCAATTAGCAGAGTGTGGTTTGCACACAGAAGTAGGTGTGATGTTAGCATATATGAGCGAGTGCTGGAGGGGAAATAGTTAAATAGGTTGCACAGACAGGACCCAGGGGGGTGGAGTCAGTGGGTCTATAAAACTAGTTCTGGGAGGAGTTCGTTGGGAGTTGTGGGTGGGCAGTTGGTTGGTTTTAGTGGGTTGGCTGGTTGGGAAAGGCAGTTGGTAATAGAGAGACAGTTGGTCCTTGAGTGTGGGGTGGTAGCAGAGATAGAGAGAGGAACAGAAGATTAAGAAAGTAAAGAGGAACACCGTTTGAAATGCTGTAAAAGTTTTGTTTTATGTCTGAAATAAAATACACCCTTCTTTGTTAATTTGAGAACCTGACTGAGACTGAAGTGATTTTACCAGGGAGGACCTGGTTGGTGGCAGCGGATTAGTGGTGTACGGGTCAATAGTCCCTGAGACGACCGGGGGCTCCGTACGAACTTCCCAGTAGGCATGAGGCGTAAGTCAGGCTACAGCTCCAGATTTATTAAACATAAATCAGAACAAAGAAACATGTCATCTCTCTCTCATCTCGTCTCAGAGAGAACAGCAAAAGCTATACACAAACGGAACTTCCCAGCATACTGTGCTGGAATGTGAACAGACATGTGGCACGCAACAATTCCACATGCCTGTTCCTTAAGGTGGAATGGAATTCTCAACAGGGTGCCCCCCACTGCCACTGCAGGTGTGCTCTGCCCCACTTCCTCCTCTATGTATAGAGGAGGCAGGTAGGGGGCAGGCAGGGTGGTGTGCTTGAGGAGAAGGAGCCCAAGTCTGTCACCTGAGATGGCTCCCTCACTGCCTCCTTGGCAGGTCAAGGGCACTGCCATGTTGATCACTACAGCACCGGCAGACTTGCTATCAGCCTGGCGAAGTAGCTTCCCAGGTGTGCATGAGATCAGTCTGAATGTTGAGAAAGCTCATTCTTGTGCTACTGTCCAAAATGCCGAGCCTTTTCCCCCTAGAGACAGCGGCAGGATTTTGCAGGTGTTACAGCAAGAAAGCTGGTGGTGCTCTGCAGCCGAATTTGATGCGCTCTATTCATCTTTGTTAATTTCTAGCTGTGCTTCTGAACTTGCTGCATGCGCTCCTCTGGGGTTTTCTGGTGTTCTGAGGACCTCTGTTGGTTTGCAGACATCATGGTCCATACATAGTCAGCTGACCACAAAATGCTTGGCCTTCTCTGTCAGATTTGAAGCTTCAGAGCCATGAAGGATAAGCCCAAGTTGAGTTGTTTAATTGTTACAGCTTTAAAAGTAGAGCAACACAGGCATTCTATTTGAGCGCCCACAATCCCATAAATTGTTTCTCTTTCTGCTCACCTTTAAATTGGCATATATTTAAACCAAAGAAATATTTCTGCAGTGAGCTATAATGTCAGGGAACTATCTATATACCTATATATCAAGTGTATATCATTATCATGTGTATCAAATAAAGTGTAATTAAGTAAGCAGCCTACCATTCTCCAACAGCAAGCAGGCCATTTCAAAGTCTAAAGGAACAGCTTCTTCAAATAAAGTTTATTTTAATCCTACTCTTCTCTCAGGACCTCAGAGGATCTAAGGACCTCATGCATACTTCTCTGTCCTCTCCCCATCCTCACAGCAATCCTATAATATAGAGTAAGCTGAACAATTGGCCCAAGATCACCAAGTGAGTTCATAGTTGAGTGAAGATTTGAACTCAGGTCTCATGCATTGCAATCTAGCACTCAATCCATTATATCACACTAGATTTCAAATTGCTGGTTTCATGTCAATAATATTGTTACACAGCTTATGAAACTTCTAATTAGTAAAATGTGGGCCAGATATCTAAGAACATTCCTTAGAATCTGCCTATCTGAAGGAAGAAATCAGTAGCTGTCAATATAACTGAGAGGTTGCTCATTATAATTTATACTGGCCTGAGGAACCCCCAACACTTGTGACTAATCAGGCAATCAGGTATAGGGGAAACAGTTAATATGATTTTCTTGCCAGAAAGATATATAAGGAGAGCCTGACCAATTTAAAGTTTTTCAGAATTTAAAACAAATCAGATTAAAATGACTTTCTACCAGTTCCCTATCTTGTGTATATAATGCATGGTTTGGCAACAAAACACTCAGTAAACCACTTAAGTTGGGGTTGTTTTTTTTAAGACAACGTGTCTTACAAAATTTGACATATTTCAGTGTTTTGGGTTCTAACTAGGAGTTTTATAAATACATTAATTTTAGTATTTAAAAGTTAAAGGTCATCAGAAATATTATTTTACTTACGTAATCTCTGTATATACTGTGTCTAAGTAAACAATCACAAATAAGATTAAGGGTGCTCTCATAAGCCTAGACTGAGCATTCACATAAAAATTTCTTTGCAGTCAGTGGTGGTGTGTGACGTGAGATTTCAGAGTTAGTAACAGTTTTAAATTACGTTTTTGAACTAAGAGAGGAGAGTTTAAAGTACACAGAGAATGATTTGTTCCTGCAAACTTATCCATCTTATTTTAATGTTTGAGTACTTTGCTTCATTGTTTTTTTTAAGCAAATCTGTTACTCTTGCTTTGGACGATTCATTTGCATTTCTCCCAGTATCTATTTATAAAGGGAAAACTATTTCTCTTAAACCGGTTATAGTGGGAAGGGATCAAATGCGAAACCAAAGAGAAAAGACTTCAAGGGTACACAGAGAGCGGCTTATTGGCTCAACTTCTTTCACATCTATTGACTCTTCCGAGTTATTCTGAGATAGTGCAGAGGAGCTAAAACAGTTCTCCTTCTAGGGAAAAACCCTCTGAAATATGTTGAGTCAATAAACTAGAGATGGGGAACCTACAGCCCTCCAGAAGCTGCGCAGGAGTCAACTCCTAGGGGCCATGGGGGCTGTGGCCCCCCACAATAAAATATTTGAGGGGCCAGCCCCCCACAAAGTTGATGGGCATTGCCATTCAAACAGTGTGTGTGCATTGTGTCATGTGATCGATTATGGGGCGGGGCTTACCTGGGCCCCCACAATATTTTATTCAAGTTGGCGCCCCTGAGGACCTGTAATAATATAACACCCATTACCCTTGACCATTGGCCATGCTTTCTGGGGTTGATGGGAACTGTAGTCCTACTTGCATGATATTCGTTGGTCGGCAGGCTGGGGGAGATAATTTGGATATTATAATCTTTTTAAAAAGAAACCCTGATTGTTACACTCTTTGAATTAAGAACAGTGCAACATGATTTCCTTCCACATGAGGTGGGGGGGAGAGATGTAGCAAGAATTTTATTTAACAATTTAAATTAACATCTTGCCACTAGAGAACAAGTTACAATTAGCCAATAACGGGGAAACTTAATGAGTGATACTTTTATAGTTTAACATAGTGGTAGCTTGTAAATAAATACAATTATTTGCCCCATTTGCTTATCATTTCCCCTTCTTCCCGATGGAGGTTTTATGCAAAGTCCCATGACACTAATCACAGATAGTCAGAGGAATTCCACTTCAAAAAACAGAATACAGTGGTTTAATTTATTTATCTTTACAGTTGTAGATAGAACCAAGACTATTTTACAGTTCCACACTCCTAAAACCGTGTTGACATTTGCTTGATCTGACCAAACAAAAGCAGACTTCGCTTATTTCAGGAGCAGAAAGTTAAACATGTGCTTTCCTAGTCCACTGAGCCCTAAAACTGTTTAACTTTGGTGAGACCTTACCCATAATGTTTTCATGGGATTTGGAGACCTAACATTCCTAAAGAGTAAATCACAAAAGCTCCATTCTGCTGCAGAAGATGGAAAGACAATTTTTCCCACATGGTGTGAATCCACCTTTAATTTGAGTACAGTGGTACCTTGGGTTACATATGCTTCAGGTTACATACGCTTCAGGTTACAGACTCTGCTAACCCAGAAATATTACCTCGGATTAAGAACTTTGCTTCAGGATGAGAACAGAAATCGTGTGGTGGCAGCAGGAGGTCCCATTAGCTAAAGTGGTGCTTCAGGTTAAGAAAAGTTTCAGGTTAAGAACAGACCTCCAGAACGAATTAAGTTCTTAACCCCAGGTACCACTGTACAGCCCAATTGAACCACAGTGGCCTATCCAGTGTGGTCAGTTATTCAGATTGGTGTTCTTTTGAATGAACCTCTAAGAATACTGGTTAGAGACAAGGAGTAAGAAGGACTTTTACTAGATGCCAGTGGATAATGCAGTAGTTCGGACGGACCTTGACAGGCTCCACCTGTACTCTTAGCAGACTGAAGGAAATTTCCTGACAAGTTGGCAAAACCTGACAGAACTCAGGCTTTGAGAGATAATAATATATTCACCTTTATGCCTAGCTGCACATCTCTGCTTAGAGTTTGAAAACTGCAAAAAGGTTCCGACTGCGGCAGTTCTGTGCACATTTACCCGTGAATAAGATCCAGTAAACACAATTTATCTACAAGAAAACATTTATTTAGTTCAGTGCTGGTATAACCTTTCCCTAATGATGTGCACAGTCATTCTCTCCTTTTAACTTCACAACATACCTTGGTTACGCAGCAAAATAACGAATGGCCCAAGGTTAGCCAGTAAGCCTCACGGCTGAGTGGGGAACTTCACCACTACCCCACACTAACCCCTTGCATATGGTCACACTATAAGGCTAAAATCTTACTCTACTTACATGGATGGTGTTAAGTCTAATTGAATTCCATGATACACATGCAGGTACATTTTTGTTTTTATGAGCATCGGACCATATTGTGACAGCCTCTGTCAGCTTAGAGCTCCAAATTAAGCAAATAAGAAATGTGATTTGGTAAAATACTTTTATGAATTTGGGGAGGGGATTAATCAATACAGGTTTTGTCGTATGTTTAATATCAATATAATATCTCACCCCCTCCTTTTAAAGTGTCGCATTTTATTTTCATGCATCTTTTTTTTTTAAGCTTTATTATGTTTAGGGGCTTCAAAAGCAATGATAATGAAGGCGTGTAGAGATTAATTATATTTGCACTGCCAGAATTCTGCAGGTTTCTGTATATTTGCATTGACTATATTAGCCTTCACTAGCTGTGCTCACTGAGGCTGATGGAAGTTATAGTTCAAAACGCACCAGAGCACCAGGCGAGCAAAAGCTATGCTGTGCATAAGACAAATAGAAAAGGTATTTGACTAAAGTTTACTCAGAGTAGACCTATTTAAATTAATGGACCTAGTTTATCCATGTTCATTAATTTCAATGGGTCTCCTTGTGGTCAACTAAACCCAGAGGCAGGATAGCTTTTAGATTAAAAGAAATAAATAATAATAATAATGCATTGGCTGGAATATTTATACACCACCTTTCTGTTATTCAAAGCAGTTTGCAACCAATCATAAAAAGGCAAACAAAACAACAGTAAGCAGCAATCCAAATTAAACAGCCACGGAAAGAGTTCTAATTGCATGGCAACTACCAACATGCAATCTGGGTTAAATGACATTTCAACAACACAGAGAATCATAATGATACGTATTCTTGCTTCACGCACTATGGCTCCTAATGAAAGGAAGCGTTGAGCAGTTGCTTCTCTAATGATCTTCTGGATCTGTGGGAGGGCAGCGGGCAGAGATATTACAAATGATCTTTGGCATGTTATACTGCTTGGTTCCCAGTGGCCCATTTCCCAGGCAACAGATCCAGGGAAGGCAGGCATCTGACAGAGTGCAGTCACACAAGGCTCTTGCAAGTGAGGTACTGCCTGGAGCACCTGGAAGCACACTTCTTGGAAACGGGTTAGTGTGCAACAATATGTGGTGCCGTTTTTACTTGGTGTATGTAGAAATCTGCTTTGGAAGTAAGCATGGTTTCCATATTCCACCAAGCCTCTATTTCTTGATTTCTTTACGTAGCAAAATTTATATACCCGTACCACTTGATTGTAGTAAAACCTCTAAACTGTTTACAAGACACTTGTAGACAAGACAATTCTTGTCTACATAGGCAGAGACGTGATTGATGGTTCAATAGGTGTGCACATAATTTAATGCAGATTACAAGGTTCACAATCGTAGAAACCAGGCATTGACTTTTAGTTAATCTGGTACTGTGAGTGCTTTCATAATCGATTTACTCCGTCTCTGTGCAAGCGCAGGCCTCAAACTGTGCTAACAAATTGCTGAGCTTTCTGACAGAACTTTGGAAGCACAACTAGCCAAAAACCTATTGCAATTAAGTAAAAGTTCTGATGTAATTGCCAGTAATGCTTATGCAGCAGATCTTAAAATATTGTTAACCACTGCAACCATTGACTTGACCTCCAGGAATGGATGATTACTCCAAAAGACAACAAAGGCTTCTTTTCATACCAGCCTCTTAAACAATTACCAGTATTTACAACAATAATACTCTCCCCTATGTCTAATGGGTGTGATCCACCAAGAAAAGGGCAGGTCCAAGACATTTAGCTGCCTGAGGCAGAATAGCAAATGATAAAAAGGTAAAGGGACCCCTGACCATTAGGTCCAGTCGTGGCCGACTCTGGGGTTGCGGTGCTCATCTTGCTTTATTGGCCGAGGGAGCCGGCGTACAGCTTCTGGGTCACGTGGTCAGCATGACTAAGCCGCTTCTGGCGAATCAGAGCAGCGCACAGAAACGCCGTTTACTTTCCTGCCGCGCTTTCCTTGCACTTTGACGTGCTTTCAAACTGCTAGGGTGGCAGGAGCAGGGACCAAGCAACGGGAGCTCACCCCGTCGCGGGGATTCAAACCGCCCACCTTCTGATCGGCAAGTCCTAGGCTCTGTGGTTTAACCCACAGCACCACTCGCATTCTGGTATCTGAGGCAGAGAATCATACAAGCCATGCCCTGCACCCATAAAAATGCAACAACAACTAGTTAAATAGCTAGCAGCTGCCTGAGGAAGAAGCCTCCCTCTACCCAATGGTAGAACTGGCCCGGAGTAAGACATTTTTTACATTCTTCTGACTTTAGAATATTCCCTATTCTAATATTTCTGAGTAATTTCCTTGAAGGACATGAATCCTTAGGACATTTCTCACATTTACGCTAATTGCACCCAGAGGAGAGAAGATTTAAAGGTGTTCCAAGTCTGCATCCTATTATAAGATTATACCTTCAAAGTGTCCTTCAGTTCTTTGCAGAACCACATTTCCCGCATATCTTCTTGTAAGTGTGGGATTTTGAGCTGCTGTGCGCAGCTTGTCAGGTGTCAGAATTTACAGTGTTCTGCTGCTTTTCTCTTCATTTCTGACCCTCTCAAAAGAGTTCATTTCTCTTCTATTTCACCTGAGGTGGAACAAGGAAAATGCACAAACAAAAGCATCTCTCCTTCCTCCATGGCTTTGTATCCTCATATCTCCCTCTTCCTTTTTGTTTTTGTCTGTTTTCCACACCATTCCAACATGCTTTCCTTTCCAGGACCAGCCATCAATCTTCCTCTGTTGCTTCTTCCCCTTTTCTCCTTGAGGTCCTGTCCTTGCCATCATGCCTTATTTTGCTCTGGACTTCCCGTTCCCAAGGCACATTACAATCTGTCATTTTCTAGCTAAAGGGCCATAGTGGGGGGAGTCATTCCAAAGCAGTTTACATAAGCTGGCTCCGTTGCCGGCGGCACTGAATCGAGAAACGAGAAGAATTTTTTAAAAGGTGGCATTTCAGCAGGTCAGATCTTTACTGACAAGAAAATGAGCTATTGAATTTGCAGATTCTGTGTTATACAGCTCGCCCAGCTCTCTCAAACGCATGCAATAGCTTTTCATAAATAACCAGGATAAGTGCTGTCAATCCAAGGTCACATCTCAGTACAATTTATACTTTGTGCGTCATATCCTCATCTGAGAGCTCCAATGAAGCAATTTATGACCTCCCCCCCCCCCACAACATGTTGCTCATGAGTAATATGTCACTGGCAAACCTCCCTTACATAGCTTGAGGCTGGATCAGCTTCTTATCTTATGTTCTGGGGCAAAATAAGGCCCGGTGTGTGTGTGTAAGAAAAGCCTACACTTCCAGCATTGTGTGTGACTGGTGCGTTGTTGATATGCCATATAGACTGAGAGCTGGCTATATGAAACACATTTAAATCCATGATAATGTAGTGGCAGAATGACATGGCAGAACTCACCTGTGCCACATCAGATTGGAAATTGTAGTTTTCAATATTCTTCAACATAAAAACCAGTGCTTTATTTTCAGCCACAACTCACCGGAACTCAGTTCCGGCACCTCTCAGATTGGAGCCATTGCCATTAGAAAATAAGGTTGCCATACATTCAGAATTTCCCGGACTGGATTCTGCCATCGTTAGCTGTGACTGGGCGGAAATCACTGAGATGTCCGGGAAAATCCAGACGTATGGCAAGTCATGTCAGCAGTGAAGACAAGCTCAACAACTTTGGACAAAAAAGCTCAACATCCTCACTTTTTGAAATATGGCAACCCTGTTATTGAAGAACAATGGAGGTATTTATGGGAAATTCCTGTATCTCTTTTTCCAGCAAAAAAGCACTGATAAAAAATTTTCTGAATGCCCAAAGCTGGTATAAGTGTGTATTGGAGTGGGATTTATGTGGAGTTTTCCTTGATGAGCTGATTTACTAAACATGGTCAGAAGCAGTTCCTCACTCTACAAATTCTGTTGTCTCACTTTTCATAATGCACAGACAATGTTACAAGGTAGAATGGCAATGACAGAACGTCTGTTGCGCTTCGAGAACTCCAGGTCACCCCCACAAATAAATTCACACACACACGTATTTTAGTTTAAAGGTTGATAGGCAAAATTTAGGCCACAACTTTATTGATTACACCAGTATTTCCTAACCTTGGGCCTCCAGCTGTTTTTGGACTACAACTCCCATAATCCTCAGCTAGCAAGAACAGTGGTCAGGGATGATGGGAATTGTAGTTCGAAAACAGCTGGAGGCCCAAGGTTGGGAAACACTGGATTACACAATGTGAGTGGTATTGGCAAGACTATAACTGACTCCTGCCCTCCCAGCAGGAAGTCTGAAAGGGTAAACACCAAATGAGGGAGCTAGTTAAGGTAAAGGGACCCCTGACCATTAGGTCCAGTCGCGGACGACTCTGGAGTTGCGGTGCTCATCTCGCTTTACTGGCCATGCGAGCCGGCGTACAGCTTCCGGTCATGTGGCCAGCATGACTAAGCCGCTTCTGGCGAACCAGAGCAGCGCACGGAAACGCCGTTTACCTTCCCGCCGGAGTGATACCTATTTATCTACTTGCACTTTGACGTGCTTTTGAACTGCTAGGTTGGCAGGAGCTGGGACTGAGAAATGGGAGCTCATCCCGTCACGGGGATTCGAATCACTGACCTTCTGATCGGCAACCCCAAGAGGCTCAGTGGTTTAGAGCACAGCTCAACCTGCATCCCTAATGAGGGAGATACATCGATGCAAATTGACAGAAGCTAACCCCGGGGTTCCTGTGGTCTTGGCATGGCCCCAGCCCCTCAAGCGGACTTCAGACGAGATCCAGGACCCCCAGATTCCTTTAACGGAATACCTTTTCATGGAGGGGCATGTGATGGCCACCCCTCCCCTCCCACACACTTCACTAAGCCAATGCCTAACCGCCAAACCTTACAAAGTTGTGACGATTGCTGGGATGTAGGCGAAAACCAAATGGCCAGTGCCAATCTGCCAAATGGAAAAAAATTCCTACCAGGCCCCTGACATAAGAAAGGCAACCAGCCAAAGTCCCGAGCAAGGCCAGAGCACCGAAACCAAGAAAAGGATGGGTGGGTGGGTGTTTGGCAGTGCGAAGCAAGAGGCTGAGCCACGTTGCACTGCCGCTTAAATACTACCCCCCCCCCAATCGTGCCATTCCAAGTGATTGGCTAATAAGCCTGACATGATCGTGGGGCTATCCTGAATAGGGCTGAGCAACACCCAGCCCCAATGAGGTAGGAGGTCCCCAGGGTCCCGCGCACAAGCCAGACCCTTCTTGAAGAGGATCCCATGAGAATTTCACACACTGAGCCCAGTATCTTTAAAAACTAGCTCTGTTTGATATCTTCTTATATGGAACCCAGTGTTTTCCTTCTAAAACCCACCTCCTCTGAACCTGAATCTCTGCCTCTTAATATGTGAGTGCAAGAAAGCATATTGGTAAGCCTGACAAGTTGGATAAGCATCATCCCCATAACTTCATTAGAAGGCCTGAGACTATTTTAAGTCAAGAGTTGCCAATCTACGAAATGGTAGTAATCATTAATGATAATATTGTAATGACAATTGGTTTTTCTCACCAGTCTAGTACAGTGGTACCTTGGTTCTCAAATTTAATCCATTCTGGAAGTCTGTTCCAAAACCAAAGCGTTCCAAAACCAAGGCACACTTTCCCATAGAAAGTAATGCAAAACAGATTAATACGTTCCAGGCTTTTAAAAACAACCCCTAAAACAGCAATTTAACATAAATTTTATTGTCTAACGAGATCATTTATCCATAAAATGAAAGCAATAATCAGTGTTCTGTACTATAAAATAAATAAGACTGTATTGTAGATGATAAAAATAAAAATTAATTATTTTCTTACATGCACTGATTATAGTCATTGTTTGGATGGGGGGCTTTTATCCATTTCCACAGTCACACAATTAATCAATCAATCAATCAATCATAAAATGAAAAACAAGCCACAGGCACAAAAATGAAAAAGCCACACAAACAAAAAAACAAAAAACAGCAAAAACAAAAGCACCAAATATCACCTCAGAACAGTGCAATCAGAAACGGAAGGCTTTAATTACAATGGGGGGGCTTAAACTTGCTGCTTAAGGGTAAAACTGGAGCAAAAAAGCCTTAATTACTATGTGGGGGACGTAAATTTGCTGTGCAACAGAAAAAACGGAAGCTCAGGAGCATATTCGGCTTCCGGGACAAAGTTCAAAAACCAGAACACCTACTTCTGGGTTTGCAGCATTCGGGTTCTGAGTTGTTCGGGAACTAAGCTGTTCGAAAACCGAGGTACCACTGTAATGGCATACTGTAAAGGACTTTGCATGCTGAAAAACTGAGCAAAGTTGTTTTGAGCTGGACCTACACAGCTATTTTAAAAGCGCTATGCCAACGATATGCAAAAAAACCCGTTGTAAAGCTCACAATTGAAAATATCATTGAGTTGCAATTTCAGCTCCACAGTGCCATGTAGTGTCACAGTGTTATAACACTGTATTTTGACTAATGTAGCTGAGTCCTAGGATAGGAATATTCCACTTTAAACTGAAAGAGAGAACAAATCGTGCTGTTACCCAAAAGACGCTGCATGCCTATGGCTCATAGAAACATGTGAAAACAGTGAACATCTTTATTAAATAATTTATTTTAAAATTTCAAAATATCTCAACTACAGACTTATATGAAGCATTGCTGATGTCAGATTTTTCTTTTTTTCTTCAAATCCACTTTGACTGGAACAAGCAACTATTACAGTTTCTACAAAACTAGCCTCCGGCTATAGCAATTTTTTTTATTAACTGCAGGATATGGTGTGTCAAAGCTTCTGGAGGAATTTGTAGTATATTCACATTTTCCTCTCATAAGTGCTCCTAGTTCTAGCAACTGGATGGGGGTGCAAAGGGTCATAAACACACCCAAGAGATACAGAAGACGGACAGTTTGCTCTCGACTGTATTTTTACAACTTGTTTTTTTTCTGCACAACGGTGCCACAAAAATTATTTCTTTGGAAAATTTTCACTAATCCTAATTGTCATTTAGCTTTGTCTGTCTTATAATGAAGGTGTTAATTTGTTATTTGTTTGACCCATTGTTATATTTTGTAATTTTTATACATACTTGTTTTTCCTCTCTGTATATTTACAGTGGTGCCTCGCAAGACGAAATTAATTCGTTCCGCGAGTTTTTTCGTAGAGCGAGTTTTTTCGTCTTGCGAAGCACCACGGCGGGGAGGGGTGGGGAGAAGCAGGGCAGCTGCCGCAGCCGGTCCTTAGACTCACCCGTGCCTTGTGGACACCGCGCGACGCGGCTGCTGGAGGGCGGCGGGGCTCAGGAGCGCGACTCCAGGGAGAGAGAGGCACTAGTGGCAACGGCTCTCTGAGAGGAGCGCGCGAGGGCGGTGGGCAGCAGCGCGAGGCAGCCGGAAGGTCGGAAGGTCGGCCGGAAGGTGGGAGGGAGCCGGAGGAGCGGGGAAGCGAGCGTGCGACCGTCGCCATGACAGGAGAGGCAGGGCTGTTTCATCTAGCGAAGCAAGCCCTTAGAAAAATCCGTCTTGCGAAGCACCTCAGAAAATGAAAAACCCTTTCGTCTAGCGGGTTTTTCATCTTCTGATGCATTTGTCTTGCGGGGTGCCACTGTATTATTTTGTTTTATTGCTTCCAGTCCTGAATTGTTGGCATCTGTCTTTCTCGAGAGACAATGGAGTGTACCTCTGGAGGTCAAGTCAAACCGCTGTGTTATCAGCAGTGAACTGATCTCCCCAGGGCACAAGCCTGGGCAGTGTGTATGGAGGTCCTGGGATACCCAGGTGGCAACCTCCTTCTTGGCCTCACTGAAGTGGTCTGAAGGACAGCAGAACAATGTGTTTGGCACCAGCTTGGCTGCAGAACTTGCCGGAAGGAGGTGTACGAGGCACCATTCAGTCGTGTTAATAACTCCATTCCAGAATTTGTTTGGTGTTTTTTTTAAGATATTTATTGAGGTTTCAACATATTACAAAAATTAGAAAGAAGAAAAAAGAGAAGAAAAAAAGAAAGAAAGGAAAATACAAAATAAAAACAGTTAAAAACAAATCAGTCTCTCCATGTCTTCTCTTTCATTTACTTATTTCCCTGACCTCCTCACACCTCCCTTTCTTCTACTCCATTTCAATTGGTTAATTCAGCAAATCCTTTCCCTCTTTAATTTTATCTTAATCTTTTATCTTAATATATTATAGTTTTAGATTATCACCAGTTAATAATCCATTTTTACATATTCCTTAACATTACTGTTAGCAAAAATCACTTAACTTCAATCCAACATCATTCTAACATTCATTAATTTTACAGTGTTTCCATTCCATTCCAGAATTTGTGTAGGGTTTACTCCTTAGTCTTTTCTTCTCCCAGAGATATCCCGCAAAGCAGTGGAGGTTTAGGAGTGGCTTCTTCCTTACATTCCCCAACCTGGGATTGAAAATATTTAATGAAAATTTATAAATACCTCATACAAATGAACTAGTTCCCTCTTTGTTTTTGGTTGACTGTTTTCCTGAACTGCCAGAGGTCAAGGGTAGAAATTTGAATCAAATTTGAATCAATCATTTTCTTCAGTCAACATAATTAAAATACCACATAGTTCATTGCAACTGATTGTTCTCCATGTTCTTTCTGTCATGATACAAATGGGTTTAGAGGCAGAAATACAATTTTCATGACCAAAGTATCTATCAATACTGAGCCTACCAGGAAGGACCATGTGATTAATCATCTTTCCACAATTAGCCATCTTTCCATCTTGCCTGTTACCTGCTGTTCACAAACCCTCTTGGCTGTTACTCCTCTGCCATTTTTCATCCAGTCTTTTCAGGGTACAAAGGTTTTTATGAAAGAGGTTCCCTTTGGGCTCAGCCTGAAAGAAATCAAATCCCAGCAAGGTTCACCTGCAAAGCAGAAACTGCATATAACTAAAGCCCATCTGAAGCAAAGCAGTTTTCCCTCCTTTATATTTCCTTCTTCCTGTCCGACTACATTTCCTTGAAAGCAGCACTCGAAACTCATACTATTTTTAAGAATATCACAGGTTCTGGCAGGGGCTTTTCACATTACTTTTGGTTTTTAGATATATGTGCCTGGAATACACACCCAGGAGCTGCTCACCTGAACTTCAGTTGCTTGTAGTGCAGCTACTTACAGGAAGTAGAAGGGAGGGGTGAGGTGGTAGGGAGGTTGGTGCAGTGCAAACGCAGTGGCAGAGCCAATCTTCCTTGCACCTCTGCCTCCCAATAAACAGCCATGGTGCAGCTGACTGGAAGCCAGGTGAGTGGCAGACCCCACGATGCCCTTCACTTGATGTCCCATCAATGATGGAGGGCACTTGAAAGTAGAGTTTGGCATGTGTCTCTTTAAAAACTCAGTCCTTTCCCATCAGATGCTTCCTTCACATAACTAATTCCATGTTTGCCCACCATTCACACTTGTACTCAACTGTACTATTTGAGTAAGTAGAAATGAGCAGTGGTGTGTTGGAAAAGGCATGTGGGACAGCACAGCTCCAAGAGTTGTTTTTTTTTTAAGAACAGGATTGTTGATGCCATCTGCCCAAGTACCAGGGAAATGGATACAGCCTCTTTTCTCTGGCAAGCGAATGAGGTGATAGTGAGACTTTAGAGTTTGTTTGTGGCATCTTAACAGTTTATTATGAAATGTGCCCCCACATGGTTACAGCATCAATAGATACAGTGGTACCTCAGGTTAAGAACTTAATTTGTTCTGGAGGTCTGTTCTTAACCTGAAGCACCACTTTAGCTAATGGGGCCTCCTGCTGCCCAATTTCTGTTCTCATCCTGAAGCAAAGTTCTTAACCCGAGGTAATATTTCTGGGTTAGCGGAGTCTGTAATCTGAAGCGTATGTAACCCGAGCTACCACTGTATGTGCTATCTCTATGTGGAGGCAGTGCTTTTTTTCTTTAAAAAATGTTTAGGGGTACTCTCATTTTCCTACTCATACTGAAATACTGCCCCTCAATGAGGCCAAACTTAGATTTACAAAATGTTTAGGAGTATGCGTACCCCTGCGTATCCCCAGGAAAAAACACTGCATGGAGGACACAGGCTTAAGAAATATTTCTCAGATGAATTTACTAAGGTAAAATGATCAGTATTCATATGAACTAACAGCCTCAAGGAGCCTCCCCATTTGCAAGCCCCATTTATTTTCATGAATTATGTGATAACAGTGTGTTTTGCAGTATTGTTGGAAATGCAACATGCAGGCTGTCATTCTACAACCACATAGAACATACATAAATATTTGCAAGATTTGAGCTCCAAAGTAGGATAGGATATGTGTGTTCTTATTTTATGGAGCTGTGATAATATCAAGAGAGTTTCCACAATGTATAGCAATTAACAGTATGAGCAGTATGAACAAGAGACATTTGAAGTACCAGTTAACTAATTATGTAATGCAATTACTGGAGTTTTTTACACAAGACAAAGCATTCTGAAGTTTAATCCAAACCTATCTGTAATTTCTAGATCACTTGCAAGAGATGGGTCAGTAGGCTAGTTTGTCATAAAATTCACAGTTGTTGGGAGGTTAGGGTGGTAATTAATCTCTTTCTCTATGTCTGTCATAACAATAACATGATGAGTTAAGAGACTATTAGTGCCTGACTTTGCTGTGGTGTAAAACCCAACATTGAAGAAACATACAATAGCCTATTGTAGCACCCCCTTGGGATGTCTAAGACTATCGCTATTTGTCTGTTTAATGCATTTGTTTGTTCCAATTAGTGTTTTAAACAACAGGCAGCATCTCTAGAGGAACAACAGAAGGCAAAGCAATAGGCCAGGATATATATACGTGTGTGTGTGTGCGCGCGCGCGCGCGAAATGGCAAAATGGCTACCCACACTGCAATTTGTCATTACTTTAATGCTCTTGTACAACTCTGGGTACCCTAATTCCATCTATCTTCTGGATCCGACAACATTACAAAAAGAATTACTAGGACACACCTCCTATAGACAAGTGTTGTATTTCTTCAGTCATTTTGTCTTGACGTACCTTTGAATAGGTGTGTTTGATTTAGAAATTTCGTGCCTTTGACTAATTCTACTTGGGAAAAGTCACCGTAGCCTCCTGAGGTGTCTACACAAAGCAGGAGCAGTGCCAGAATATTTCTTGAGCATCTAACCCAAGCAGGCCCAGAACTCCATAGTTGGAAGGCTGGTCTGCGTTCCATGATGGTTCTGGATATTCCTAATTCTATCTAACCTCTAGACCAGGCAATGTCACAAAAAGAGTTGCCAAGGTGCACCAGCTGAAATGGATTATAGCATGTAGGCATGAGAGATATCCCAGTCCTATGCTCTTCGGAGATGAATAGGTCTGTTTATCCAAAGGTTATTTTGATTTGCTGGGGAAATAGTGGCTTTGTCTTACCTGAAGAACAAACTCTGTGCATTTGTCAAGAGTTGATCATTCCCATGCAAATAATTAGTTCTAGAAATTTATTATGGTAATCCAAGATCATTGCTGCATTTTGAATATAAATCGTATGAATTTGACTGTATATATTGTTTCTATTTCACTTAATAATTTCTCCCACAAGCCAGTCAACATTTTCTCTCTTTCATAAGGTTGGCTTCTTCTCTGCTCTAGAAGACTGGTTGTATTTAGATCGGCAGTCTATGACTGATTTGATATGAAATAATGTGATATCATATGATATATACTCTCATTGCATTATAAGATGTATCCCTACATGAACAATGTCTGAAGCAACACTTGTCAAATAACTAGAAAGTGAAAGCTGTTTATGCTCGGGTAGTATAAGCAGGTTACATAGAATGCTTACAGATTTATTCTATACAACAAAAACATGTGATTTTCAATAATAATAATAATAATAATAATAATAATAATAATAATAATATAATTTACTTATACCCCGCCCATCTGGTTGGGCCTCCCCAGCCACTCTAGGCAGCTCCCAACAGAATATTAAAAACACAATAAAACATTAAACATTAAAAACTTCCCTAAATAGGGCTTATCCTATATAAGTTTATATAAAATTTTATTTGCTATATTTGTAACTAACACTTCCTCCAAGCAGTTTAGGGTGACTTTTTCAACTTTAAAAAGAAAACTCCTTGGGAGAGTATACATCGTAGTTGTGGCGTCCTCAAGGCAACTACACCCAGTGCAACCAAACTGGTCGTGTTACTCTAAATCCGCCTCTGTTCCTGCTCTCTGTACATTTAGAATACCCTCATGTAAATGTCTGTTCAGGTCAAAAGTCACCCAAGTAAGCATCATAACTGAGATCCATTTATTTATTTTATTTATTGAATTTATATACTGCCCTATACCTGAGGGTCTCAGGTCGGTTCACAGAATGAAATGAAGATATAAAACCCCAAAATACATAATAAAATAAAAACAACAACCCAATAGCCCCCCCCAAAAAAAAACCTGAGGAGAGCATTCCACACATGGGGAGCCACTGCAGAGAAGGCCATGTTCTCATGTTGCCACCCTCCTGACCTCTCAAGGAGGAGGCACATGAAGGAGGGCCTCAGAAGATGATCTCAGGGTCCAGGTAGGTTCATATGGAAAGAGGCAGTCCTTGAGGTATTGTGGTCCTGAGCCATTTAAGGCATTTGTCTGTCTAGCTCAGTATTGCCTACAATGACTGGTATTGGCTCTCGCCAGATTTCATGCAGACCTACCTAGAGACGCTGAGCTAAAGCCCTTCCCCTAAGAATAGTTAGTTCTTTCTTTGTATTTTTGTACCTCCTTCAAAATAGCCAATCTCTTGAATGTTAACCCTACTAGACTGAAATGAATAGAGGAGGAAATAGGAAAGACACATAGCCCTACCTATTCCACCTTTGTGTTTCTGTAGGGGACTGACACTTACAACAGTTCCCTATGTTCCACAATGCAAATTATTTTGCCCACTCTACCCATTAAGCCTTACTGGTAGAAATGGCTGCTATGCTGGCCCAGTAGGCAGCTCTCCTGAGATCCGTGCAGAGGCCACAATACAACCACTGTTGAGAGCCACAAACCATGCTTGTGCCATGAGAAGAAAGATTGCGTGTTTTGTACAAGTTCCAAGATTTCTTTGGACATATCCCAAAAGAATAGTTAGAACGGTAGTATAATACGTAATTGCATCAGCGTGACAGGAGAATCCAAAGCACTTTAAAAATGATTCATCCCATAGGCAGGAGATGAGTCATTTAAGATGAAATGTTTAATATGTATTAAATTACATATTATGTCATTTTAGCTATAAAATGATGAACGCTGCTCTATGGAATTTGGCATTCCAATATGTATTTTCAAAGGTCACCTTCAGAGTGAGGATTGCACAAGTCTTTTTCTGCTCTTCGTGATCTAGATTTGCCCAGGCAGTAGATATTACTGTTAATAATCAGTCATTATAATTATATATTCATTGTTAGCAATTTTATTCCTATTATTGCTACCTGAAGGAGAAAATATCTCAAATGGAAGAATTCACCTGGAACATTTCTTCTACAAGCTTCATTGAGATAAAGAGGGATTTTGTAGGAGTGTTCATATGGGATATTCAGAGGGTGCCTGCCAGCTGTTGCTTCATTCCGGACCACGCTGGCTGGGCCTGACAAGAGTTGTAGTCCCAAACATCTTGCAATCCAAACAGCTCTGCACTGGCTATTCCTGATCTAGATCTTCATTATCACACCTCTGCAAACTGTACATTCTACTTTCTGCTATCTCACATCATGCAGACATAAGCTTATCTAACACAAGGCCAGGTAATTGCACCATACGTAAACAGGAGGGGAACAAAGCCAAGCCTATAGAAAGCAAGCTAGAGAGATAAGGAGGATGCAAAAGTTTCTATTAACATGCAACCGACCTGAGCACAATCTGGTGAAAGCTAGGTAAAGCTAAAGGACCCCTGACAGTTAAGTCCAGTGGCGAACGACTCTGGGGTTGCGGCGCTCATCTCACTTTACTGGCCGAGGGAGCCGGCGTTTGTCCACAGACCGTTTTTCTAGGTCATGTGGCCAGAATGACTAAGCTGCTTCTGGTGAAACCAGAGCAGCGCACGGAAATGCCGTTTACCTTCCCGCTGGAGTGGTACCTATTTATCTACTTGCACTTTGATGTGCTTTTGAACTGCTAGGTTGGCAGGAGTTGCGACTGAGCAACGGGAGCTCACCGCATCACGGGGATTTGAACCGCAGACCTTCAGATCAGCAAACCCTAGGCTCAGTGGTTTAGACCACAGCACCACCCGCGTTCCTTACTGGTGAAAGCTAGGCATGTCCAAATCATGGGGACCAGCATCCAGCTGAAATATCTGCTTTCAGTTGTTCTTTATGGCACATAAGTGTATATAATCCAATGACTCAGTCAGGAATCCATTGGCTCAGTCAGCAGAGCATGAGACTTCTAATCTTACGTTCATGGGTTCAAGCCCCACATAGAAGAAACAATTCCTGCACTGCAGGGGGTTGGACTAGAAGTCTGTTGTGGTCCATACTAGATGACCATTGTGGTCCCTTTCAACTCTATGATTCAACTCTATACCTCCCAAGCACTTCTCAGGATAACCAAACAACAATTGCACCTACATATCTGCAATTTTCTAGATGTCACACAGAGCAAATGTTGATGGCCCTGGTTAGAAACCATGGTGAGCAACCAGAATCCTAGATTATATCCCAGGAAGGAACTATGGGAAAGCAGCCCACAAATGAAATTATGGACTAATCTACACTTTAAGAATGCGTTATAAAAATGTGACACCAGAGAACGCTGTACAGCAGTGATCTTTTGCCATTGAAAAATTGCATGGGAGCTATATTTTTATAGTGTTTTAATAGCGTTTTCCAGATCAGTGTAGATTCAGCATCTGTAAGTATATACGAAGGACTTTTTTCCTTAGACATATAGGGAAGCCCTCCCACTGAGAAATCATTTACAATTCAATCATGTGCTTGTATATTCAGAAGTAAATCCCTTTTATAAGGCTATTTATATACTGCAAGTTCATACAACATAACATGGCGGTGTACAGCAATGTCTACAATAAACTATAAAACTGTACAAAATGATCATTAAAATGACTGTCAGTGTCATCAAATGGCGCCTCCAGCATGAATGGAATTGGGAGACATTGATCAAGTACATCCGATTTCCATAATTAACCACATGTAAATATTCCCACATTTTTAGATGTTTGATTCAGACCAGACCAATGTTGCAGATGCTTAAAACCAGCAGTTACCCAAAATAAAACCCCAGTCCAGTCTTAAATTGAGAGAGTGATATATAAGAGAACCATATTTGAACATCCCCTTTGCAACTTCTTAGAAGGGGCATTTATCACATGTGCCATTGCAATTTATTTTATTTATGAATCTATATTGCATTGTACTCGTGATGTGGAAGCTTCTGAGAGCAATTGGCTGAGCTCATATGGCAACATATTTGTGGACGTTTCAATCACTTGGGGAACAAAGCTGTCAGAATATCCATAGTCTACGTTCTGTGAGGGGAAGGAGGCATGTCAGTTTGTCTGGGATTACAATATCAAAGGCTAAACATAGCATTGTGAGCTAGTTGAGGACCGGAGGGGTATGCAGGGAAGGAAACTAAGAAATAGGGAGCCCTGAGGCAAGGTGGATGAATGAAAGCTGCCAAATAGGCAATGGACTGAGAAACAGCAACACAAGGAGACTGAAAGAAAAGGCAGAGGGTATTGAAAAATGTGAGGTGGGAGGCTCAGCAGACATATCATGATGCACATGAAATTGTGTGATGGTTTTTTGTTGTTGATATTATTGTGAAATTGCTTTGAGATTTTATGGAGAGAAATTCATAAATGGAACTAAATAATAATAAAATCAATGGTGCTGGAAATTTTGGAGCAGGAGGGAGATAAACTAAAACTGCAGAGTTTTGAAAAATTAAAAAGTAAAGTGCGAGACTGGCTTCACTATCACCAGATAATGGAGGCATATAAATTGGACAGAAAAATTGGCTTCCAGGTGGAAAAATCAAAATTGGAAATAGAACTGCTAGAACCCAAAACTAAGATTTTGTCAAGAATGTATAACTTGCTGCTGAAATGGAATACTCAGGATGAAACAGTAAAATCTGCTATGATTAAATGGGCACAAGATGTTGGACATAACATAATGATGGCTGACTGGGAACAGTTATGGACCACTGGTATGAAATTCACGGCATCTAATGCCTTAAGAGAGAATATTATGAAAATGATATACAGGTGGTACATGACACCAGTCAAGCTAGCAAAAATCTATCATTTGCCTGATAATAAATGTTGGAAATGTAAAGAAACTGAAGGTACTTTTTTTCACCTTTGGTGGACGTGCCCAAGGATTAAGACCTTCTGGGAAATGATTTATAATGAAATGAAAAAGGTGTTTAAATACACCTTCCCGAAGAAACCAGAGGCCTTTCTCCTGGGCATGGTTGGCCAACAAGTGCGAAAGAAGGATAGAACTTTTTTTATGTATGCCACAACAGCAGCAAGAATACTTATCGCGCAGTATTGGAAGACACAAGAACTACCCACTCTGGAAGAATGGCAGATGAAGGTGATGGACTACATGGAATTGGCAGAAATGACCGGCAGAATCAGAGACCAGGGAGAAGAGACGGTGGAAGAAGATTGGAAGAAATTTAAAGACTATCTACAGAAATATTATAAGATTAATGAATGTTAGAATGACATCGGATTGAATGTAAAAGGTTATTAGCAATAAAGTGGAGAAGAAGTATAGAAAATTCAAAGGTTAAAAGTTGTAAAATTAAAAGGCTTAATTTGTAAAGATATTAAGGAGATCAAGATATATTAAGATATTAAGATCAAGATAAAGATTAGGTAAGATAGAGGGAAGGGATTTGCTGATCAAATGTATGAACTGGAATACAGTGAAGGGAGGTGTGGGGAAGTCTGGGAAATAAGTAAATGCAAGGAATACTATGAAAATGGAATTGTTTTTATTTGCTCTTCTTTTTCTTTTTCTTTTTTGTGTTGTTCTTTTTGTCGCTTTGTATTTTTGCATTTCTGTATTTTTATGTTGTTTTTTATTTTTTTTATTTTTTGTAAAAACCTTAATAAAAATATTATTTTTAAAAAAATCAATGGTGGTGGTGGTAATGGTAATGGTGAATAGAAGCCTTTGCCATGCTACCATTGAAATATTAACTACATCTGTGGCAAGCCAGTACAGTATTGACCTGAATTCACGTTTTTACCTTCCAAGTTTACCAGTGATTCTAAACACCATCTGGCTATTTCATTAACATTAATTAGAACCATCAGTCTGGGTATATCTCGAAAGAGAGCCAATTAGTAGGCTCTGGTGCATTTATTATTGTAAGCAAATGCAATATTTATTGCACAAAGAAGTAAATTACAGAGAGGTTGTGTGGCATTCCTTGAAATGATTCAATTAGATTCAAATCTGATATTGAATAAAATGGGAACGTCCCCCATTTTGGGGTTCCTCAGATAACCAATTGTGATGGATTCTATTGCTATGTTTTCTTGGGCAAAAATGAAGGAGGTCCACCGTTCAAGTATCCACAAAGATGCATGTTATTGAGAATTGAGATTAAGCTTTTTTTACTTTTGAAGCCACTTCTAATTATAAAGAGAGCAGATTGTGTGAAGGGGGGGGGGGCTACACCCAGCAGGGCTGGCTCATCGATGAAGGAAGATGAGGCAACCACCTCGGGTGGCAGGTTCCGCAAGGGCAACAGATCCAGCCACCAAGGAATGCATTGCCCACCGCTGCAGCCACTGCCACAGTGGCAGTGGCAGTTACAGCTGTGGTACCCCTCTTGGAGATTTGCCGCCCCCTGGAGGAAGACCATCAGAAGTGCCTCCTATTTGCTGAGAGGCCACTGTGCAATGCTGCCTCCTTTACAGCAGTCTCTTGGCAGACAGAAGCTGCTGCTGTTCTCCTCAGTGGTGGAGCATATGTCTGCACTGCCCAGGGTGGGCACATTCCCGAGGGGGGCGGGGCGTGGATGGTGCCCTCCCAGGTGCAGGATAGCTGCTCGGGTGCATGGAAGAAGAAGAAGAGTTTGGATTTGATATCCCGCTTTATCATTGTGACGTTAACATATGAGAGTGCTGGAGGCAAAATAGTTAAACAAGTTACCCAATCAGAATCCAGGGGGTGGAGTCAGAGGGACTATAAAACCAGCTCTGGGAGGGGCAAAGGAGGAGTTCGTTGGGAGTTGGGTCGTTGGTTGGAGTGGGAGTGAATTGGGATAGAGTTTGTGGGTAGGTTGAGTTAGTGTAGTGAAATAAGCTGAGTCAGTAACAGTTAGGAGCTAGGAAGACAAGTAAATATCTGAGAGGTGGTTTAGTGAGTCAGAGCAGGTAGCGGAAGTTACAGGTCTGGATTGGTACCCCATGAATGTAATTGACCAATACCATTTATGAAACCACACGCTTGTTAAACTGCAATAAATAAACAGAAGTTTATGTTCCAATTTAACCCTGACTGGACAGTATTGTACCAGGTAAGGCCTGGGTAGTGGCAGCGAGAAATAAAATGGTGGCACAGGGATCAATAGACGGTGAAATGTCTGGGGACCCTGTGTGATCACCACAATCACTACCCTAAGGAGTCTCAAAGCGGCTAACAATCTCCTTTCGCTTCCTCCCCCACAACAAACACTCTGTGAGGTGAGTGAGGCTGAGAGACTTCAGAGAAGTGTGACTGGCCCAAGGTCCCCCAGCAGCTGCATGTGGAGGAGCGGGGACACGAACCTGGTTCACCAGATTGCGAGTCGACCTCTCTTAACCACTACACCACACTGGCTCTCTGTGGAGCGGCACGCGCCCTGCAGCCAGGGGCGGAGTGAGCCAACCACGGGAGCTGAGTGAGCCGCTAATGGCGGACATTCAGCGTGCTGTCTTCCTGCAACTCCCAAGCCTCCCCCGAGTTGTCAAAATGAAGGGGGAAGGGGGGAATGCCGCTGGCAAAGCAACACAGCTCCCCCGGGGTGGGCTTGGGAGTCGTGGGTGGGCAGTGCGCCAAATGTCACCCCCTTCAGTGAAGACACCCGGGGCAGTCTGCCCCCACTGCATCCCATTCCTCCACCCCTGGTTCTCCTCTTCCTGGGGAGGAAATAGCAAGAGCTGCCCTCTTCTGGACTTCTTGGCTCTGTACCCACCCAGCATGATTCAGAGTGGGCCACTCCCTACCCACAGCGGCCTGTGATTCCCAGTTCAACCATCAGGTAAGGTTGATTTGATCCCCCTCCCCTTGTTCCCAATGTAGATCTTCACTCCCTCCTTGTTCCTGATGTATAGCTTCTCTCACCATTTCTTTCTTGGCCAAGGAGGTGCCATTTTGTGATTTGCCTCAGGTGCCAAAATGTCTTGGGCTTGCCCTGCCACCAAGGCTGCTTCCTCATTGAAAGAGACATGTGAAATGCTGATGACTTCTTTGTGTCTTGTTGCACATGTACTGTTAACCACCTGAAGCACTTGATGTTTAACCATGTCACCATTAGCATTATGTCTTGCATGATGTAAATCTTACCTGCATTCTGGCCACTAGATTGATAAAACAGGGAACCACAGCTAAAAGATTATAAAACTAGGAACATTGGATATTGCCTTACACCAAATTGGTCCATCTTGCTCAGGGGTATCTACACCAAGGGTGGTGAACCAATGGCTTTTCACAAACCATCTGCAGATACTACAGGGAGGTTGATGTGATTCCAGTGTCCAGGGGTGGCCATACTTCACTCAGAACAATTTTCATTCCATCTTTGGCAGAATCAAATCCTATCAATTGCAGAACCTCCAAGGGTCCCTATTTTCCAGAGACATTCCTGAATTTACAGAAGCTGTCCTGGTTTCTGATTTGATCCCGGAATGTCCCGTTTTCCCTTAGGATGTCCCTATTTTCATCAGAGAAATGTTGGAGGGTATGGCATTATGTGACTCCCGAGCCAAGGAAAGAAGTACAATCTTTAGAAGAAATCTGAAGGCAGCCCTGTATAGGGAAGGGTTTTTTTAAAAAAATGTTTAATGTTTTATTGTGTTTTTATATATGTTGGAAGCCACCCAGAGTGGCTGGGAAAACCCAATCAGATGGACAGGGTATAAATTGTTGTTGTTCTTGTTATGGAATAGGGTGTCTCTATTTTCATCAGACAAATGTTGGAAGGTATGCAATTTCAGGGCCTCCTTGTCCCTCCCACTCTCCCAGTAAGCAGCAGTAACTTGGCTGCTGGGAGGTCAGATAAGTGCCACGACCCCTCCTTCACCCCACCATCCATGGCTAGATAGTTCTCTCATACACCACTCCAAAGGCAGTCATCATCATCATTAGCAATGACAGCGTGATGTACAACACAAAATGAGCTATCATAATAATATTAATTTATTATTTGTACCCTGCCCATCTGGCTGAGTTTCCCCAGCCACTCTGGGCGGCTTTCAACAAAGATCAAAAATACATTAAAATGTCACACATTAAAAACTTCCCTGAACAGGGCTGCCTTCAGATGTCTTCTGAATGTCAGGTAGTTGTTGTTCTCTTTGACATCTGGTGGGAGGGCATTCCACAGGGCGGGTGCCACTACTGAGAAGGCCCTCTGCCTGGTCCCCTGTAGCTTTGCTTCTCGCAGTGAGGGAAATGCCAGAAGGCCCTCGGCGCTGGACCTCAGCGTCTGGGCAGAACGATGGGGGTGGAGACACTCCTTCAGGTATACTGGGCCGAGGCTGTTTAGGGCTTTAAAGGTCAACACCAACACTTTGAATTGTGCTTGGAAACGTACTGGGAGCCAATGCAGGTCTTCCAAGACTGGTGTTATGTGGTCTCGGCGACCGCCCTCAGTCACCAGTCTAGCTGCCGCATTCTGGATTAGTTGTAGTTTCCGGGTCACCTTCAAAGGTAGCCTAAAACCAAAGGTAGCTAAAAATAAACATGATTTGAATTGGCCCCAGTGGATTTTAAGTCCACATTTCTCATGCATTTTACTTTAGGAATGTGTTATACAGTCGTATTCCACCAAGCCCACCCTTATTCTTCAGCCGGTCTTCACTCTCGTTTTACTCAGTGCAATACAAGTGTTCTAACCCACAAGGTGGAAATGTTTATTTTACACCGTGGAATTGGGATTGTGTCTCCTAGGGAGATGAAAGAGGGAAGAGGATATACGGATTGAGTTTTAAATCATTTCTGCTGCAAAAATTACCTGCTGCATAGCTCGAGATAAGCTTGTAATTATCCCTGGGTCTGAACTCTGCTATCGTGAGCCAAACCTTGCACTATGGCCTAGTTTCGCTGCATAACTACAGTGGACACATGACCCAGAATCTGATAAGGATGTATCTGCTCCTAATGACAAATAACGTCTTCAAAGATTGAGGCAACTTTATACACCTCTGTGCTGTATTTGAAGTACTTGGAGAGCAGTTAAAACACGTGATGCTACAATAGCAAATATTGATCATCTGCAAATGGGCCTTTAAACAAAAGATAATTTGTTTACAGCAAAGGAATCTATACTACACACTTATGTTAAATTGTACCAATTTCAGAAAAAAGGCATGCTTTTGCAAAACTAAAATATTGACCAAGATGCTGCTTACCTTCCCAGCATTTAGTATCAAGTGGGTTATTAGACAAATAACTGTCTCTAGAAGAAGAAGAAAGTCTGCCTTGCGAGAAGCTGTTTCCAGAAATTGAAAGAAATGTGGGAAGAAATTCAGCACTGCGCACTTCTGACATCAACGCCGTGTTCCAAACTGGGAAGAAACAAGGACAGTGAAAGAGTAGCAGAAAAATTAAAGAGCAAAGAGGAAGGCCATTGGCCAACCTTGCTGCAGTGACTTAGGACACTGTACGGGAGGAAGGAAAAAGCAGAAATGTTGAGACCAGCAAAATTTTAAAATGCTATAACTAGTACAGTACATAGTTTAAGGTAAAGGGACCCCTGACCATTAGGTCCAGTCGTGGCCGACTCTGGGGTTGCGGCACTCATCTCACTTTATTGGCCGAGGGAGCCAGCGTACAGCTTCCGGGTCATGTGGCCATCATGACTAAGCCACTTCTGGCGAACCAGAGCAGTGCACGGAAACGCTGTTTACCTTCCCGCCGGAGCGGTACCTATTTATCTACTTGCACTTTGACATGGTTTCGAACTGCTAGGTTGGCAGGAGCAGGGACCAAGCAACGGGAGCTCACCCCATCGCAGGTATTCGAACCCCCAACCTTCTGATCGGCAAGTCCTAGGCTCTGTAGTTTAACCCACAGCGCCACCCGCATCCCTAGTACATAGCTATCTAAGAGTTAATTGAAAAGAACTCGAGTAGAATCCAAGTTCAGTGCTAGGCTTCGCTAACTTTAGATTCTGAATAAATGAAAGAAATGTTTCTTTCTCTTAAAAGTTCCAAGTATTCTGGTTTAGGAGCCCTGGAATAAGTAATTGCTTGCTAATAGCCACCTGAGCTCCTCCAAATGTTTCAAAGTGGGTCAGGAAGTAAGCAGACACTAAACAACGTGACACAACCTAGCAGCAAGACTTTGAAAGGTAGCTTGTTTTCTCCAAAGACTAGAAAAGGGAAACAGAAGCTAGCCACATGGTGCCACCTTGAAAGGAGATGGCCAAGGAGGCAGAGAATAAGGCTAAGGCTCATTGTATATTATTTCTTCCAGTAGTTTGCTATTGGTATGAGCTTTCATGTGCATGCACATCTGAAGAAGAAGTGTGCATGCACACGAAAGCTCAATACTAATAACAAACTTAGTTGGTCTCCAAGGTGGTACTGGAAGGATTTTTTTTAATTTTGTTTCGACTATGGCAGACCAACACAGCTACCTACCTGTATATTATTTGTCAGACAGTGAAAGAGAGTTTGAGAGACTGACTGACCTGTCGCCAGAAGAAACTGGCGAAAGAAAGAGGGCAGTTTAAACTTTATAAGGGGGCAGAAGGAACATGACCCCTGCGTAAATTGCAGGCTTATTGTATATAGAATATGACAAAGTGGGGGAAAGGACACAACAACAACAACAACAACAACAACAACAACAGCCCAGTGAGGGTACTGCAATATTTTCCTAGTGAAGACAGCCTAAATGGATGGTGGCTGTTTTCCTTAGGAAAAAAAGGGTCAAGCTACATAAGTGACAGAATTCTGTCTCTTTCCCTCGATTTTTTAAAAAGATTTTTTTAAAAAAAGACATGCTCAGTGCTGCAACTAGGAGCAGAAGACTAGGTGGGGCCTGTGTGCTGTAAGGCCTTTTTCACTGCCACCGTTTGTCTGCTTAAAAGCAACACACACACCCGCAAGCTGCTCTTCCAATCCGGTGGGGGGGGGGAAGAGATGCTATGCCATAATAAATTTGTTAGTCTATAACAATATGGTTCTTTTTTCCCCACCAGGCTAGCTATGCAAGAGAGACTAGCACAGATACCGCTCAGAAACTAGCTGCCACAGATGACAGGAGCGATAGGTGACTATGGGCCATGGAAACTAAAAATGGAACCTGTATGTTCAGAAGTATCATACTTCTGTTTTTCAGATATTGGGAACAAATGATATGGAATGGCTACATCTATCGTGCATGACTTTTTAACTTTCTGGAGCCATGTGGCTAGACATTGCTGGAGACAGAATAAAAAACTGAGAGGTCCTGTGACTCTCAAGTAAGTTTTGTCTTGACAGAATTTGCATCGGAGGAGAATGGCATTGTTTCTTTCCATACTCATAGTGAGCCCACAGCTATGGCCTGAGCCACACTGGTGTTTGGACGTCTTTCCAGCTACTCAGTGTAAATTATTAAGTGTTCCTGCAACAGAGTGGCTTTTAGGTCAGACATATTAATCACTGCAAAATTATAGCAGTTAATTGTGAGATTATATTTTGACTTTCTGTCTGGAGTAAAATAAGACCATGAATAATTTCTGTGTTTAAAAGCTATTAGCTTTACATCCTTCTGAAAGATGGTGAGATACATTTCTCTATTCACATTGGGTAGGGTTGCCATATTTCAAAAAGTAAAAACCAGGAAACACCCCCCAATTGTTTGTTTGTTTGTTTGTTCATTTTTTAGGAAAACCTGAAAGTTGACTAAGATCCAGGACAAGCGCTGCCTTTCAAACCACACACACACACACACACACACGTACGTCAATTCCGCCTTTGAAATACCAGTAATCCAGACGTATGGCAGCCTTACCTTGGAAACAGAAGAGTAAATGGACTGATGTTTCCAACCTTTTCAGGAGAAGATTCAAAAGGCATTTCAAGGGATGGATGAGTCAATAAAGTTCAGTTTTTCTCTATTTCATATCCTGCTCCAGCTTTAAGTTCAATTTTCCACATTTCCACAACAGGTTACATTTTTTATTTTATTTTTAAAGTCCTCTCAAATATTCATTGGCATTTTAGTGCCCATTTTTCTACATATGCACATTTCTTATGTATTTTTCCATAATGTACACAAATATGCCGTTTTCTCCACATGTTTTGCTGGGAAGTGCAAATAAGGCAAACTGCACTGAATTTCGCCCCCATCGGATGGATATTTGGTGCCATTGAGCCTCACAGGTTAAAGGTTTTAGCTCCAAAACTATCCTAATGTCTTGTTTGCCCTTCATTTGGCACTTTTCTCCACATTCACATCAGACGAATGGCAACCCATATTGTGGGTTTGCCCAAAAAAGAGACAACTTTTGTGTTTGGATTTTCACTTTTTGAAATATGGCAACCCTACGTTAGCCAGGGAACAGAAGAACCCCAAGACGAAATCCCTTACTTATCCATGAAACTCAGCCCAATTTAACTTATTTCACTTTGTTGTGAAGATTAGAATTATAGTTGGTATTTTTCCACCATTCTCTGAACATGTTCCCAGATCAGCTTGCATCATGGCAATAAAATAATTCAAAGATAAACTTATTTGAGAGCAGCACATAGGCAGGAAGGCATCTAGACTTCCTTAGCTGCAGGGTGGAAAGAGGCACAATCTGTGATTAATTCAAAATATGTATTATGTGCACAACAGCATGAGACAGCAACATTACTAAAATGCAAGAGAAAGGCCAAGCTCTCAGGTATTTTACACGGAAGGCACCAAGGACCACTTAACCCAGATTCTTTCAGATTAAAAAAAGAAAAGAAAACTGTTAAGAGCAAAGTTAAGGCATCAGGCTAGGACAATTTAAACACCCAAAAGCTATGGAAGAATGCACTCAATTGCTGCTCTGAATGGCCAGCATGGCACTTAACGTTATGCTATGACTACAGAAAGCAAAAAGAATAAAAGTCCTGATTGCCTCTCTCATGAATTATCTCATACCCTCCAACATTTTTCCAACAAAAATAGGGATGTCCTATTCAATTAGTAGTAGTACAGTGGTGCCTCGCAAGATGAAATTAATTTGTTCTGCGAGTTTTTTCGTCTTGTGAATTTTTTCGTCTTGCGAAGCACCACTGTGCATTGACAGTTTCCCATAGGAATGCATTGGCGGTTTTTAAAAAAAGGCGCAAGACATTTTCGTCTTGCGAAGCAAGCCCATAGGGAAATCCGTCTTGCGAAGCAACTCAGAAAACGAAAAACTCTTTTGTCTTGCGAGGCATTCGTCTTGCGAGGCATTCGTCTTGCGAGGTACCACTGTAGTACAGTGGACGCTCAGGTTGCGAGCGTGATCCGTGTGGGATGCACGTTCGCAACCCGCAGCATTCGCAACCCGCAGCGGTGCATCTGCGCACATGCGGGTTGCGATTTGGTCTTCTGCACATGCACGAAGTGCGATTTAGCGCTTCTGTGCATGCATGAGCCCCGAAAGCCGGAAGTAACCCATTCCGGTACTTCCGGGTTTCAGCGGGTCCATAACCTGAAAAAGCGCAACCTGAAGCATCTGTAACCTGAGGTATGACTGTAGTAGTAGTAGCAGTAGTAGTAGTATATTTATACCCCACCCCAACCACTCTGGGCAGTTTCCAACATATATAAAAACATAATAAGACAATAAACATTTTTTAAAACTTCCCTTGTACAGGGCTGCCTTCAGATGTCTTCTAAAGGTTGTATAGTTACTTACCTCCTTAGCTCAGGGATCGCATAACTCCATACCCTCCAACATTTCTTCTGAAGGAAATAGGGGCATGCTAAGGAAAAGCGGGACATTCTGGGGGGAAATCAGGAAAGCGGGACAGATTCTTTAAATTCAGGACTGTCCCTGGAAAACAGCGATACATGGAAGGGCTGTGATCTGTTAAATGAAGGGCAGCACATTCAGACATCATGTGTTATTTTTTAAATAGTCATGGTTTGAAGTATAGCCTTTCTTTTCTTTCCATTTCTCCTCTTAGGCTGCAATCCTTGTGTTTACGTGTGTGAAATACAAAGGCATTAGGAGCACCTTATACACCCTGCAGGGCTCAGCCTGACAGAAGGTATGCAAAAACAAATTAGAATGAAATGCAGGTAAATCCCATTGGACTCCACAGATCTTGCTTCTTAGCAGACATGTGTAGGATTGTGAGCTCATGGCAACCATAAAAATATTCCAAGAATGTGAGCAAAGGGCCAGTGCCAAAAAACAGGTCTTCAGAGAAAAGACAATATGCAGAGTGTATGAATAATTCCAATTGATGTTATTCCTGTAAAAACTCGGCATCCGTCACTGAAGAGGCTCGTTGCCAACATGACAACATTGCAGGGTAAAGCTTAATTGCTTAAGTGCTTTTGGCAACAATGATGAGACCTTTCTTAGTCTAGATTATAGAATATTTAGGCCACTTAATTAAATTCTGATCAGCCCTTTCTAGAAGAGAGCAAGCCGGCTGCTGCTTCTGCATCTTGAGAAGTCAGCAAGTCAAGTGGGTGCAGTGATTAAAAATTGACTTATAGTGCCCTGTTTGAAGAGGCTCACACTGAGAATTAAGTGCAATTTATCCACACAGCAGTCAAAGGATAAGTTCTCTTTGGGGTTTCCATGGATGCACACTCTGTATAGCTGAGAAGGGTTGCTGACTCATCAAATCGCAATTGGGCAGGCCCTGCTAATTATGAATGACGTCAAAGACAACGCCAACTTTTCATCTCTTATCCAAAACTGCTAGCCAAGGTGTGTTTCTTACCAAGTGCCCCTCTGCCTTATGCTTTTTCTGTTGGGTTATTAATTATATGTCACTTTGTCCCATGGGGTCTGGTCAGCCTGCAAGAAGTTCAGCAGTATCCATCTCTGTTCCTTGCAATGGTATGGCCACAATGCACATACACAGATATTTTGCATTCAACATAGTGAATGCATTCAACATAGTGTTATGGTGAATGTTCCATCAGTGCAAAGATTTCTCCTTGTGCAATTGAATTTTCTCCCTCCTCTCCTCCCCCATCCTGCTCCCATTAAATCTGTTCTAGGGGTCCAAGCCCAACCCACTGCACTAGTTTAAGAATTTAGTTAAATGCCACCCATGTGTCGCTGTTGTGACTGTGAACGTGTGTATGCTTTTAAAAAAAGATTTGAATAGGAACTGCGGAGGGTTTGGTCAGGATAAAGGCTGCAGTGTGCGAGGAGATTTTCCAACACTTGCAGTTTTGGCAATGAGTATGATTGCTTTGCACATTTTCCTAAACTAGCATGGGACAAAGAGCAATTAATTATTCCATTTACTAAGCATCTGTTCTCCCCTAGGTGCAATCAAGCCATACCAAATCCTAAATAGAGGGTCTTCTCTTCCATCTGCCAAACACAGCAACAGAGCAGCAGATTCAAAAATCCCAATGCAGTTGTGAAGCACACAGGGTAGCCTTAGGCAGATCACTGCCTCTCAGTCAGAGGTACCTCCTAGGATTGCTGCAAGCCTAAAACTCTCTGGGGGAACAAAAGTAACCTAGGACCCTCATACCTACGGGACCGCCTCTCCTGGTACGGCCCACGGAGGACCTTAAGGTCCATATATAGCAACACCCTAGAGGTCCTGGGACCTAAGGAAGTTAGATTAGCTTCAACCAGAGCCAGGGCCTTCTCAACACTGGCTCCAGCCTGGTGGAATGCTCTGTCTCATGAGACCAGGGCCCTGCGGGATCTGATTTCTTTCCGCAGGGCCTGTAAGACAAGAGTTGTTCCACCTGGCCTTTGGCTTAGAATCAGTTTGATTCCCTCCCCCCCCCCTTTCTTTTTCCTTTCTCCTCCTGTGATGAGGCTGCATCCTAATGTTTTAATGTTATATCTTAATCTTTTAAATTGTATTTTAATCAACTTGTTTTTATTATTGGTTGTTAGCCGCCCTGAGCCCGGTCTTGGCTGGGGAGGGCAGGGTATAAATAAAAATTTATTATTATTATTATTACTTCCCACAGGTCACGGTAAGAACAGGATGTTGCATTGGCTTGATTAACAAAGACGACACCAAAGCAAAGCGTGTTCTCCAATAAATGAGAGCACGTGTTGCGGTGTGGGCCACCGGGCCAGGCCTCTTGTTGCCAGGCTGGTTAATAGTTATTGCCTGGCATTTGTGATTGGATAACCGGGTTGCTGGGGCAAATTGTATGTTGCAAATTGGGTGGGTGGGACCATAGTCTTTAAATATTGGTGCACTCTGGTTTCTCTTTCTCTTTGCAGAGTGCATCGGATCACCCGCCCACCCGCCCTCTTTTCCGGTTGACCTTGCTTTGCCTGTCATGGGGTCGTCTGCCTTGGTGCAGGGGCCTAGTAGGAATTTTGCCATTTGGTGATTGGCTGTGCCATTTGGTTTTTGCCTACTACTCAGCAATTCGTCACAACTTGTAAGGTTGCGGTTAGGCATTGGTTATAATATGCTGGTGGTGGAGGGGTCAGGACAGGCTGTGCCTGCCCCTCCTATTGCACTGAAGGGAATTCCATTAAAGGAATCCTGGGGCTTGCCATGATTTCGTCCAATCCCTGTCATGGGACCAGGGCCGCCCAATCCCTGTCATGGGAATCCTTGTCATAGGACCGGGCCGGCAAGCTTTCGGGGAACTGCTGGGGAGAGCGGCGTGGGTCCGATGCTTAGCTCAGATGACCCCCCAGTTTGACTTTCTCTTCTACTGGCTACCGATCGGACCTCGGGATGTCAGTTCTGTCCCAGGCGGGGGGACAGATAGTCATAACCAATGTCTAAACAACCACTCACTGATTTTGTATTTTAATAAAGTTGTGGCCAAAATAGTGCCCAAAAACCAAAACTAAATTGTGTGCTATGTGTGAAGTTATTTGATGGGTGGCCTGGGGACCTACACGTGCAACTTAACTTTTAATTCACAATATATGCATGGAATATTTCATTTCATAGGCAAAATATGGGAAAGGTCACTGGAGAACTCTTCAGTCCTAAGCCCTCAGAACGTGTCAGTGCACATCTTGCTGTGCAAACGTTGTTCCTCTGCTCCTCTGTATCTGGACTTTCCCATAGATAGATAGAAATCAGTCTTCACCAACATGATGCCCTCCAGATCTTTTGGACTGCAGTTGAAAACATCTGGAGGGCATGAGGGCGGTGACAAGCTAGTATAAATTGTGATCCGCTTGCAGTCCAGGTGTAAGAAGTTGGCTTTTTGCAGTATGGTAGCGCTGCAGAGAGCTTGCTGGGGAGACCATGCATTAAAAAGGGACTCAAAAATAACTTAAACAAGGCTTTAATTACAAAAACAAAAACTCCTTTTACACTAAATACATTAACAAACAAACACAACCCAACCACCAACCCATCCCCCAGGGTAATGGCAGAGCTAGGTGCTGCTCCTTATATACTACACCCAATTGCTGACACAGCTTAATCAATACAACTCAGCAGCACCTGCTATGTTTCACAGCTGTAAAGCTGGGTCTCGTTATCTTGCTCTGGCCCTTGCTCTGGCCCCTTAAAGACATACACATTGGGTGGAACAATGATGAACCTTTACATTTAAAGAAACCATTCAACATATTGTGCCATGTGTTCTGACATTTGTAATGTATTTGATGTGGGAAATTTTCTGTTTTGCCTGGTAAAAGTTAGTTTAACGGTTGTTTTGGACTTTCACTGAGAGCGGTGAGGAAGGGTGGGTGTCACGATTCTCAGTGTGCACGAGAAGGACAGAAGACAGGCATGTTTTGATTGGTGGGCGCAGGTTTAGACTTTTCAGTGAGGGTCTGTATGAAGGGCCCAGGTCTCCCTCGTCCGGGGCCAACATTCTATCTACTACTCCAGACAGACCGTCAGCCACAAAGTACACATTTTCTAAAGTGCATGCTTACAACCTGATACTAAAATAAATTGCTTTCCCCACTCCCTTGGCAAATTATGAAATTGGCTCATGTTAAACTATGACACCGATGCAATTAGCTTTCAGAAGAGTGAGGTACATGGCATTTCATTTCCATCAAGACAATGCTCTGTGCTGAGCTGCAAGTCGTTTCCCAATGACACCTCATTACTCGTGATTAGGGCTGCTTCACACCGAACAGGGCCAGCACTTCAACCTTGCATTATTAATAAATACGCAGCTCTTACACGGCACTTCTCAGCCAGAGAATTCAGCGTGTTTTTAAAAAGGAGTCAGAGCTAACCACCCACAGGGCATTTAATGGCAAACTGGGAGCTGAAATCGGCTAGGGGGTCTATGCACGGATGCACTCTGCCCCGCTAAATTGGGCTTGTCTCTTTGGGGGATCTGCTAAGCCTGAGGGTGAAGCACTCTTGATATTTCTTGAGAGATGTTACTTTACAAAAAAGATCTTATATTCAGCGGTTCTGTTAAGAGGACATCCGCAGACTTTCACAGCCATTGTAGCAGGGGGTTCGTGATTGCTGCAGCAGGGCCACCACCTGTCAGGAGCTCGTCTTACTCTCGAGTAGGACCCTTGCAGAGACACATACCCAACTGGCACGTTCTCTCCCTCCTGGTCGATCATTCAGGAGCTTTATTAGCCTTCTTCAGCCCAAACATCACAGCAACCGATGCCAACAGACATCAGCACACTTAGGGATCCACAGAGTTTGTGCATTTCGTGTGACAGACCTCAGCAACTCAGCATTTTGGCTAATCTACTTTATTTACATATAAACACACACGGAGCACTGCAACAAGGCTCCCTCTCTCTCTAGCATCAGGCAGCAAAGAGAAAAAGAACAAGGACAATAGTCCCACTTCACGGAACACAGCAACACAAACATCCTGCCTCCGTCACTTCCCACTCTGTGGAGTCAAAACATAAACTGTCATGTGAAAGACAACAATCCCATGACTGCCATCATGGAGCAGGAATTCTAACACTACCACTCCATGTCCGATCTCCTCAGGTTGGTAGGAACATGCCTGGATAGCTCAACTGGTTAGAGTGTGGTGCTGATAGTGCCAAGGTTGCAGGTTCGATCCCCGTATGGGACAGCTGCATATTCCTGCATTGCAGGGGGTTAGAGTGAATTTTCCTCAGGGTCCCTTCCAACTCTACAATTCTAGGATTCTTCTTCTTCTTCTTCTTCTTCTTCTTCTTCTTCTTCTTTGCTTGTTATGGACTTCTTGCTCCCAGCGTCTTTGTTAAGCTGTCTCCTATAAGTGGGATGGATCACCTGCAGGTAATGGGCCACTTTAATAATAATAATAATATTTTTTTTATTTATACTCCGCCCTCCCCAGCCAAGGCCAGGCTCAGGGCGGCTAACAAGCAATAGTAAAAACAAGTTGAATGATTACAACTTCAAAACAAGATTGAAATACAACATTAAAATATTGAAACATTAAAATATTAAAATGCAGCCTCATCACAGAAGAAAGGAAAAAGGAAAAAGAAGGAGGGGGAGGGGAGGGAATCAAATTGGCTCCAAGCCAAAGGCCAGGCAGAACAACTCTGTCTTACAGGCCCTGCGGAAAGAAATCAGATCCTGCAGGGCCCTGGTCTCATGAGGCAGAGCATTCCACCAGGCCGGAGCCAGTGTTGAAAAGGCCCTGGCTCTGGTTGAAGCTAATCTAACTTCCTTAGGGCCCGGGACCACTAAGGTGTTGCTATTTATGGACCTTGAGGCTCTCCGTGGGGCATACCGGGAGAGGCGGTCCCGTAGGTACAAGGGCCCCAGGCCATGAAGGGCTTTAAAGGTCAAAACTAGTGACCTTTAAGTGAAGACCTTGCAGGAATGCAAGACTGTGTGTGGCAGAAGGAGTGTCAAATTGCTGCCACTGCCATGAACCACACTGCACCAAGCTCTCTGTGCCTCAGCCCTCCTCTCTCCTTCTTGGTGAGTCTCAGATACCCACTATATTGGAAAGCCAGGAGAGCTATGGTGCCCCACCTGCGGCACCTCCCCAGCCATTATTGTTCCAGTGTCTTATACTGGATAAAACATGTTTTAGCAAGTTGAGACAATAGAAACTCATGGTAACTATAAGAGCAGCACGGTGTACTTGCAATGATGAGTTGTGTAACATTAGATCTTCACAGCTGCCTTCTTTCTTTGTTTTAATGAAACGATAATGAAAAGCTTTGGTAACCAAATTGCTCCTCTTGTGTTGTGTTCAGAGAATGCTCAAGGGCCTCCTAGGTCACTACTCATAGCAACACATCTCTAAGAAGCTCCCTGCATTGATAATAAGGCATGTTTTTACCTGGTTCATAAGTGATCCCTTGTGGGACCAGCACAGTGTCAAACAAGGGGACTGTTTGTTCTTTTACAAGTGTAGGAGCGAGACAGAAAACATCCTTTGAAAAATAGTTCACATGGGCATGTTCATCACTCAGTGGCTACGCAGCATCAAGTGGTGTTGTTCTTTAATTTTGCATGTGTTGGTGGAGCATCATGAGTCAAACACCACAGATAGAACTTTCATATTTAGGCAGCTACAGAAGCTGAATGCTAGGCTAGGCTGCCCTTTGGTTTGATCCAATAGGGTGCTTCTTATACTATAGCTATGTCACCCATCTGTGTGGTCAAGAAAGCAGGATGTCATTTTCTGATGGCCTGTCAGCTCTGGGCAGTGGGGATCAAGGCCCTTCTGGCCTGCTGTAGACCTGTTTCACCCAGATGGTGTCCACCTTTCCAGAGAAGGCAATGACACTTGGCTTGGTGACCTTACATCAACTCGCCCCCTGGTTGTCCAGCAAGATCCTATGACAGAGTTCCAAAGAGCCCTGCCCAGTACTTTTGAGCATCAATGATGAGCTGGACTGTTTTGCAAGCTCCAGTCCCCCACCACGGAGCTAGACTTTTGGTCAGGCACATCTTTGGTCTGATCCAACAGGGCTCTTATATACTCATGTTTTTAATTTTGGGGTTGGAGGAGCAATTTCATACCAACTGATCTAGCAGGCTGTTTCTCATAGAATCATAGAGTTGGAAGAGACCACAAGGGCCATCGAGTCCAACCCCCTGCCAAGCAGGAAACACCATCAGAGCACTCCTGACATATGGTTGTCAAGCCTCTGCTTAAAGACCTCCAAAGAAGGAGGTCTTCTATTGGTGGCATGGCTGCAGGAAGCTCCTGCAGCCAATTGGAAGCCATGGAAGCCCCATTAGACTTCAGCTTCCAAAAATAGTTCACAAACCAGAACACTCACTTCTGCGTTTGCAGCATTTGGGAGCCGAAATGTTCGAGAACTAAGCTGTTCGACTTCCAAGGTACAACTGTATTGGGACAATATCACACTAAAAGGCTGATGAATTTTCATGAGAGCTTTTTATTTTTTAAAAAAATTGCTAATTGTTGTGACAGTGTGGAGAATTGAAATTAAGATTGGAAAAATTAGAAATTGAGAGCACCAGAATTGAGATTTGTCCATCCCTCCTTCAAGATAATTGAATGCAAATTGAGGTCTCACTGAGGCAAATTATTTCAGCTTTGGCACTGAAAGCACAAAAAATAAAAGACAGAAACACAGCGAACAAAAAATAAAAGCACAAAAAATAAAAGACAGAAACACAGTGGACAAATTACAAGTAATTTGGTTTAGCTTTGTTGCATATGTGGCACAAACAGACTATCACAACACATTGACTTTTCTGGAAAAACTACCGTATTTTTCGCTCTATAGAACGCACCTGACCATAGGACGCACCTTGTTTTAGAGGGGGAGAACTCTCTGCCCAGCGCCCCTTCAGCGAAGCGGCAGGAGAAATGGAGCCCCCCAGCCCCAGGGACCACACATTCACTCCATAAGACACACAGACATTTCCCCTTAGATTTTAAGAGGAAAAAGTGTGTCTTATGGATCAAAAAATACGGTAGTTTTTCCAGAAAAGTCAATGTGTTGTGATAGATAACACTTAAGGAAAAATAAAACAATGACTAAACAAGGACAATCAACTTCTTTCAGTACTACAAGATGACGAATGCTCTTATTTTCTGTTTCTTTGTTATGTGATGCATTGTTTTATACAATAGTCAAATTTATATACCAAAAATGAAATGAAATATTCAGGGGGTGAGGGGAGCTTTAGCACTGAGAGAAGAATTCTGATCAACATTCCTGAACTTTTTACATGATAAGATAGATTCAAACTCACCATTACAACACCCCTGAGCTGTTGGTTGAGTGACGTTCTTTTCTTTTCTTGCTTTTACCACAAAAATCAAGTATTTATGCGTGAGATATAATTGACACCACTCAATCAGCTTATGATTTGAGCTTCTGTGTGTAGAGAAAAGGCTGTCCTAAATTGCTAGTTAGTCACAACTTCGTGAGCTGTGAACTACAAATGGCTTTTGCATTTTACAAAAAGATTCGGCAGTTTAATATTCTTCTCCAGCTTTGGAAATGCAGCAAGCTACAGGGAGTCACCATTAACAGGTTTTTCCCCACACATGGAAGAAAGTGCTTTAGATTATTAAAAAAAAAAAAATTCTCTCTCTCTTTGCATCTTTCCAATTGGCGCAAAATAATTGCAGAATGCCTTTATTTCCTGTATAAAAAGTGACCTTTATGAAAACAACTTGTCGTGCTGAGAGGGCCCTTCGCATTCTTTTGCAGGAGTTGGCTTACTTTTGCATGGATGGGGCGTATTTGAGTGGTTGTAGGAGCAAAGCTTAAGCCTTTTTTTTACAAACTGAGGGAAAGGAGAAAGAGTAAATTGCTACCCCTCAAAGGCCAGTGAGGACTGGCACTTCTTCAAAGGCATATAAATCATTCCAAGCTAGACCTTTCAAGATTTTCCAGAACTTGCTAGAAGAAAAGCATACAAATCTGTAGGAGCTTGGCTGATTAGGTCTACAATTTAGGTCCAAGGCACACAGTGACCTCTAGAATGGTAACTGCTGGGTTTTACCAGCATCTCACAACCACTTCAGCACATGGTACTGACAGCCATGCACAGCAATTATCACACCATGGGTGGGCATGTGACTTAGCTCCTTATTCAGACCAAATATATGGCTTTTCAAATGACCAGGCTGCCCTCATGCCTCCAGAGGGACAACTGGCATGTTCAAAGCTCAGGTGGAGGACATAACCCGTGTTCTTACAAGTCCCAAATGCAGCTTTTCAACACCACACACATCCTTCATGTGTTTTCACCTCCAGAGACAGGATGTGCCATAGGGTGGTAGCCTAGAGTGGCCAAATGGATGCTGAGCAGTTAGCACTGCAAATCCTGTGCGTGTCTTCTCAGAAATATGGGCTCGTTCCATTTGTCCCATGGCTTCTTCCATTGGTCCTGGGATCTCTAGGCATGGGTCTGAGAGGTTTTTCTTTCGTCCCGCCTCTTTCCCTGGGGAAACCTTCTGTTTACTCCTGAATCCGAATAAATGCCAATCCACCCAACTGATGCTTGTTCTGACTCAGCAGTAAAGGCTTTCCTGGGGAAAGTAGCAAGACCAAAGAAAAATCTCTCGGACACAGGGGTGCCAACCAGAATAAAATATGGGTTGGGGGGCTCACATAGTAGTAGTAGTAGTAATAATAATAATAATAATAATAATAATAATAATAATAATAATAATAATTTATTTATACCCCACCATCTGGCTGGGTTTCCTCATCCCACTTAATCGATCACATGATCCAGTGATCCATGCACACCAGTTGAATGGCATTGCCCCTCAACCTTTGGGAGGCAGTCCCCTTAAATATTTTATTGGGGGGCAAAGCCCCCTTGGCCCCTAGAAGTTGGCTCCTATGATGGGAGAAATGGGAGTGTGGGGGTGAGTGCTAAGTCCCACTGAGTTTAATGGGGTTTACTCCCAGGTATGGGTGCAGAGAATTGCACCCTAACATGAGGAAATAGCAGACAAAACAGACTTTCCACTCTAGCAAGGGCAGAACATGGGAATGCACTCCAAAGCAGGGCATTCCATAAGGTCAGGAGAAGCTGGAAAACATATGGATATTTATTTCCTTTTTTAATTCATTAAAAATATCGACCCTGGCATCCAGCTCAGAGAGCCCTCAACATATAAAATGCAGCACCTTGGCTATGAGATGTTCACCAAATAAAACACAACCGCACAAAATTGGGGGGAAGATGACTCAGAAATGTGCAACGTAGCTAAATGCCGAAAAAGACACAGCACAGAAAAGATGCAGATCAAATGTAGCTAAGGCTGCATTCAGACAGCATTTTAGCACAGCCAAATAATGTGATGTTGATAATAGCAGCAGCAGCAGCAGCTGCACAGGTATTCATGCTGGCTGGGGACTGATGGGAGTTGCAGTCATTTTACAGGAGTGCATCCTAATGTTATGAAGCTGATGCCAGGCAATGAAAGCTTTTGTAAAGTCCTGTTTTCCCAGTGCCAATTTATTCCAGTTATATATGTGGCTCATTAAAAGAAAGAAAGCCCAGTGCTATCTATTCCACTCAGGATGCATTAAAGAACAAACTCCCATTTTCAAATGTAATGGGAATTAATGAAGAAGAAAGTGTCCTACGGTAATATATTTTGCACAAAGTAGAAACAAACAGCAGAAATATGTTTGTGAAGTGTTCCTTGGATGTGTTTTATGGACAATTCAAGCTTCTAAAAACCCTAATGAGGAAATCAAATGATTACTATGCTTTTCAGAAAAAAGGGATAGTGATATATTGGCTTTCTAATTTATTTCCCTGCTAGGTTGTATTTGATTAATTGAACTCCCTTTTCAAGTTTTAACAGCCTATGGTGATTAGGCTTCATTACAACAGAGCTGGGGTTTTTCCCCATTCTGTACATTGATGTACTTCCCCTGTTAAGTGCAGATACTTCATTTCCAATAAGCAAAGGCTGGGATTCCGGAGCACTCGATTACAAAATCCTCGGTCAAAATCTTGTGTATACTGGCACAAGGCACGAGGCAACCACTGAGCTGAGGGGCAGACAAGCAAGAAAGTCAATACTGGTTTTGTTGGATTGCTAACATGTGTAAAGGTAAAGGTAAAGGACCCCTGACTGTTAAGTCCAGTCGGGGATGACTCTGGAGTTGCAGTGCTCATCTCGTTTTATTGGCCAAGGGAACCAGCGTACAGCTTCCGGGTCATGTGGCCAGCATGACTAAGCCGCTTCTGGAGAACCAGAGCAGCGCACGGAAATGCCGTTTACCTTCCCACCAGAGTGGTACCTATTTATCTACTTGCACTTTAACGTCCTCTCGAACTGCTAGGTTTGCAGGAGCTGTGACAGAGCAACAGGAGCTCACTCCGTCACAGGGATTCGAACCGCTGACCTTCCAATTGGCAATCCCAAGAGGCTCAGTGGTTTAGACCACAGTGCCACCCACGTCCAATGTGTATGGTATACTGGAAGGATCCCCATGATGCTAAGGGCCATCAGGAATTAGAAATGTTAGCACTAGTTTAGTTGCGAAGTCGCCTTACGCTGTAAATGGCCACTCAGCCACTTCAGTCTGTGGAACTGCCACTCATCCTGCACTTATAAGAAATCAGTCTTTTAGTGTGGCAGCACTGATCCATTAGAACTCCCAGCATGCCTTTGCTGCGTATTTCCCCCAGTGTCTGTTTAAAACCTTTTTGTTTAGGCAAGCCAATCTGGACATGTAGAAAGCTCACATGAGTTTTTAAATCTCTTTTCGTTTACTGTCGGTTTTAATTATTTTTTTAATGTTTTAAAAACTGTTTTTACATCACTTGTTACTGATAATGTTGATGCTTTCATTTCATTTTTTTAAATTTTTATAAATCACCAAGAGGTTTTATTCAGTCAAGACATATATAAATGTTGCGAAATAAGGAAATAAAATAATAGAATGTGGATACGCAATTTAAGATGACCATAGTGATCTAGGGCTATGTAGATATATTGGATCTAGTTTTGGGGAAACTGACTCATAGATTAGAATTAGGACTGTCAGTCTTTTAAAGTTTTACAGTCTTGATCAATTAATCCTTATCAGTTTTACAATGTAATCCTGTGTGTATATGAGCTCAAAATAAGTCCCTCTGAGTACATCAATTTGTGCAAGATATGAGACTTAGACAATTAATTTAGGAGATAGATTTCCATATGAGTAAACACAATATTTCTGAACTTAGGATGATAGTCAACTCAGTTTTAATCAGAGTAGACCCACTGATATCAATATATTTAAATAGGATCTACTCTGAGTAGGATTAGCATTCTTTGTTTGGTATAGTTCTTCTGAATGACTCCTTCAGGTGTTTTTCCAAAACACATGAGGCCAAAAAGTGTGTAGGGGCTGGAAGCTTGCAAGCCAGCCCCACTTCCATCATCCCCACACAGGCTGCCCCCACCCCTTCCACTCCTGAGCTCCAAAGGACCCAGGCAGACAAAGATTACACCTACACAGAGATACTAGCAGTAACTAATGGTGTAGTGGAGTTTGGCAGCCATCTGACTAACTGACAGCAGTATCAGTGTGGCTTACTAGGAGGGCAAGGGGTGAGGCAGCAGTGAGGTGGTCGAGATGACTCAGCTGTCAGGAGGTCAGGTGAGCTCTTCCCCACTGCGGCATCCTCCACCGGTCCTGCTGTTAACACTGTAAATTGGATCCACCATAATGAAAACACTGAGATAATACTTCAATATAAACTGAGCCACTGATCATATCACTGATCCACCACAGACTTAAACAGTTTTAAATGTCGGTCTTTCTCCCTGGGGGATTCTGGGAACTGTGGTTCTGTTAGGAGAAATAGGAGAGAATGCTTAGCACCCAGGCATCAAACTACACATCCTTATGAGAAAGCTCTGAATATTAAACTAGTATGAAAGGAACATGTCCGTGGTGAAAATATATCCTGCACTTTAGAAAGGCAAATAACACACTTCTTTGTTTCCTTTTTGTAGAGGTGAACTTACACTGTGTGTATTCAGACAGGTTTGTTAGCAAATAAAGTACAAACACAAATCTCTGTGACTTTCTATATTCTGTATTCATATAATTTGGCTGAATCTCTGGAAAACTTTTGTTAAATAAAGAAAACTGCCTGTCAGTCTCCCTGCCCCCTTCTCACAACATCCCCGCCCTGCTTCTAACACTGTTGCACTTAATTGCCCTTCGAGACTAATTAGTGGGTGACAAGGAGAGAAGCAGTGAGCAGGAGGAAAACAAGCTGTAGAACAAGAAAACATGACGGGCTCTGTTTGTGAATCTTGAGATCAAGACTTTCAGGGCTCAAGTATTTTTCTAGAGGGCAGCACAGTAGCAATAATTTATATTGACAAAATGTACAACACAATCTTATGCATGTTTACGCCGAAGAAGAAAACCCCACTGAGTCCTGTTGGGCTTACTCCCAAGTAGTTGCATGGAGGATTGTAGGCGTGTGAAAGGTCTGCCTTCAAAACAGTCAAAATGCCTTTAAATGCCTTCTGTGAAAATAAAGCTGTCTGTCAAGTGGGGAACCATTTTAGTTCAAGGTATGGGCAACCTTTCGAGGGTCACATGACTATGTTGGACAAGTTGAGAGGCAGAAAAGGCCAGAGCAAGAAATGTAAATGTTACCTATGTATAGAAGGCTAGTGTCTAGACCAGGGGTCAGCAAACTTTTTCAGCAGGTCCACTGTCCCTAAGACCTTCTGGGGGGGGGGCAGACTATATTTAGGGGGGGGTACTGAACGAATTCCTATGCCCCACAAATAACCCAGAGATGCATTTTAAATAAAAGATCACGTTCTACTCATGTAAAAACACACTGATTCCCAACATTTCTCCAATGAAAATTGGGACATCCTATTCCATCATCATCATCATCATTTTGTTATTTACACCCCACCCATCTGACTGGATTGCCCTAGCCACTCTGGGCAACATATTAAAACATATATTCCAACATATATGCTTCTAACATATATAAAAACATAATAAAACATTGAACATTAAAAAAACAAAAACTTCCCTTGTACAGGGCTGACTTCAGATGTCTTCTAAAGGTTGTATAGTTACTTATCTCCTTTGCTCAGTGGTCTCATAACTCCATATCCTGCAACATTTCCCTGATGATTTATAAAAGAATGGAAATAGTTTCTTGAATATTTACAGATAAATTGTAAACAGATAAGATCATTGGCAGGATTATTGTAATAACCTGCAGGTTTGTAAGAATATATATTTAAAGTAGATGAATAAATGAGCAAATTAGGTTAATTTGGATTTGCAGAGGATATTAAAAATAAATTTAAGGAACCGCAGAAAGGGGGGGAGGAAGTCAAGTTTTGAAATGTTAAAATGATTGTAGAATTAGTGAAATGTATAAACTTGAATTTTTTTTTAAAAAAAAAAACCTTGGTGGGAAAACAACATTTCCTCAATGAAACATCCTAAGGAAAAGCAGGCCATTCTGGGATCGAATCAGAAACCAAGATGGCTTCTATAAATCCAAGAATCTCCTTGGAAAATAGGGACGCTTGGAGGGTTCTGGGAACAGCAATACTCAAAAATGAAGAAAGCAGAGATAAAAATGACAGAAAATAGTAGCAGAAGCATTATGAGAATGCACCTCCAGACTGGTGGGTTGTGTTTTTTTGCAGGTGTCTTCTGCAACATGTCTTGGATTCAATAATGTTATTGCATCAGCATACAATTGATGAGATAATTATGAGATATAAATTCTATACTACACCCAACAGTACACTCTTTAGGGATTTGCTGTGCAGACATGCATATTAACTCCTGGGGCTGGCCCACCCAAGATGCAATGTGAGGCAACCGTCTCAGGCGGCAGGATTCACAGGGGCAACAGATTCTGATGTAGATCTTCACTTCTCCCTTCTTGCTTGGCAGGGAACGGGCCTCCATTTTGTGGTTTGCCTCCAGTGCCGAAATGACTTTGGCTGGCCCTGTTAACTCCAAAGTGAAAGAAACGTGAGATAGCTTTGGAGTCCTTGAGCAAAGCTTGGGAATGCAAAATAATGGCAAACGAAATTGCATTTGACTGAGAGACACAAGCACTGGAGGTAAAGAGGGAATAGGACATGAAGTGGAATTTGATGGGAAACTGGGTGATGCTGCCTAATCTGTCACTGGCTGAAATACAATCAGCAGATCAAAGAAAGTTTCAAGCTGTGCCAATATCCTCAGGCTTTGACGTGACACATTAATATGCCATAATAAATACCTACCTAGGTACCGGTAATCCCTGTCAAGTGAGTGTCAGGTACAGAGAGAGACCTGGGCACACAGACACTTTATGATTTCATTTTCCCATACTATGTAACAAGCAGTCGTCCAAGCAGTGGCGTAGCGTGGGGGGGCAGGGGGGGCCGGCCGCACCGGGCGCAACATCTGGGGGTTAGGGTTAGGGGGCGCAAATCCACGGGTTAGGGGGCGCAAATTACTTGCCTTGCCCCGGGTGCTGACAACCCACGCTACGCCACTGCGTCCAAGGCATACCTTTAAAAAGAGACTGGGATTTTAAACTTAAATTTTTAAAAAAGAGAGTTACATGGTCCTTGGGGTCCCTTCCAGCTCTATAACTAGAAACTTAACCTGTTCACTCATGGGGTGACCCAGTATGCTTTTGTTTTTGATTCCCTGCCCACCTTAATGTTGGTGGTATAGATTTTTTTGCAAATGGAGAAGTAATAGAATTTTTTGCAAATGGAGAAGTAATAACAAACTTTGAGAGTCAGGGTCACTGGGACAACGCTGGCTATATTGAAAAGTGATTTGCAAAACAAACAAAACAAACCCAGATGGATATGTAAGCACAGACCCACAGAGAAAAGCCAGACAGATTCTGGGAATGGATTTCAGGAAGATATAAGCCCTTTTGACTGACAATATGGTAATGTTGCAACATCTTCAAATTTAATCTTTTCGTGCTCTAAACCCTATATGTGTACTGCACCCACAATCTGCATGTTTATCATGAATGTTCCATGACATAAAGCAAAGCTGACAGGCTCAAAATATTATCAATGTAGCTTTTACAGTCCATACTGTTCTCATTTTCCATGCTTTGCTGGGTCCTTGTTCCGGATTTGATTGAAAGACGGTGGTCGGATTTTCACACAGGCTAAACAGACTGTGCCTTTTGGTGGGCTTGTCAGAGATATGATTAAGCTTGTTAAAGTATATTTCCATGTATTAGCTAATATAGCACAAACTCGAGAGATTCCATTCAAGTCGTTCAGTGCTGATTGTTCATTATCAGTTATGACAATAAAACAAGCAACAGCTTCTCATTTGACATTAGTTTTGTAATCATACTTCTGGCACTTAGGAATGGTATTTCCTTAAACTTCTTTATAATACATCCTGCTGTGTGAAAATGGAATATCAGGCTTTCGGGGCCAATACAGAATATATATAATTATATTTTCATAGCCAAAACATCATTTGTACTTGACATTGACATCCTGATCAGATACAGTTCCCCAGCTGCAGCGTACGCAGCTGGAATACCTATCTGAAGGAAATACTCTGAAGAAAATACTATGTTTCGTATGCTTTGTGCTAAAATAATGCTAGTCGATAACTAACATGAATTGTGCAATGATGAACCATGTGTGCTGGGCTCCAAGGTCTTCAAAGGTGGCTTTGTTCTAGATCAGGCATAGGCAAACTCGGCCCTCCAGATGTTTTGAGACTACAATTCCCATCATCCCTGACCACTGGTCCTGTTAGCTAGGAATGATGGGAGTTGTAGTCCCGAAACATCTGGAGGGCCGAGTTTGCCTATGCCTGTTCTAGATGCTACTGCCACTATCTGGAGTAAGATGGTCAGTGGCAAAGATGAAGGTCTTCTTGGTGGTGGGACCCTCACTGTGGAAATCGATTCCGCTTCCGAGTGGGACTGGGTTGCGCTTGGGCCACCAGGTGCCACCCCTGCCTCAGCGTGGGGCGGGGTAGCATCCTGCATCAAGCTGAGGGTGCCCCGGCCACGCTATTTGCCAGACGACCAATCAGGGTGCTGTGGGGGTGTGGCTGGGGCCAATTTAAACCATGGCACAACTCTGGGAGCTCCTCTTTCAGCCTCATGCTGCGGATCGCCCACCCTCCCACCCTCTTCTAGGTAGGGTCACTGGCCTTGCTATGGACTTCGGTTGGTCGCCGTTGAGGGGTCTGGTAGGATGTTTTCCACTTGACAAATTGGCACCAGCCACTTGGTTTTTGCCTACTTCACAGCAATCGTCACAACTTTGCAAGGTTTGGCCGTTAGGCATTGGAATAGTGATGTGTGGGGGAGGAGAGGTGCGCCCATCACCTGCCCCTCTGTGCTCAAGGGTATTCTCTTAAAGGAATCCAGGGGAGTGGATCTCGTCCAAAGCCTGGGGAGGGGCTAGGGCCATGCCACGACCCCAGCGGGAAACCAGGGGGGCTCGAGTCGATCTGCATCAGCAGGGCTCCCCCTACTGGTGGTTTACCCTTCCAGACTTCCTGCAAGGCGGGCAGGAGTCAGATATAGTCTGTTGATGCCAATGGCTATGCCAATACTGCTCACATTCTGTAACCAATAAAGTTGCGGCCTAAATTTTGCCCATTAACATTCTGTGTCCTTGTGTCTTTATCCTCCTGGGGATGACTTGAGGGTCTTGAAGCGCAAATCATAGCTATATTGGGCTGAATTCAACTAACTGAATTGCAGAAGCCCATGCAAGTCCTTCTGCTAGAGCAAAAGGATTTCTGCCCTCTCCTCTTCCTGCCCTCCAGTTGGATCTGTGTGGTCAGGAGAACTCTCCCCCCCCCCAAACAGCACACCAGGCAAGGTGAAACACTTTTGCTGACACAGTGATCTATTTCACTCTACACTGAATACCTCCCACTGATTTCTGCTTCAAAGAGCTCAGTCAGTGCATGATATCTCCCCACCCCTTTAATATTCACAACAACCCTGTAAGGTAGTTTAGGTGGAGAGATCGTGGTTGGACCTCTGTGAGTCCTTCTAGACATGTGCATATTGTATGCTGGTCTGTGACCATAATAAAGTACTTGAATGACTCATATTGTGAGTTCACTGCCACTCGTGCACACAGAATGTCCACAGCGTACAATAATAAAGCCATAATTTAAACCATAAAATCACAATCAAATCAGCAGTGACAAACATCTGTAGTACCACTTCTGAAAATCAATGCCAGTTGTTATCCAAAAGCATAATGTCAATTCTGACTACAGATCACTGGTGAAACCATTAAATAGCATGACATATCCCTTATGTCTTTCTGCTTTAGGGGCCAGGCTGTCCCGATCTGCAAATGTGGTGGGGTTCTCTCTCTCTCTGCTGCTCTTACTCTTACCATGCAACACACCTAGACAGCTCAGTCGGTACGAGTGTGCTGCTGATAACACCAAGGTTGCGGGTTCAATCCCTGTATGGCAGCTGCATATTCCTGCATTGCAGGACTAGATGATCCTCAGGGTCCCTTCGAACTCTATGATTCTATGAAGGCTGAAGACGCCATATTCAGGATTAATATAAGCCAGTAGTGGCCAAACTTGGCCCTCCAGATGTTTTGAGACTACAACTCCCATCATCCCTAGCCAGCAGAACCAGTGGTCAGGGATGATGGGAATTGTAGTCCCAAAACATCTGGAGGGCCAAGTTTGACCACCACTGATATAAGCAATGGCAAATGCATGTTCCCATTGGATTCAGCAGTTCCTATGAGCAATGAAGGCAACTTGGTGTCCTCCACATATTGGACTACAACTCCAAACATCCATGACTATTGTCTATGCTTGATGGGGCTGATGGAGTAGTTCAACTTCATATGGAGGGTACTAGCTTGGGGGAAGGTTGAGCTACAAGTAAACCTGCCCTCATCTCTCTGCACCCTACAAAACAGCATGATTCCCCCTTTCCTAGTCTGGCTGTGCCACAGCATAAACAGAGGACAGCTGGCCACACAGGAGCACTTATGGCTCCCACTGCAGTGATGAGAAAGCTAGTTGTGGCTCTAAGAGCACAATGTGAGATAACAACTCCAGGGGCCGCCAATGGGGTACCCTCCAGATTTCATAGCTCCCATCAACCCCATGGCCAATGGTCAGAGATGCTGGAAATTGTAGTCCAATGGTGTCAGGGAGCCGACAAGATCAGAGAAAGAAAGTGAAACACCAACTAATTTACAGTTGGTTTCTTTATTAAGGAAGCAGAACAGAGAACACACAGAGACTTCTAAGGATTGCTCCTGTCTAGATGAAGCAGATGCTCAGACTAGCTTAGGAACTGGCCTTCATTCAGGTGCCCTACATGCCAGGAAAGAACATTCCTGCAGATCTATTGTCAAAGGTTGTTGACAAGGAACAACTTCAGGTTTATGTACAGCGGTTGCAGTTAGGCTGAAATATTGCAGCAGCGGGTTGCATGAAATGGGGGAGGATGTTGGGAATTCCATTCCTCCCATGCTGCAGATGTGTGAGATGTCACATGTCTGTTTACATTCCAGCACTGATTATTGGAGTCTTGTGAGTGGAAAGGGAGATACGCTGTTTCCGCTCTGTAGAAGCCTATTGTTTTTGCAGTTCTCTCTCCGAGGAAGAAAGACAGAGAGAGAAGCCATGTTTTCTTTGTTCTGTCTGATTTAATTTGCAATAAATTAGGCTTAGATGTTACCTCCTCAAGGCTGAGCTTCTGTTTGGACTCTGCTAGTCGTGTGCTCGTGTCCTTGGATATGGGTGACATCAACGTGATGGAAGACTGGAGTGATGAATCCCGGGCGACGCTGCGTTTGGGGGGGGAGGCACCGGCCTCAGCGTTATCACCCAACAGTAACCCCCCCTTCACTCCCTCACCCTCTGTGTCAGGCTCCTCCCTCTGTCTATGGGGAGCCTCAAGGGACCCTCTCTGCTCCTCCCTGGCTCTCTGCTCCACGACACTGAGTTCTTGGAGCAGGGAGAGCTTGCAGGTTATCAGCAGAGAAGCTGTCAGGGTGGCTCTGTGGTAGATCTGCCAGGTCTGATTCCTGTCCCTGCCCTGTGCTGGGGCACCTGCCTGTTTCCTCCTCTTCATCATCCTTCCAGCTCCCAGCCTCCAGTACTTCCCAGCTCTTCCCCTCCTTTGGGGTGTGGCCGGTTTCCCACCACCAGGAACCTGGATGCAAATCCTTTCTCTGTGTGTTTTCCTTGAGGGGTTCTTGGTCATTCCTCCTCATCCTCATCCAGCCAGTCCCTGACTAATGGCATCTGGAGGGCAGCCAACACATAGGCTACCCCTGCCCTATTGGCTTTAAGTTGTGGAAAGACTTGTTTTGAAACACTGCAACATCCCACCACCTTCTTCATGATATAAAGTTTGTCTTGTATGCTGAGTATGGAATACACCTAAATGTTGAGAATTGATACTTCCCAGTAAGTGCTGGTGCATCCAGTAGAGTTAAGTGGAGCATCATTCATCAGGCAATTGTCCTCGATCAGAAGGCTTCTCTCTTTTCCTTCTAAAATGGTGTGCTGCTACGATCCCTTAAAAGCAGGGGCTGGAAATTTATTGCTTGGAGGTGGTAGTTTTTTATTTTCCAAGCAGCACTTATTCTAGCCATGACCTCATCTTCAGCACAGGTAATTGGTTAGCTACTGTGCTGTAGACGTTGTTCTCCACAGGAAGCTGAGAAGTTACATTCTGGGATATGCATTTCTTCTCTTCTGCATTAGATTAATAACCAACGGGGGTGATGGTGATAAACTGTACTAACTTGCATGTCACAGAAAGTAAGAGGCTAAAAAAAGAAACCCAAGCCCTTCAACTTGGCTCCCGTTACAAATAAATGATTTCGAAAACTGAAGTATCCACGTACTTGCCACAAGTGGTGATTAATGTCCAAATTACATATGAATTCCCCTCGCTTTTTAAAAGCTAAAAGCACTTGTGGGAGGCTGTTCGTTTCAGTAACAAACTGGGCTAAGGAGGGGGCAAAAATGCTTAAACCTTTAATCTCTCACCTCAAAATAAAGGTAAAGGTACCCCTGCCTGTACGGGCCAGTCTTGACAGACTCTAGGGTGGTGCGCCCATCTCACTCAAGAGGCCGAGGGCCAGCGCTGTCCGGAGACACTTCCGGGTCACGTGGCCAGCGTGACAAAGCTGCATCTGGCGAGCCAGCGCAGCACACGGAAACGCCGTTTACCTTCCCGCCAGTAAGCGATCCCTATTTATCTACTTGCACCCGGGGGTGCTTTCGAACTGCTAGGTTGGCAGACGCTGGGACCGAATGACGGGAGCGCACCCCGCCGCGGGGATTCGAACCGCCGACCTTTCGATCGGCAAGCCCTAGGCGCTGAGGCTTTAACCCACAGCGTCACCCGCCACCTCAAAATGCCCTTCCCCAAATACCCCTTTTGTCCCGCGAGATAAAATATATGGGTTAGGTATCAATATCTATACCTTCATAGATGGAACCACAGCTGAGGAGAGCAATGTTGACCTGAAAAGCAACTGGGGGGGAAAGGGTCAAGCCGCTCCTCTCCTCCCCCAGTCCTTCACTCAAAACTTTTTTTTTTTTTTTTTTGCTCTTTGTTTTTAGAGTGGGTGGGGGATACACATAACTTGGCACCACACGTTGTTTAGGATTCCAACCTTTGCTTGGAATAACAAATACATCTCGAGCACACCCACCCCCTAATGAGGCCGCGTGATTGGAAATTTAGTTCTTCAATAGCAAAGCATTCAATTACACCATCTCCTAAGGTACAATAATTACATGCACCATTCTCCTTCTTCAGACCTGCTCCTGAAAGAATCTGAAGAAGTATTTTTATTGCTATTATTCATAAACTCAACCAAGAGGATAGCACTAACAATTCATCCCGCACGGACACAAGTTTTCTGATTTTTTTCCCCCCTGTGAAAAAATGGAGTTTTAGAAGACCTTGAATCTTCAACCATTATGCAAATGTTATAAACTGCTTAAGGTATTTCATCTTATTATAATGCCTAACTGGTAAATCATCAAGTTAATTTGGAAAAAAATAATTTGTGTATGTAATGAAAAACTTTTGTAAGGACTTTGGTAATGAATTCAGCATCTCCCAGAACTTCCTACTTAATCGCATAAGCATTTGTTTCTATGAACAATTTCCATCTAGTTTATTAAGAAGTTCTCAGCAGGAGATCCTCTAATGAGAAACGATGGGGAAAGATGAGGCTTACGGTTAAAGAAGAGTACCCATTGACAGTATGATTGTTAAAGCATAATGTTGCCTTGGGACCACTTCATATGTTACTTGGTTATATATCATTAACTTATTTTTCATGTGTCCGGTCCACACAAGTTTACCCATACATAGATATTGTTGAATGCCAATTCACCGTTGAGACAATCCCACTACTGCAAAAGCTACATTCTACACCAATTAGCTTAAGGTCAAATTGTATCTCTGTGTGCTCAAACCTCTAGTACAAAAAGTGAATTTATGAGCGCAAAAGAACCAGTTGCTCATTGTCCTGTGTTATCTCTTTTCTTGTTCAGTCAGTTTCAGTCCAGGCCATATTCCTGTGTTCAAACAGTGACCATGTTGTATTAGCAAAACCTGAACTTGAGTGTCAGATTTATTTTAGGAGGCAAATTTAGAAAAGCAGTTGTGTTAGTTGGATTTTGCAAGAGGCTCCTAAGGCTGCAGTTCACCCTCAGCCTTCATCAGAGCTGTCCATGGTTCTGAAACCACTTGCTTCCCTCACTTTGGGGTTGTGTGAGTAGATCTCAATGTTTGCAGAAATACCAAAAACAAAACAAAAAACCTTCAAAATAATACTCCAAAAGCAGTCCAATGCAGACTGAGAATGCCCAGTGGTTATGAAACGCCGACTATTGGAATAATAGAAAATTCTGAAAGATGGTGTTGGCTTGCTAGAACACTGGAACTTTGAACAGAAGCACTCTACAATGCATCATTTTGTTAAATATGCCATTTGCTCTTATCAACTATAGGTCTTCAGTAGGTCAAACTATAAGAAACTGTCACTAACTGAGTGTACATCCTTACATCTGACTTTCTTGTGCTTATCATTTTTTTAAAAATAATTTTTATTAACCGGCCAATCAAATCAATTTCTTGTGCTTATCATAAATGGCCTAGTCTCTTTGAATGTACAAAGCTGATTAGATCTCACTGTCGGTTTGAAAATTATTTACTATAATATGAAGCAGGTATAAATGCAAAATTAAATTAATAAAGCAATTGGGTTTATTATTGACTTTTTTCAACTGGCACTTCCAGTAGAGATTCCAAATTAAAACCATTTTGTAAACAGACACCTTATTAAAGAAGGCACTGAACTGGCATGTTATTCTTTCCGTTGTACTAAATTTTATACCGTTATAACAAAGGGCTACATCCAATTATGTCTGCTCACGTGTGCAACGGAAAGCCACTTCTGCAGCAAGACTTCTGGTTTTTCGTCTCCCCCCAAAGATACTCTGAGTGTGTTTGTGTGCCCCAACCCTCTGCAGAAATTGGGGTGGCACTGGGGCTGCAGGAGAAGGAAAGCAAGGAGAGACCCTGTTGTGTGAGAAAACAGCTTTAAATCTCACCCATAGTGCAGACCTTTGTCCTTTAAGCTGTCAAACATAATGGTGACATAAGCACTGACTGATATTGAATAGTGGCTGAAGATTCCCAGTGTGCAATGAGGAGGGAATGACTAGAGGGTGAATCTCCCTCATCCTTGTGCCCTGCAATCCAGACTAGAATTGGCACTCCCACACCTGTAATTAATTAAAGAAAATCCATGACATACCCACAAGCATCACATTTAGCATAATGTATAGCTTGACCCACAGACGCTTAGTAAGTTTATTACCAGTGATGCTAAGATCAAAATAGTTGTGCCTCACATCTTATTTAGTTGCTGCCAAATGCTCTGTGGTTTGAAGCTGGGGAAACTTCAAGGTTATAGGAATCTTCAAGAGTACAGAAGTAACATTCCTCAAGCACACAACACACAGCTATCTGAATTTAACCTTGTCATTCCCATGCACCTCGCCTTACAAATCTATGGCTGGATAGGCACATCAGGAAGACCAGCCTAAGCTATGCACCATCAGTCAACTTTGGGCTTCTGGTATTTAGGTTTTTTAAAAAATTAATAAATAAAGTCTTCAGATAAGGAAACAGGTAAAACAAAGGGCTACATGGAAAGCAAACAATAATACTAATTTTCTAGCTGATCCTAGTCTAGTATAATTCCACATAAGTGGGCTTTCAGCACTTACTTAAGGAACAGCAACCTTCTTATGTACAATGGGAGGTACATTTCTCAGCTGCATACAAGCAGACATATTTAGGCACATGAAGACAATGGATGTGCTGCGCTGTCCATTCCTATGTTGTCTCCTAGGACATGGGAGGGTTGGATGGTCAAAGGGGTCAGCAGTCAATCAGAGGGGATCTTGGAAGTTTGCTCAGGTAGCACATATGCAGGAAACAATACTTAGCATGTGACTAGTTCAGAAAAATATCTGAGAAAGGTATAAACGTGAGTAGGTTTGTCCATTGCTCCTTGCCAGATGGGAGGAGAACTCTGTGTATTCAGATGATGACAACAAAAAATCTACCTGTTTCCTTGTGCTGGAGATTATGGATGATAAGGATAAGGGAAAAAGCAAGAAGCCTTTTTCAAAGCAAGGAAGGAAGGTAGCTCAGCTACTATCATCCTGCCAGTGGTTCTGAGGCAGTTCACAATAAAACACTCCTACAAAATACTACCAAATGCACCAAAACAAAAACACTACAGTTTAGATAACAGAGCATTAATTCAAGGGTGCATAAAAGATAATATAATGGGCACTAGGCAAACCTTTCTGGTGAGGGAACTTATCCACTGCATCTATTCTTTCATTTTCATGACTGAATTTCTTCGATGACTTTTTTCCTTCCTTTTTGGAACTTGCAAAATCACAGGGAGGGCAAACCTGTGACCCTCCAGATGTTGTTCGACTACAGCTCCTATCATCCCTGGCCCATGCTAGCAGGAGCCGAGGAGAGCTGGAGTCCACCTGCGTCTGGAGGTCCACTGGTTCCTCATCCCTGCAACTGTGGTTTGAATTGAGTTTCTTTTTATGCTCCTTATTATGCATTCTCATCAGAGGGAGAAGAGAGGCAGGAAGCAAACAGGTAGCTAAAGCTGATCACAAAAGGCATTCCTGTGGCTGTCGCAGAACTGTCAGAACTCCCTGGTTATGTCAAGGGAATCATGAGATAAGGAAGGATATTAAATATTTTGAGTTTTTAACCTACTTTTAAAGCTTCTTAATAGCCAAGAGGATTCCATCAAATGTTGCTGTAGCTCATCCCTCACCCTGCTTCAGATTTGTTTTTAATGAAGATTTAGAGTAAGTCTTGCTTCTCTTGCAGGCCTCTGGCACAAATCTTTTGAGGGAATCTACTTTACCCCCACCAAATTGTGAAACATTGATGATGTCCTCACAAGATTATATAGAGATATTAATAATTTTTTGTAGTCTATGCAAATAAATGGATATGTGGAGCTGTTCTATCTACTGAACAGATTTGACAAATTACTACTACTACTACTACTACTACTACTACTACTAACCATTCTTGGTTGGTTGGTTGGTTGGTGGTTTGTTGCCTTCTAAACAAGGAGCTGTTCTATCTGCTGACCAGATGGGACAAACAACTAGTAGTAGTTACTACTGTGGTTGTGGTTGCTTTATTCATGGCCTTCTAAAAATCCACCTCAAGGTGATATAAACTTACCCTTGCAAAGGTAAGGAACTTGGGGCAGAAGGATCAAGAGAGAGACCATCAGATATCATTCATTTGGAAGCTGCTCTGGTCTGGCTAGCAATATTGTCTACTTTAGGGGTTATAGGCAGAGGGTAGCCTGGGGTCTGTACTGGTAGATCACCAAGTGATTTGTAATAGATCAGCAATTATTTGGCATAACAATAACAAAAAAATGCTTCTCTCTCCTTCTAAATCAGGCTCATGAGAGGAAGCAAGCTGAGGATAGTGGGAGGGAACATGAAAAATATTTGAGTGACCAGACTATGAACTCAGTTCTGGTACTGAAAACAAATCCGTGTGCTCAGAGGCACCCTGTTCCTTACATTCAAGAGTATGTCATCCCTGACCCTGCTATTTTTGCAGCCACTGTTGTGAACCTGGTTCCATTTAATGGATCTCCAGGTTCTAATAAAAAAAAAAAACCCAAGTAAATTCTATTTACTTGGTTCTATTTACTTGAGAGTCCCATGGACTGCAAGAAGATCAAACCTATCCATTCTGAAGGAAATCAGCCCTGAGTGCTCACTGGAAGAACAGATCGTGAAGCTGAGGCTCCAATACTTTGGCCACCTCATGAGAAGAGAAGATTCCCTGGAAAAGACCCTGATGTTGGGAAAGATGGAGGGCACAAGGAGAAGGGGGCGACAGAGGATGAGATGGTTGGATAGTGTTCTCGAAGCTACCAGCATGAGTTTGACTAAACTGCGGGAGGCAGTGGAAGACAGGAGTGCCTGGCATGCTCTGGTCCATGGGGTCACGAAGAGTCGGACACGACTAAACGACTAAGCAACAACAACAACATAGGCTGCCCTCCTTGGTGCACACTAACTGGCAGCAGGTCTCCAAGGTTTCAGTTGCAAGTTTCCCCCTCAGTCCTGTGTGGAAATGTCAGAGATACACCTGGGATCTCTTGCATGCAGACTATGTACTCTCCCCCCTAGCTACAACCTTTAAAGCTTCCTTTTTTTTCTTTCTATTGTCCCAAATGCTTATTCTCCACCCCCTGTCACCTACCTATGAACATTCTGCAAGTTCTAACTCCTGTTTCAATCCACTGCTCCATTAGCACACAATCCCTTCTGTGATGAAAGCAGCCCATCTAACTGAACATGAGCTTCCTGGTCTCCTGTCAAATGTCTTTACCATTGATGCTACACACAAAGCTGGCTCATTGATTTATTAGATAACATTCAGCGGGAACATCCTGCCTGGCCTCAAATCCATTCCAACCCTAAGACTTGCAGCCTTAACAAAATTACGCAGGTGAAATAAGGTAAGAATGAAATGCGGTCATGGGATGAACAAGGCATCGCCATGTACCCAGAGGAGATTTATTTCAAACTACATCCCCTTTAGGGACACGGGTGGCACTGTGGGTTAAACCACAAAGCCTAGGACTTGCTGATCAGAAGGTTGGCATTCGAATCCCCATGATGGGGTGAGCTCCCGTTGCTCAGTCCCTGCTCCTGCCAACCTAGCAGTTCGAAAGCATGTCAAAGTGCAAGTAGATAAATAGGTACCACTCCAGCGGGAAGGTAAACGGCGTTTCCGTGTGCTGCTCTGGTTCAAGTGGCTTAGTCATACTGGCCACATGACCTGGAAGCTATACACCGGCTCCCTCGGCCAATAAAGCGAGATGAGTGCTGCAACCCCATAGTTGGTCACAACTGGACCTAATGGTCAGGGGTCCCTTTACCCTTTACATCCCCTTTGGCAGTATCTCACCATCTGAAATTATTATTTGAGTCAGTTCTAGGGACCTGTAGGCAACAATCTGGCTAGTTATTTCTTATTAATATATTTATTTCTTATTAATATATTTTGTTATTAATATATTAATATTAATATCTTCTGTCCATCTCCCCCAGGTTCTCTTGTTCTCTTGGGTCCGTTCATCTGTCCATCCATCCATCCTTCTCATTTTGCCATCAGTTGGCTGAGCCACTACCAACTGATTTAACCAAGTTTGCACTTCACTTGAATTTTTAAAAGTCTGTGTTTTTTTTTAACCTGGACTATTTGAAAACAGTTTTTTCCTGCTTTGTTTGTGCATTTTTACTCAACTGAAAAGGCTCCGAAAGCAGCTTACAAAGTTTGGTTATAAGGAAGATCCCACTCTCAGGCTTTCAACCTAGAAGACATGACACAAAACAGAAAGGGATTAAGTGGGGGGAACACCTAACACAATTTTCTATAATGGCCAGGTGAAATAGAAAAAGTTGTCTGTCTCTCAGCTGAGTGGTTAGAGTGGCTCTGCATTCCTTTTCTGCCTCTACTGTAACCTGATGGCATGGCTGCTGCCAGGTGACAGGTAAGGGAGGGAAGAGCTTGATACAGCTGACTTCTCAACAGTTCTGTTGGTGGCCCTGCTTCCATTCTCTCGCTTTGCTGCAGCCCCATGGAACAGCTCTTGCTGAGGAAGAGGGAAAGCCTGACCCAGTTGGCTTTTCAGTACGGCTGCTGCGAATGACCCTGTTCTCTGCATCCCTCCAAACTTGGAGACTAAAGGACTAATGCTCCAGAAAATCAGATAATCATAGAACCATAGAGTTGGAAAGGACCCTGAGGATCATCTAGTCCAACCCCTTGCGATGCCGGAATATGCAGCTATCACGTACAGGGAACAAACCTGCGACCTTGGCATTATCAGCACCACACTCTAACCAACTGAGCTATCTATAGAGATGGTGAAGTGATCTTCCTGTCTGTGATGGAACGTTCATGACTGACATTTACAGACCAATAATAATAATAATAATAATAATAATAATAATAATTTTATTTATACCCCACCCTCCCCAGCCAGAGCCAGGCTCAGGGCAGCTAACACCAGTAAAACTACAATAAAAACATAATAGGAAAAAAACCCCAATTTAAAATACAGGTTAAAATGCAATTTAAAATGTATTTTAATGTCTCTCAGATGTACAAATGATGACTGGTGTGGGAGGTAGAAGATTCATAATTCTTTAAATCAGAAGAGCCACTGGACAGAATGAAACCTGCATAAGTGGGGGGGGGGACAGAATGATGACACTGGGAGTAGACCGTGTAACTTCCTGTGTTGTTAATTTGCAAAGTTACGGGTGAGTACTTGGATACAGGATAAGCTGGAAACTGAGATTCCCGCAGAGCATCCTATTATCCCCGCTGAGCGATCATAGAATAGCTGGAATCCGCACCTTCATCTTTCCACAGTCTAAAAGTCTAACATTTGACTTATAAGCCAACCCCCCATTCACTGCTGCTAGTAGGGTGCTCTTTATATTCTTTATCAGCCAGCCTTTGTGGGCAACTTAACACTCATTTGTACACACAAAGAGAGCACAGTGGGAGAGGAGAACAAAGACGGCATGAAAGGGAGATCTCGCAAGGCAGCAAAGGTTTGAAAACAAGATAAAATGTGAGTGGCTACCCCCTCCTGTTTCTCTTATCATCTGATGGGGCTAAGTTTTTTTTTAAAAAAAACCAAAACCCCTAAATATTCCCTTTGAAGATAAAAGTAAATGTAATATTCTCTGCAGAGTAACAACTAAATAAGATCAAATGAGCTGGTCAGTTTCAAACACCAATCACTGCAATACTATTTAAAATTCCAAAACTATTTCTTCAAGAGTAACAACTAAAAGCAAACCATTTAAACCAGATAAGGCCAACGCAGATTCCGATGATGACTTTGTTGAACAATGGCCCTAGTTTATTATGTATATTCCACTGGCAACACATGGATAATTATGAGTGGATCTGTTAAAATAAATCTAGGGTAAGTTATGCTATGTGAGCATCTAAACAAGTATGGCATTTATACATCTTTTAATGCTGGTCATGAGAAACCTAGACCCTCAAGGATGGGAGAGCAAGATGGGACAGGAAAGAAGGGTTACCAGTTTAATTCCTGTTTATTTATATAGCATTATTGAAAATCAGTCAAGACATACATTTGATAAACAGCAACATAACAAAATCTTGCTATGAAGAGTCTAAGTGTGTGTTTTGTGTGTGTTTGTGTGATCCATATATATGGAATCAGATAGATTGCATTTTAGACCTGCTTTTTAAACTGACAGAACCATGAAAAGTATAATAAGGCATTAAATCGTTTTATGGCAAAAGACTTCAGGAACCCAACCTGTCTCTTGAGATTCCCAGTCAATTGCTTGTGAAAGAACTGAGGTTGTACCTTATACTTGAAAGTGTCTACTGAAAAGGTAAAACAAAACTGGCTCTTTAATGGAACCTAAAGTGAAATATAAGCTTTAAAATTGGGAGTGATCCGTGTTCTTTAAAATGGCCCTGTAAATGCCACCAGCATATGAAATCACTTTATTCAGCACCATCAGTTGCAAAGGGAATGGGTTGTGCTGGTAGAAAAGGGGGGGGGGGGAAGCATCCTGTGTAATGCCTGCTTTAAAGAACAGTTTCAATGACACTCTTTAGGAGACCCTGTAGATGCTATTGGATGCCAATTCCCATCAGCCCCAGCCAGCATGCCCAATAGCCAGGAATTATGGGAGTTGTAGTCTAGCAATGTCTGGAAGCCCACAAGTTCTCCAGGCTTGTTTTAGGACCTTAAACATTACAGGAATTGCAGAGCAGTCATTTTTCCATAGGTTCATCCTATAGTGTTGTTGCTGTAGTATCTAAAGGTCATGTGCCTGAGGCCAGTTCTGTGTATCATTCCAGACTGGGGAGAACCCACCCTAAACCCTAGAAATTAATAAATGGTAGGATTTGGAGTCTTTCTTCTTCTTTGGCAATAAGATTGTCTTCCATAAACACGGTTCTAACAGTGGGTTCATAAGTGACTGTGGAGGCCAATTCTGGATCCACACGTCCTTCCACAGTGGGGACATAGGTTTCCAGCCATGAGTTGATCACGGTGAGGGTTTGCCAAACATGCCTTCCTTTTAGCACGTTTCCCCCTTTCATCCTGAGTTTGAGCGTCTTCAAATCCCATGACATCTTTGGTAAAGGCTATTCTCCAATTGAGGTGCCCGCTGGCCAGTGTTTCCCAGTTGTTGATGTTTACACTACATTTTTTAAAGATCTGCCTTGAGAGAGTCTTTAAACCTCTTTTGTTGCATTACGCTTTCCATTTTTAAGTTCGGAATAGAGTAGTTGCTTTGGAAGGCGATCATCAGGCATCCGCACAACATGACCAGTCCAACAAAGTTGATGTTGAAGAATCATTGCTTCAACACTGGTGATCTTTGCTTCTTCCAGTACACTGGCATTAGTTCACCTGTCTTCCCGCCCGAGTGATGCGTACAATTTTTCGGAGACACCGTTATTTGGGATGTGCAGGAAGAAATGCAAGCTGCAGAGGAATTCCTGGGTTAGCTAGAGCCATTGAGAAACAGTAAATGGCCATTTGCAATACAAGAGAATTGTCCTCCCACCCTCTTGCCCTGAGGTGCTGGGGATTTGGAAAGCTGTGAGGGTAACTAGCTGTGAGGTGACAGGAAAATGGAGTTTTTAGCAAGGTGTTCTAGGAAGAGGAAAGAAAACTGGGATCCATCTTGGGCACGTTGGCTGGGAGAGATGCTTTGGACTCCATGGCTGCACAGCTGTGTGGGACAAGTCCCTCTTGAAATGACCATACTGTAAGATCTACACTCCCTCCATGCACACTGAAAATGTAAATAGGTGAATAAACCATATTTCTTAAAGCTACCGTGTCCCAATTCTCCAAAGGAACACAAATCCTAGGTGAGTGTCTGGAACCCCCTGGAGTCTTGCAGAGAGAGTGTGGTAGCATCATACTTTTGTAGCAGTGCATTTAACACATCATGGTTGGGAGGCAATAACAGGGTGGAAAGGACCAGCATGACTGGTCCCATCCCATAGTGGCAGGTGACAGCAGTGCCATTGAATGTACACAGAGAAAACGGGTTCCTGCTCTGCTTCTGTAACATCTAAAGGAGATGTGGGAAACCTCTGGCCTTCCGGGTGTTGCCCCAAGCAAGCAAAGGTTGGGGATGCAGCAAGCTGTGGTTCAGGAAAGATCTGGGAGGCCAAAGGTCTCCCATCCTTGATCTAAAGCATAGCCGAATCACGTGCGACTCAAACTTTAGATGCCAGCCATAGACTCTACAACTGGCGTGAAGTATGGTTTGGTCATCAGCAGGTCCAAGCATGTCCAAGAGTCTTGCAGTGAAGTCAGGGCTAAACATGTGGAATTGGGGGAGAAGTTAACAGTGTGTACAAAATGTCTGGGGAAGCTGAAAATAGGAATTCCTATCCCCATGGTGAGCAGTGATTAAGAAGGCTCCTGCATGTTATTTAAGGTATATCAGGGTCAAGGTACAGCAGGCATTCCTCTGTTAATCTCTATTTGAGGACTAGGTGGAGGGTTAGCATTTGCCTGGTCAATGACCTGTTTAACTGATAGTGGGCTTTCCAATTATCAGGTGAGCCCATGGAGCCAACTCCATGACATACCTTTGTGTCCTTAACAGGTGTTTGGGAAGTTCTTTTATTATGGTCCAAACATTCATTTTTCTACAAGAACTAGATTACTGTAATCAAATGGAAACCAAGTACAAGTTGAACTGATGGCCTTCTTGATGATAAGTGATAGCCTGATTGATTTCTGTAAGCTACTGTTTTGTTTGGGGAATGTATCATAATTTGACTTCTTTTTGCAAGGGCTTCTCCCCCATATAATTTAGTTTGGGATGAAATGTCATTTATCATATTCTATGGAGTGTCCTCAGCAAACACACTGAGTTACTTGTAGATGCTCACCCTTTCTGATTTCCTAAATAGAAAACCCATTTCACTTTTCTTCATACACTATAAAACATTTTTCGTTGGATCCAGAATTTGCTCATGGTGGCAGAAAGGGGCAGGTGACTTTTGCCAGAAAGTACAAATATATATATATATAATATCTATATATGGAGGGAGCCCGTGATGTGAGCAGTGTCACCCCAGCCTTGCCAGTCCCTAAACAGCCCTGCAGGCAGGAGGTCGAATCTCCTCCTGCTTCTCCCACATAAAGAAGAAGGGAGAAAATACATTGTGGAACTGCTAATAGGGCACTCTAAATGTTCTCAGTTACCATGTTTCACACTTTTGCTTCCACACTAAGCCTTATCGCTAAAGTACAGCAACCTTCTCTACCGTGTCCCAGTTTCATTGCCGTAGCCGATGGATGGAATTTCTTCTGAGAAGGTAATCTGCCTGTCCTATCAGTGTTTGATTACCCGCCAGACATCAATATTTTTGTTGCAAGGATTTTGGCAAGCAAGCTGCTACAAATTGAGCTGGAGGAATAATTTCCACCATATTTTTGTCTGCATTTACTGCAGTTTCGCTCAACTTTACTGAGATATCTCCCCATGCAGAATCCATCCTTTGCAAAGAGGTGGCAGTTTATGCCATTCAGAAATGGATGACTGGGCTGCAGCATCCATTTTCGGAGGAATAAAACAGTTCTGCAACACCAACTGAACTGAACTTTTTATATATATAAAAAGAAATCTTCTAGGGGAAAATATATGCCAAAAAGAGGACGGCCATATATACAGAATACCTAATGTTTGAATAGCCAGGATTGCTATTTTCTTTTTCTTTTTCTCCAATTTTTTTAATTGATTTTCCATATATATAAACAAATAAACAGATAAACAAACAAACAAACATAAATCTTAAGTATAATAATTCCATTTTTCTTTACATTGTTGGGTGACTTCCTCAGCTCCCCCAGACTGAGTTTCAATGTATATCATTATAACAGTTTTCCAAAACTATTTTCACGTGTAATTTACTTAATCAATTAACATCTTTCTTTCTTTTCATTTTTACTTTAAACATATTATTCTATAACACCACTTATTTAAATCCTAGGCCAATCTGGTACTTGCAAGTATTTCTATTTAAATTATCTTAGCATATTTAGCTAAATAGTCTTTAAATTTCTTCCATTCCTCCTGGTACTCCTCCTCCTTCTGGTCACAGACTCTTCCGGTCAGGTCGGCTAGCTCCGAAAAATCCATCATCTTCATCTGCCATTCCTTGACTTTTGGTACTTCTTGTGATTTCCAATTTTTGGCCAGCAAAATGCTAGCAGCAGTTGTGGCAGGGATTGCTATTTTCATCAGTTTTGCACAGGCAGCTGTAACTTGTGTTACGATATACGATATCTTTATTGTCATTGTCCCATGCAGAACAATGAAATTGAAAAACTACATAAAACATTAAAACCCCCCTAAAAACTCTGAAACCCCATTTTAAAATACACTATACTATAGAGACCCCTTATGCTGCGTTTAGAATCAGAATTGCATTTGCGTAGAAACTGTTTCTCAGGCAGCTAGTTCTAGCCTTTATAACCCTATACCTTCTTCCAGAAGGCAGAAGCTGAAAGAGATAATTTCTGGGGTGCGTACTATCCTGTGCTATCTCTGCCGATTTCTTATGGCACCTGGCAGCATAGATTTGATCTAAGGTGGGAAGAGTACACCCAATTATTCTCTGCAGTCTTTACAACCCTGGACAGCATTGTTTTTTCCCTGGCCGTGCAGCTCCCAAACTACACACACAGACCATAAGTTAATACACTCTCCACAGTACAATGGTAAAATGCCATCAACAGGTCCTTTGAGAGATTGTTTTTCTGGAGGATTCTCAGAAAACATAACCTCTGCTGTGCTCTCTTCACCAGGTCTTTGCTGTTCTCTCCCCAGCTTAGGTCGTCTCTCAACTCCATTCCCAGAAATCGAAACACCGAGACCTGTTCCACGCATCCGAAAACATAGAAATGTGAATAAAATACGGGTACAGCATAGATATAGTGGGGCTATGGTTTTGTTTGTTCGTTTACATTTGCACCCCACTTTTCCTCCAAGGAGCATAGTTCTCTTCCTCCGCATTTTATCCTCATGACAACCCTTTGAGATAGGTTAGGCTGGGAGTGCGTACTTGGCTCCAGGTCACCCAGTGAGTTTCATGGCTGAGTTGGGATTCGAACCCTGATCTCCCAGATCCTGGTCCAACACTCAAACCACTGCACCACACAAGGCTCTCCTAATTGTTTTAATGTTAATAGAAACTCTGGCCCTTTTATAATATGCTTAACATGAGCCCAGATGCCTGGTGCAACGGGAAAATAATTGCCACCAACCGATTCCGTTCTCCGTTCTGAGGCCTTGGCATATAAAGTGTGTTGTTGGGCCAACTGCCCAAGAAGCCCTTAGTTAATTGAATATAATTATTCTGCATCCTACTTTCAAATGCTAGAACAGTTTCCCTGTTCTCGTAATACAATATGCTTGAAAGCTCCAATTGTTGTGTGGAACATGTAATGCTTTCCTCTCCCCAGTACATTTCCTTCCATAATAAGGCAGCACTTTGCTGGGTGTTGATGATCTTTAAATATAATGCATGACGATCAGCTAAATTAGTAATGGTGGGTAGTTAAAGGCATTCCTTTAAAACGTGAATCGTTCTTCACTGAAGGCCTTGGACCATGAGCGTCCCACATTTTTCTTTCTGTCATTAGCCATAAATAAATTAACGAGGCAGTCAATTAGCATGTTCATCCTGACCCGAGATTGACAGCCTCGTAGAAAAGCCAGGGAGGCAAAGGAGGATGACTTTCACTGAAACAGAGACCTCAAATATCAATAATTGTCTGGCAGGGCAGGGCAGGGCATGACGAAGCCTTAATCTGCTTGGAACATCAAGGAAGCCAGGTGCTCTAGCATTGCTTTTTAGGAGGTCTCTCCCTCCCTCCCACAGCACATTTTAGAATTTTTTTCAACCAGTTTAAAAGCCGCTTGTCTTACTGTACACATTACACATCAATGAAGAAAGACTGCCTCTTGCATAACCCAACTGCTGACAACTGGCCAATAAAAACATGGACAGTAATGGCGATTAATATGTTTTCTTGTTTTGTTTTGCTGTTTTTTACAAGGGGGAGAGAAGCATCTTCCTCCTTGTTTTAGACCTGATCATTAACTAGATGCACATCCCTTTGGCAATTCTTTTTCACTGTGGTAGGGAATGTCATCAAAGCTGAATGTCAGAAGATTCAGGGCAGACAAAGAATGGACATGTTTCACACAGCTATGCAATTTGAGAGAGTGTTGGCCAACAACTTGGGTGGCTTTTAGAGAGAATTAGACAAATTTGTGGAAGAGAATTTGACAAATTGCTGTTTGAACTCTGGATATTTTAAAGGGCATTAAGAGAGATCCAGGGAGGCAGGGATCTTTGGAAAGAACACCCAGATGGAGAAGCAGCTGGACCTTCTCCAGGTGGATCCCAGCACATGCTGATCCATTTTTCATGACTTCTTTTGCTGAAATTGCACAAATTACACGCGGTCCCCCAGCTTTTATATCTTAGATGCTCACGAGGTTTGCCCCCAAGTGCCTCTGGCGTATGCTGAGATCCTCGTGTAACCCTAAGCCATTTTGGAAGACAGTCCTCCCCCCCCCCCCCTTTGTGCTTCTGTGAAAGCCAGAAGCAAGTTTCTTCCTTTGTCTTGGCAAAGTGGATACACTCATGCATCACAGAACCGTACAAGTTGGTAGAAATCCAATGCTCTATCAAGATTAACACTCATTATACTCCATCAAACTCGGCCTCTTGAATGGAAAGAGGAGATGCCTCTGAAAACACTATCGACTTAATTAGGCCAAGCGTCCTTATGAAAGGGGCCTTCAAACTTTATCACAGGGAGTTCCTTTTGTTATCAGGAAAGCTGCTTCAAGCAAGAATAATCACCCCTCCTAGGAGCAGAAGGCTGCTTCTTCCATCCCCTAGAGCACAAGGGCTCAGTCACATGATCATTTGGGCATGTTTTTAGGACCCCTGGGAAACTGTGAGTGTTCCTAAATGTGATTAATAATAATAATAATAATAATAATAATAATAATAATAATAATAATAAATTTATTTATATCTCGTCCTCCCCAGCCAAAGCTGGGCTCAGGGCAGCTAACAACAATAAAATAATACAACATTCTAAAATCATTTCATTAAAAAATTACTTTAAATCAAATTGATGGCAGCCATTGGGCTAGAGTTCTGTGAAGATTGCCAAAGGAGGGAGTCAGGCTGTGCCCTGGCCAAAGGCTTGGCGGAACAGCTTCGTCTTGCAGGCCCTGTGGAAAGATGTCAAGTCCCACAGGGCCCTAATCTCTTGTGGCAGAGCGTTCCATCAAATCGGAGCCACAGCCGAAAAAGCTCTGGCTCTGGTTGAGGCCAGCCTAACCTCTCTGTGGCCTGGGACCTTCAGGGCATTTTTGTTTGAAGATCGTATGTTCCTCTGTGGGACATACCAGGAGAGGCGGTCCCGTAGGTACGAGGGTCCTAGGCCATATAGGGCTTTAAAGGTTAAAACCAGCACCTTAAACCTAATCCTGTACTCCACCGGGAGCCAGTGCAGCTGGTATAGCACTAGGTGAATGTGATCTCGCAGCGAAGACCCCGTAAGGAGTCTTGCCATGGCATTCTGCACCCGCTGGAGTTTCTGGGTCAGTCTCAAGGGCAGCCCCACGTAGAGCGAGTTACAATAATCCAGGCTGGAGGTGACCGTTGCGTGGATGATGATGATGATGATGATGATGATGATTATCTATTTATCACCCTTCATCACAAGATCTCAGGGCAGTTCCCATGAACAGATGTGTAAGGTGGAACTGCCCAATGCTGGAGGCACAGGGTTGCCCTCTGAACCTGACACTCCCAGTGTAAAATTCTTACACTCCGTGTGAGAATTTTACCTCATTCCCCTTTAAAATAAATGAATGAGGGGGTTGCAGGGCTGTGCAGCTTAGCTGTGGCCCTGGTGACAGCCTGTGTTTTTATGTTGCCGTTTTACTGGTTTTGGGTTGTGTTTCTGTTTTAACATGTTAACAACAGATAGTTTTTACACTGGTTAGAGATTGCACTCCGTTTGGAGATCTTTGAAATCTTAAGTGGTCTATAAATGCTAAGAAAGGAAGGAAGGAAGGAAGGAAGGAAGGAAGGAAGGAATCCTGATTGGCACAGGGAGCTCCATGCACACGTCATGGCAAGTGTTGAAGGGCCATTCTAACATAAGCCAAACTCACAACCTGCAGGAGCCTCGCCAGAGTACAAAATGGTGGGAGAACTAGCTGACATATGCTACCACCAGGGCCATCTTACCCATAGGCGCTAAGGGTGCAGGGCACCCGGGTGCCGGGCTCTCAGGGGTGCCAGGCCAAGAGTCTGGGACCTGAGAGTTAAGTCCGGGGAAGAGCCCACTCATCGGTCAGAGCGCCACAATGGGCTCTTCTGCTGTGGGCAGCTCTGCGCCGTGAGTTCAGGGGTGACTGAGCCAGTGAGATGCTGAGGCGGCAGGCCTTTTCCGCATTAGCGTCACTTTCAGCCACCTAGTGCAGAAGACAGGATGCAAACTGAAATAAATAGTGGTCCCGAAAGAGTGCACAACCAGATCTGCAAGGAAGCCTGCAAAGTTCAGTCTTTTGGGGGTCACCTGCAGACTACTTTATACTTTCCAGACCCCCGACTTTCTTTTTTCAGGAAAACTACACTGCCGCTGGGAAAGCTGCTTTCCCAGAAATTGGACGACTAACTGTAGTCGATGGGAAACAAGAAACCTTGCGCCACAAAGTCTGACTATGGCACAGGTTTTCCTGCAGAGGTGACAGTTTTGCAAGTCACACACAGCTATGGAATGATGCATGATTTGCATGATGCAAAACTCCCAGAATGTGGTATCCATGCTTATAGAGTAACACTGTGTGCAAAAGAGTTTACCTATGCAGGTACAGGAACAGTCTTATAAGAGGCAGCAGCAAGACTTGTAAAGAGGTGTCTTCAAAGCCCTATTTAGTCACAGGTAGAAGAGCTGCATTCTAAGTGATCTCTGTCACTCTTCCTTTCTTTTCTGTAATTATTGTGTGCAGACTAGACAATGTGAGCTTCATAGACCTGGAATGAGGATTACAAGGCAAAAATAAAAGAAATGTCAATTAGCTGTATGTTTTCCCCACCCAAATCATGATCAATCTCTTCTGTTACATAACAGCACCTTGCCACTCTGCACATGTCACCACCTCCTGCAAATTCAGTCAAAAGGACTGAATTATAATCAGCTCTGTAAACTGTCTGGGACATGATCCGCCCTACTATCCAGGCAGGGTGAAGAGATGTGCTTCAGGCAGCCCTGGGTGGGTGGGAAATGGTGAAAACAGGAATTGGTTCCTGAATGACACAACCACACCTTTTAAAGCAAGGGTCACCAATATGGTGCTCTCCTTGAACATTGACAGAGAACAAGAGGGCACCTCTCTCCCTTCCATGTACCAGACTGGCAGCTGACTTACTTCAATGTTGGAGATGGGATGGTGTCTTCCACTGCTCCAGAGGGCAACTGGCTAACTTCAGAGGCACACAACAGGTTCACCTCTGTCCCCCAGAACATCACCTGTGCTCCCCACCTTGTGCTACTCTGCCCAATAGTAGAGCTATCTACTGGGGAATTTCAGCAGGTTCCATTTACTGCCGACGGGTCAAGTCTCACTGTAATTCCCTATACTACAGAGCCAATTAAAGAGACAGTAACACTGTCCTTTCTGCCCTAGGTCACCCTAAGGCTATGGCATCTCAAAGGTGAGAGAAGGGCATTGCATCAACATTCAAGGGCATTCTTCTCCAGCTTACCACTTCAAAATAAAACCAGCTTCAGCACGATCTGAGCAAGTTAAGAGGTCATCTCAGGCAGTTCAGACCTGCCCCTACTCAAAAAAAAAGTCAGCAAGTTGTTGCTTTTAACAAGGCTCAAACTATGGTGCTATAGCAAGTCTCCTTCCTCCCCATAGACTTTGTAAGAGTCAGCAAGGGGCTTTAGGTTTTTCCTTTTCTCTATTCACTACCTTTCATCCCCATAGTTGCAATAAAAAAAATTAAGGCTGCGATTCCAGCACAGTACAGTCTCCCAGGAGCTAAAGCCAGTGCTTTTTGTGTGTGGTGGTACTCACTGGTATGGAGTACCCTTGCCTCTTCTTTCTGCTGCCCACGTGGGCCATTGTGTGCTAGCAATCACAGCTATGACTACCAGCTCCTCATTATTATTATTTTTCCCAAAAAAGCACTGGCAAGTACTGGGCTAAGGTTACAGCTATTGTTCCTGGACTATCCTTCCATTTCCTGACTCTCCGAAAGGTGCCACTTCATAGCTAAATGAGATTGATCCAGTTGTTCTGCTTAGAAGACTTCGCATCCTGTTTTCCAGCTGCTGCCCCTGATTTAGCTGTACAGTCATACCTCGGGTTATAGCCACTTCAGGTTGCGTTTTTTCAGGTTGCGGACCGCCAAAACCCGGAAGTACCGGAACGGGTTACTTTCGGGTTTTGGCGGTCGCGCATGCACAGAAGTGCTAAATCGCGCTTTGCGCATTCTCAGAAGCACTGCATCGCAACCCACACATGCACAGACACGCAGACGCGGATTGCGAACGCTGCGGGTTGTGAACGTGCATCCCACACGGATCACACTCGCAACCCAAACGTCCACTGTATACAACCAGTCAACCAGGAAGGGATAGGCATTTATACAGATAGAAAGATAGATAGGTGATTGATTGATTGATAGATAGATGATAGATAGATAGATAGATAGATGATTGATAGATAGATAGATAGATGATAGATAGATAGATAGATAGATAGATAGATATAGATAGATATAGATAGATGATAGATGGATAGATAGATAGATGATGATGATTATAGATAGATAGATAGATAGATAGATAGATAGATAGATAGATAGATGATAGATATAGATAGATGATAGATAGATAGATAGATGATAGATAGATAGATGATGATAGATAGATAGATGATAGATAGATAGATAGATGATAGATAGATAGATAGATAGATATAGATGATAGATAGATAGATAGATAGATAGATAGATAGATAGATGATAGATAGATAGATAGATAGATAGATAGATAGATAGATAGATAGATGATAGATAGAATATGGATAGATATAGATAGCTGATAGGTATAGATGATAGATGATAGATATAGATAGATATAGATAGATATAGATAGATAGATAGATAGATAGATAGATAGATAGATGATAGATAGATGATAGATAGATAGATGATAGATAGATAGATGATAGAGATAGATAGATAGATAGATGATAGATAGATAGATAGATAGATAGATAATGATGATAGATAGATAGATGATAGATAGATAGATAGATAGATAGATAGATAGATAGATAGATGATAGATAGATAGATAATGATGATAGATAGATAAATGATAGATAGATAGATAGATAGATAGATGACAGATAGATAGATAGATGATAGATAGATAGATGATAGATAGATAGATGATAGATAGATAGATAGATAGATAATAGATAGTTAGTTAGTTAGATAGATGATAGATAGACAGATAGATAGATAGATAGATGATAGATAGATAGATAGATAGATAGATAGATAGATAGATAGATAGATGATAGATATAATCCCCACTTACATCAGCAGGCCCAACCTAAGACGGTAAAGGAAGCATCCCCAACTGGTTGTTGACTCTTATGTTGACTACCTGGGGGTACCAGGCTAGTTTAGGGGATACATGACACACATAACTCTAGTTTCCAATATAGGATGAGGTGAATGGTTTCAGGATGGCTGCCACCGCTGCCCCTCAGCATCTGCTGCCTGGGGAAATTGCCTTACCCTGTCTAATGGTAGGGCCGGTCTTGTTTATGAGATGCATCTATCAAGTTCACTGGAAACTAAATGAGTATAATCTGTGTCAACTACATTGATCCCCCAGCTGGATTGGGGCAATTTTCTCTTACTAGATGGAGTTACACTTCGAGACCTGCTCTTTTTTGAAATGGAAGAAGACCATGCATCCAGACATTACCAGGATCTCAAAGGCAGAATTGACGTCCGGGGGGGGGGGTATGGCTTTTACTTTTTGAAATATGGCAACCCTAAAATATGGCTGGATCAGAGCAAAGGCCCATCTAGTCCAGCATCCTATTCTTACAATGATTCCCAGCAATTGGTGTTCAGAGGCATGTTGCCTCTTGACACTGGAAGCCGAATATAGCCATGGCTAATAGCACTGATAACCTTATCCCCCATTGTTTATTAACATTATGGTTTTTGTCCAGGGAAATCTCACAGAAACTCAGTTCCGGTGCCTCTCAGGTGGGTGCCATTGCCATACTAAGAGAATGAGGGAGGTGTTCATGGAGAGTTCCATCACCTCTTTTTCCAGAAAAATAGCCCTTTTTCTAGAAAAAAATAATTCTAGAAAAATTTAATTGTTTATATACTGCCCTTCATCAAGAGATCTCTGGGTGGTTAATGGAATAAAATACAATACAATATAAAACACAAGTAAATAATTAAACCAAAACAACAAAACAATAACCCCCCTTCCCACAGATACATTTAAAAGGCTGTAGGATATTAATCAGCCAAAGGCCTGGTTGAAGAGGAATATTTTTGCCTGGCGCCTAAAAATATATATAATGAAGCCCCCAGGCAAACCTCCCTGAGGAGAGCATTCCACAAATGGGGAGCAGTATAGAAAAGGCCCGTTCTTGTTTTGTTTTATTTTTTAAATGATATTTTATTAGTTTTACAATCAATAAACACACAATACAAATAGACAGATACGAAGAAAAAAACAAAAGCAATACGTACAAACAATACAACAACAAATTTGTGAAAGAAAATATAAAAGAAAAAATAAAGAAAAAGTTAAAATCAATCATTGTGTCTTTGCATTATTTAACGTTAACCTGAGTCTGCGACTTCCCCAAACCTTCCCACTCTGTATTCCAGATCTTATATTCTGACAGTAAATTCTTTCCCTCTGGCTTATCTTTAGTTCAACATAATCTTGGTGTCTTAATAGAATTACATTTCCATATATCTTAAAACATTAGTCTTTCTTAATCCTTAGATTTTTATGCTAATAATCTTTTAGGTTCAATCTGATGTCATCAAACATTCTTTATCTTATAATGTTTCTGTAGATAGTCTTTAAACTTCCTCCAATCTTCCTTCACCGTCTCTTCTCCCTGGTCTCTGATTCTGCCAGGGCCCGTTCTTGTTTTGCCACCTCACATGGATCTCACATAGAGGTGGCACACAAAGAAGGGCCTCAGAGGATGAGTCCAGGATGGTTAATACGGAGAGACGTGGTCCTTGAGGTATTGTGGTCCTGAGCCGCTAAAGGCTTTATAGATCAAAACCAGCATGAATTTGTCTTTTTTAAAGGGGATTATGGAGCATATTTCAGTGGGTGGGGTTGCTGTGAGTGTATTATGGAGATGGCAGCAGAGATGGGCAGCCGTGGATTCTTCTTTAGCCTGCCTTTCCATCTGAGATGGTGAAGCATTTCAACCACCGCTTGTTTTGAGGTGAGCTTTAAAAGAGCCCAACATTTATACCCAAGCCACGCTTAGGAGAACCTCACAGCCATTTCTACTGTTTTGTGCTTGTTTATTCTTTTCCCCAGCCCTAGCCTTAAGGTAAGAATTCTGCAGTTACACAAATAAGACATGTTCCTTTCCTCAAGTATTTGAGAGGTACTAGCTATTATCCTGTATTTATGCACCTCCCCTTGGCATGGGACTATTAAAAATTCTCCACCCTTCTGCAAAAAAACAAAACCAGAAACGAAATGGCTATTTGTGCAATACCCAAGGCGCAGTCATTGACAGTGTACATTTGATAATATATGGGCTACCTGTACTATTTTTTCCTGACATGCCAGACTGATGGTTCTCTTGCCCTTTGGTATGCCTGTGGCTATTTTCTACTTGTCAATGCCAAGAGATGAAAGGTTTTGTTTTTTTAAATAATATTAAAGAAAATAACTTGTGATAGCAGCACCGTGATTCAGACCTCTTACAGAGATATAATCCATGAAACGGCTTTTGCTTTTTGTTTTATGCCCACATCAGTACATCTATTGACAGATCACTTAACATCTGAGATCTAAAAGGATTCTAAGCACTCTTCAGAGGATTCCAAATGGAAAGGTCCAAACAGCCAATGACAGGATTAAAAAAGACTTGCCGAAGTCTCTGTCTGAGTCGTTTTTATGCTTGACACATGCTTTATATTCAAACCCCTTAGAGGTTCAGCTTATATCTTCACAGAAAGGAGGGGGGGGCAGAGAAGCTTGACTCTTGATAGGCAGTTTTTAAAAACAGTCAAACAATAAAGGGAGCAACGCATTTTTCTCAACTGAACAATTATTGAAAATTGAAAGAGGATTTGGATCTGATGGGGGTGGGGAGAGAGAGAGAATTCTGCAGGCATGCAACTGACATGAAAAGACATATCTGAATAACGATGATTACCCACATAATGATGTTTATTGGGGGGCCATTGTGTTTGATGGAGGCATCTGCCGGTGGCGCTGTGGGTTAAACCACAGAGCCTAGGACTTGCCGATCAGAAGGTCGGCGGTTCGAATCCCCCAATGGGGTGAGCTCCCATTGCTCGGTCCCTGCTCCTGCCAACCTAGCAGTTCAAAAGCACATTAAAGTACAAGTAGATAAATAGGCACCACTCTGGCGGGAAGGTAAACAGCGTTTCCGTGCGCTGCTCCGGTTTGCCAGAAGCAGCTTAGTCATGCTAGCCACATGACCCGGAAGCCGTACGCCAGCTCCCTCGGCCAATAAAGTGAGATGAGGGCTGCAACCCCAGAGTCGGGCACAACTGGACCTAATGGTCAGGGGTCCCTTTACCTTTACCTTTAGAGGTGGAAGGGATCCCGAGGGTCATCTAGTCCAGCCCCTGAAATGTAGGTATCTCAACTAGATCATACATGGCAGGTGGCCATCCAACCTCTGCTTGAAAATTTCTAAGGAAGAAGAGTCTACCACCTCTCATGGGAGTCTGTTCCACTAACTAGTGTGGTGTAGTGGTTAAGAGCGGTAGTCTAGTAATCTGGGGAACCGGGTTCGCGTCTCCGCTCCTCCACATGCAGCTGCTGGGTGACCTTGGGCTGGTCACACTTCTCTGAAGTCTCTCAGCCCCACTCACCTCACAGAGTGTTTGTTGTGGGGGAGGAAGGGAAAGGAGATTGTTAGCCGCTTTGAGACTCCTTAAGGAGAGTGAAAGGCGGGATATCAAGTCCAAACTCTTCTTCTTCTTCTAACTATCTGGTCACCCTGCATCCAGCTGCACAGGAAGATTACCCGTGGCCATGGCAGGCAATGTTCCCTAGAATCAGGCCTGTAGACTAAAATGCATCCCTCATTTCCTCCTGACATCTGTAACAATGTATTCAAAATCATATGTGTATAGCATCTTCTTTTAGCATTCTCTTTTGAAAATATACCCATGTGGCTTCTCTCCCTCAAATCCCTTTCCACTCGTTATCTTGCCTCCATCAACTAATACTTTGCAAAGTGCGCATTTTATCCTTGCGCTCATGCCTGTGTTTCGGTGTGCTGGCCTCTACCACAGACATAGTTGATGCGGCTGCTCTGCTACCACCACTGCCAACTCAAAATTGTGGGTTGACACATAAGTGGCCTGAACCTCCTCCCCCCCCCCCAGCTGAAAAGAGCCAGTTGTTTGCTTAATTAGAGGCAGATTGTGGTAATGACTAGCTTAATTATTTTTTCTGCTAGGAATGGGTGGCAATCGCTCAGCAGTGCAGAATGCAAATTGAGGGGAAGCTTAAGAATGGCACAGGGCCCCGTTTGAAGCCCCCGCAGATCGAAAGGGAGCATTAAACTTCTCAGAATGTTCTCCTGCAAAACTCCTCAATAGAAGCAATGGTTCATATATACAGAAAAGAGGGACCACGCTGCTATATAGTTATACAATTAAATTTCATGAAAGAAGGGGTCCTTTGTCCTGGAACACCCTGCTAAGGATTTGATTGCCTTTCTGTGGTAAAATTGTTCAGTGGTCAGCTCTCTTTTAAGTCATGGCATATGAATTTGTACTCTGAAAAGGCACTCAGTTCTGTCCCAAGCCTTTGTTTCTTTCCTATGTATTACTCTTCGTTCCTCAGAGGGAGAGAGGCCTTTTCTAGCTTGTTTACAACATATGGGGAGGGGATTTTAAAACCCTGAGACTTCACTGTTACATTCTTCCCCCCCCCCCTTCTCCTCCTACTTAGAAAACTGACACAAAAGGAAAGCTGTCAGCTACTGTGGTGAGCTGTGAGGGTTTTTAAACCGAACACAATGACTATGGAAAGCGTTGGAAATAACAGACTTGCCCTTGAAAAGAGCACAATTTTGCTCGGTTTGAAACCTTGACTGACTTTCAGACTGCTGCAGGTTCACTTATGTGACTCTTAAGGACTAAAATGTCAAAGAGATTATTATGGCTTGTGTCGTGTGGAGTAGCTGTACCATTAACCAGTTCTCCATTTTACCTGAACTGATCACATTAATTTAATGAAAAGGGGTGCCCCTTCAGATTTCTGGGGTCAAGGAGCAAAAAGATATCAGGGATAGAGGGCTCAAGGTTCCTAGAAGAACTCAAATGCCTTCTGTTGGGGGGGTGAGATGAGTGAATTGCAAATAAATAAATCACCATATATTTTAAAATCACCGTATGTTTTTAAATCATTCCAGGTGTTTTGTTTTCTTAAATCTCATAATAACTATATAGCATTGTTATCCACTTAGGCCAGTCATCTTTTCCTAATATCTACAGAGTTATCAGACTATCATCTCTTTAAAGCCTGGCAACCATCTGATAACGATACCAATTCTGCATTTTAGTCAAACTATCAGCTATTTCATACGTGAATTCTTTCTGAGTTCTTGGGTGCATGCCATCTGTCCCCAGTGGCTTGCCACTTTTAAATCTGTCACTTCAGGTGCTTCCAGGCTGCCACAGTTTGAATCCCGGTTTCACAATTAAAGTGGATTTGTCACTCTCGCACGGCAAACACTCCTCCAAAATTAAACTAAAAAATTCAGACATTCTGTGGTAAGGAAAATTATGGGAAAGTGTGTGGTAACAATTGCTTCACATCCCTGCAAAAAAGTAATAATAGGAATGAATGTTCAATAAACAGATAATCTAGAAGCTCAAAAGCATTGTCCTTTCTCTCTTCTGTTTGGCATCGACATCAGATACAGTCACATGATGCACTCCTCTAAGACTTGTAAAAAGCTGAGAAAGCCATTAGGAAACTTTCCAAATTTACAGCTCCATTTGCACAAGGCATCTTGTGTCTGGTTTTGCATTATGCACACACAGCCATGCCCCATTGGTGCCAATGGTCCAATCTCTTGCAAAGCCATAGGGGAAGGTCAGTACAGTGGTACCTCAGGTTACATACACTTCAGGTTACATACGCTTCAGGTTACAGACTCCGCTAACCTAGAAATAGTACCTCGGGTTAAGAACTTTGCTTCAGGTTGAGAACAGAAATCGTGTTCTGGCGGTGCGGCGGCAGCAGGAGGCCCCATTAACTAAAGTGGTGCTTCAGGTTAAGAACAGTTTCATGTTAAGTACGGACCTCCGGAACGAATTAAGTACTTAACCCGAGGTACCACTGTAGAGAGAATCATAGAATCATAGAGTTGGAAGAGACCACAAGGGCCATCGAGTCCAACCCCCTGCCAAGCAGGAAACACCATCAGAGCACTCCTGACATATGGTTGTCAAGCCTCTGCTTAAAGACCTCCAAAGAAGGAGACTCCACCACACTCCTTGGCAGCAAATTCCACTGTCGAACAGCTCTTACTGTCAGGAAGTTCTTCCTAATGTTTAGGTGGAATTTTCTTTCTTGTAGTTTGGATCCATTGCTCCGTGTCCGCTTCTCTGGAGCAGCAGAAAACAACCTTTCTCCCTCCTCTATAGGACATCCTTTTAGAAGGAGGAATGAATTCCCTAGCACAGGTCTTCCTTGCCTTTGCACTAGCATAGATACCCATTGCACACTGACCACTGAATGGCTCAATTGTCTTGATGGAAAAAGAGTAAAAAAATAAAAGGATCTTGTCAGTGGAAAGCAGCGTGATTTTGAAAATGTACCCAAAGCCTGTCATTTTGTTATTCCTATCCTGTTATTGCCATTGCATATTTAAATGTTTCTTTCCATGTCTGAAAATGTGTCAACAATTCAGAACAAAAGATAGCATAAGCTAAATGTGCATTGCTTTTTTGCTTTATCTCACACAGCAATTGCCTTAAACCTTTGCCCTCCAGACATGTCTCAAGTTGCTCTGTATCCCGTGTGATTGTTTCCCCGCCGCCGCCGCCTCTCATTTCCATTTTGGATGTCTCTGTCAATTTCCCCAAGACTTTCTCAAGACAATCTCATTAAAATCAGCGATTATTAAACACCTGTTTCTGGAGAGTTTAGCAAGGCTTGCTAAGATCATAAAGCTCCATTACTGTAACCATATACACTTTTCGCGTTTTCAGGAAGACAAGTGGATGGAGCCTTATTTCCCACAGCAGACGTGAATCTTAACGAGTTTCCACACAACACATGGAGTTTGGGCTCCCATGTACTCATTTGTTTTGCTAATTGAGATGTCGTTTTTAAATTAGCTGGTGCCTGTGCAGGGCTGTGAGATTCCGAAGATGAAAACAGTCTGCGAATGCCAATAATATCTTTCATATGGATTCATATACAGAGGGCAGGTACCCAGGTCTAAAAGCAGCGTAAACATCGTTCCTTCAGAGTGCAAAACATGGCTAGCCTTAATGAGCCTTGTTTTTCTTCAACAGATTGACACTGCAAGACGTAATCAGGAAGCAAATTCTGTCTGCTTCCAAAACCAGAATGGAGGCTGCTGTGAGTAGGGGAAATAAAAGCTGCAGAGTCAGAGTTTCATCAGGATGAGTTGAGGAAAGGTTAGCCAGTATGATCCCTTTCAGCATGACAGACTCTCATCAGCATCAACCAGTATGGCCAATAGTCAGAAAGGATGGTTTTGCAGCCCAATGACATCTGAAGGACATCATTTTGGCAAGCTCACACTAGGGAATCAGCCAACGCAATAGTATGAGGATTGGATATATATGTTACCTGAAACGAGAGTAGGATAAAAATAGCCAGAAGATGGAAACGGACATGTGGTCAATTGGGTCCAGGATACAGGATAATAATTTTTCCCCACTTTGTTTTCCTAAAAAGCATGTATTATTTATTTTTATTCTTACCCTAGGCAAAAAAAAAATGTTAACAATTGTAAGCCTCCTCACTTCATTATACAACAAGAGGCAGATTGAAAATAAGCCAAAAGCACAAACCGAGGTTTCGGAATTTAGAAAATACGTATTAAAACTAGAAAATGATCATTCATGTTTTCTGTTTCCTAAGGCAATGTAGTAGAATACCTCTTTCTCTATCCAAAACTTTAATCATTAAATTGTGGACACTGAACTTGGAAGAAAACATAGCTGTCTTTGCTTCATACTGAAGTGTGAAAGAAGATTTAAATATTCCTGAAATGAAATGGCTGAGCCAAGTAATCAATTTGAGTAAAGCAGAGCAATCTGTTTTATTGACAACATCAAAACTGTACCTATTCTGCCTGAAAGTGTTGCCAAGGTGGATACGTCCCTTTTATTAACTCTGCATCTATGCATCAATGATGGAAATTAGAGGCATCCATGTGAGATCTGTCCTTGCACATGTGTTCTGTTTGCACTGAAGGTTATATTCCTGGAGGTGCATATTTAGCAGTCTATGGTCTGCCCACACAGCAAACGCCCATATTCACTGAGCTCCCAACCCTCCCACTTCTCTCTCTCATCCTGCTATACAGAGCTCTTTCAGAATTCTGCCTCCTGAATGTGTTCTGTAGACTTTGGTTGCTTCTAGGTAGGAAAGCCTGTGCTAATCAATACAGGAACAGCTGCTGTGCCTTCCAATTGAACATCCTCATACAATTTCAACGAAATGGGCTCACTTTGGTGCTGTCAGCGTCTCACATGTCCTGAAAGCAACAATGGCAGCGGAAAGAGGGACAGGTGAAATGAAGAAGGGGTCTGTGGGAAGCAGGGCAGGGAGTAAATGAAGGGGAGAAGAGGATCTGCTTAATATATTGTTATAGATTTTGGGGACCTCCCCCCCCCAAACCCTATAAATTAATAAATGGTAAGGTTTTGATTAATTGGGATATGGATGAAAGTACAAGCTGCAGAACTGTGCCAGACAAGGTATCCCTGGGCTGGCTCATGAAACCCAGCCTGTTAAGATGATAAAAGGTGTCGATGGGCCACCTGAGAGGGATCTTTTGGCTGGGGAGACAGATGTTGCCAGGGTAATTGGGGATTGAGGTGACAGGAAAAGAGAATTTTTAGGAGGGTGTTCTGGGAAGAACAAAGGGGGAGAAAGTCTGGGATCCATCTTGGGCAGGTTGGCTGAAGGTTGGCTGCACTGCTGTGGGGGACAAACTCCTCTTGAAATGACAGTGCTGTGAGTTCTGGAGTCCCTCCATTTACACTGACGGTGTAAATATGTGAAGAAACTATACTTCTTAAAGCTAGGACGGTCTCTGCCATATCTCAATCTCCAAAGGAACACAAACTCTGAGTTAGTGCCTGGAACCCCCTGGGATCTTGCTATCGCTCAACAGAGAGTGGGAGTGACACACGGCTTTTATAACAATATTCTGGTTTCACACACACACACACAAAACCCAAATTGACCTGACTAAAAGGGAATATCCTTCAAGTTACAAGGTGTGTGGATAGGAGGAATGGAGGGAGAAATTCCATTCAATTTGCATTTAAAGCCAAATTTATCAGCCATATTATATTTATCAACCATATTGATATATTAGGGAAAACAACATACGAAAATGCATCATATTAAAATTGCTTGCAAAAATGTATGCATTAGTCAAAACCAGATGGGCGGTGTATAAATAATATTATTTTTATTATAAAGCTGAACACAAAAATATGTTTGGTAGGAGAAATTAGCACTAAAATACTGGATAATTTTCATGAAGATTAAAAAAACAGCCCTCAAATTGCTGCAGAACTGTGAAGAACTGAAGTTAAGGTTAGAAAAATGAAAAACCGAGAGATCCAAACTTTACAGATCTTTCCATCCCTAGTGAAAAGATGTTGAGGGGCAGGAGGCGAGGTGAGTCTGGCAAGGAAAACTCAAGTAAGAACATTTACTCATGAATATTTTTTTAGCTGGGAACAGTTTCTGTTATTTCGTTCTAAATCTCTGCTGTAAAATGTAAGCAAGTGGTTCAATTCACCTTTGACATAAATCAAAGCTGCGTAACCTTTGGCTTTCCAAATGTGGTTGGACTACAACTCCTATCATCCCTAGTCCATGTGGTCTGGGGCTGATGGGAGTTGGAGTCCCAAGAACATCTGAAAGGTCAACACTCCTGACCTAAAGCACCAATTATCCTCTTTTCACATCTTTGTTTATTCATGGAGGTTTGAACCAGAGGATCTTTCTCTGCTGAAGCAAGCTCTCCTGTCAGAGGAAGCCCCTCTGAAACCAATCCAGAGGAAATGGAAGATATCCTTCGCTGAATATAATTGCATCAAACAAAAGAGGATTTACAGTCTGGAGATTCAGTAATATCCAGGAACCAAGATATTTCTAGACATACCTTTGTTCCATAGTTCTCTTGAGCCGTCAAGTCTTCAAACGAACGAAGAACCTCATGACAAAAGTACTGTTCCGTTTGCACATTGTTAATGATGGATCGTTTATATTTAGAACACGAGGTCTGCATTTGACAATGAATCCTCCCTCTCTTTTGTTTGCTATAGAGCTGTCATTAATAAAATAAAATAAAATAAACCCTTCTGATCTGAGCACGAAGTTTCCCCTCAGGAAGTTACTCTCAATATACTCTGTTAACCTCCCATTAACAGTATGAACGTTGCCTTCATTTTCCTAGAGTGGGAGGTGATGGCACACAATTCCTTTGGGGTACAACAGCATCTCTATAATTTGTCTCTCTAATTTAGCATCACACATCAAACTAAATTGTATACAACAATGACATCTTCATGGAAGTGAAGCTGCCCAAAAGCTACTTCTTGACTTTCGTGTTGTAGATCTCAAGGGGGGGGGGGACTTAATATGTTTAGCTAGCCGTAGAAATTTTCCATTTTTCACAGGTATTGTCACATAGCTTACAGGGAGTTGAGTCAAGAAACCAGAAGAAAGAGTGCCCTGAGGATGTCTGCAGAGCAAAAGCCTGAGCATATTTACTTAGAAAGAAGTCACAGTGTGTTCAATGAGATCTGCAACCAGCTAGGTGAGTTTAAGGACTCAAATATAATTCAAATATAATTCCTTCCAGTAGGACCTTAGAGACCAACTAAGTTTGTTATCGGTATGAGCTTTCATGTGCATGCACACGAAAGCTCATACAAATAACACTTAGTTGGTCTCTAAGGTGCTACTGGAAGGATTTTTTAAATTTTGTTTCGACTACCACAGACCAACACGGCTACCTACCTGTAACTTCAGATATAACGTTTTAAGTGCGTTTTAAGTGCATTCTACAAATGTGACACTAGATGGCAATGGTGAGCTAATGGCAAATTCAATATATATTTTAAAACGTTTTTTTAAAAAGCATTTTCACAGTGTTTTTTAATATATGTCTAGATTCAGCCTAGGACTGCAGACCTATGTTTTCTTCTGTCTGTAACAAAACATGAATACATGGAGCTCCTCAATATTGGTTCAGGTCATTGATCCTTCTAGTCCAGTGTTGTCTACTGCAGTGATTCTTAATCAAAGTCATATCCACCGCAAGAAATGATGTGTAAAGCTTCAGGGGGGCATTTGGGGTTTTAGGATTTCATGCAGTCCCTTCTACTCCTTTATAATGGTTTATTATGACCAGCAGAGAAAGGCTATTATATTGTTCAACCTGCCCCAATGGTAAACCTAGGGTCCTTCCATTGGACCTGTTAAAAAAGTAGCACACAAGAGCAAAGAGGAACCAAATAGGAATCTCCCCTCCCTACTCAGTGTAAGAAGAAAACAATACTGTGTCATCTGTTTACACTGAGGAGACCTGTTTATCAAGCATTCTTCCTGAGTCGCTTGCCAGGAGGTTCCACGAGGTAGGCAATTTATTAAACAAACACACAAACCATTAAAATTTCTTTTTTAAAAAAAATTATACTTTTTAGATATATACATTTTACTGATTTGACATTCATTTGACATTTTAAAACTTGACTTCCTTCCCCCACTTTCTGCGGTTCCTTAAATTTATTTTTAATATCTTCTGCATATCCAGATTGACTTAACTTACTCATTTATTTATCTTCTTTATATTTATACACCTATATAGCTGCAGGTTATTACAATACTCCTGCCAGTGTTTTCATCTGCTTGCAATTTATCTGTAAATATTGAATAAACCATTTCCATCCTTTTATAAAAAGTTTGTTATCTTGATTTCTTATTCTTCCAGCAATTTCACCATTTCTGCATATTCCATAAGTTTTTGTATCCATTCTTCCTTTGCGCTGAGCAAAGGCGAGTCCCCAGGCAATGCACCCGATTTGATCAGCACAAGGCATGCAAGCTCCACCCCCAGTCGTTCTTAGACTTCTTATTGGGTGAGCAACACAGCCAAACAACACAGTTGGAGCCTCCCTCCTCCCTGGCCGGCAGGGAGGGAGAGGAGCTGCTTCCTTTGAAATTTAAGGGACATCATTTAAGGGACATTTAAGGGATATTCATCAATAAGGGACAGCAGCGGGACATGGCGCTGGAATAAGGGACTGTCCCTCCAAATAAGGGACGCTTGAGAGCTATGCGCGGCTGACTTATGCCAAAGTGACGTACCAAAAACGGGACACTCCGGGATCCAATCAGAAGCTGGGATGGCTTATGTAATTCTGGGATGTCCCACTCAAATTGGGACAGTTGAGTGGTTAAGAGCCACTCCACTCCCCGACTCACACAAATAGAGGCTCTTTTGATCACAGGCTAAAGTTTCAAGCTCTGCCATCACAGATCCATTTTATATGGGGGATACCAGGGAACGAGCCTGGTTGCTTTGCACATAAAACAGGTGTTCTGCCCTTAGGTTATGGCTCCAAAGCCATAGAACAAATTAATTAACAATATCATCACCATCATCAGAATGTATCTGTCAAGGAGAGTGAGAATATAAATGCAAAAGCGCACCCAAAACGAAAGCATTTCAACAGTGCAAATACTCAACTTTAAAGAGGCAAACGGGAACAGATCCCACAGTGCTTTAGCACCAGCTTTTAGGTGGTTCATACAAATCATTTATCTGCCATTATGAACACAGTGGAACATTACAGGCTATAATGACTTCCTCTAAATAGCTTATGTTTTTTGCCTCCCTCCCATTCCCACTTCAAAAATTGTTATGCAAATGTCTTATCTCTGTGTTCATAAAACTCCAGAGGTGGTGTGGTGATAGTGGTAGTCGTGGATTCTTGATATGGAATAGGTTTTAAAGCTCCGCTTTCCGTTTTTATGATGCACACAATTTATGGGGCAATTTGCATGCCATCCTATTCCTGACAGCAAAAAAACAAAACCAGGAAAAAAAGGCTTCATAATGTCATTATGATGAACACCCTCACAGTAGGTGTGCAGACAACAGGCAGGAGGAAAGTGTGTGCTGTCAGGGTGCATAAATGGCTGCCAATGGGCCTGAATCATTGTTCTCATAAGGCTTCAACATGGCAGTTAACAGGAGGAAATGGGAAGGGTATTGCACCCAGTGGCAAATTGAGCGTCTTCCAGCAAATTCTTCTATTTTACTGTCTATAACTTGTTTCACTTTTACCCACTGATTTATTCATTTTTACACAGCATCTGTACCAAGGTTTAGTGCTCGGCTCTTGTGAACAGGTTAATTCGTTTGCCATAATTATGAGCAGTAATAATAATAAAACTGACACCATTGCATTGAAAGCTTGTCACTTAGAACAATATTTAGCACTTTCTGAGTGTTCTGGACATCTCACTTGCTTGTGTCAGGAATCTTTACTACAGCCTTCAAGCCAGGTGAGTGTTTTTTGTGTTATATACCTTTTGGGGCAAACCTCACAAAGCAGTTGACATTAAAATAACATTAACGAAACAGAACAACAAAGCTAAAGAGACAGAGGGGAACCGTTCTAGAAGTCTGCGTTCTCCTCTGCTCATGGTATTTGGGCAGGTAAAGATATGGCTTAGCCGAAAGGGGTTTGCAAGCATCGCCGATCAGCTGGTCAGACCCGCCTGCAAGCCCTGGGTAAAATCCCTCTATACTGGGCTTTGCAAACCCCCAAAATCAGCTGACTGCCAGGTCTTGCATTACACTGTGGGTAGGATTTTGCAAGCTCCAACCATCAGCTGATTGTCAGGCATGGAGGTGCACCTGGCTTCACTAGCTCAGATGATCAGCTGTTGCCAGAGCTTTGCAAGTTCCACCCGCCATGTATATGCACAGATGCAAACTTATAAATAATGGGTAAGACAGTGACCGGTGATTTGTGTCTCTGCTCAGCCTGCGGTTCAAGTGCAAACTGCTGATGGGCAGCTGAGAGCTCCTGTCATTCTTTGGGAGGATCTCAAAATTGCAGTGGTACCTCGCTTTACATACGCTTCAGGTTACAGACTCCGCTAACCCAGAAATAGTACCTCGGGTTAATAACTTTGCTTCAGGATGAGAACAGAAATCGTGCTCTGGCGGCGCAGCAGCAGCAGGAGGCCCCATTAGCTAAAGTGGTGCTTCAGGTTAAGAACAGTTTCAGGTTAAGAACGGACCTCCAGAACAAGTTAAGTACTTAACCCGAGGTACCACTGTATATTGATTATTTCAATCGATGGCAAGCATTTTGGATTGCCAAATGGAACAACCTCCCCTTTCTCGCCCCTGCTCACTGTTCTGGGAGTTCTCTATGCCCCTGAGCCAATTTCAGAGGGTATTGGGTAGACTTTCCACTGATGAGACCCATTAGTTGAATCCCACCCTTTATTTTTAAAACAGATTTGGAGCAGGCAGCCCTGCACTGAAATGTAGAGCGCATGGCCCCCAGAGACATATGGGTGTACGGTCTAAACTGCCGTGCTGCATCATTTAATGGGTCAAAAATTAAGTTAATCCTATGCATGTCTGCTCACTCAAAATTAAGTCTGCTCCTATGCATGTCTGCTCACTCAAAATTAAGTGTGTATTATTATTATTTAGTGCCCTTTGCCCGCAGGTCCCAGGACGGTTCACAAGATAAAATCACAATATAAACGTATAAAATACACGATAAAAACAAAAACAACCCAAATATCCTCCCCTCCTCAACACATTTTAAAAGGGCATTGGATGTCAATCAGCCAAAGGTCTGGTTAAAGGAATGTTTTTGCCTGGTGCCTAAAGGTGTATAATGAAGGCGCCAGGCAAACTTCCCTGGGGAGAGCATTCCACAGATGGGGAGCCACTGCAGAGAAGTCCCCGTTCTTGTGTTGCCATGCTCCGGACCTGGACAGGACTGCAGCCAATTTTAATAATTGGAGCTGCATGTTTGCTGTTTAAGGAATGAAAAAGAAAAAAACTAATGATTGTCTTTACTTCCTGGGAGTTAAAAGGGACTCTCATGGGGACTGTGAATAGCTAACACACTTGTGCAAGGCAAGTCAGGTAGAAGAAATTCTTCTGAGGAACGCAAAGCTGTCTTCAGATGCAGATTACCTCAGCTATGGATTTTCTAGCCACATCCATCATAGAAGTGCTTTGTTCAACAACAAAAACTTAGGAGAAATAACACCATAAAATATATCTAATAAATTATTATTATTATAATCAATGGTTTTTCTCTAAAGTTTAGGGGTATTCTCATTCCGTTTGAGACTCGGGAAACACCGTGACAGGAAATAAGGCCACCATCAGGGGTAGCAATGAAACCGACAATTCATGCTAGAGAAAAACTAGAGGGGGGCGACTAGGGGCGCATCAGAAGATGGCTGACAATAACATCTCTCCGACCCACACGAGGTAATTTGGAGGCTGTGATGGGAGTAAATAGCCTCCCTACCCCCCCAGGATTGGGGGGGCTGCCCTTGCCTGCTGTGCCCTATACCACCCCCGAATTTGAGGGGATGGGGGCACTAGGCAGAATGCCCTTCTGTGGATATCGGCGCTCCTGGATGCTGCCTCTGATCCGCGCCTCTAACTGTAAGAACTTCAAAAGAAACGATTAGGATGAAGCGAATGCACATATTTCAAGGAAGGAGGGGGAGTAAAGACTGCTAACAGAAGAGATCTCTGATAAACAAGACAAGTCGGAAGAACAAGAATTAACCAGATGAAGACACACCAAGACTCGGTATGGCAAAAGGACTGGATGGGGGAGGGGGGAAACTTTCCTTGCTTTCCTCTATGTGATTAAACAAGAATCCCCCCCCCCCTCACAAGTCAGAAATGTCGTTTGAAGGACTTAAGCTGTGGATTTATGTCTGTGTGGAGATAAACTTTCTAACCAAAGCATGCTTTAAGAAGAGCGTGGAATGTATAAGGGCTTTGGAATGACGCAGTTAAAAATACCGTCGCCATATTGGGAAGTTCTGTCGGAGGACTTAAGTCTGGGAGGAGAAATAGAGAAATACAGCTGTTTTTATATTGTGGGTGAAACTTCTCAGAGGGACTTAAGAACGACAGTTCTGTGATTAAAGATGGAAAGAGCGATGTTATCTATGAATGCGATGATATATGGAAACCATCTCGATTTGAGGATTGGATGAACGGAAAATTCACACAGGATTATTATTGGTGTTTATTGGCTTAAGGAGATTATCAGAAGAGATCATAAAGAAAAAAGAGAAAATATACGAACAAGAGGAGATGCGGAAACAGCAAGATAAGACTGGATAGAATTATGAACTTTGTTTGAACTGATTCGGACATTAACGCAGTAGCAAGAAGATGATCAGAATCCCCCTTCGGATCTTGAAATATGGGTCCCCTCAACAAAATGTAAAATTCGGCTTTGTAATTCGGAATTTATGTGATGTGATTTGATTTGATTTGATTGGTCGGTTAATAAAAATTATTTTTTAAAAAAAAATAATAATTCTCCCGTTAGATTCTTCTCCCGTTAGATTCACAAAATGTTTAGGAGTACGCATTCCCCTGCGTCCCCCCCCCCCCCAGAAAAAAACACTGATTATAATGTATTTTAAGATTGCTTTGTTAAAAAAAAAAATCACATGCCATATGTCACTTACACCACTGAAATCATCTGCTAGGTACTCCAGCTAAATGCTTTGTCATTGATCTTGGTCCCAATGTTGATTTCTTCACAGGCCAACTGACTCAAATGTGTATATCGATAACCTGACCTCTGTAGGAAGCAATTTGGAAATTGCTTTTGAACTATTTTGTGATTAATGTTCTAAACTGCTTTCAATTAGCCTTCAGAAGTCCCTGGAGCTATTTATTACTTTGTGATGCTGCTTTTAAAATGATAAGTGGCCCTCTGTTAATTAAAGAGTCCCCGATGTGAAGCTGTTGTGGAATGTATTGGATTCTTTGGTTTACTGGGCTACAATGGGATGGTTTCATGTGGTTCTGTTTGCAGCAAAACACTCATTTATCTGAAGCGGCCGGAAAGCTTTGAATATTTGGGTTATGAAAAGCTTGGCTCACAGAAGATACAATTACAGAACCTCCAAGTGTCCCTATTTTCCAGGCACAGTCCCAGATTTACAGGAGATGTTCTAGTTTCTGATTTGATCCCCAAATATTCTGCTTTTCCTTAGGACATCCCTATTTTCATCAGAGAAATGTTGGAGGGTATGGAGTTTTGTGACCCACCCCCCAAGCCAAGGAAATAAGTAACTATACAACCTTTAGAAGACAACTGAAGGCAGCCCTGTATAGGGAAGTTTTTTAAATGTTTTATTATGTTTTTATATACAGTGGTACCTCGGGTTACATACACTTCAGGTTACATACGCTTCAGGTTACAGACTCCGCTAACCCAGAAGTAGTGCTTCAGGTTAAGAACTTTGCTTCAGGATGAGAACAGAAATCGTGCTCTGGTGGCGTGGCAGCAGCGGGAGGCCCCATTAGCTAAAGTGGTGCTTCGGGTTAAGAACAGTTTCAGGTTAAGAACGGACCTCCAGAACGAATTAAGTTCTTAACTCGAGGTACCACTGTATGTTGGAAGCCGCCCAGAGTGGCTTGGGCAACCCAGTCAAATGGACAGGGTATAAATAATAAAATAAAACAACCACAACAATAACAATAATTCAATAGCACGTCCCAATTTTCATTGGAGAAATGTTGGAGGGTATGCATTTGCATAATCTATGACAACGTGGGAGAAACGTGCTAATACTAGATCTCAGAAAGTTCTGAAAACTGGGTCTTCTTGCACCTAAAGGCCTCTCAATTATACATGGATGTTTTGCTGGATAACTGCTATGCCCTTTGATTGAAAAAGTTGACTGGGATGAGGGAAATAATTTAGTCCAGAGACTGGAACCTCAAGACTGACGACTAAACATGGCCTACTAGACTCCTCTACCTGATTCTCAGGACTCTCCCCTGACTGATTCTGTTTCACTCTGAAAAATGCCATATAATTCTGATAATGCCTCTTGCTTGTCTGGATGGAGAATATTGAGGGGCTGAGGTGTGAGTTTGTGTGAAGCTCACTGTGCAAAAGTGACACTCACATTTCCTGCTCCTTCCACCTTTGCCTCTGCCCATGCCCATTTTTGCCTGAGACACGTGGCATGTGGCAGGTTGCCCTGAGGGGAGGGCAACCCTCAGATTCCCCACTCCTGATGTAGATTATTACTGCCCAGATGACAGGAATTATTTGATACTTTGTTAGGCCAATGTGCATAATAATAATTTTAAAGCAATTATATTGAACCACGAGCAGCAGATAGAGCTATTGTGGTCCCCTCTGTTAAAAAAGAATAAAAAATCACATGCTGAGCAACTAAGGCAACATACCCTCTTGTTTTGTTGTTGTTTAGTCGTTTAGTCATGTCCGACTCTTTGTGACCCCATGGACCAGAGCACGCCAGGCACTCCTGTCTTCCACTGCCTCCCGCAGTTTGGTCAAACTCATGCTGGTAGCTTCGAGAACACTGTCCAACCATCTCGTCGTCTGTCGTCCCCTTCTCCTTGTGCCCTCCATATTTCCCAACATCAGGGTGTTTTCCAGGGAGTCTTCTCTTCTCATGAGGTGGCCAAAGTATTGGAGCCTCAGCTTCAGGATCTGTCCTTCCAGTCAGCACTCAGGGCTGATTTCCTTCAGAATAGATAGGTTTGATCTTCTTGCAGTCCATGGGACTCTCAAGAGTCTCCTCCAGCACCATAATTCAAAAGCATCAATTCTTCAGCGATCAGCCTTCTTTATGGTCCAGTTCTTACTTCCATACATCACAACTGGGAAAACCATAGCTTTAACTATACGGACTTTTGTTGGCAAGGTGATGTCTCTGCTACATACCCTCTTATGAGGATGCAAACAATGTTATTTTGCACAAGATTCAGAGTATTATAGAACTGTAGAGTTGGAAGGTTCCCCAAGTCCAGGCACCCCCAAACTCAGCCCTCCAGATGTTTTGGGACTACAACTCCCATCATCCCGAGCTAACAGGACCAGTGGTCAGGGATGATGGGAATTGTAGTCCCAAAACATCTGGAGGGCCAAGTTTGGGGGTGCCTGATCTAGTCTAACCCCTTACAATGCAGGAATCCTGCCCAACATGGGGCTTGAATCCACAACCCTGAGATTAGGAGTTTCAAGCTCTACTGACTGGGCTATCCCAGCTATCTAGTAAGAGCTTAGCATATCAGAACACATGGAAACCGAGGGCCCAATTCTATGATTTACAATATGTGGGCAGACTGCCAATTTCCGCTATTTGTAATTGCATAATCTGAACTTTACTCAAAGGCCAAGCAGAGACCGTCCAGATCAGTCACAATACAGTCAAATCACAGAAAAGAGTGCTTGGTATTTAAGCTTTCATAATAAGCTGCCTCCCCCTCCTCTCCCCCAGCGTTTTTCATGCTGAATACCAATCAAATATAAACATACTGCTGGCCGATTCAAAGAAGTCCAGGCTTTGTCACATTTCTCAGTGTTAATCATTGAAATCGATTGGCTATAATACACAGCACTGCTCACAAAGCTCTCGCCGCTGACTATCATGGATGAATGGCGCTCCCATGAATACAAGGGGTGTTGTCCCATGTTCTTGCCATCAATGGGAGAAGCTGCTTTTCATTCACAGAAAGAGCTCATTAGATTGTAGTTCTGATGCATTCCTATAATTATTTCAGCGCAATTCTTTTACTGCGGAGATAATGAACAGAAAGGTTTTCAGCATATCTTAATTTTATTATTCACGTTAGGCTAAAAGGGTAGGGGTTGCTTCTCCCCTAAGTATTTTTTTGCGTCCCTCTTTCAGAAATCTTCCAGGAGGTCCCCCAAAAGGGAGCGAGAAATGTTTGTCCCTTATGCAGCACCCCTCTTTCACGACAGGTGTCGGAGGAAGGAAACTGATTCTGGTTCGTCACGAAGTGCTATAGAAATTAAATTACAGCGCAGCGCTGCAGGTTAGGGAGCATCTGTTGTGTCAGCAATGAAGATGCATTCCTTCTCTGTTCTCTACCAGCCGTTCGGAAGGAGAACAATCCGTTTATTTGCTTTCAGTTATGTTGCCAAACCTGATTGGGTCCCTGGCACAGGCGGAGGGGGCTGTGAGTGGGTGTTGGTGGGCAGGGGAGTGAAATGACACAAAGACTGGATCTACACTGACCTTTTTAACCTTATTAGAACAACATTGGATACATCATTCTAAAATGTCGCAGGGCACCCTGGTAAATTAAAAGTAAATTCAGACCTTGTTTTCGCCGTAATAACACCATTTTCCTACTCCTGGTTCCTGGTTGCTCTGCAGCGCCCTCTATTCAGTATGGTGGGGTTTTATTTCATGAAGTTTAGTTTCAGATTTACAGGTATCTCTCTGTTTGCCTTCTAGAGAAATATAGGTGTCATGATTTTAGATTGACTGTTATTATTTAATATGTTTAGGTTTTTGTCAGGGAACTGCCATCAGTACTGGAGAGGGAGTGCAAAAGCCAGAGGGATGCCAGAGAGCGTCCCGGGATCGGGAGAAGCAGCCCATCTTCTGGGGAAGAGAATCAGCGTAGCACCAGTGGAGAAGGGGGGCAGGTGGGGGAAGCGGCGAGGCGGTCCCATGACTCCTTGCCTGGGACCAGTGGGGAGAGTAGAGGTCCTCCGCTGCCTACGCCCTCCTTGCGCGGAAGGCTTTCGCGCAGAGAGGGTAGGCGGAGACTAGGCGTCAAAGAGCTTCTTTGCTGGAAGAAGTTTAAGAAACGCCCACTCAGGGATTCTGCCAGCGACTGAGTCAGCCACGGGTGAGTGGCTGTCCGGACAGAGGAGGTTCACTTTGGCAGCCCAGCCAGGTGTTTGCACCCAGCCAGGGAGATAGGCACCTGCTTACGCACAAGCAACCCCTTAGAACCATTGCAGTTTTGCATTCCCTGCCTTTAGTTGGACATATTATTGAGTTTTTTTATTACTGATTACTTGTCTCTGTGGTTCCATAATAATCTGAAAACTAATAAAAAGAAAAAGAGAAGAGAAGAGAAGAGAAGAGAAGAGAAGAGAAGAGAAGAGAAGAGAAGAGAAGCCTTCCAAGTCCCTCTCCTGTCTTGAAAAAATAAAAATAGGACTTAAGTTGCAGTGCCATTAAGGTGATAGGCACAATGCTTTCTTGATGGATCTTCTGTTTTTATTTACAGTGGTACCTTGGTTCTCAAACTTAATCAGTTCCGGAAGTCTGTTCCAAAACCAAAGCGTTCCAAAACCAAGGCGCACTTTCCTATAGAAAGTAATGCAAAACGGATTAATCTGTTCCAGACTTTTAAAAACAACCCCTAAATCAGCAATTTAACATGAATTTTACTATCTAACAAGACCATTGATCCATAAAATGAAAGCAATAATCAATGTTCTGTACTATAAAATAAATGAGACAGTATTGTAGATGATAAAAATTAAAAATACTTTTTTTTCTTACCTGCACTGATTATAGTCATTGTTTGGATTCTAGTCATTGCTTTTATCCATTTCTGCAGTCACACAATCAATCAATCATAAAATGAAAAACAAGCCACAGTCACAAATCATGGAACTTTGAAGTGTCAGGCATAGCTCTAATGGCTTTAGCCCAAACGTAGCAGAGTTTTCCTGCACAGCGAAGAAGCTAGTTGAGGTGGAAATAACTAGTCAGCTAGACTCAGAATAACTATTTACAGGATTTATTAAAAGGAAAAGAAACCAGCAGAGTTTCTGCATACAAAACAAAGCAAAATAAATCCTTTCTTTCTCTCTCTCTCTCTTAACCATACACAGCACTCCTACTCCTAACACACCTACCACACCAAACTGTGCTAGCATTCCCAGATAACAGAGTTGAGTGCTGGTCGTTAACCAATCAGAGTAAGTAGTTTCTAGGTCAAGCAGACCTTGGCTTTCTGCCAAGAGTAAATTGACACTGCCTTGAGTTAATTGTGTGAAGCCAGAATCTGTAAGTTTCCATGAGAATCAATTAACAGAAACTGAACAACAAAAATGAAAAAGCCACACAAACAAAAATGCAAAAAATAGCAAAAACAAAAGCACCAAATTCGGAACGTTCTGGGAACTTTACCTTCCTCTCCCCACAAGGAAATAGTATGGTAGACTATATTCTCGTCCCCACTAAATTGCTGCCCCACATGGTTGAGTTCCACATAGGTGATCCTATGTGCCTAGGTGCTTAGTGACTATCTCCCCCTTCAATGTAAATTTGTCTTTCCAACAAGAGTGCCAGAAAATTTAATCAATCCACTCCCCCAGGTACCGTGTCCTCAATACATAAGGATTTGGATTAACGTGCATACTCTATCGTCTTTCCAAACCTTGGTGTATTCTGATCGTGTGATTCACTTGATCTCGGTAGGGAGTGGTGAACTTTCTCTAGTAGCTAGAGTCGCTTGGTTTGAGGAGCTTATGGACATCCTAATAAAGGTATGATGCTGATGCTGATGATGATTATAGTCATTGTTTGGATTATAGTCATTGCTTTTATCCATTTCCGCTGTCACACAATCAATCAATCAATCATAAAATGGTAAACAAGCCACAGTTACAAAAATGAAAAAGCCGCACAAACAAAAACGCAAAAAATAGCAAAAACAAAAGCACCAAATATCACCTCAGAACACTGCAATCAGAAACGGAAGGCTTTAATTACAATGTGTGGGGGACTTAAATTTGCCATGCAAGTGTAAAACGGGATGAAAAAAGCCTTAATTACTATGCGCAACAGTGAAAACGGAAGCTCAGGAGCACATTCGGCTTCCAAGGCAAAGTTCAAAAACCAGAACACCTACTTCCGGGTTTGCAGAGTTCGGTTCCGAGTTGTTAGGGAACTAAGCTGTTTGAAAACCAAGGTACCACTGTATATAATTTTTATTAAGTTTTTCTATTTTACATTTTAGACTATTCATTTAAGCAACCTTAAAATATCAATGACTTCCTTTCTTCTCCTTCCATGCTTCATTTTACATATCATAAATCCCTGCATATTTTACATAAACTAAACCATTCAGCATTCCATTATTGCATCCATTAAAACGTATTTACACTGTTGAATTTATCTTAATGCTGCCAACGTTTTCAAATGTACACGATTTTCACCCATATATTCAATAAACATTTTCCAATCTTCTTTAAACGTATGTTCTTGTTCTCTTATTCTATATGTTAAGTCCGCAAGCTGTGCATATACCATCAGCTTAAGTTGCCATTCTTCTTTAGTTGGGACCTTGCTCGTTTTCCATTTTGGGGCTAACAAAACACGGCCCGCAGTAGTGGCATACATCAATAATCTTTTTTGACACCTGGGAATTTCATTCTGAATTATCCCCAACAAAAAGGACTCTGGGTTTTTGGGAAAGTACTTTTAAACACTTTTTTCGACTCATTATAAATTATTTCCCAATACTCTTTTACACTTTTACAAGTCCACCACATATGATGGAACATACCCTCAGCCTCATTACATCTCCAGGAATTATCTGATTTAGTCTTATACATTTTAGCAAGTCTTGATGGATCTTCCGTGTTACCTATCACTCCATTCAAAACTAAAATGAACCCTCCATAATTTTGAGCTGACTGGGCTAATAGGAGTTGCCACCCACAGCATCAGGAGCTCGCCAGGTTGGCAAAGGTTGCTTTCTAAATTCTGAACACAGACCCCAGCCCTTCCCTGTTTTATTCAAACATAGTGAAGTAGCAGTTCATTGTCCCCTTAAATACAGCTCAACCCTCAGACATGTCCTCTCCCCATGCCTTCAGCCAGAAAAAACTCTGGGTAAAAACCTGTGTTAAGAGCCCTCTTCCAGGAAGCCATACATAACCTTGTAAAGGAAAAGAAAAGAAATCTATTAAGTTGTCAATACCTGCATGGATTCTGAATCCAATAAGCAAAGGTCAACAGAAAAGAGACCTCTCATCTATTACCATGCAAATGCCCTCATATCTGTGCCAACAGAGTGAGGATAGACCACTAGGGCAATGCATCAGTGACCGCTATTCTGCTGGGCTGGGAGGGACCTTATGAAGTGGCTGACAACTTTGTTTGGCTGAACGCAGCTGACCTCCCTTGGATAATATTGCACAATATATCTGGAAGACGAGTGCATCAGCTGAGTGTGCGGTGCAAATTACGAGGTGTACAGGGGTGAAATTTTCACATGCCGGAGCTGGATTTCACAGTTAACAAGGCAACTCAAAGTGGATCAGCGGGGAGGGGGGAGAAAGGGGGAAATCTTTCACTTTGATAGGCAGGTTTAGGTTTAAATCACAGGGAGCGTCTTCTCCAGGATGCTCCAATCACAGTGATTTGGGGGAGGGATGCCGAAGTAAATAATAAGGGTTTGTTTTTCATGGTTATTGTTCTCTTCCAACTATCTGGCTGGAAAAATTGAGAAGAATGGTGAACTGTTGGCTTCCTTCCCAATCTCTTTCTAACAAACAATTAAAAATCAACCCTTTGGTCAAACTGCTTTCATTCTCACCTCCCCTCACCCCAGTTCACATTGGTTTTGTTTTAAGTTTTCAAACTTTCAGCTCAGAACACAAAAAAAAGGTATAACCATTTTACATTCCCTATAGGGAATAGAGGAAGAGCAGAACTTCAGATTCAATAGATTTAATTTGGTTTTGTATAATGAGTCAGGAAGACGTAGAGTGGATCTGAAACAAATTAGGTTGCTTCCCAGCACTAGGGATAGTGGTTCAAGCCAACTCTTGTGGTACAGCTCTAGTACCTGCTGTACTATTAGCAATAAGGAAGTTAGACAAAACAGGCAGATGAAAGCTGTGCAAAAGCTCCAGAGAACAATAAAGAAAAGGTGACTATATTTTCCTGCTGGCTCCTGCACTGAGAAAGAGCAGAAATAAAAATTTGTACTGCAACTATATTCTGTCACCTAAAAAGAGACAGAGACAGTAAAGGGGAAACAAAACAAAGATGAGATGTCATCTAAATCTAAAAACAAAACAAAAATGTGTGATTGACTTATTTGACAAGGAAACATGACAGGCATGGAACACACTAGCTATCGGGAACACACTAGCTAGCTAGTAAACTGTTACTATGGATTTTTATTATTATTATTTTTTAGAAAAATAAATAGACAAGTATCTGTCATGCATCATAGAGTTAGGATCTCTTGCTATATGAAAACTGGTTTGCCAGCAGGACCTGCAAGAGACCTTCCAACTCTAAGATGATATGAAATATAATTCAACTGGCAAAGCATGTCTTCACGAAAACAGAAGTTCATGGGATGATTTAGCTTAACTTAAAAGCAGGCTAGCAAATCCATGATTCTAAAGGAAAATATTGGCAAGTGAATTCTGCTGCTAACTAGTGCTATGCAAAGTCTAGTTAGACCCGCAGAAATAGGAATTTTAACAGATGTAGCTTTTCTGAGTCCAACCCCAACCCGCCCCAAAAAAGCATTTATTATCAAAGAAGCTGGCCTGCTGGAATTTCCTCTTCTGTATAACTGTTAAAGATTTAAGAGCCCAGTTATCTAGTGCATCAGTGCACCCTAGCCATATTTATCGTGAAACAATGGCAAGTACCACTTGCAAGCGCACACTGTAAATATTATGTTAGCACTTCCGTAAAATGCTAGGCCAGGTCTTAGAGCCACTCGCTGTGTTATTTCTTCATATTCTATCTGCTAAAGATACAAACTTGAGTTGTGGCAAACAGACTCAACACTTTTAAATAACGTGATAATGATTATCACCCTACAGAGTTGGTGCTAGCTCAGAGGATGGGTGATTATTTTTTGCTAAGTGATCAGCTCTCATTGCAACCCCCTTCAAGGACAACAGTGAAGGGGAGATGACTCTCTCCCCCTCCCTAACAATTTTCCAAATTAGGAAACTCAAATGGCTTACAGCTACAGCTGAATGAGACAATATTAAATGGATATCTCTTGCTCTATTTCTTCTGAATGAGTCACCTAAACTGTTAAAACAGCAGAGTGACATACACAAGTAAGAATGATTACTTCCTTGTCGGTGATAATTCAATTAAACAAAACAGATTAGTCACTTAAAAAGAATGCTGCTAGCATAGTGTACATTTAATTTTCTAAGTCAATTGTGATTCTAAGCGATGGGTGCCTTCCTTTTACTCCATCAACTTTGGTTAAAATTTACAGCGGATGCTAATGAATTTCCACATTATAAGCTATAGTAGAGATACACGAACCCAATTCAGCTTAACAAAATCTTAAAATAATTTTAACTTCTCTGAACTATCTGATCAGATATTGAGGGGAAACTCCAGTTGCCTCCAGGTATGCACGTTAAAGAAGGTGGTGTAATATATGTGTTGAGAATATGATTTGGAAAGGAGAAAGGAGCATGAAAAGGGTTGTGAACACAAACCCATTCCCACTCTCCGTTCCTCTCTCTCTCACACACATAAAAACATAGTTGCACTCCCTGGAAACAGCTTTTCCTGTACCAAAAGTTGTCATGGGGGTTTCTGGTCAATGTTTTTATACGTAATATGTAGTTTGGGTGCAGTGGGAGCAGTTTGTCCTCAGAAAAGTACATGTAACCAGTGCTTTTTTTTCTTTAAAAATATTTAGGGGTAATCTCATTTTCCTACTCATTTTGAAATACTGCCCCTCAATGAGGCCAAACAAAATGTTTAGGGGTATGTGTACTCTTGCGTTCCCCCCCCCCAGAAAAAAGCACTGCATATAACTAACCTCCTGGTGAAGAAGTGACAGTTGAGGTTTGCGGAAACCAGTCTGTCTCATTTGAGGCAACAAGTTGTTTGAGGATGCTACACACAAACACCACAGAGAGCTCTTCTCGCCTCCATTTTTGTGTGCCTTGAGGATAGTATGCAGTATGCTGACCTCACCCCAATAGTTAATGGAGCAATAATTTTTTATAGGCGTCTGGTTTCTAGAGGCCCTTCTTTGCACAGAATCCTCTTGGATTCCTGCCCTCTGCTTGCAAATTGCCACCCAGAGCTAAAAGGGATGATCAGCGCTTGTTGGGTTAGTGCTGAAGCCTGCAAGGTTCTTCATGTAGAGCGCTTTGTTCTTGCGCAAGGCTTCTTTGCCATTGCACTTCACATTCCAGTAACCAAATAAGAAATCCAGTGGCTGGCACACCACTTCAAGCTGAGTGCTAATCCTCCACAGTTTAGAACAATCAGTGCAATGGTGTGGGATTTCGTATCCCTTTTGGGGGGGTAAATGCCAAAAATATTTCCAGATTTGAAACGCCTCTGAACAAATTCGGCCTCCCTCGTAATTGCATTCCATGTTAATACTGTGCCACATGGGAATGGAGCACTTTGATCAAGCAAAACAAATCCTGACTGGTGGCCAGAGTTTGGGTTTTTGGAAAATATTAACTGTTATCCTCAGAAATACTTCCCTCTCTCTCATTCTGTGGGCCTAGAGCTTCAAATCAAATTCCTCTCAGTTGAGTAAATTATTATGCCATTGGAATACAGGGCATGCTCATTTTTGCTTTAACAACAACAACCCCAAAGCATTCAGCCCAATTCTAAACTTATTTGAATGGAAGAAAAACTCATTGATTTTCATAGAATTTATTCCCAAGTAAATAGGTTTAGGATTATGGCCTCAGTGCAGGAGCAAGAATGTTTCTTGCCCAAAAATGGAAAGAAGCAGAAGTCCCAGCGAAGGAAGAATGGATACAAAAACTTATGGAATATGCAAATCGTAGCTCCGTGTGGAGAATAGGCAACCCTTTTTATTCAGCCTGCATACAGATCCTCTGCCGACCCCTAGCAGTTAGCCCAAAACATCATGCATATTTTTAGAGGGACAACTTTAGCCCTGCGAAGTGTTCTTTTCTTTGCTTTTATTTTAGTAAATTGCATCTTCTTTTCTTCACAAAGCAGCAGAAGTAATAAAACAATGATGCCATAAAAAACACATGCAACGGAAACACTCCGCATCCTTCTGGTGGGTGGCAAAAGGGCTAAAATATCAACATCTAAGACTACTAAGTCCGCAATCCTTACCTGAGAAGAAGACCCATTGAATTCAACAGGGTTTACTCCAGTGTAGACATGGTTAAGATGGTGTTGTGATTAGGTACAAACCTTCTGGAACAGATGCCTGAATGAATAGCCAAGGCCTGGTGATCCTTTTTAGGGATACCCAACATGGGTGCCATTGTTGAAAACATTCTGCTCCTAGTGGCTGCCCACTGGGTCTCGTTCCACAGTGATGCCTGCAGCATCTGGAGGTGAACAAAGAGGAGAAGGTTATGCATCACTGTCTGTGAAGTTGGTTAGCTTCTTACCCACCGATATCTCAAGCCAACTCCATGGTTGACACGAAACAGGTAGCCCAACATAGTTGGGGATTTATTCAAAGCTAGTTTATTCAAAGCTAGCGGCAGCTAGAAAAGCCAATGCAATTCTGGGCTGCATCAATAGGAGTATAGCATCTAGATCAAGGAAAGTAATAGTGCCACTGTATTCTGCTCTGGTCAGACCTCACCTGGAGTACTGTGTCCAGCTCTGGGCACCACAGTTCAAGAAGGACACTGACAAACTGGAACGTGTCCAGAGGAGGGCAACCAAAATGGTCAAAGGCCTGGAAACGATGCCAATTGAGGAACGGCTAAGGGAGCTGGGCATGTTTAGCCTGGAGAAGAGGAGGTTAAGGGGTGATATGATAGCCATGTTCAAATATATAAAAGGATGTCACATAGAGGAGGGAGAAAGGTTGTTTTCTGCTGCTCCAGAGAAGCGGACACGGAGCAATGGATCCAAACTACAAGAAAGAAGATTCCACCTGAACATTAGGAAGAACTTCCTGACAGTAAGAGCTGTTCGACAGTGGAATTTGCTGCCAAGGAGTGTGGTGGAGTCTCCTTCTTTGGGGGTCTTTAAGCAGAGGCTTGACAACCATATGTCAGGAGTGGTCTGATGGTGTTTCCTGCTTGGCAGGGGGTTGGACTCGATGGCCCTTGTGGTCTCTTCCAACTCTATGATTCTATGATTCTATGATTCTAGTTTTGGAGGAAGCCCCAGCTAATCAGCTTGGTGCTAAGCCCAGGATACAGAGGTCTCCCTAACATAATTATAGACTGCAAGCAATCACGAACTATTAATTATCAAATTCTTTTTAAAGATCTGTGCCAATCTATATTTCAGAAGTCTTGTATCTGGCTGATTTTTATCCAACTCTCCCACTTTTATCTGCCTGTGTGCACCTAGAATTAATTATAGCAACATTCAGCTAAATAAATGCCTGTGGCGATAATATTCATTTAATAGTTATCAATCTTAAGATGTCTTTGTGACCGTGCCCAAATGCTTGAAGTTTTACCTCCAAACATCTATTTCAACGTTTTATTTGGCTCATCCCATATCCAATAAAAATTATCCATAAACTGGGGGTGGGGGAGATAAAGCTTTATCTTTCAAATCACGCCATCATCTATTCTGGGGGTTGTTAGCTTTCCATTCACCTCCTCTCAGGGGCATAATTTATGGATTTGGATATCAGTAGACACATCTGATTGTGCTGGCAGGTAGCAAATAAACTGGCTTTTACTGCAAATTAAATAGTGTTAAAATAGCCCCACTCTTCAATCCATACTCTTATAAAGCAAGACTGCTGCCACATGAACCCATTAAATGCAGCTCTGTGTCTCTTCCCTTACATGAATAGATCAGTGGACTTGTGGTGAGAACATGTTGCTGAGCATCTACACTTGTAAACTTCACAGACGTCTTTCTTCTCCAGTGACCCTCTTCTCATCTGAGATAAACGGAGCAGCGCCAGAGACATAGGTGGGACATGCTGTTTCTCTCTTCAGGGCAACAGGCTTCAAGACAATATAATGTTATTGGTGTGTGTGGTGTCCTGACTCCCGTAAATTCCTTGGTGCCAAATCCCCACCTCTTAATTTAGCAGTGTAAAAATACAAGCTAACCCTGTTTTTTTCTTTCCAGAAAAAACTGGATATCAGCAAAGCAGAGGCTGTGCCAGTCACAAATGGGGTATAGTTAGCAAAGACAATACCAGAGTTGGGAAGGAGAAGTTTCAGAATTACTGTGGGCCTGAAATAATCAAGCAGGAAAAAGTGTCCCTTTTGCAAACTGGAGAGGTGGGGACAGAGCAGAGGGCACACAGTCTGTTTTATGCTGCAGAGAAGGTCAGGCATGATGTTTGGGGTCTCTTGGAATCTGAGGCTGCAGCAATGGGAGGAACAGGACCTTTTTGGGATGTGAATGCTATGAACTCTCTCCACCTAGATGCAGCTTGGATGCAGTATATGTGCAAATAAACCATCTATCATAAAGACACCACAGACTCTGTTGTGCCTCATTTCCAAAGGAAGCATGGACCCTGGGTAAGCACCTGGAACCCGTGAAATCTTGAGCTGCTGTACAGATTGGGGTGGCATGCAACAATATACTGCTAACACCCAACCCTGGTTTATCCCAAGCAGTTAAGGTTCACCTAAGCCGAAAGGTATATCCCTTTTAATTTTATTGTCTTTATTTATGGACTGTTGCTATTTTAGTTTGTTGTGGTAGTTTGTGTGCTTAATTCTATTTTCTATTTTTATTGTACTTTTATTGTTTCTAACTACTTTGTTAGCTATCCAGAGAACAAAAATAAATGAAAACTGTATAAAACGATAGATAGATAGAAGATAGATATAGATGATAGATAGATAGATAGATAGATGATAGATAGATAGATAGATAGATAGATGATAGATAGATAGATAGATAGATAGATAGATGATAGATAGATGATAGATAGATGATAGATAGATAGATATAGGTAGATAGATATAGATGATAGAAAGATGATACATAGATGATAGATAGATGATAGATAGATAGATGATGATAGATAGATAGATAGATAGATAGATAGATAGATAGATAGATGATAGGATAGACCCTATCTGTCAAATTATGGAGACAGTTCATACGCTACCAGTTTATCAAATCCCTTCCATTGTAGGAGAAGATATGTTGTTTCCTTCCCTTCTCGCAGATATCCTGCCTATGAGGCCTTGGACACAGAGAATCAGTTTGTGATATTCTTCACCCTCTAAAAAAATATGGGAACTATTATGGTAACCAGTCCAACATGTGTACAGTCACATGCCTGAAGCCATCTTGTCACGCTTTATGGGAATTGCCTGGTTCAGGAGAAGGGATGCATCATCCCAATAGTTTTATGAACAGGGCAGAGGACAGATTGGGAGCTATAATTACAATGAACAGGGCTTAATTGTTATAGCAAAAGTCACTGCTGTTTTGCATTTCTTTTCTGCTTTTCTTCTCATTCCATTTCTTTGAATTTTTCAATCCACATGGTCTCCTATTACGACTAAATGCACTTTGCCCACAAGTTCTGTTGCTCCACATTGCCGCAGCTCCATCGAAACCTCGCTTTTATTTGAATGCCAGGTTGTTGGGGGGTTTTGTGGTCCCCACAGCTGAAAGGAAGGCGACTCAATAAAGAAGAGTTCTCACAGAGTTAATGGACCAGGTTGTGTTGATTTCAACGTGGCACACAAAGGGAGCTAATCACGATCAGCAGTAGTCCCGTCTCACTTCGGAGAAAGCCGCAGAGAGATTGCTTTGTATTATGATGTTCCTTTTCAGTAACGCTCTGAAGGAATGAATTACGTATCTGCGTAAAGAAGTGCTGTTCCACAGACAGCCATGGCTGCCATTGTGTCGTAATACAAACAAAGACCTTATAGCAGCCGAGAATTGGTGTCTCAGAGCTATTTTGGAAAACTAGAATGGTCCCCATTACAGGAGGGGGGAAAGCAAGGTCTACCGTTCAGGTCAAACCACAAACAATGTTGTTAGGTGGGAATACTTGTAACTGGGATCAGTGTAAGCTCTTTATAGACCCAAGGTGACGTTTCTTCCTTCCTTCCACTCCACTCAGTGAGACAGTGCTTGAATGGCCGAGTCACGAGTCTATTGACTTAGTATTGTCAGTTACAGCTTTGCCACAGTCATCCAGGATCTATCTAGAAAAGCATTGTGCATATCGCACTAATGGAAACGGGCCAGGAATTGACAGAGTCATGTGAATCAAAACAAGATGAAGATGAAAAAGATGAGAGGGCAGGAAGTCCGGTTTTTGTTTGAACCCAGCCAGCGGCTTTCCATTCTTCTGATTTCACTGAACCCAGAAACGTGTGAGGTGAAGGAACCACCTAAGAACACAAGACGAGCCTGCTGGATCAGGCCAATGGCCCGTCTAGTCCAGTAACCTGTTCTCGCAGTGGCTGAGCAGATGTCCACTGGCACCGGCTTCCACCCAACTTTGGTGACGTCATGCAGCCAGAGGAGGCTGTGAGGCCCATTGTGGCTGTGGGGAGGCCGGACGGGGCCTGCCATGGCTATGAGTAGGCCCCGTGAGGCCTGCTGCAAGCCATAGACTATTGGGGGGTGTCCCCCTTAGAGGGGATGAGATCCCTCTGTCCCCCTGCTAGATGCTATTCAAAGACATAATGCATAGATTGGCAGATTTAGGTTATCCCTCAAGTCCCCTTCATGTGTTACTGGGGGCTCTGCATGATGGAAGGGAATCTCCTGGCCCACCTCAAAATCACTTGTAAGGGTGGAATTCCACATACTCACCACAGAAGTCTGCAGAAGGGCATCTACATGAGCTGTTCCTCACCTTTAAATGTTCCATGCAACTGGGATAATTTTGGGGTACTGATTGCATGGAGCACTTGGGTATGAGCAGCTATAGTCATTGACACTTAACATGTGGATGTTGAAGACCAGGACCAGCCCAGCATGGCAGATTGGGGGTGGGGCCAGAATCAGGGCCCCACTTCCTTTTTGGGGAGGTAGAGCCCCTTCATGTAAGTAATGCATGCAGCAGGCTTCAGAGTGGTACAGATCAGCCATATGGGCTCGTATTCATTTCACACGGTGCTTCAGCAGGAAAACTTTCAAGTTTGATTGGGCTCCATTATTAGGAGGAAAGAGCCATTCAAGTTGCTGCTGCTGCTGTTATTTATTAAATTTATATACCATCCTATACCCAAAGCCACAGGGCAGCTCACAACATAAAACCACAATATAAAAGCACAAAATACATAACAGAAATAAAAACAAAAACAGCCTCTCTGCAACACACTTTTTAATAAAGCATCAGACGTTTTAGATTTCAGAGATTTCAGAAGCACAGACGATAGCATCACAGAATAAATTGTGTTTCATGGGACACTGTACAGCAACCCCTCTGCCATCCAACATTTTTGCCAGATGTGAGATTTATGGAAGTATTGTGCAAGTGCTAAGAGGAAGAAGAAGAAGAGGAGGAGGAGGAGGAGTTTGGACTTGATATCCCACCTTTCACTCCCTTTAAGGAGTCTCAAAGCAGCTAACACTCTCCTTTTCCCTTCCTCCCCCACAACAAACACTCTGTGAGGTGAGTGAGGCTGAGAGACTTCAGAGAAGTGTGACTAGCCCAAGGTCACCCAGCAGCTGCATGTGGAGGAGCGGGGAAGCGAACCCGGTTCCACAGATTACGAGTCCATTGCTCTTAACCACTACACCATACTGGCTCCCTGTGGTTGGTTCTTATCGAGGAGACAGTGCCTCAGTGCTGTTGATTTCAGTGAGTGAGCATAGGCTTGGCTCCATGTCCTTCAGATGAAATGGTTTTTTAGATTAAGCTGACTGAGTTTTAGTACCGCAATGCAAAATCCCTTGCAAGGAAGCTTAAACTAAACGCTCAGAGTCTTGACTCAGCAAGTGAACTGCTGGCAAATCAGCTTCTATGAATTTAATATCACTAATGGAAGATGGATGTCAAGTACCTAGTAAGATGAAGAAGGTGGTTCTTGCTGCTCATTTTTCCAGCTAGGAACTGATAAAAAATATCCAACCATTTTTAATTACTGTCCTCTGAGAGGGAATTTACAGTCTTGCTTCCTATTTAAATACCAGTAACTCTGCAAACATATTGGTCTAAATGAAATATTGAGCCTTCTTTAACTATTGTATCTGAATACAGTGGTGCCCCGCAAGACGAATGCCTCGCAAGACGGAAAACCCGCTAGACGAAAGGGTTTTCCGTTTTGGAGGTGCTTCGCAGAACGAATTTCCTATGGGCTTGCTTCGCAAGACGAAAATGTCTTGCGAGTTCCTGCGATTTTTTTCCGCTCCCCACCCCCTTTTTCTAAGGCACTAAGCTGCTAATAGCCTTTTAGCAGCTAATCCGCTAATCCCTTAAGCCTTTAATAGCCCCTAATAGCCGCTAAACTGCTAATAGCGCTAATCCACTAATGGGGTTGCTTCGCAAGACGAAAAAACCGCTAGACGAAGAGACTCGCGGAATGGAATCTTTTCGTCTTGCGAGGCACCACTGTATATAGGGCCAGGTACAGTGCTGAACTTCTGTATCAGGTTACATACAGAATCTCCCTGAAAAAGAGGTCTAAGCTTTGGTTGCGGTGTCAATCTGTTGATGGATGGAAAGTGCCTGGATAGTTTCCTCCTACATTACTTCCTCATCAGCTGATTGGTGCTTTGACAGCCGACATTGCCAGCCACTTCTTCAATGGGTGTGCACAGCTCTGCTTAAGATAGGACAATTATTTGCACCATTTCCTAAGGCCAGGTGAAAGAGTTTCCCCCCACTTATATGTGCAGTGCAAGACCCAGTTCTCGAACCCGTTTCCTATTGCCGGATAGGGGCAACCCCACAACCGGTTGAATCTAATGAAGTCAAAGTGCTCACACAATGTGTGGTATACAGTGGTACCTCTGGTTACATACTTAATTCGCTCTGGAGGTCCGTTCTTAACCTGAAACTGCTCTTAACCTGAAACTGCCATAACAAACAGGTACATTTTTCTTTAAGTATCACATGACTTTTGTTGCAGACCAGGGCTAGCCAACGTGGCGCCCTCCAGGTGCTTTGGACTACAACTCCCATCAGCCCCAGGCAGCATGGCCAATTGCGAGGACTATGCAAGTTGTAGTCCAAAACAAGGCTAAACTTTTTTCATATCTGGTTGATGAGAGTTCAGAAACTTCCAACTGGTTCAGAACACAGCAGCCCTATTTTTAACTTAGGCAAGCCGTGTCATATTGAGATCTTGGTACCTGAAAGACCGTTTTCATCCGTATGGACCTGTCTAAAATTTATGAGTACTGCTACTGTATTAGATATCCTCAGGTGCACCAACCTTCAAGGGGTTAAGTAAGTAGCAACCAGGGAGCAAGTTTTCAAATGTCATCACTTGTTGCAGGCAGATTTGGCTGGCAACAAATACAGTGGTACCTCAGGTTAAGTACTTAATTTGTTCCAGAGGTCCGTTCTTAACTCGAGGTACTATTTCTGGGTTAGCAGAGTCTGTAACATGAAGCGTATGTGACCTGAGGTACCACTGTATAATGGTTAGAGTGTTAAAGTGAGAAGCTGGGAGACCAGGGTTCAAATCTCCGCACAGGCATGAAACTGACCTTGGGCCAGGCACAGTCTGTCAGCCTAACCCATCTTATGGAATTGTTGGGAGGATAAAATGAGGAGGAACCATGTACACCATCTTGAGGGCCTTGGAGGAAAGGTGGAATATAAATGTAATAAGAGGAACAAACTTCCCTTCCATGACCCCACCCCCAAATCTGCTCTGGACCAACTCTTCCATGCACAATGACTTCATGGACACAATGGTGCCGCGTCTCCGCACCCCGGAACTGAGGTCCGGCGCCAAGGGCCTTCTGGCAGTTCCCTCACGTATACCTGAAGGAGCGTCTCCACCCCCATCGTCCACCCCGGACACTGAGGTCCGGCGCCAAGGGCCTTCTGGCAGTTCCCTCACTGCGAGAAGTGAGGTTACAGGGAACCAGGCAGAGGGCCTTCTTGGTAGTGGCACCCACCCTGTAGAATCAGATGTCAAGGAAATAAACAACTATCTGATTTTTAGAAGACATCTGAAGGCAGCCCTGTTTAGGAAAATTTTTAGTGTTTGATGTTTTATCGTGTTTTTAATATTCTGTTGTGAGCCACCCAGAGTAGTTGGGGAAATAATACTAATGGGCATTATTATTATTATTATTATTATTATTATTATTATTACCCAATGTCAACCTTTGTGTCAATATTTTAGGGGGGAAATCTAGTCAAGAGTTTTCAGCCAGCTATGTGTCAATCCTCCTTCTCTTTTTTTTCTCATGGCCATTTTTCTAGTGACCTCATTTCTACATAGTGGTTTTAAATTTGTGAATATTTTAAAATATCAGCAGATAGAGAGGATGCTGGACCCCTGTTCCATTGAGATACTTCAGTCCAACTCTTCTTGATATGTATTTCAGCTTTGTGCCTTTTACATCTGCAGAAACTGAATTGAGCTGCATTCAGAAATTGTGGTTGCACTTGCACCTGTACTAAGAAAGGCACTGCTGAGACAGAAGTAATGTTTTGTACATGGACTAAAGTGCCCCCTAGTGTTTCTTCTCTGAGTTCACTAGAGCTTTAGAAGAATAAAATTCCTCCTTAGACATTTTGTTTATGGTACCAGAGAAGTCAGTTACTTATCTCCTTGGCTTGGGGGTCACGTGACTCCATACCCTCCAAGGCAAATAGGGACATCCTACCATACCCTCCAACATTTCTCCAATTGCAATAGGGAAGTCCTAAGGAAAAAGTGGGACATTAGGGGATCAAACCAGAAACTGGGGTAGCTTCTGTAAATCCGGGACTGTCCCTGGAAAATACGGGCACTTGGGAGGGTCTGTGATAACAGAGGATAGAAAAGTTCCTGATATTGCCATATCCCAACCAAAGAAGAATGGCAACTTAAGTTGACAATATATGCACAACTTTCAGACTTAACATTTCGAATAAGAGAATCAGAAAAAACATATGTTTAAAGAAGATTGGAAAACGTTTATTGAATATATGGAAGATAATTGTATACAGCTGAAAACGCTGACAGCATTAAGATAAATTCAACCGTGTAGGTACGTTTTGATGGATGCAATAATGGAAAACTGATTGGTATAGTTTTTGTAAAATATGCAGGGATTTAAGATATGTAAAATGAACCATGGAGAGTCTCCTTCTTTGGAGGTCTTTAAGCAGAGGCTTGACAATCATATGTCAGGAGTGCTCTGATGGTGTTTCCTGCTTGGCAGGGGGTTGGACTCGATGGCCCTTGTGGTCTCTTTCAACTCTATGATTCTATGATTCTATTCTATGAAAGAGAAGAAGGGAAGTCATTGATATTTTAAGGATGTAAAATGAGTATTTGAAATTGTAAAACAGAAAATTTAATAAAAAAATTAAAAAAGAAAAGTTGCTGATATTTAAACTTTTTAACATAGGCACTAAAAGGTCTTATAAGTCTGCATATAAAAAGGTACAGTGCCGAAAAGATGCACAGTTTAAGGAGACGTTGTTTTAAAAAAAGTTTCATTTCCTGGTTCAGCATAAGATAGCATGCCTATCAGGAATAACAACAATTATTTCTGTATCTACGAAAAGCAAGAAGCCATTCAGTACGTCGAGACTATTTTAAATACTGTGGCACGAAATATTTAAGTCACATTCAGAAGCAGCAGCAATAGCCAAAGAATAATAAATTAAACATAGGTGTTGCATTCATGCAGGAAAACAAGATCACAGAGGTTATCCCTCCAATTTTCCAATGTGTGTAACAATAGAGAAAGAGGTAGGTTCAAGAGGGCAACCTCATCAGATGCCAATGCATTTGAGATGAGAGAGATAATCCAGGTGGGGGCACAGAAAAGGCCCCGGGGTTTATAGCATGCAAAAAGCCCTATTACTCTTTCCACTTTCGGCGCGTTTAGATCCAAACATTGTATTACAGGGACATCGGGACAAATGAATCCTGCCAACCACATTTAGAACAACAACAACAAGTAAAAAAGTTGGCTTGACATCAGATGTGGGTCAAGAATTGGGTTTGCCCTGAGCAGGTTGGCTGTTTCGTTTGATAAGGACACTTGATTTGATGCCCAGCGATACAGGAGTTTGCTGTTTGCTGGTTTGACGTGTTTCCTATTTTCTCCCATAGTCTCACAGCTGTTTACAGCAGGTTTTTTTTCCTAAATATTAATAGTCCTAGTTCTTTGGTCTCGCAATCTTAATGGCTGTGCCCTCCCTGCCATGGATGTGGCAAGCCTGAAAATGATCACACACACACAAAGAAAAAAAAACACACACACACACAAAGAAAAAGAAGACAAAATGGCTGCATGTTACACATTAAGCAGAGAGTGAAATTTAGCCCCAAGGCAATCAAATAGTTTGGTGGAAAAAAGCAGCCAGATGTAATGAAAGATCGAGGTTAGAAAAGCCACCAAATGATTTGTTAAAGAGTTACAGTGGTACCTCTGGTTACGAACTTACTTCGTACCAGAGGTCCGTTCTTAACCCAAAACCGTTCTTAACCTGAGGTACCACTTTAGCTAATGGGGCCTCCTGCTGCTACCACGCCACTGCCGCACAATTTGTTCTCATCCTGAGGTAAAGTTCTTAACCCGGGGTACTACTTCCAGGTTAGTGGAGTCTGTAATCTGAAGTGTTTGTAAGCCGAGGTACCACTGTACTGCACAGTGGGACAGTGATGCTGTCTCTGGGCTGTCACAAAGATAGCAGATAGTTCTTCACCTGCTTGGGTCCGTGGTGAAGATGCTGTAGATTAGGATGGGGTGGGTGGGGAGCAGAGCTCAGTTTAACTGAAAGAGCCCATGGATCTCATTGGTTGGTAGGATATAGGATTCAGAATGGGTGGGTGTACTGTGCTGTTGGCATCTATCCATCTTGAGAGACAATGGAGGTGAAGTCAAACTGCTGTGTTAGCAGCACTGAAGTGACCTCACCAGGGCACAAGTCTGGGCAGCATTCATGGAGGTCCTGGTCTGGCAGACAACAAGACCCCTCTCTCGGTCTCGCTGATGTGGTCCAAAGGAAAGCAGAGCAATACTTTTGGCACCAGCTTGGTTGCAGGAGTTGCCAGAGGAAGGTGTACAATACACCACCCTGTTGTCTTAGGGACTCCACTCAGGGTTTGTGTAGGGTTTACGCCTTAGCCTTTTCTTCTCCCAAAGATATCCCGCAAGGCAGTGGAGGTTTAGGATCAGAGTTTTCTTTCTCCTAGATGGGCTTGACAATCCCCATCTGTTCCTAGTGGTGGTTGTACTAGAGCAAGGATAATCAGTGTGACTCCCTCAGATGTTCGAGAACTAGTTTCCGTTATTCCCAACCACAGGCCATGTTGGCAGGGGCTGATGGGCGATGCAGTCCAACAACAATCGGAGGGTTGCCCCTGTACTAGAGGTTGTGCAGGCACCTTTTTATACTACACACAAAGCCGTAAACAGGGAAATAAACAAAACCTTTTTCATCCTGGACTCCAATGAAAAGAGACTATAAAGCTGCATAGTCCTATGCACAGAGTTTCCTGGCTGTATGTCATGCATAGACATGTATAGGATTGCATTATTCTTTTGATCAACTTTGCAAATGGGAACTTTCAAGCTATGAAGTGTTCTGGGATTTTCACCTCCCTTCCCAGCTCCCTTATCTAGCATACAACCATCTAGTCAAGTTTCCTTGGTCAACTTCTGAAAATTAATCATGAGTGAAATGCTATTACTACAAAGGCCTTTTTAAAAATAAAATAAAATAAAATATGGGGAGACATATGGAATATGTTGTTTGTTGCTATGATTTCTCCACAGACTATTTAAAAACCTTAAAAGACACAATTTTTTTGTCTGGCAACCTAACCCCAGTGGCTGCTTTAGAATTTGCCAGTTTTGTTTGTTTGTCCCAAAGGATTGAGATATGCTTCTCTCTTCCGCGTAGCAATAAATACCAAAAAACAGCAACTCTGCTAGACAGAAGGATTGGCTGTGAATGAAAATCGTTCTTCCTTACTTGCTGCATGGTCGATGGTCACCATCTACTGGCAAGACCGAAGAACAGCAAAGAAAAGCATCTTGCGGTTGTTGAGCCAATATTACTGGGCAAGTTACATGGAGGATGTTTGAAGGTGAAGACAGAAGCTCTCCTCACAGTTGTTACTCACATGGAGGCCCTCAGGCACAGGAGGAATGAGGATGCCCCACTGTCATGTGGCTGATTTAGCCCTAATATCCAGGCCTTAAGCTCAGACACCTGAAGAGGAGCCCTTATGTGTGAGCAGATGCTATAGAGCAGCTGAGCTATATAGGGAGGGGGGTGCTATACATTTAAAGCATTATCCTACCATGGCATTCCCCCCCTGGAAACTGTGCTTCGTTAAGGATGCTTAGGGTCAACAGGAGAACCCTATTCCCCTCGCAGAGCTACAATTTCCAGAGTGCTTTAACACTCCTGGCAGGGAACTTTTGAGAATTGCAGTTTTGTGAGGGAAATAGGGGTCGCCTAACAACACTCAGCATGCGATTCCCAGGACTGATCCTTAAAGTGACATCACAGTGCTTTAAAAATATTGTGCAGGTGTGCCTCAGTTTTAATCTCAGAAGAGATTAAAGAGTTTCCTTCTGAAACATCTTGCATGGGATGAGGGAGCCTTTAAAGTTCACAGCACACTCCCCAAACTTAAATCTGTCCTCTTCCTCCATGAACATTTGCTATAAGTGCCCCTGCAGACTGGGATGGCATTGTGGGTATATTATTTGGCATATCATTGACACAATAATAGTGCATTAGAGGTGGGTTTATACTGGACTATCCGCACTTCATTCTGCTTTATCAGTTGTTCTGCGATGCTCTCCCAATGTTAAGATATCTTACGCAACAGTTCAGTTCCAGAAATCAATGTATATTCAGTAGAACCTTGGTTTTCGAGCATTCGGAAGTCAACCAATTCAGAACTTGAACACCAAAAACCCAAAAACGAATGCTTCCATTTTCGAATGCACCTCGGAAGCTGAACAGCTTCCAAGGCACATTTCTCCATTTTCTCCATTTAATTGCCGACTGGCAACTGTGCCTCGGTAGTCGAATGTTTCGGAAGTCGAACGGTCTTCCAGAACGGGTTACGTTCGACAACGGAGGTTCCACTGTACACACACAAAAAGTAAAGCCAAGAACACCTGGAACCAACCCCCACCCCACCCCCCACAAGGTGGAGGTCTGCCTACCTGGCTTTGGGAAGGTGCAAGGGCTCTGGCAATGTTCCAGAGCCCTCCCAACACCTTCCCAAATCCCACGAAGCCCTTGCCCAACTTTGGGAAATATGCTGGTTCTAGAACCCTGCCCAAAGCCCTCAAGCATTATTCGCAATGTGCTCCCAGAGCTCTCATGCCTTCCCAAAGCCAAGTAAGTCCGCTTCCGCAGCTTTGCACAGGTCGGGAAAATAGATAAATGAGAGAGTCTCTTTCCTCTGCTATAATAAATAAGAAATGTAGCTCTTCAGCATATAAGAAGCCAATTGACTGGAGACAAACTCTGCATTGCCCAAATATGGAAAAGGAAAAACCCTTCAATTATAACAAGATAGTTAAGAAAAAATATGGGGGAAAGCTTTAATGACAAAGCTAGCATATCTATGAAAAGCTTCAAGAAACAATCAGTTTGGATAATTTATTGAGAGATGGGCTTTCTTCATCGAATACTGTACTCAAATCAAATTTAGCCCTTTTAAAAACATTACCAGCCCCAATTCAGGACATCCATTGTCTTGAAAACCAACTCTTAATAGGACAAGGGGAAATGTGTAATCATCCCTTGCAAATGATTTAAGATAGTGTCAGAACCAGGACCAGCAAAGAAAAGCTTTTATGCATTGAGAGCAAGGGAAAATAAAACTGCGTATTAGAATCTTTAAGACAACCCAGGGGGGTTATCTGAGCAAATGGAGAAGGGAAGGGGTTGAGAGTTCTGGGACAGGGCATGTCTAACCAAACGGGCTAGCTAAACAAACAAATCCTTTCATAAATAGTTGGACAGGTTTGATGTACTGTTTGGAGTTGGCAGTGTGCACAGAGAAGGTCTTATTGCAGGGCCAAGGATCTAGAACTAGTCTCCAGCTCAAGTCAAGCCCAAACTTGTAAAGAACATCTCTTTTATGGGTTCAATCAGTAGGTTTGGGGCTGGCAGGCCAACAATGAGGAAGGAATATGCTTCCCCCCTGCCCCACAAGACTGGTACACTATAAATAGCTAATTCTCATGTCCAGGAATTGGAGTTCCTAATAATATTTTGGGGGAAGTTGCATTCCACCTGAATGAAAGGGGTGCAGTCTAGGAGTACCAGATTCCTACTGGCACTGAAATCTCAAATGGCTAGGAGTACTTATGAACCGCTTAGACTGGTTTGTCAGCTACAGCTGTGCAGTAGCCTGACCTTATTTGCCCATGCTCTCAGTACATCCCACCTGGACTACTGTAACAGATTCTGCATCAGACTGCCCTTGAAGATAGTTTAGAGGCTGCAGCAAGTAGGAGGCAGCCTGTTCTTGCACCACTGACCCTGAAAGTGCTGCACTGGCTGCCAGTGAGCCCAGTTCAGAAGCCATAAACCACTTAGGACCCAAGGATCCAAAAGAGCAGTTCCCAAAATGTGAACTTGGGCCCTATAATCAGCAAGGGAGGTCGTCTTGGTGGCGACACTGCAGGCTGCTGCTCAGCTGGCACTGACTCGTTACAGGGACTTATCAGTGGTAGTTCCCCATTTGTGGAATGTCCTCACTGGCTATATGCACCTCTCTCTCTCATTATTAATGTTCAGGAGGAACTTGCTAAATTGTCTTGTTTACTCAAGCATTTGAGAGCTACATTTGATACTGTTCCAGGCAACCCTGAAATTATGAGCTGAGAGTATGTGATTGTCCTTAATTGTTTTTTGTTGTTTTAAATATTTTACTTGTTTATTTCTACACATTTAAAAACAAGTATGAATCACAATTAATGCTGCACAATCAGTGCAAAATAATAAGCAAATTTGGGATGTGTTTTGGAAATTTGTCTTGAGCTAATTAAATCAGTTGCTTTACTTCGTTTTCATACCATTCACATTTTGAAATGCAGCCAGAAAGCAATACGATATCAGCTTTCCCCACACCTAAAATCTAGTTGTCAACTGTTATTAGGGAGTTGCCATTATCTTAGTAATAACAAAGAGTGTTTAATAAGGACATTTTTATTTGACATACTTTATTTTTAAAAAATCTTGAGAAAGTTACATTTCCACTTCACAATATTTTCAAACAAGGCCTTACGGTTTGCATTAAAGCTTCAAATATTATCTTCTGAAAATTGTCTACATGATGTACACTTGTATAGAGCTTTGCAGATCACACAGTAGTCCCTAACAGGTTTGTTAGTTATAGCAGCTATATATGAATGATCCACACAAGGTTTCACTTAGTCTGAATGTAAAGTGCTCTTTCTTTTCAGTAGAAACTGGATGGGTCCCCCCCCCCCTTTTCTAAAAAAAAGACCAAACGAAACCATGACACAACATTCCTGGGTGGTTTAAAACTTTTCAATTTTAGTTTAAAGCAAGAAGCTCTGCATAGACAGGTAAGGGGTATCTTTGCCCCTGGTCCCTTCAACGGAAGTGTAAGCATCACAACATTTATATTGAATAGGTCCCAAACAATCCACTAATTCTCAGTACTGATTGAAACAGTATGGTGCATAAAGGTAGCAGAAATGTCCAAATCCACTTGTTGATTAAATTATGATGGGGGGTGGTTCTTTTTAAAAAGCAGAATATCACTTCACTGTACAATAAATAAGTTATGGCTTAGTCAGCATCTCATAAATAAACACAAGCTAAAAGTAACGCTTTGGGCTACAGTTTTATGATCCCGAATGATCAGCAGCTGCCAAACCTTGGGGAACCTGTTGCAGTATTTTTAAACAGTACTTAGCAAAACATATTACACAAATTTAATTCCGCCAAAAGAAAACGATGATCAGAAGTGCAGTGCTTCACCAACCTCTGCTTAAGAGCGGCATTTGCCACAAGCTAAGCAGACTATATGGAGCTTCAGTCAGTTTTGTATGGATTGCTTTCTAGCTAACACATCTAATTGACAAGGGCACCCTAAGGCAAAAGTGTTCCAAACTTAATGGTCAGTACACTTTATTCTAAACACACTAAAAACCATTTTTAAAAATGAAGTTACAGTATAAACTACGCAAACAAAAAATGTTCACTTTTTCTTTTTTTAAAAAAAATCTATAATATTACCATTTGGGCCTGCATTTTTAAATCTCTCTCTATGCAGTTTTCAACAGCAAGGTCTGATGTTTCAAGAGAAATTGCACTTATATTTAAATATACTGAAGTACAGTATGTAGGAAATAACCAACAACACTGAAAACACACATAAGAACCTTGCTATTGATCACTGATAGACAGACAGGTTTGTAAAAGTCAATTGCGTGAGTCACAATAAATCCATCTTGGATACAATCATTGTGATTCACATCTATCTCCCAATTATTATGTGTTCTATTGCAGTGTGGATTCACAATGTACTCTGCTCCCATGCAAATATAGTAACCGGGACACCTAACCATTCGCAATGTAGTGAAATAAACTCCTTTTCAAGCAAGGAGCATACATAATGCATAACCATAAGAAATGCAGTGTTACACAGGGCCCATTTCCATTTTGAAATGGAATGTGAATGCCAGCAAGCATCAGCTAAGTAAAAATGTAAAACCAGATAGCCACCAGACTTTCAGCTTATGAAAGGCTATGAGACTGCAAATCCATTTGATTTCTGAAGGCTCCAAAGGCATGCCAAAAGGCAGGTCAAGGGGTGACTCCAGAAAGCCCTTTCTGGACAAAAGAAATCTGGTAGAGATGGAAAAATTTCTGTGACACTTAAAAAACGAAACGGAAACAGAAAGACTCGAAAGCAGGGTTGCAGCAAAAGCACTTAGGAGATATGATGTAATTAAGACATAATGCTAAAGATGGATCCGTGGGCATTACATGTCTTCATCTTCGTATTTCAAATATTTTGCTGCAATCGTTTCTTCCAGGTGAATTCCTGCACTCCCCATCAATGCAAAAGCTGGATACATTTTACCAGAGCAGTCTACCTGACGCTCATAAAGACATTTCATCCTGTCTGCGTCATAGAATCCAACTTTGCCTTTGTCATAGTCAAGGCAGATTCCAATGCATGATGGCATAGGAAGAATTCTGTTCATAGAATCTTTGGAAGCAGCTGGAGCAGGAGAAACCTTAGGGATAAAGAATTTCTTCATGCCTAAGGTTACCAGTGTGAAAGGCTGCAAGGACTCAACAAAGATGTCTTCACTCCCACTGTCATGACCACTGTCTTGTTCATATCTGGAAGAAGAACACAACATTGATTGGTGTATACTAGACATACTGGAATATCTCCTAAAATCTTCAAAGTTTTCTCACAGTCCAGCACAGTAAATTTCACACAATAAAGCACAGACCCTTAAAACATTGTGCATGAAGCCAGATCCTCTGCCATGCAGTCCCAAAGTATGCTAGAGGGCAGGGAGAAGGTGTGCTGAGAATCTACATAACATCAACACTAGGAAGATTTGTGCAGATTTAAATGAGAACTGCGTGCATGGTCATGTGAGTTAACCACACTTTTTGACAATGGAAAAATGGCCCTCCTCTGTGATCCTGCCATTATGGCTTGCAACCACAGCAAGGTCCTTGGAGCAGGATCCTGGCTTGTGTCCTTGGAGGTACGTTACATCCATCTCAAGTGATACCACATTCTTAAATTGATCTGTACTGCCGAAGGCCAAGACTCAAGGCAAGCACCAATTGCAATGCATATAGGGCATCCTGCCCCCCCCCCCCATCTTGTTTGATGTCCCTTCCACAGGATGGAAGAAGTCAAAATGTGTTTGAAGAATGAAAATCTAGGTAAGTCAACTGTGAAGCAAGCTCAGGAAATTTGGACGAGAGTCACTTGTCTCTCAGCTTCAAAAGATGTTGTAAGACTAAAACGCTGCTTTGATTTCCTCTGAGGAAGGCCAAGTACAAATGTAAATAGTTGAGAAAATAGTATACAAGGTCAAAGTTTGAGGCATTGCATAAAGTAACAACTTTGGTACCTCTGAGATCAACAGGACTATGCTACTATGCTACAGGGTAACTTCTATCAGCAACGTTCAACGAAACAAACGAATCAAAGAGGATTTTAACTTTCTGAAACAGTTAAAGTAATTCCTCTTCTGAAAATGGTATTTCGGTGGCAGTGTTAACCAGCACAATTCTCAAGTGAAGCCAAACAGGCTCTGGCAATGTGAATACATGGTACAGTTCATGACAACTACAACTTGTTGTTTCTTTCTATTTTATAGAAAGCATGTACCTGGTCACCATCGTCCCCTGAACTATTTCCTCTGTGCAAAGAAACTTTCTTGGATTAAAATTTGCAATGTCATTTACCATTTTGTTCTATGCCAAATGCTATAAATATTAAACACCTTTCCTTTGTAATTCTGCTGGACTTACCATATGCAGGCCTCCAGTGATAAGTTCTCCTCTGCAAAAAATCACTATGAACTAGGTCAGCCCTAACATGGCTTCCAGATAATTGAGCACAAATGAGAGTACCGTATTTTTGCTCTATAGGACACACTTTTCCCCCTCCAAAAATGAAGGGGAAATTTATGTGCGTCCTATGGAGCGAATGCAGGCTTTCGCTGAAGCCTGGAGAGCGAGAGGGGTCGGTGCGCATCGACCCATCTCGCTCTCCAGGCTTCAGGCAGCTATCCCCAAGCCTTCTGAGCCCAGCGGGAGTTCCCGCCGGGCTCCGAAAGCTTGTGGATAGCCTGTTTTGTGGGCTGGGTTCAGGGGAAGCCCGCTTCCCCCGTCCCCAGCTCTGCAAGCTCCGGGAGTGGCGGCAAGGTTGCGCGCAATCTCACCGCCTCTCCTGGACCTGTTTTGGGGGCTGAGGTCGGGGGAAGCTCGGGCTTCCCCCGTCCCAGCCCCGCGGCTAAAAACGAAGCCGCGCGCAACCTCTCCCGGCTGGAGAGGTTGCGCGTGGCTAAAGAGGAAGCCAAGACAGCCAGCAGGATGGATCCCGCTCGCTGTCTTGGCTTCTTTGTTCTTTGGGGCTGGGTGGGGGAAATATTTTTTTTTTCTTTATTCCCCCCCCTAAAAACTAGGTGCGCCCTATGGTCCGGTGCGCCCTATGGAGCGAAAAATACGGTAATAATCTGGATTCAAGAACCTTACAGCTAGAGGCTACTGCTCTCCGTGAACTGAGGTGGAACAAATAACAAAGGCATCCCCAGCAGATAAAGCAGGATCCTATTCCTGGCAAGCAGGAAACCCTAAAGCTAGAATCTATACTCTTAGAAGTGAGCCACTGGATATTGGCTACTAGAAAACATGTACCTTAACAGCCAAGAGCAGAAAGACCAGGTCTAAATTGTAAATTATAAGCGTCTGTGTGTCGTAACTAAACCTCTTCACATTTTTTCTCTCAAAATTTTCACTGATCCTCCCCTATCCAATGACTCCCAAAAGCTTTTCCCAAGGGTTATGGGCAGTGCTTTTTTTCTTTAAAAAAATAAAAAATGTTTAGGGGTGTCTCATTTTCCTACCCATACTGAAATACTGCCGTCAATGAGGCCAAGCTGAGATTCACAAAGTGTTTAGGGGTATGCGTACCCCTGCGTCATCCCCCCCATAAAAGAGAACTGATTATGGGACACTCTAGAATGGTATGGACTAGAGCAGGCTTCCTCAAACTCGGCCCTCCAGATGTTTTGAGGCTACAATTCCCATCATCCCTGACCACTGGTCCTGCTAGCTAGGGATCATGGGAGTTGTAGGCCTGGACTAGAGGGCTGCAATTGGCAAGGGGGATTAGCACAAAGAAGGAGCCTTCGTTGGTCCCAGGAGAAGCCACCATTGGATACAACTCTTTGTTTCTTAAGGCAGATGATGATGATGATGATGGATTTCTTCTGTGCAGGTTATTACCCACATACTGGTTACAGGGTTTCCATCTATTTATCTATATCCCTGTGGGTAAATTTTCCCAAGCTCACACTTGCTGATGTAACACCTCCCACACTCATGAAATCTCTTTGGCCTCCAGTTCTTTTCCCAAACAGGCTTCACTTCCATTTTTAAGTGTGCAACAGGAGAAAACACTGCAGTTGAGTGTAGCAGCAATGGTAGTAATTACCAGCAGCAACATTTGAGAGCTAGGAAGTATTACTACTCCATTTCACCTTCCAATTCTCTCTTGCAAAATCCCATGCACCCATGCTCGCCTTACAAAATCATATAGAGTGAGAGTTGGAACCTTCTTCTAACATACACCTCCACCCTCAGTTGAGTCAGGATTTGGGGGAGGAAATCATTTTGAGACTCTCAAAAAGAAGAAGAAAGCACTCTGCAAATAATAATAATTCCCTTTTTCAGGTTCAGGGCAGGAGGTTGAAGGAAAATTGTCTGAGGGATGGAAAGATGGCAGTATAATAGAGATCAGCAAACCCTTCAAATTCCTGCTTTGGGTAGTTCATTGTAAGTTTGTGTTTACTGTGATGTGTTCTAGTGTATGATAAATAAAAATTGAAGAGCCAAGGCTATGAAGGAAGATATTTAAAGTCAGCAAAAAATGCAGGTATAAAGAGGTTGCGCCTAAGGCATGAATCAACAGGTGGGAAGCCAAAATAGCCCCCATCTACACATGCTAAAGAGACAAGTCTTTGCATCTTTGCTTTACACAGGATGTAAAGTAGCTGGGCAGATGTATATATCTACTAGCAACAATCCGGACTGTACTTCTGAGAAATGTGCAATTTCAAACTGTATTAATTTTTTAAAAAATTGTCCACCTTTTTTCCATTCTTCCCCCCTCCTCCTCTTTCTGGCCCTTTTCTTCATGTTGTAAGATTTTTCTCTCCCCGACAGTGTCACGCAACTGTAATCTTAAAAAAAAAATTAAAACGGCACTTGTCAGTACTACTGAAGAGGGAAAACAAGGATTATGAACAAAGCAACTGATTCAGGACAAATATGGGCAGCCAGCATTAGCAAAATACCCATCACAGCAGCCGCATTGGAATCATCATCCAGTGAAGAAGGATTAGTTCCCCCAGATGCTGAACATGAAAAGAAGCTAATAGAAGTTGAAAGGGCAGCTTAGATCCTGTCCTCCTCATTTCCACCCCTCATGCTAGAAGCAGGAGGTCAAAGGAGACTGACCTGAAGGGTCTGAGCTGAGTTAGAAGAGTAGCCGTGAATGCATTGCTGTCTGCATGCATGCACATATTATTTCTGCTCAATTTAAGCAATGTATACAATACCATAAAAAGGAGGCTTCTTGCCTGCTGGTGTGAGCTGCTGCAGTGCTGAGCAATGATCTGTAACAGTTTGCTTTTGAATCACACTCTATCGCACTTCTGAGCTGAATGCTTTTTTATTGTTGCTGCTGCTGCACTGAGTAGAAATTTAGCTTGTACAAGCACGCAAGTCAAAACGAAATCAGCAATCTGTCCTTTTATGCCCATGTGCTTCTTGGAAATGCAGATATAGATATTTGATACACAAGTGCGAGCACCAACTCTGATACACAAGTACTAGCATCAAATCTGTGTTCCTCTTCCCTATACAAGTTGTAGGAAATGTACGTTACAGTGACCAATATTCACAAGGGGGGAAAGGCAGGAACAAATGCCATGTTGACATGTGCATGAGTAAGCAATCAAGAGCATGTCGCTTTTTTAGAGACCCACTCCAATTGAAATCACTTGAAACAAAATCTCTAAAGAGAAACAATCACTCTCTAATAGTGAAATCTTGGAAATGGAACCAGAAAGAGGGCTGCCGAGAAGCAAACGGGGTGTATCAGCATCCTTGGGGGAATCCCAAGTTTTATTTAAAACTTGAGAATTTAAAACCAGGAGAAAGAGGCAGACTGCCTTCCCCGTGTGAAGGCAGCTGAGGCAGCAATCCAGCTGTTACTTCAACCAATATGGCTTTTATCTTATATAACCTCTGCATTAGCCTCTACGAAAGAGACAAAAGGTATTACTCACCTTGGGCTTGTTAGATCACGAGAATTTTGGAACCATTCTTGGATCTTAGCATCAGATGCAACTCCTACTTTCACTAAATATGAATAGGGCTCCACGCGGAGAGCCCAGAAATGCTTCCCTTTCACAATACCGGTGTCTCCAACAACATAGTCTAATGTAGTGTAGCAACCGGCTTGGATACGTTCAGCTCCCAGAAGCAAAGGAAATCCAGCCCTGCTTTCCACAGCATTTCTCCTCGCATTCAGCACGAGGTGTTCGCTATTGTAGCCACACTTGTCATCGAAAAGGAAACTAAAAACTGAAAAATATGCATCCTGGATCAGCATCTAATGATTGAGATATTATTTTTAAATCACTTTTTTTACTCTATCAGCAGACTGGACAGGGAATCTCAGACATAATTACTAGAACACATTAGTGGCACCATGAATCCTATTAAAGTGCAATTAACTTCACCTCCCAAGATTTTGTTTGTTTTAATAAGCATGATGCAAAGGATGCCCCTTTCCTTAAGACACCATAATTATGCTAATTTATTTTTGTGGGCCAAATGGTATTGGCTTCTCTATATCGTAATTTTGAAATTGCCAACAACTGGGGCACTACATTGCCACTTCTTCCCTTAAATATCTGATATTTTAAGAAACTGTGATTGCTACGAAGTTCTAATATTTTAAATAGTTTTGCTTGCTATGGTTTACAATCTCCTCCTTGGTTCTTCAGCAAGAAGGGAAAGGCAGTATGAGCTCTCAGGTGCTGAAGACCATCAGCACTAACTTAATTTTATATTCACAATTAATGTAGCCTTCTACTAATAAATAATCTCTGTGGTACGACGCTCCGGCTCTTCCTCTCATTCAGAGAACCATTCCCTTGATTCCATAACCCAGTCCTCCCATTATGGATCAACTTTTGGCAGAGTGAACTTTTCAGTCATCTGTTTCTTCATCCCTTGTGTGTTCTATGCTCTTTAAATTAAATATAATTAGTTTCATTTCGTTTCTCCCTAAAAAAATATTCGGCTGGCATCTAAGGATGTTTTCTTTCTTCCAGATTCAAATGATTCAATCTGATGGTACATTTGGCACTACATATCTCCATTCAGGAAGTACCTATAGAGGAACATCTATAGGCACCATTCAAATTCAAGTATATGAAGACCAATTGAGACTAATTTTCAACACTCAAGGTTTAGATTTTGTTCTACTACATACAGCGAAGGAATGCACAATTGGTTCACACACTGACCAAATAGAATGTGTTATTTTAGACATAAACACATTATCTGAATATGTTTCCAATGTTTGCCGTTGTGTAGTGACAGCTGCATTTGTTATTGATTACTCCCAACCCAAAACTGAATCCAAACAAGATTGGCTAGCAGACCACAAGACTTATGTGGGATGGGTAACCAGCATGGTAAGGCGGTGCTGCGAAGCCACCCTCCCCACAGCAGTATTGCTGTCACTTACCTGAAGGGACAGTGGCCATGTCAGGGCACACTGGTGATAGTGCTGGAATGGTTCTGCCAGTGCCAACCTCACCACCCACCTGCCCCTCACATCCAGAAGCCTTGAGTGCTTCAGGACTAGCTGTTGCACCTGGAAGCTCAGGTGTTACTAGCAGCCAAGGGCATCACTTCCACTGCAGCTACGGATGTTAAGAAAACTGCAGCCTATTCTTTCTGATGAGGCCCTGGTGTTCATCAGTCATTACCCTGAGACATGGTGACTGGGCTGACCTTGGAAACTATTCAGTAGTCTTGGTGCAGGGGAATGAAACTGTCCACCTTTTAACAAAGCTGAGTCATCAGGGGCACATTGTACTAATGCTTTTGTGATCAAAAGAGATCTCTCTTTTATTAATAGAGCTCTAAGTGGTTACCGTAACTTCTCCTTTGTATTTCATTTGTTCCACTATGAATACTTGTCTTTTGGTCCTTCCTTTCCTAAAACTGTCTCCTTCAATAGCCATTGCACCTGGTCACATTTACGTAGCTTTATTAAACAATTAAGCATCTGCATTTGCTTGTTTTCATGTCCCTTGGCCCTCTGGTGTTGTTTATCAGGTTGTATCTCTGCAAAGAGGTACTGTATTTTTAGTGTTTGTAAATGTTAAAGTGGTTTATAAAACAGAAACTAAGATTGCCTCCTCCTAAGATCAACCAAGTGTGTCATCTTAACAATACAATTCACTGCATCAAGTTTAAATAGGATATGGAAACACTTCTTGTAGTTGCCCCCATTTATGGAGTTCACCTTAAAAGCTTGCCAAATCTGTGCGCATTTCAGAAATATTGCTAGAGCTACCTGTTTGGGCTAAATATTGGGGCTCGTGGTTAAAGCAGGCAGAGTGGGGAACTTAAAATATTAATTTAATGGAATTTTATTATAACTTGCTGATGGGTATACTTCTGTGTCAGTGTTCATATATGTATGCACAGCAAGACCTCAACCTTCCACAGCCAGCAGTTTGGGAGTTGCAAAAATACATGAATTGTACCTGGAGCTGGAGGTGTGTGCAAGATAACTTCCCTGCTCCAAGGACTACAGATAGATCCTTTATATCCTCTGACTCTGAAGGCATAGCTGCTGTTAGTGTCAAGATCAGAGATGATCTCACTCTTGCCGAAGACTTCAGTCTCTTGCCAGGCTGGGTTAGCATCTTCTCTGTTCAGTTTACGGTATTCAAGGATGTAAGTATCAGCTGAACCTGCTTTCTGTGGATGATCCCAACAGATCAAAGCTTTGTTATACATTTTGCTTTGTTCCTCATTGATTTCTGGTATATCAACACCTGAATTAAACATACAAGAATAATTTTTTAGATTTGCAAACAAGCTTTTAACTTCACTAAATTAAAACAAAGACTTCTCCAAGTTGATAGTTGTTGGGCTGGGAGGGAATTCTACAGAATCCGTGCTGGACCTTATTCATCCTTGGTTGTCACTCGCTCAACAGCAGTGCTGCTCATACCATCTACCAATCCCCTGGTAACAATACATTAAACTCCAGGGAAATCATTGGCTGCTCCTGATAACACCTTACCTGGACTCATTCCCAATCTAAATATGCTCTGAGATCAACTAAAAAAGGTAAAGGTACCCCTGCCCGTACGGGCCAGTCTTGACAGACTCTAGGGTTGTGCGCCCATCTCACTCAAGAGGCCGGGGGCCAGCGCTGTCCGGAGACACTTCCGGGTCACGTGGCCAGCGTGACATCGCGGAAACGCCATTTACCTTCCCGCTAGTAAGCGGTCCCTATTTATCTACTTGCACCCGGGAGTGCTTTCGAACTGCTAGGTTGGCAGGCGCTGGGACCGAGCAACGGGAGCGCACCCCGCCACGGGGATTCAAACAGCCGACCTTTCGATCAGCAAGCCCTAGGCGCTGAGGCTTTTACCCACAGCACCACTCGCGTCCCTCTGAGATCAACTAGGTTACAAGAAAAAGCAACTCCGGCATGTGCATAACAGACAGCACACACAGCTGTGTCAAATGCTGACTTGACTTTGCCACACTATGATTACTTCTTCAATACAAAGGATCTGTTCTGTCTCCCCCAAAATGCCCAATAGTAGCATGGCCTATTAGGGTATTTTCTAGTACTAAGAAATTCCCATAGTTGTTACAGGTATACAACTGACTTTTCAAGAACTTTGAAAACTCAGCTGAGAGCAAATTGTGTTTGGAAAGACTATGTGGGAGGGGGAGAAATTAAGCAGAGCCTCCTTTCCAACTTACCACTCGAAAGGAAAGACATGTCCCCAAGAGCCTCCTGTGGCTTTGCTATGTCAAGAACAAAATCTTCAAAAGAAGCTTGAGCTGCAGGTCTGAAGCTCTTCAAAGATTCAGTTGCTTTTTGAATTCTGTATGTGGAAAAGTTTTACTAGCTAGATATATACATATGCATTCTTTCTTAACAAGTTAGCCAGTGGCCCTCAAACTTTTCTCTCTGGGCCACACTTTCAGAATAAAAATTTGCTTGCGCCACGCCAATCTTTCTACTGATAAGAAATGCATTGGAAAACGAAAAGAAACAACTTCTAGGAGTGTCTGATTTGTCACATAGAATACAACTACTTTGTAATATGCTTGTAAGACATTCAGAAAGCATAAAACAACGCAGCTACATAAGAACATGAATCATTCACAAAATATAATATTGATTGTCCTTAAATCTGCCCAACACACTTGCTATCTTCTGCTGCCACATCAGTGTGGCTGGCGCACCACACTCTTTGAGCACGACTGCTTTAGCCTCTTATAAGTGAGAGAAAGAAAAGATCTTGCAAATGCATAATACCTTCCAGAGACCCATACTAAAATATATGATCCTTTAGTTTTTGCTAATGTCTTAGAATGAATAAGATGAGTCACCTGCCAAAGTATTCTTCTTCTTTGACTTTCCTATGTAACAGTGGAATTGTAATCCCCAGTAGTTTATTATATATTGATTATTCAATTAATCAGAAACTTTATGGTGCATAGTTGACATAAGCTAGTTTGAAAGAAAGGAGGGACACGATCTACTAGGATGTTCTCCTCTGCAAAGAAATTACAAGTGTATTGGAGCTACTTGAGACCCATGATCTCGAAACATATCACCTAGATCCAAAATACAGAAAGTGGGCAGAAAATAATTTTACTTCCGGATGAGGGAAGTTACCCCACATGCAGATCTCCATACTCAAATTATGGTGAAGAACAAGGCATGTTTTGAAGTACAGTGGTACCTCAGGTTAAGTACTTAATTCGTTCTGGAGGTCCGTTCTTAACCTGAAACTGTTCTTAACCTGAAGCACCACTTTAGCCAATGGGGCCTCCCGCTGCCGCCGCAGCACGATTTCTGTTCTCATCCTGAAGCAAAGTTCTTAACCTGAAGCACTATTTCTGTAACCTGAAGTGTATGTAACCTGAGGTACCACTGTACATCATCTTAGCCTGGAGAAGAGGAGGTTAAGGGGTGATATGATAGCCATGTTCAAATATATAAAAGGATGTCACATAGAGGAGGGAGAAAGGTTGTTTTCTGCTGCTCCAGAGTAGCGGACACGGAGCAATGGATCCAAACTACAAGAAGGAAGATTCCACCTAAACATTAGGAAGAACTTCCTGACAGTAAGAGCTGTTCGACAGTGGAATTTGCTGCCAAGGAGTGTGGTGGAGTCTCCTTCTTTGGAGGTCTTTAAGCAGAGGCTTGACAACCGTATGTCAGGAGTGCTCTGATGGTGTTTCCTGCTTGGCAGGGGGTTGGACTCGATGGCCCTTGTGGTCTCTTCCAACTCTATGATTCTATGATCTAAACATTTTAGAATATAAATGGCATACCTTTCATGAAGCTGTTTCGCTGTTTGAACAAAACAAGACTGGTCTGTTTCTTTAAGAACTTCTTGGGCATACCCTACAAGGCCATTATTTTCTAGAAGTCCCTGGTACTCTTCTATCTGAGAATGCAATTTCTCCAGTCTTAGGTTTTTGGAAGCTTCAATAGCCCTGAGTGCAGTCGCTCGCCTCTCTTCCAAAACATCGAACAACTTATCGAAGCTGTGAGATGCTTCTTCCTTAGCTCTTTCGCCATTATGCTGAAAAACAGGAACATATTTTTCAATTTCCAAAGGTAGCTAGGTCAGTCTGTTGCAGCAAAAACAAGAGGCCATACCTGCTAACATTTCAAGGATCTGAAGAGCAGTAATAAAATTTGCAGTCTGCCGGAAGACTCGTTCTTGCTTTTAGCAAAACAATGACATTGAAAATCTAAGCTTTTGGTGCAAAGTGCACTTACATACTGTATTTTCAAAGTTACAAAGAACCACTTCCAAGCTAGGTTAATTAACACTTCACTAAACACACAGCTGTCCTGGCCTGAATACAAGAGCTGTTATTGACAAGTCAGATGTTGCAAAATGTGTGAAGAGCTGCTCTCATTATCAGGTGACAGTGAGGCTCACCTGAAGTTAGTTGTGTGAAAATAAATCTAATTATAAATTTCTAACAAAAACTAAAAGAAAACTCCTAAATTTACTATTTTGTTTTATCAAGAGATAGATGTGGGACTTTAAAAAATAGCAGTATTTATAATGCAAACCTTTAAAATCACTTTCATTGTCCCTTTGGCTACAATAAAGATAAAATAATAACTTGGATACAGTGGTACCTTGGTTCACAAACTTAATGCGTTCCAGGAGTCCATTTGACTCCTGAAACCATTCAAAAGCCAAGGCATGGCTTCCAATCAGCTGCAAGAGCTTCCTGCATTCAATAAGAAGTTGCAGAAGCCGTGTCGGACATTCGGCTTCCAAAAAACATTTGCAAACCGGAATACTTACTTTCGGGTTCGCGGCGTTCAGGAGCCACTTTGTTCGGGAGCCAAGCCATTTGAGAACCAAGTTACCACTGTACTTATTTCAAAAATATTTCAATAACAGTATCTGCACCTCACTGAAAATATTGGTTCCAACCTAAATGGAAAATTACATCCCTCCATGCATTTTTTTCTAGTGTGAATCCACTACTTACCACCTGGTATTTGCCCTGTTAGGTAAAAAGTATAAGTTTAGCTTGGTGGGTGGCACTGTGGTCTAAACCACAGAGCCTAGAGCTTGCAGATCAGAAGGGGTGGCTAACCTTTTGGGGCAAGATGGTCAAATTCACCCTTGGACAACCCTCTGGGGATCTCATGGCAACAGTGTGGGGTGGTCAAAAGTGGATGTGTGCTGCCCTGTCTTGCACTCTCACATGCATGCACAAAGGACACGCAGGCAGATATGCACACAGACAGAGCTCAATCCACCATCTTCAGCTTATCAATGCAGACCAGCTGAGAAGAGGTTATTGTCCCCTCCTTGCTCGTCAAATGCTTGATCTGGTGGTGACTATGAAGGATTTTCATCAGGTTTTGGGTTCTACCTACCCCCAACCACTGTGTCTACATTATAATCATCATTTTGTCACTGCCGCCAAAATTGGTGGTATCAGGGAGGGGGAGGAAATTGGTTTGCAAAAGTGCATCAGGCTCCCAAACTGGGTACAACCTCACAGACACACAAATCCGCCACTGTCTCCAATGTCTCATGTGAGCACACACACAGGTCAAACGATTTTCCTTGTGAGATTGCAACTTTTCCATCAGATACCCTTGTTTGCAACAACATCAATATCCGATGGAATCTGTACAAAGACTCCATGGAGAATGTTTCTACATATTTTCTTGCCTTAAGATTTATTTAAAGTCATTGTTGCTCTTGGAACATTGTTCTCACATTACTCTTCAGACTTCTTTCTTTACGAAGCACCACTTTCTTAAACTTAAAGGTAAAGGTACCCCTGCCCGTACGGGCCAGTCTTGACAGACTCTAGGGTTGTGCGCTCATCTCACTCTATAGGCCGGGAGCCAGCGCTGTGCGCAGACACTTCCGGGTCACGTGGCCAGCGTGACAAGCTGCATCTGGCGAGCCAGCGCAGCACACGGAACACCGTTTACCTTCCCGCTGGTAAGCGGTCCCTATTTATCTACTTGTACCCGGAGGTGCTTTCGAACTGCTAGGTTGGCAGGCGCAGGGACTGAACGACGGGAGTGCACCCCGCCGCGGGGATCCGAACCGCCGAACATGCGATTGGCAAGTCCTAGGCACTGAGGTTTTACCCACAGCGCCACCCGCGTCCCTTAAACTTAGAAACTCCAAAATGTATTCACACATTCCAGTATTCCAAATGTTAAACTTGCCTTCAGCCAAAATGGTGGCAAAATGCCTACCATCACCAATATAAGCCTCTCCCCACAGTCTCATCTGCTTCAGGATGTAACTTACCATTACTTGCTTTTAAGAAATGCGTACTGGTTTCCTCTAACCCATGTTACAATTTTGTATTGCCTTCTGAACACTTTGCATGCAATACCACATTGTGGTATATCCTTCATCACAGTCAACGTTTTTTTTAATAAAATAATCTGCATTATAAATACCAGCCTACTGTGGCAGATCTTTTCACCCCAATTCCTAGAATGAAGATAAATATTCTCTACCCACCTACTAACCAAATATGCCAGATTCTTATTCAGCTTACGCAATTTGTTTATTATGTTCTTTAGAAACACATTTATAGGCAACTCTGCCAAATAACTGGATGAATAACTGGATCTCTGTGACAAAACAGAACTGGGAAAGGGAAGTAAGTTTTGAAACAACCAACTAAAACCTGAGGAAGGAGAGAGAATAGCTGATGGATTCATATTAGGTGCATTTACACCCCACTTGTCTTCCAAGGAGCTCAGGGTAGTGTAAATACATTGTAGTGTGAACTTAAGTTAGGCTGAAAGATAGCGACTGAGTTGCAGGTAATCCAGTGAGCTTTGTAGCTGAGTAGAGATCTGAACCCGAGTCTCATCACTCCTAATACAACAGCTTAACAATTATACAGTACCTATCTAGGAACCACTCCTCTTTTAAAGAAATTTGTATGCAAGTATTTTAAATATAAATGACTGATCTATGGCTAATATACATGGGTTTGTTTTTTAAGGGAAAGCTTATTTATTAAAAGCATTTATTTTTAATACTGCCTTGAACAAAACACAACACCTAGCCAACATGCATAAATTAACATTAAAATGAGCACACATCACCAGAGAGTGTTTAACACATGCAAATAAATAATTCTTACCTCTGCCTCTTTCATTAAAAGACCAAGTTCTGTAATCTGGCTTTTCACCTGGCTCTCCTTACTAATGAGGTAGTTTATGTCTTTTGAAAGTTTCTCCTATAAAAAATATCAGCAATTCTGGTTAGAAACAAAAGTAAAAACACTGCATAGGAATTCTAAGGCTAAATGTTCTGCTGCTTTTTGAAGCAGAATCTCTCAAGCAAACAGGGAATTGGGGACTCTTTTCAGAGGAATATCAGGATATTAAAAAAATAAGTAAGCAAATCCCCTTTGCTTTGACAAGCAACAGTGTCATGCAAAATACCATCCTATCCAAGCAAGTGTTTAGGTGCTACTACAGCTAATTGCCACCAGCTGTAAGATATAAACAATGTATAATTCAAGTAAGTATAGCTAAAGCATGATGGGAAAGGGTGTGTGGTAGAACTGGTCATGATCCACATGTGCACCACTCTGAAAGTCATTTCTGCAACTGCAGTACAGGTGAAGAAAACCAGCTTTCATTCATGGAAACCAACGCCACTTCATTCTATCAGAACATCTGTAATCACCACCAAACTGCTTCAGTCTGAAACAAGAGTAACTGGGAGTCTGAATAAAGGAGTACCAATCCACTCCTGTCATCAGAACATTGCTTTATTCAAAGTATGGTTCATACATAAAAACTCATCGTGACAAAAAGTCCCTACAGAATGAAGTGAATTCAATAATTAAAATGTCATTTGTTCCACAAACACAATCATAAAACATTTGTCTATTTGAACAGCTGGTATGAGCCATGCTTGGAATGGTCAACAGTGTTAATCAAATTTAAACTTCCATGCTTCAAGAACATTAAACATTTTATGAGCAATAACCACCACCTCTGTTTAATGGGTTAAGGCTGGCAACATCCAATTAAAAATGTCTGATTGTAAGAAGAAAAAAAAAATGTAATTTGGTTAGTTAAATAAAACCAAAAAGGATTTTACCGCTAAAGCTATCAAAATGGCATCACCGTGGCTATTTCAAGAGCATGTGTTGGGCAGGCTGCAGCCAGGGCTGCTCCTAGGCCTTAAGCTTCCCCAGAGACCAGATATGTTCTTCTGCAGCCCCATCTATCTATGCTATCACCTATTTCTACAAATCTCCTACAAGACACCAGGTGGCTAATGGCAGTGCTTCCTGCCATAGGAGGCAATGCCAGGTACTGGCTCTGGAAGGATATGCTATGCAAGCGGACTGTTCCTCATAGCCACTGCCTAATACAAACACGACGTCTGCCCAGTGGATGCTTTGGCTCCAATTGCCACTGGAGCAATAATCTCAAGAATAGAATCCGACGTGGTTTTCAACACAGGCCCTTCCTAGTGTGCCCCAGCCAAGGGAAGATGTGAGAAGAGGGTAACCTAATGAGAACAGGCCTTTTCAGTGGTAGCCCTGGGGCTGTGAAAGGGCCTTCTCAGCGAGACTCACCTGGCCCCACCTTTGCCATGTTTCATGCACCAGGCTAAGACCTTTCTGTGTACCCAGGCCTTCAGATAATAATTAATGCTGCCTCCTATAGTGGTGCATGTATCTTAGTGGGGTGGATGGGACTTGGTTCTTATTAACATGTTGTGGATCACAGAATCACAGAACTCTAGAGTTGGAAGGGATCCTCAGGGTCATCTAAAGCATCCATGACAGATGGCCGCCCAATCTCTGCTTAAAAACATCTAAGGAAGGAGAGTCCACCACCTCTCGTAAGAGACTGTTGCACTGTCAAACAGCTCTTACTGTCAGAAAGTTCCTTCTGGTGTTTAGTTGGAATCTCTTGTCTTGTAACCATGGGTTCGTGTCCTACCTTCCAGAGAAGGAGAAAACAAGCTTGCTCCATCTTCCATGTGAGAGCCCTTGAGATATCTGAAGATGGCTATCATATCTCCTCTCAAGTCTCCTCTTTTCCAGGCTAAATATACCCAACTCGCTCAACCGTTTCTCATAAGGTTTGGTTTCCAGACCCTTGATCATCCTGATGAGCATTTTATGTACTGTGTATTATCGGTGTTTAAAAATACTTCAGGTTTAAAATTGTTTTTGTGTGTTGCATTTTATTCTTGTCATGTTGCGTTAAGACTTTTTGTTATAAAAAGCAAACTGATAAACAAAATAAACGAAAAGGGTGCCACTTCAACAGATGGTGCCTACATTTGCAAAAATGAGCCTGTATGCAAATAATCTGTGTGTGTGTGTTAAAATACACCAGGAAAAAACTTCATGATGCTTTTGTTACCAAAGATGAAAAAATAGAGCATTCCCACTTACCTTGAGTGTTTTGTAGGCACTGCTCATGGTAGTCACTCTATGGTTTGCATGTGAGCCACCCAATTTGCAAAGATGACAAACAGGCCTCCTGCATATTTCACAATACATGTTTACTCTTTCCATTTCATGTTCCGGACACATCAAAATCTGACAAGAATAAAATAATGTAAAATGTCTTTCACGAACTGCCCAGCAACACAGGTTATTTATTATTCAGTATGTTATAGATACTCTTCTGTGTATGACTGTGCTCAGATTTTAGACTATGCACACAGCATCAGGGAAATGTAACTTAAAAACAAAATTTTAAAATATAGTTAGTTTTTGATAAAAACTAATTAAAAAGCACAAAGTCAAGAATTCATATTGCTATCTTACCTCAGTTCATCCAACCGATTTCTTGCAAAAAGAACATTTCAGAAACATGATTTAAAAAGACTAAATCTAGTAGCCATCAAAAGTCGACAATATGGAGGGGAAGAGATACAAACATGTTTCAATCAAATGAAGCCAACCATATGTGATAAATATCTGAATGTCATAATTTCTGCCTAGAGAATGACCCACTGTAACAAATAGGAATTTTGAAGGATAGCAGCAAATTTAATTTTACTGAAATTCAACTATTTGCTAGTTGAGAAAAAATAAGAGGGGAATAAAACATACTTCCACTACTACTGTGTGTTCTTAACAGCCACATAGGTTTGGATTCTTTTATTTGTTCCATGCAGAGAACATGGCTTTTCCACCTCATTTCTCCATCTGCAGCTCCCTGTGCCCACTGAAAATCCACTGGGCTTGGTTATGAATACGATGCTATGTGCAGGAAGAGGGACGGACAAAATCAGACCCCACAGACCCACACATAAATGGACATTACTTACACTCAATGCATGAGAACTTTAGGATTAAAATCAATTTGCTGTTTCTACTTGGTTTTTTTTTTTCCTTAACCAGGAGCATTGCAAAATGCATGAGAGAAATCTGGGTAAGAGATGGGCTTTGTGTTTACAAAAATGGGGAAATCAGCTGCTCTTATCCCAGGATCCCAGGTATACCTGATACCTGCAAGAAGCTAGCTGAGCTCAATCCAGACTGCAATCTCCACCTCCTGATGAAGTTTAAATGCATACATCAAGGCTTCAACATCCAGCATAATTTCTTATCCCTGCTTTGAGAAACTTCTAGCTAAATGAAAAGTTCTGTAGAACTCAAAAACCAAGCCTTAATTGCTCAACTAGATTTTGAAGTGTTTCCCTCTTGTGGACTCCAGAACTCTGTTTCAAAATCAGCTTCTTAAGGTATGTGTCAACAAGGCATGTTAGATCTTTTCAGGAATAGGTACAGATGACAAACTAGCATAAACTGGACAAAAGGACCCCTAGCCACAGCTGCAATCTGGACATCCAAATGCAAGGCCAGGTCTGTTAAGCCCCTGCCCACTACCTACAAACTGAAAACCCTTCCCCCCCCCAAAGAAAGTGTTGCATCATTCAAGACAAACTGAATCCCTATTCCCTAATCAGTAGCACTTACGTCCTTATCTGGATTAAAGGTAAAGGTATAGGTCCAGTCGCGAACAACTCTGGGGTTGCAGTGAACATCTTGCTTTAATAGCCGAGGGAGCCGGCGTACAGCTTCCGGGTCATGTGGCCAGCATGACTAAGCCGCTTCTGGCGAACCAGAGCAGCGCATGGAAACGCCGTTGACCTTCCCACCAGAGCAGTACCTATTTATCTATTTACACTTTGACGTGCTTTCAAACTGCTAGGTTGGCAGGAGCGGGGACCGCGCAACGGGAGCTCACCCCGTCGCCGGGATTCGAACCGCCAACCTTCTGATCCTCAAGTCCTAGGCTCTGTGGTTTAACCCACAGCACCACCAGTCTCCCTTTATCTGAATTAAGCCCCACTTTATTGGCCCTCATCTAGTAATGCCTCCAGGCATTGCTGTGAAGCAATGGTGTTGCTCACTTGTCAGGCTTCTGTCAACAGAGCAACAAAGAGAAGCAATCTTCAGAGATTTCCCCCCTGCTGTGGGAGATTCCCCAGCCCTTTGGAGCAGATTTGGGAGGTGGAGGGGCAAGGGAGAGGTGGAGATGCCAGAAGTTTCTCTGTTCTGTTGACCGAAGCCTTATCAGCTAACACTGTCGAATATAATCCAAATAGTTCTTCCAGAATCTGAAGTCAAGGGAAACAGACCTGCATTTTAATGGCAATGCACTCAAAATTCCAGTTGTTCACCATATATGCTAAGCAGCGTGTGGAACAAAACCAACCCCTGTAAGATACCATATGCCAGGTTTCCTCAAACTTGGCCCTCCAGATGTCTTTGGCCTACAACTCCCATGATCCCTAGCTAGCAGAACCAGTGGTCAGGGATGATGGGAATTATAGCCCCAAAACATCTGGAGGGCCGAGTTTGAGGAAGTCTGCCATATGCCAACATTTTTCAAGCAGGGGGTTGGGGACCGCCAACGTGTCTCAGTTCACTTTCAGGTGGGCTTCACTGCCACAGCCCACCAACGCCTCCTCAATTGTCTGCCTCATCCCCTGATCCTGTCATAGTCTTTTGGATGAAGCCATGCCAGTATTACAATTCCCAGCAAGCTGAACAAATGTGGCAAGGAATCTGAAATTCAGTGTGAGGAAGGGAGGCATCCCCTGAGGGGAAAGGGCCAGAGGAAGAGTGGGTGGAAAACAGGCGAAAGAGAAATAAAAGAGTGTATTTTTAAATATATGTATAATGGAATAATAATAAAATAAAACTGGGTATAAGGCAGTTTCCATGTTCTTAACATTTGCCACACCCTGCCATAGGCCAATGGCCAAGAAGTCAAACAAGAGTCCTCAGCACCACTTTCTGAAATCAAGCCTTCAGAAAGAACTAGGTAAAAGGTAAAGGTACCCCTGCCCGTATGGGCCAGTCTTGCCAGACTCTAGGGTTGTGCACTCATCTCACTCTATAGGCCAGGAGCCAGCGCTGTCCGCAGACACTTCCGGGTCACGTGGCCAGCGTGACATCGCTGCTCTGGCGAGCCAGAGCCGCACACGGAAACGCCGTTTACCTTCCCGCTAGTAAGCGGTCCCTATTTATCTACTTGCACCCGAAGGTGCTTTCGAACTGCTAGGTTGGCAGGCGCTGGGACCGAACGACGGGAGCGCACCCCGCTGTGGGGATTTGAACCACCGACCTGATGATCGGCAAGTCCTAGGTGCTGAGGTTTTACCCACAGCGCCACCCGCGTCCCTCAGAAAGAACTAGAGTCACCATAAAAAGCCATCCAAAAGGATATGATGGCCAACTCTGCCAAACAATTTAAAAATATATCACTGCTGATGGCATTGGATGCTAAAAGACTGTGAAGGAAAACTGGTGAACAAATGGAAGCATTAACTGCCAAAAAAAAGTGTTTTAGAAGCAAGCCATCTGGCTGTGGAAAGGGATGGAAAATGTCTTGCATTTGGTTTCCTTTAAAAAGTAAAGCAAAATTCAAGCTAGTTGTTTCACCTAAATACTTGTTTTGCACGTTACAAAGATTTGCTTTTTTCACCTTACTCAGTTACAGCGATTCATATGATTGTTTACAATTTTAAACAGCAGCTAATATAAGAGACGTTATAATTAGATTGGACTAAAAACCCACAGCAGCCTTGAATTTAACATTTTAAGGTTAATTCACTTTAACAAGATTACAAGCAATTACAGGATTCCATCTGCTTCTCTTTCTTCACAGAAGAAAGGACAAATAATCATTTAAAACAGTTATCCTGCAGGTGCTGTGGATGGAAACTAGAAGAAGAAGAAGAAGAGTTTGGATTTGATATCCCGCCTTTCACTCCCCTTAAGGAGTCTCAAAGCTGCTAACATTCTCCTTTCCCTTCCTCCCCCACAACAAACACTCTGCGAGGTGAGTGGGGCTGAGAGACTTCAAAGAAGTGTGACTGGCCCAAGGTCACCCAGCAGCTGCATGTGGAGGAGCGGGGAATCGAACCCGGTTCCCCGGATTACGAGACTACCGCTCTTAACCACTACACCACACTGGCTCAACTAGCTCAACAATATCACTATCTTGCCTGAAATACCGTAGGTAGCTTTCTTTAAAAAATAGTTTTCCTATTAAAATTATAATTTTACAATGATGGGACTGAATACAATGCTCTATTTGTGCAAATAAAAGGCACTCTCACTAGCACAAATGGATGTACCAATTTACACACACACACACACACACACACACACACACAAACTGTAACTCCTGCACTGCACCACATTCCATTCTGAAGAATTCCCCAACTCTCACAAAACTTTTCAGCTTTTCAGTGGATCGAAAAGCACTATTGCATTCACACCATGCCTTGCAATGGTTTTTTTTGGGATCCAAGTCTATATTTAGTCTAAAGAATATGTTTGGATTGGGAAAAGCAGAAAGCAAACACAAAACATCAACTCTGAGTGATTTATAAGCTGGAAATTGGAAGGAAGTTGTTAACTATCCAGGGAATTAAAATCTGGAACACAGCCCCAATAAAGCTAAAAGCAAATAACCTCATTTGTTTTCCTAAGCTGAATAGGCTATACGTTTTGTACAGCCAATTTTAACCTCAGGCGTTATGAGACAGCCTCTTACGGCAAGAATGATTCTCATTCTCATTCACAAAACCATTTCCGACATTAAATTAGGTCCCAAGTAAAGATATCCATATACTGTATGAAAGTAATACAGTGAAGGTGACAGGCAATGAAAACTCCAGAAGTGAAATAAATGATTAAGATCCAGCTATGCCCATGGGGTACAGCAATTATAGTGGAGGCACCAAATAGGATTGTAAATTCTCTTTTTTTCCTTGGCATTAAACGCTGTCACATTTAAAAATGTGAAAATGGGCGGACCTGTGTCAAATTAGTTTTAAACACTGCACATACACAGAGCATTCTCAACCACAGTGCTGGGGAAAAAAAGTCAGCCAACCCAAACGAATGCTGAGCAGCAACTTAGAGGTACCGTATTATTCGTCCCATAGGACGCACCTAGTTTTCTGGGGGGGAAATAAAGGGGGAAAATGTTTCCTTTATTTCTCCCCCAAAACCAGGTCGGGGAATCCAAACCAGGTCGGGGAACAGCAGGATGGCGGCACTGCGCCTCCCCGCTGTCCCCCGAGCTTGTGGGGCTGCCCGATGTCTGCCCGAAGCGTGGGGCGCTCTGCTTCAGCGCGCCCCGCGCTCCGGGAAGCAGACTGCTATCAGATTACAGGAGTTGCAACCCAAAAACATCTGGTTGTGCCATAGGTTCCCCAACCTGTCTTAAAGAGTGTCAACGTGGCTCTGGCCCACCTGATTACCTCGGGGGGAATATGGCTCTTAATACAGAAAAAAAGTTTGCCCAATCCTCATTTATAAGGTCAAAAAAAAACCTGTAAAATACTTAAAATTACAGAGTTACCATCACCACCCCAAAATATCCCACTCAGCATAAACTATGCTATGCTTGGTGTGCAATAATAATAACAACAACAACAATACTTGGAACTCATTCTACCAACGTAAGTAATAACTACAACGAATTTAAACTTTTAGTAGAATCTTAATATCTGAAGACAGTTATGCGGAATAATTCAACAGTAACAATGGTGTACCATTTTCAAAATAAAATGTTCAGCACTATGCTCAACATCCAATTTCTGTTTGGAAATTATATTACACAGTTCTCTCTAAAATGCAGGTCATCAACAGTCATAGCAACAGAATCAGAAGACAAAATTCAGGAATTTAAAATCAAGAATACTTAAGTAATTGTTATGCAGCAACAGCTAGCTTACAAATTGTATGTGCAAAAAGGCAAGCCAGTTCTATTACACATTAAACAAACTCACTTACTTTAGGCCTGAAGTTCGTAGTTGGTCCCACATATTCATGTTGCGCTTTTACAGTTCCCCAGGGATGATGTATTTTGAAGCATTCGTTGCAATAACTTGCACTGCAATCCATGCAGCTCTTTGTGGATTCTTGCGGTGGAGGTTTACAGAGATCACACATAATGGCTGTGGCTGCCCTTGCTGCCTGCCTATATCGTTCTACAATAGTTTCCAAAGTGAAGTTGCGAAATAGGCCATTGATGCCACGCTCTCCCAGGTCTATGTCGTGCCGGCATCCAGGACAAGGGAAGGTAGTTGTCTTAGGAGTCAAGGAATTGCGTTTCCAACCTGTGCAGATGGCAGGACCTGATTTAGTTGCAATGTTGATAAGGAAAATGATTTGGCAGGTGAATAAACGATAAGCTACTAGATCTTTATTTAGAAATTTCCTTTAATGCATATGCCATGTGGCTGCCATACTTTGTAAATAAATTGCACGACTTTGCAAAAGAAAGATAATATGGAAGCTAGAGCAAAATGTTTGATATTTCATCTTTTGACAATCCATGGACCAACTTGAAAAATGCTGGAGTTGTTTTTTTGTTCAGTAAGAACCTTACTGGAAGAGACATTATAATTCAAGGGAGAGAGGTCTGGGAATGGCAAGTCTCTGTTCAATTTGTGCTCAGCCTGAATTTCACTTAACATCCTCTGTAACTCACTGTCTCCCACCATAATCCATTACTGTTTTGATGAGTTGATGAATATATTGCTATAGCACATGCTGAGTGCAAGACAGGGCAGGATGCAAATCTAAATTAAAAAAACTCCAACTGTAAGAATATCCTGAATAGCAAGATGAGGCTAGCTCCTCCAACATGCTCAGCAGGCTTAAGTTTAAATTCATTCCCAACTGCAAATCTTGGCTGAAGCATAATAAAAACAATTGCAACTACAAAAGAGAAAAGGAACACTGGACACTTACCTTGAAGGTTCTTTCTAGTTATGTTGAACAGGCATCCAATATGCTGGCAGGGTTTAATTCCTCCTATCCTATTCTCCTATTCCTATCACCCTGGAAGGCAGGGAATACGTGACAAACATTTGGGCCAGCCATGTCAGCCTAAGCTTCTCCACCAGTTCCATCTCATAGCAAAGTTTGAGACAGAAGTGCCGAGAAGAGTCCAAAACAAAAAAGAAACAAAACCACAATGTGAACCTAGAAAAAAACAGGTGATGCAGAATCCTCGTTCACAGGAGACTACCCAATACAAGCTGGAGATTGAGGGACAATGACCACTGAGATATGTAATGTTTAGTAAAGGCAGTAGGGACTTCCATGGAGCTGCCCAGCAGATTTCTAGGTAGGGGTCATTAGTGTAAAATGTCGCCAAAGAGTATGCTATCCTGCTGAAGTGGACCATGATATGTTGAGGTTTTGGGAGGTGCTGTGAAGGCAAAAAGATGCATGCTTTGCACCATCTGGTCAACCGCAGTACTATATATTTTTCCCCCCAATGACCTTTAGTGGAAAGAGACAAAGAGCAGGTTTGATTGGCTGTTTTTGTTCAATAGAAGTTTGTAGGCCCCTCCTAATGCCTAGCTAGTGCCAGATTCTCTCCCTTAGGTGAGAGGGTTGCAGGCAAGTTCCCTAAGGAAGGCAGAGTTAACCATCAGTGGATCCATTTGAAAGATCTGAAAAATGTGCTTAATGTTCTTTGATCAAAAGAACTTCCAGATCTAAGAACTTGCAAGTGGTGGTAATTGCCATTAGAAAAGGAGACCTTTGGGGACAGCCGTCTTAATGGATCATCCTTCAAAACTGCAAAGGGAGGTGCTGTGAGAGCCTTGACAATCATATGCAGGTACAAGTTGGAAATCTGTGCACCACCAGAGGGCAGGGGAGAGATGCCTCCTTCATGAAGCGTCATAGGTGTGGATGGGATCCTAAAGTATCTACTGGGGGGAGGAAGAAGGTTTAGAAGCAACAGGACAGTTTCTTCACCTCTAATGACATCCCATTTCCTTCGCTTGTCTGACAAACTAATACGCAAGGTCATCAATCGCTGCCTATTTCATGCACTGAACAAAACATTTATCCATAAGGAAGACGAAGAAGGCTAAAGCCTGTAGTCCATAAAGGGCCCTCAGAAGTTTTTGTGGCCCACTGAGGATCTGCTGGGAAAAGGCACATTTGATACCTACTGTATCTATGAAAGAAAATCTCAGCTGGTGGCTCCACTGTGGCTGAAGTAGGCATCTTTTATCTTTCCTGCATCACTACTCTTAATTTACTTAATATATTCTTTGTAGCTCACGTTAATTGCTTGGCTGAGGGAGCTGTGGAAGAGGAAGGAAAGAGGAGGAGGAGGAGGAGGAACAGAGCAAAAAGGAAAAAAACTATTCCTTTTGAAGAGAGGAACATGGAAGTAGGCTAGGCAAATGAGCAAGCCATGAGACGGTAATCAGAAAAGAGTAAAGATAATAGTTTAAGTGCTGAGAGAGAAAGGAGCAGCAAGGAAAATGGGTCCTGGGTCAAGGCAGGGAACCAACTGAGGGATGAGCTTAGGGTTACATGGCTGGCCCAAATGCTTGTCATGTGTGCCTTCCTAGCATTAATCCAGATTATTGGATGTCTCAGTCACCTCAACTGAAAATAGACTTTTATACACGAGTGAGAAATATTCATACGTCGCTTTCATGACTACGTTCTGGCTCGGCAATAATAACAGTGACTTGGAACAAACTGCAACAGAGCCCTCTTCAGTATTAAGCTCTTTACACATGTTCTCTATGCAAAGATAAAACCCTGACTTTTTCCAACACACATAAACATCTAAATTCTATAAGCAGATTTATATAAGTGTCACCAACTTTCACACATTTCAAATGATTTGTTTCCAAGATCAAGGCTTTCAAAGAATTTGATGGGGGGGTGGGACTAGGAGAATAGAAGAATATAAATTAATATTAAAATGAATGATGTATACTATGAAAATAAATCAGGAAGTTGTCAGACACCAAAAGCCCTGTGGAGTCCTATTTTTCATTCTCTATGCTTTTCCCATAGCACTTAAGTTCTATTTTTCTTTTTCCAAATATTTATAAAAATCTCAAGATATATTAAAAAAAATATAACACTATTTCACATTTAAAATAAATATCAACTCAGCATATATACAAATCCACTATCACAGTCAATAATCAATACAGTTTTGACAATGTATTCTTACCATATAGAGATGCTATTATATTTTTCAATATTCATATTATATCTATTTTTCATATATTCAATCAACAGGATCCATTCATTTTTTAAATAATTCCTCTTTTGTCTTCCATCATGCAGTCGAACCAACTCTGAGTTTATACATTTCTACCAGTTTCCAAAAATTAACTAGCCATTCTTTAATCGTAAGGGGTGTTGTGTATTGAGTCAAAGGATTTTATATCTGTATTATTATTGTCTATATTTGCATTAGGGTAAAGTAACTGCCTTTTGGTTTCAGGGGGTACAGCTACTATTGGTTCATTTAAACTGCTGTATTTGGATCCTCTGTCTTATTGGTTTCCTCCAAAAGGCAGGACTGTGATTGCCTGATATTGTTCCCTCCAAAATGTATCCTTTCTAGCTAGTCCCCTGTCCCTATAAATGTAGCTTTCCCCTCCTCAGTCTTCAGTCTTGTTTGCTGTAATAAAGAAGTGTTACTAGAGAACTGTCTCCAGCAGATTATGTCAAGAGAGCTGAAATCACAAACCCCACGTCACAACAACTGGCGACGAGGATGGGATCCGGAATGCTGAGGAGCGGTTAAACGCAGCCCTGCCTCAGAGTCCGGATTGCAGCTAAGAACAAGACTCACTGGCCAGCTGAGAAGACGACCCTGCCACAGGACAATGGAGAGTCCAAGGGTATTGGAGCCCTTCCAGCCATCAGAGCCCCACACGTGGGAAGACTACGTCGAACGCTTCGAGTTCTTCGCAGTGGCTCAAGGGATCACCGATGCCAGCAAAAGAAGGGCCACATTCCTGAGCTACTGTGGGCCTGAGACCTTCAAGCTGGCCAAGGCATTGCTTGCTCCAGCGAAGCTAAGTGAGACATCTCTCAAAGATATTCTTGCCTGCCTAACAAGCCATTTGGCGCCTACTGAGACCAAGATGGCCCGGCGGATGGAGTTTCATGAGAGGCAGCAGCGTGCTGGGGAGTCTGTATCTGCATTTCTAGCTGAACTGCGGAAGCTCGCTCAGCACTGCGACTTCCAAAATCTGGAAGAGACTCTCCTGGATCGGTTTATCGGTGGTCTGAGCAGCAAGAAAGCCAGAAGACGCATCGTGGCTAAAGAAGAGGTTACCCTTGCTTCAGCCTTGAAGGAGGCCACCGCCACGGAGAATTATGAAAGAGAGGAGCTTGATGCCAGTCGCAAGGCCCCTAAGCCACAGATAGAAGTTGCGCATGCCATGGACGAGCTAGAGGCTACTCCGAGCCAGAGCCCAGTCCGTGGGGTCGAGTCAGTGCGTCAGGCCTGCACAGTGCACAAAGATCACCGAGGCAGGTGTCCAGGTTGTGGCGGAAACCATGAGCGGAAGAGTTGTCGTTTCCGGGATGCTATGTGCCGGACGTGCGGGAAGACAGGTCACATCGCCAGGGTCTGTAGATCGGCGGCGTTGGGAGCGACAGGAACACCTAGACTGGAGCATCGCAGACCGCCCACAGCAACCCATTATCTAAAGGACTGCCACTATGTAACGGAGATCAACGGGAGGGTCGTGCAGTTCCCAGCGCAAGGCAAGGCACACGTCAAGGTGAAGATTGAGGGTCAGCAGTGCGACATGGAGGTGGACTCCGGATCTGGATTCACTATCGTGTCGGACCAGACCGCGAGGACATTCTTCCCCAGGGGTAAGTTGCCCCCTCTGGAGCCCTTCCCGGCAACCTTGCAGTCATACTCAGCGGGCCGCATCCATGTTATGGGAATGTGTGCCGTGAGAGTTCAGTTCCGGGACAAACAGGCTGTACTCAAACTGGTGATTGCGAAGGGCAGTCGCCCCAGTCTCCTGGGCACTGACTGGTTCCCCGCCCTGGGACTGAGTATATCAGGGCTTAATTCAATCCAAACCTGCCCTGAGATGAGCGAGGCATTATGCAAAGAGTTTGCTGGTCTCTTTAATGGAAAACTGGGTTGTTATAAAGGGCCCCCAGTTGACTTCGAGTTGGACCCTGGGGTGGCCCCAATCCGACTCAAACCAAGGCGAGTGCCATTTGCACTGCAACCCAAGATCGAAGCAGAGCTGGATAAATTGGTCAAGCAGGGAGTTCTCTCACCCGTGGACTCTGCTAAGTGGGAGACTCCAATCGTCACGCCCCTTAAAGCAAATGGGGAAGTCAGGATCTGTGCAGATTACAAATGTACTATCAATAAGGCACTCAGGGGAAACTCATACCCCATTCCAGTCGTATCACATCTGTTGGCTAAACTGGCTGGGGGCAAGGTGTTTGCCAAAATTGACCTGGCACAAGCCTACCAACAGCTGCCAGTAACCCCACAATCAGCGGAAGCACAGACTATTGTCACACATAAAGGGGCGTTCAGAGTTAACAGATTACAATTTGGAGTTTGTGTGGCCCCAGGGATTTTTCAAGGGCTCATGGAACGCCTGTTAAGAGGTCTGCCGGGGGTCTTGCCATTTTTTGATGACGTTTTGATTGCTGGAAAAGACCCACAGGAACTGGTTGCGCGTGTCCGTGCAGTGTTGCTCAAGTTCAAGGAGGTGGGGTTGCAACTGAAAAAGGAAAAATGCAGTTTTGGGGTGCCAGCTGTGGATTTCTTGGGGTTTAAAATTGATGCATCAGGCATCCACCCCACAGATGCTAAGATTAAGGCCATCATCGAGGCACCACGACCACAGAACAAGACGGAGTTGCAGTCATTCCTGGGACTTATTAACTTTTATCATTCGTTCTTACCCCATAAAGCTTCGGTAGCTGAACCATTACATAGACTGTTGCAGAAAAAGAATGTGTGGCGATGGGGGCAGGGGCAGCAGAAGGCTTTTGACTCCTTGCGAAGAATGCTGAGTAGCGGGAGCGTCCTTGCTCATTATGATGAGTCAAAGCCGCTGGTCCTGGCATGTGATGCCTCTCAATACGGCCTGGGGGCGGTGCTGAGTCATAGGGAACTGGATGGGTCGGAAAAGCCCATCTCTTTCTATTCCCGTACGTTGTCGCCCACGGAGCGCAACTATGCTCAAATTGACAAAGAGGCGCTTGCAATTGTGGCAGGAATCAAAAAGTTCCATGATTATGTGTACGGTCGCCATTTCTCCATTGAAACGGACCACAAACCACTGTTAGGGTTGTTCAACCCGAACAAACAAACGCCACAAATTCTCTCCCCCAGAATGTTGCGTTGGTCTATATTCCTGAACGGGTTCCAGTACACCTTGACCCATGTGCCGGGGAAACGGTTGTGCCACGCTGATGCGCTGAGTCGATTGCCCCTTCCTGGCGGGAGCAATGAGGATCCCGCTCCAGCGGAGCACATAATGATGCTGGAAACACTTCCGGGGGCTCCTGTAACGGCTACTGATATAGCTGAGAAAACGAGGAAAGATGCTGTTCTCTCCCGTGTGCTCACTTGGGTGGGGAGGGGGTGGCCAGGTGGTCCGCATGAAGACAAATTCAGGCCTTATGCGACAAGGCAGCACGAGTTGTCCATGCATAAGGGTTGTCTCCTGTGGGGAGATAGGGTGATCATCCCAGCACCACTGAGAAACAGGGTGCTTGAGACGCCTCACATGGGACACCCGGGAATGGTCAGGATGAAGTCGCTAGCCCGATGTTATGTGTGGTGGCCTGGAATGGACCAGAACATAGAACAATGGGTACGAACATGTAAGGCATGCCAAGAGGTGCGGCCAGAAGTGGCCAGAGCACCAGTTCACTGGTGGGAGCAGTCCAGATCTCCCTGGAGCCGGCTGCACTTAGATTTTGCTGGGCCATTCCAGGGGAAGGTCTTTTTGGTTGTCGTCGATGCATATTCCAAATGGTTAGAAGTGGCGATGGTCCCTAGCATGGCATCAGCTGCCGTAATCAAGGTGTTGAGGCAGCTGTTTGCAACCCACGGGTTACCTGAGACCATTGTATCAGATAATGGGGCAGCTTTTGTATCCCAAGAATTCAGGGCATTCTTGGCTGATAACTTCATAAGAGGGGTCACATCCGCGCCCTTTCACCCATCCTCCAATGGGCAGGCTGAGCGCATGGTAAGAACAGCCAAAGAATCCATTGCGCGCTTAATGGAGGGTAACTGGTCAGCTCGCATCGCGCGAATGTTATTTTTGCAGCATGCGACGCCGTGTACTGCGACGGGCAAGTCGCCAGCTGAGCTGCTCTTGGGTAGAAGACTGGTAACGGTGCTGGATTATGTCCACCCGGATAAAATGCCAAACCATAATTCAAGAGCAACCCCCCAGGCTGAGACTGACACAACAAGGTATCTCGCCCCTGAAGATCTGGTCTGGGTGAGGAACTATTCACGAGGTTCGCGGTGGGTGGCTGGTGTGGTCACCCGGGCTAGTGGACCTGTGTCCTATTATGTAACCTTGGAAAATGGGCAAGTTTGGAAGAGACATATAGATCAGCTGAGGCGCCGGGCGCTCAGCAGGGAGGAGTCAGATAATTCATCCCTGGCTAACGACGCAGAGCTGCAAGACCAGAGTGAAAATGGCCCAGAGGTGCAGTCACCAGGGGCTTCAGCAAATGAACCAGGGTCTGCTAGTCCTCATGATGACGAGGTACAGGTAGGGAACCCTGAGATGTCTGGGACTCCATCTGTTCCTGAGGAAACCCCTATAGCAGCCCCTCTACCACAGGTAACACCCAATCCAGAACCGGCAACGCCTGTTGTCAGGAGATCAAGTAGAAGTTGTAGGACCCCACAGTACCTGAGAGATTACGTCTGCTGTGCTCACTAGGGGGGGAGGGGTGTTGTGTATTGAGTCAAAGGATTTTATATCTGTATTATTATTGTCTATATTTGCATTAGGGTAAAGTAACTGCCTTTTGGTTTCAGGGGGTACAGCTACTATTGGTTCATTTAAACTGCTGTATTTGGATCCTCTGTCTTATTGGTTTCCTCCAAAAGGCAGGACTGTGATTGCCTGATATTGTTCCCTCCAAAATGTATCCTTTCTAGCTAGTCCCCTGTCCCTATAAATGTAGCTTTCCCCTCCTCAGTCTTCAGTCTTGTTTGCTGTAATAAAGAAGTGTTACTAGAGAACTGTCTCCAGCAGATTATGTCAAGAGAGCTGAAATCACAAACCCCACGTCACAACAAGGGCTCTATTTTCTTAAACCATGAAATTTGGGGTCTCGGGATGTCAAAACTTGGCAGGAAATATTTTTCAGATATAGAGCATTTCTGTATAAGAATCTTTCTCCAAAGCAAGCTGAGGTACTGGGAGGAGTGCAGATGCTTTGCAATTCTTCTGCATAGGAGCCATCTCTCAAAAATGAGGAGCCATTTCTCAAAAACAAGATACAACTTTAGACAAAAACCATGTGATTCAACCAACTGAAAATGAAGGTGATATTACACTGGATTCAGGAGACACATCGTTGTTATCATAGGGCTAAAAGTTGACTGCTGCTACCGCGTCTGGGATGCAAGAGTGACTTATGTGAGTCATTGCTGTGTGCAGTGCAAACTGAGGATGTGCTAGAATCGTGAATTCGAGTGTTTATGTGTTTGATGCAAGTGCACTGATCCTGCAAGGAAGCTGGACAAAACTGTATTTAGATTCCATGGGGCTGGGAATTAGATGGGATTGGTTTGTTTAATCGTTTAACTGATTTGGCATATGGTGGTTGGGAAGTATGAGTTGATTTTTCTTTTGCCTAAATATCATTATTGGACATTATATTTATTTTCAGATGCAATCTATCTGCTGATGTTTAGAAGATACTTTATTTAGCATTTACTATGTTTTACGATATGCACTTTTCTTTGTATTTTGCGGCTGACTTCTATGCTAAAGAAGACACTCCGTTTAGTTAATTGTGTCTTACATAATGTGTAAATTCTCTGGTATTTTTTGTGTTAGGTCTTTTATTTAAAATGTCTTAAATCTAGGTTCCAACATTACTTTAAATAAAAGTGGTATATAAATTGTAAAAAATAAATAGTAAAAGTAAATAAAATTCAGGATTGGCTTCTGTGACTCTGCAGCAACCCTATATACAGGAAACATACTGTCACCCCTACGCATAGTAGTATCACAGACACAAAGTGGCTACCTCCAAATTAGTTGGGTAAAGTATGCAGAGTAGAAGCCAATATAACTTTTTCCTAGTTCTAAAGCTTATATTTTAAGAACATTAGGCTTTATCTTGAGGACTCCTTCATCCCTGACACAAAAAAGAGAAATCTGGATCCAACCCTATAACAGAGAATTGGCCATATGAAATATTTTTTAGTAGAAAGTTACTCCTCAAAACAATACTTTCTATTAGCTGTAGGTACACTTCAGAACTCAAAACCCCCTTTATGTGAATTATCAAGGGTAAAGAGGTGAATGCAGCTCATCCAAGACCGCACTCCAAGGAAAGATGTCTACCCTTAGATTCATAGAAAAATATGCAATTATAGTGATGAGTGCATTATAATTTGAACAAGGAACCCTAAAGCATGCCTGTACATTAAACAAGTTTAATCTCAAAAGCCACACGCCCTGCAACAAGGCATACATGCAGTGTGTTAATTGCAGACACTGAATAACTCAAGACCTTTAAAGTAAAAAAAGAATAACATGCAACATGCAATTAAAAGCAGATGCCACAGCAGCAGTCATATGTTGGCTAGTACGGCAGGCAACTAATATCACTTATATTCAAACTATTGACTATTTAAAATGGCAATTAAGCAGGCAAAAAAACAGAATCCAATTTAAAAAAATAAATAACTGCGATGCAGTGGTCAAGTTTAAACAATGCAATCTGAAATGCTTAGCCAGTAGCATGCTTCTGAAGTGTTGACAGGTGTGAACCCTATAGTTCAGGCTAAAATATAGTTAGATAACGCAGTTATGTGGTCTTTATATCAATTAATTAAAAATAAGGAGAAGCATGATAATGAAGGCATGCTTTTACATACATACTGGTGACACCATGCTGATGATTCGTAAATATAAAAGATCTAAGATGTTCCATCCCTTTTCATGTAGTCTATTTATCTTTGCTTTTACATAGTATTTTACTCTGGTTCACACAGCTGCAAAAGATCCCATTAAAAAAAAAATTGGGGAAAAGCACCAAAATTGGCAATCCTCCACTTTTAGTAGGGAAGCCACTGGCTACTTCCTTTGCTTCGTTATTTGCTTTTGAGAATATGATATGATTAATGTGGTAGAATTTAATGTTAATATGCAGTGCTCATGTTATATTAGCCTTATGTGCCTTCAATCATATTTCACATCCAAAAACAGAAGCGTCTGTAACACCTTAATGGCAAAGTGGGCATTAATCCACAAATCCTTATGCCATAACAAACGAGTACATTTTTCTTTAAGCATCACATGACTTTTGTTGCAGACCAGGGCTAGCCAACATGGCGCCCTCCAGGTGCTTTGGACTACAACTCCCATCAGCCCCAGACAGCATGGCCAATTGCGAGGACTATGCAAGTTGTAGTCCAAAACAAGGCTAAACTTTTTTCATATCTGGTTGATGAGAGTTCAGAAACTTCCAACTGGTTCAGAACACAGCAGCCCTATTTTTAACTTAGGCAAGCCGTGTCATATTGGGATCTTGGTACTTGAAAGACCGTTTTCATCCGTATGGACCTGTCTAAAATTTATGAGTACTGCTACTGTGTTAGATATCCTCAGGTGCGCCAACCTTCAAGGGGTTAAGTAAGTAGCAACCAGGGAGCAAGTTTTCAAATGACATCACTTGTTGCAGGCAGATTTGGCTGGCAACGAATAAAGTGGTACCTCAGGTTAAGTACTTAATTTGTTCCAGAGGTCCGTTCTTAACCTGAAATTGTTCTTAACCTGAAGCACCACTTTAGCTAATGGGGCCTCCTGCTGCCGCCGCGCCACCAGAGCCCGGTTTCTGTTTTTATCCTGAAGCAAAGTTCTTAACCTGAAGCACTATTTCTGGCTTAGTGGAGTGTGTAACCTGAAGCATATGTAACCCGAGGTACCACTGTATTTTTTCATTAGGCAACAAGCTAATACCTTTTTATTTTCCAAAGTTTGAGTGACTACTACTTTTATTGCCTTGCTCTGCTTTAAATCGCTTTTAGAGGGTTTTGTTTCGCCAATTTTATTATTGTTTTATAATTAATTTTGCTCTAAATTGCTTTGGAAATTTGATTAGGAAAGTACTATGTACATATTTTAAACACAGGGGAAAAATATTGCAATAACTGTACTCTGCCCACTTTTTTCTTCCATGCAAATATAAATGCAGAATTTGACCCCAAAATTTTTTTTTGCTGCAAATAGGTCCTTACTACCACCTACTTTAATCTTCTTCCCACATGCATGGCAAAGGTAGTATTAATAGCTGCAATTCATGCTCTTTTACACATATGCAATGAGTTTCATGTGAGTAACAGAGCCTTCTCGTCCCCACAATAGGTTTGTGTGTGGGTGTGTTTTTTTCTTAAGAAAAAACATTCTCACTGTTTAAAAGTATGATTTCCTACAGCAAAAGCCAGAAGAACTAGAAAAGGGATAACACATCTTTAATTCAACTTACATTTTTTAATAAGCAATATCACCAGCATAATGAAGAATAGAGAGTAAATTTCCAGGGTATGTTCTGAAACAAAACTATGTTTTAAGGTCAGCTGGATTCAAGTTCAAAAATGAATGCTTGCTCTCCTCAGATAAAATATTTCCCTTAAGGATACGCAGGTATTCAGTGACAAGTTTAGGAATCAAATTTTGAGAAACCTTTATTTACATTATGGCAATGTTGTTTTCCTTGAAGGTTAATAAATTTTACTAATCGATTTAGCATTGGAACCCTTTTTCAGTTCCATTCATGTCACTCTGGAATGCATTCATCCTCACAAGATGAACTTTAAAAGGAGAATATATATGTATCGGTATGTCAAATATTTTGTAATCTGTATTTTCAAGCACAACATGGGATATCAGTGAAGTAGAAAGTACCGCATTTTTCTGTGTATAAGACGCCTCCATGTATAAAACAATCCCTGGTTTTTTTAACCCAAAATGAAAAAATTAATTTGTTTAGCTGGGGGGGGGGTCACTTCTGCCAATCGCTTGCCACAGCCACTGCCGATCGCACACCTCGCCGCAGCCGCCAACTGTCCGCCCGCTCGCCACCACCAACAGCCCACCCGCCCACTTGTCGCAGCCAATTGCCTGCCTGCCTCACCACAGCCCCCAATAGCCACATCCAAGCGCCAGCAGGCCTTGCCGCAGCCATCAATCACCCGCCCAATCGCCGCTGCCAATCTCCTGCTTGCTGCTGCCATTAATCGCACGTTCTCCCTCTGCATTCACTATCCGTGTATAAGACGACACCCAATTTTTGCCTAATTTTTTTTTTTTGCAAAAAGCATCATCTTATACACGGGAAAATACGGTACTTCTGGGAGTCTTTAATGGGAAGGGGAGACTGAAGAACAAGCAATTCTCTTGTCTGGAGAAAAAGTGTTTGCCTACAGATATGTAACAAAGGTGTCAGGCAAGCCTCCGGGGGGGGGGGGGGGAATTCCACAAACAAAAGAGCCACAACAGAAAATGCCTGTTCTCCTGTTGCCACCCTCCAGACCTCTTGTGGAGTTAGTGCAACAAACTCCCCCTGCACCCTCCCCAAATCTGCTCAGGGGGGTTGGGAGAAGCCCCAGTATAGGATGCTGTCGGAGGACACTGCTTCCATTGCAGAAATGCTTCCATTCTGATGGAATGATTTTCTTAGTGCTATGCTGAATTCCACCCTTTAAGTTGGCTTGTGTACACTAAAAATAGTTAAGATGAAGCAGAGTTTGTCCAACAAACAATAATACTATTTCCAGTTAAGCCAGCAATCTAAGTGTGACCTTGCCAATGGGGCTTCAATACTATACCATTTATCCAGCAGTAAACTCCATTAAATTCAATGGGACTTACTCCTCAGTAGAAACAACGAGAATTGCATTGTGGTTATTCCTAAAGGATATTCTTTTATTTGTATTGATTTTTTTAGATCATGCAATAAGAGCTACCAAGTTGCACTCTTGAATCCAGTTGACCTTCACATCTGTTCCACAAAAATGAGAGTAATAGTTCCTCAACAGTATTACCTTTATCCACTCACTAAGCTTGGACTTGACCACTGATGTCTAAGAGAAGTATAGGCAAACATATTTATTACAAGAGCCAAAAACTAACTATTGCCATACAAAAGTGAAGCATTTCTACCTCTGCACCCAAGAGACCTCCTCTGTGAGGCTGTAAACAATGAACAAAAAATTGTTTTTAGAAGCTGGTTTACTATGGTATACTTAAAATAATGGGTCAGGTGCCCTTCTTCCCACTGCAGAACAGAAAAATGGATTAGGTTGTAACTGCATGCACACTTACTTGCGTGTAAGTTCCACTGTGTTTGAGGGGACTTACTTCTGAGTAAACAAGGACCAGATCAGGCTGCACAATTGTTATGAGGCATTGGGGGGAAGAGAGCTTGATTTCATCTTATCATGACTACTAATATCAAATTGTCAATATCTCTAATTAAAAGATGAGGGTTTATTTTAATACAGTACAGATCTTGTTTCTTTTAAGAATTGTTACATTTTGAAGCATTTATTATTGGTTAATTATATTACCATTTATATTGTCTTGGACAATCAATGTAACCTCAGACTTACTTACCATAAGGAGATTATTCATAACTCTATATCCAAACACAAACCCAGAACCAGTTAACTAGCCAATAGTTCATAGCCCTACTTACGCACTTTATAACAGCAGCAGCACATATAGATTTATTAAGTAAAAGTTTAACATATGCAAACAGTCATATAAGCCCTTTTGAAAACACAAGGTATTCCAGTTATGGCATCTACCCCAGTAACAATACTAGTAAAATTTAGTTTCCGGTGTGTCAGGACTGCAACTACCAAAAGTACAAGGAAGAACGCAAGATCCCTGGGAAATCTCCAGTTAAAAGGATCAGATAGCAGGTGATGGGAAAGACCTCTGCCTCAGATCCTGAAGAACTGTTGCAAATCAAAGTAGGCAATACTGTTGTCTACATAAATGGCAGGTGGACAAATTGTCTTACCCAGTACAGTACATGTCTAAAATGTATCTGGCAATTTTAGTTGGCTTTGTGAACAATTCCAGCATCACACGGCAAACCAGATATAGAAATGAGTGGGGGATTAAAGCCATGATCCTAAACACTCCTTTTCCGAATAACTGATGAGCAGGGCTTATTTCCAGTAAGATGGATTTAGGGGTGCTCTAAAAGGTCTAGAAATTAAATCAGCACAAACACAAAATATATGCTTAGCAAAGTCAATTACAGGGAACGTAAACCCAATTGCCATACTACTAGAAATATGCAATGGGCTCTGGTTTATCAGGGCAAATGGGGAACTGCCCCAGTCAGTTTCTACCTGCCTGTCTTCTTACCTACAGCCAGTCCTCCTCCTTAGTCGCAGCAATACTCTTGTAAATTTCAGCAGGGAGGAGGATGGGGACAAAATTTGAAATAGTTGGCTCTGCCTGTCATTGGCTTTGGCTTCATTACTTTTGGTCTCCCTGCCTTCTGTTCCTTTGGGAACCAGCCACCACATGTGTGATCCAGCCCACTTCACTGCAAATCTAATAATAATATTAATGCATCTTGACAATAATAAGAACTACCTATAGAACACTAAGGAAGGTTACAATTTTAAAAAAAAAGATTTGGCTTGTTCCAAATAAATTTTGCAATCCACTAATCACAGTGTTACTTTTACATACCTGATCTATTAACCCTGTCAATTCTATCCAAGCTAGGGGAATGCATTCGGTTGCGAGGGCTACTGTGATTGGAGGTCTCTGAGGCAGCATCATTGAACGAATCTTCAAGCGTAAAGTAGAGGATTTCTTTTACGCATTTGTGGCAGATACTATGTTGACAAGGGAGTATAAGTGGATGGGTAAATAACTCCTTGCATGCTGGGCAGATGAGCTCTCGTTCAATATTCTTAATGGTAACCTGGAAGCAAACAACAAGGAATGAAAAAAATTATAAGCAGCAGTGAGGCAACTACATAAACAAACAAAATACATGTACCCATTTCATTTGCTATTTCAACCACAGAACTTTAAAAAAAAAAATGGAAGAGCAAATATATTAAACTATATTTATTTGAGATTCGGTGTTCAGAAAGACCACACAGGGTCCTATTGAACTTATGGATAAAAGGTAAAGGTAAGGTAAAGGGACCCCTGACCATTAGGTCCAGTTGTGGCCAACTCTGGGGTTGCGACGCTCATCTCGCTTTATTGGCAAGGGAGCCGGTGTACAGCTTCCGGGTCATGTGGCCAGCATGACTAAGCTGCTTCTGGCGAACCAGAGCAGCGCACGGAAACACCGTTTACCTTCCCGCCAGAGCGGTACCTATTTATCTACTTGCACTTTGATGTGCTTTCGAACTGCTAGGTTGGCAGGAGCAGGGACCGAGCAATGGGGCTCACCACGTCATGGGGATTCGAACCACGACCTTCTGATCAGCAAGTCCTAGGCTCTGTAGTTTAACCCACAGTGCCACCCGCGTCCCTTGAACTTATGGATATGAGTGCACTAAAATAAATCTTAATGCCACAGACAGGACCAATATCCAAAGGAAAATCTCAGCAATTCCTATGTATTTTGAGGGTTGCACTTTCAGTGATGCCATGGTATGTCAGTAAGTACCATAAGAAGTTACTACCAAAATGTTTTTACATATAGGAACAACTTTATATATTAAAGCAGTTGTATAATCAATTACTCTTCAAATATTCCATTTATGCAATTATAGTAAATTATCTCATTAAATTTTATTTCCTTGCAAGGCAAGTTGTATTTGGTAACCAAAGCACTTGAAATAAAACTGCCCCTTAAATAGACACTACTGTGCATGCCGCAGTTTGCTTTGCCTCTCTTCCAAAAGGACTCTGAAGAACAAAAAAGCACATTGTTAGGTAAGAGAGAAGAGATGTTTGTCCCAGTTACAGCTCAGTCAGAATAAGTTATAGCCTGGTTGAATAAATTAGGAGACAGACTCCGCAATGCCCGGCTCTTCGCCTTTGGGGAATAGGGCTTTGCGAACTGTGCTGCCAAAGCACAGTGAGTGATGATCAACCCTCCATTCATTCTTCAGAAACAAAAGCTGCACCTTCCTCTCATCCAAGGAAGAGGGAGAAGAGAGATGGCGCTGAACATTAGTCGTAACACACTGGCTGGAGAGAGAGTAGTTTTTAAGCCAGCTGAAAGTGGTCTGATTGGAGTAGCATTGCTTATGCTGCACAGACTCATTTCTCTTGCGGTACTATTGTTCTAGCTAAAAAGATTTTTGAAGCATTCCAGAGTCATAGTTCAACACTGATCATTCCAGATCCAACTGTAAGTGACTACTAAGCTACCACCCACCTATCAAGGTACACAAGATAATTTAATATGGATTCATTAGTCAAAATACTTTCCCGCTCTTTGAGGTGTTCTCCCCCCTCTACATTTTCAGTACATCCCAGAAAGGGGGCAGAGGGGAGACAATGCAGCCTGTACAGGAGATTCCAAATTAACGTGGATGACAGACATCAGCCCATGGATACCAGATCAGGCTGCATTATCACTGCTATGTTTTCCCCATGCCTGCTGCTCTCAATGACAAAGCTTCCACAGGTGACCCTAACACAAATGCATCTACTTTATTCCGCACACAGAGAAAAGCAGGGATTGTTCACAGCTTCTCAGCATGTGCAGTGAGCACCTTTGGCACGCCCCTCGTCCTCTCCGATGCGCACCATTGTCTGATCCCACCCACGCCCAGAAATCCCTTAAGAGATCTGAAGAGACCCCTGGTCAGACTGCAGCAGCTGACAGCTCCTCCTTGGGCCAGAGTCCACCCAGCGGTCAACTGCAGCAAGCATGAGTTTGCACAACGCTCTGGGCGCACGGTACATATAGCGAAAGGTTACACACCCAAGTACTGCTTATTGTACGTGTCAAATGGAAGAAGAGATGGAGGGGGAGAAGTCACGTCCCACGTAGGAGAGAATGAATATATATATATATATGACAAAACCAGCAGCTGTAAAGCAAATGCTGAAAGAGGACAGAGGAGAAGGCTCTTTTTGCAGGCAGACCAGGAAGGCTAAAGCACTAAAAGGAGACAAGGAAGAGATTCGCTTGACAAAATACGACTCCACCTGAGGAGTGGGCTTCTCCTCCTGCATCAAGAGCAGAGGACCCAACACAACTCCGAGGGGCCTAGATCCCTCCAGCCCCACCTCAAATAAAATATTTGATGGGAGCACCTCCCCCCCACCAGGTTGATGGTCATTATTCCCTTTTAAATAGTATGCGCTGTGTCTTGTGATGGATTATGCAGGTCATACCTACCCCCCATGTTTTATTCAAGTTGGCACCCCTGATCAAGAAGCAAGGCACGTGGGCGTAGCTGGGGTTTATGTCGTGGGGTGGGGGGCAGGATTCATATTAGGGCGGGGGCAGAACCTAAGTATTTTTTATTTATTCACTTGATTTGGGGGTAGAAGGGCAGCTGTCCCTTTGAGCCCCCCCCCCTTGCCCATGGCTATGGGGGAGGCACCTAGGTAGGTAGCTCAACTACTCTAAAACTGGAGAAGAGCATTTCCTCCTCAGTCCCTGCAAATCTCCCTCACACACACGCGCACAAACATACATACGTGCCCCCCACCCCGCCCACCCGTCTCCCTCCCTCCCTCAGGGCTACTCACGGCGGGTTCCAGCCGGTCCCCTTCCATCCTGGACACGCCACCGCCCTCCGCCGCCTCCGCTGCTCCCGAAGGGTGCCCGGCGCGCGCGTGTGCCTGCTTCTCTCTCTGCTCGCTTCGCTGCCTCTCTCGGGACCGGCGAGGTCCGCCCTCCCCGCTTTGGGGAGCGCGCGGCGCGAGGGAGGAAGACAGAGGAGGAGGAGAGAGGGGCGCGCGCGCGAAGCGGCTACGAGGCGCCCAGCAGCTGCCACACGACTGCTGCCTACCCCCCCGAGGAAACTCCGGCGCTGGCCTGGAGGGTGGGGCGCGAGGGGAGGGGGAGGGGCCTGGCGCGGGAGGGGGCGGGGGCAGGGCAGCGGCGGCGGGGGCCGCCTGGCAACCACGCCCACGACACAATGTGGGAGGGGCGGCACCTGGCACCTTTGTTGGCCACCTCAGCCGTGAGGCGGAGAGACTTTACTCCTTGAGAGGGGAAATGAAGCAGGCTGGGCGGGGACGACACGTGTACACGCGTACACACACAGGCGCCAAATGTGTGGCGGGAAAGGGGAAGCGAGCTACGGCCCGCCCCGTCTGTCCCCTTTCGCAAAAACAAGTGCCAGAATCACGTTCACTCCGGAGAAAAGTTGCTTGTTCGCTCTTTCTTGCTCTCAAATCACCAAACGCACGTGCACACGCGACTCGCGGCCAAAGCAAGATGCCGGCCAGTCTTGCCTCTCCCCGGCCTTGAGTTGCAACAGGGAGGGCTGCTTCTTCACCTGTTGAGTTGACGCCACGTGCAGCTAGGTTGACTGCAGGGGAGCTGAGCTGGGACACAGAGGGGGCTGGAGCTTTTCAAGCCACATAAACTGCTTTCAGGTTGCTTTGCGATATATAAACGTGATATACATATAAAAGCGATATATAAACGTGAACTGAGCTGCAATCGTTACTACTACAGTAAAGGGAAGCCCGGGATGGTTTAGGGGCCCAGGAGAGTCCAGCCTCTAGGCTTGGAACTTGCAAGGGGGAGGGTGTTGTAGTGTTTGGGCTTTGGGAAAACCGGCGCAGCCCTGAAAGCCCCATGCAAAATGGGTGCTTCTGGGCATGGTGAGCCATCGACTTTGCTTGGCTGGAAAGCACCACAAGGGCTCGGTTGCCTTAGGGGCAATGGGGATTGTTCCCCTTCATTCAAGACAATACCGTACATCCCAGGTGGGGGGGTCATCTTTGCTGTAGTTCCTCTGCAAATGAAGTCAAATTATTTTGGCAAGCCCGTTTTCCAGGCACAAAAGAATGATCATGGAACCATGGAGGCAAAGGTGAAGCTTTTTAAATAACAGTTTGTGCTGTGTCTGCACAAGAGTAATGAGTTGGCTCAAGTGAGTCACACAAACCTAAGATTGATAAGACTGTATTCTCAACAATGCTACCCGGAGAATGATCCCTACTGTATCTAGTGACCAGCCTCTAAGTAAACATACATAGTTTTTCAGGGCTACCAACATCAGAGAGCCCAAAAAGAGGAGGATGAGGAGCAAACGGGCTGTACTGTCTGTTTCTATCACTGTCAGTTCAATTAGATTAATTCTTAAGCTATCATTAACCATTCAGAACAGAGGGAAACAAATTCAGGGAACTCTATCTGAAACTAGGCAGCAGACCTCTCCTTTATCTACATCCAGCAAACTGAATCTCTCCATCAGGAGGAGGAGGAGGAGGAAATACCATCTGTGCTTCCATAGGGTTCAGCTTCTAAAATCACATTGGGTAGATTTTTATTTTTTTTTTAGACTGAGAGCCATTGTATTTGGCTCACATTTTTGGGAAAGGCTTAATTAAAGCATGTTGAATTAGAGTCTTAACACAAAGCGGACTTTGCCACTCATCTTGACTTAGACATTTCTTTATGGAATTCATTGTTTTGATAGCGTTGCATTTTCCTTTGCCAGTTTTCTCTTTTCCTTCTACAACTATTCAGATTGTTCATGCTCCTTGGCCGCGCTGGATCTACAAATTTTGCCTTAAGGAGCAAAGCTCTGCATAGCTGCCCTCCACCGTCTGCCCCTGACAGAAGCATAGAAGGGGAGGGCTGGAGATGCAGGCTTTCATAAAAGAGGAACAGGAAGGCAAGAAGCTGCCAGCAGCAGCAGCAGCAGCAAAGTGGGGTGGGAAAAGGCAGAAACTCTTTCTTGCCTTCATTGTTTCCACAGATGAGACCAGGGCAAGACAGTTGAGCTTGTGGGAATCCTGACAGGACAGATGCTGGGAGGGTCAGGTGTCAGGCTGTGGGACATTTTTGTGACCCAGGTGGTAGAAGGGGCGGCTACCTCCTGCATGGCAGACGTTAAAGGCTGCATGCCTGGCACCCTCAGTATGGCAGGGGGCAGCCCACCGCTTTTAAGCACCAGCCACCCTCTCACTTCCCCTTTATGTTCCTGCTGCTTCAGCAAGAAAGTGAAAGAGGACTACAGTGTGTGAGAGTGGCACTCCATTGGCCTGCAATACATGCTCAGCAACATTCCAGCTGGGTTCTGTTCCCAGGATGCTGTTTTTGCTGCCGCCCACAACCTGCTGCCTGAGGCAAATGCCCCCCCCCCCTTGCCCCACTCGATCAGGGCCCGCTCCGTGAAGTATGTAAGTTTGTAGGGGCACTTGATTCCACCACTGCTTTGCAATTCCTACCCAGACCACAGGACGATGATTTTTAAAAATACATTGTTTAGGGTCACAAGAGATAGCGTAGTTTTTTATATTTTCCACACTGCAACAAAGCACTTCAACTTTCTTATTAACATTTTGTCTGTTTGGCAAAGCTCCCTGTCTAGCACAGTGTTTGTTTTTGAAAGTTTACATACATATAAAGAGATGAACTAAAAATATTACTGGCTCCAGAGACATGTTCAGTCTCAGAAGAATGAAATTAGTCACCACTGCTTCAAAAAAATGGGGGAGGGGGCTGAAGAGGCTGGGGGGAAAGACTTTCCACATTAAGCCACAAAGTTTTAATCTTTCATATGCAAAAATGAATTAGTTTATGGCTAATTTCAAGAAAAACAAGCAGCCCATTCCCAAAAATTCTGGTGCATATATAGTCTTACTTGTAAACTTGCAAGAAGTTTGAGAATGCTAGAGTATTCCAATAGCCAGAGTATACCAGTGGGATTATTTCATAGAAGAGAAGAAGAGTTTGGATTTGATATCCCACTTTATCACTACCCGAAGGAGTCTCAAAGCAGCTAACATTCTCCTTTCCCTTCCTCCCCCACAAAACAAACCCTCTGTGAGGTGAGTGGGGCTGAGAGACGTCAGAGAAGTATGACTAGCCCAAAGTCCCCCAGCAGCTGCATGTGGAGCAGCAGGGAAGCGAACCCAGTTCACCAGATTACAAGTCCACCGCTCTTAACCACTACAGCACGCTGGCTCTCATAGTACATAAGTAGTACCCATAGATACCATATGCCGCTTATTAGTCTTTGCTGTGCTACCAATAATATTCAAGGTTAACAGCAACAATTAATTGATATAGAATCATTGCTCAGTTGTTAGGGACCATTAAAAACAAGTCTTTCTTAGACTGCAGGGTGGGTGGGTGCACAAAGGCTGCTTGAGGCTAACACAACCAGTATCTATCCATTCACTGACCACAAGGCAACAATAGCTGCTTTTGCACGCACAAAGGCACAAAGTAGATTCATTATAAAACTGGCAGATTTCTTTGCGGTCCCTCCCAACTTTTGTTATTGTCAAGACTCCTTTGTGAAAAACTGCTTGCTCAGTCCTGTCACTAACAGATCAAAGGGATTAACCTGTTGATATGTTTGTTTGTTTGTTTTGGATTTAAGGAGCTCAATTATCTTGCTCTACTACGCAGGTTAAAACTGCAATGAATTAAAGGTCATTTTACTTTCATAGGTAACAGAATCATATTTTAAACCACCTAGGACCAGGGTTATTGTGTAAGCATCTGCTCTTCTTAACTGTTTCAGCAGCAATATAATTTAAATTTCAAAGCTACTTGTAATATAATACCTTGAAAAGTTTGGCAATCCATTATTATCTCAGCAGAAAGACTAAGCACAAGCCAAGTAGTTACAAATTCTTTTCTTGTTCTCAGATGCTCCAGATAGTCAATTATCCTGTTTTGCTCCAGGAGAACAAAGCATCCACAAAACTTCCCTAAGAAGAACAAAGGCACCATCCTTGGGTTGCATTTTGACGGAATATTTCTATTGTCTATTGTTTAGTGTCATATTTGAAACCAATTCAGGGTTTTAATCAGCAGGTTGATCTTCCAGTCCACAGCAAACTGTTATGTAGGGATAAATAACACCACGTTTCAGCACAAGACTCCCAGGAAGATGTATACAGTAATTTAACATAGCAGAACAAGTACAGTGGTACCTTGGTAGTCAAACGGCTTGGCTCCCAAACAAATCGGCTCCCGAATGCAGCAAACCTGGAAGTGAGTGTTCCGGTTTGCGAACGTTTTTTGGAAGCTGAACATCCAATGCAGCTTTCCATGGCTTCCAATTGAGTGCAAGAAGCTCCTGCAGCCAATCGGAAGCTGCACCTTGGCTTTCGAACCGTTTTGGGAATCGAACGGTCTCCCGGAACAGATTAAGTTCGAGAACCAAGGTACCACTGTACAATAACCCTCCCCCCCCCCAAAATAATACAAAATATAAGAGTAGCAGCTGTAAAACCAGTGAGGTCAGTACAATCTCGCAAAAGCTTTAAGAATACAATGAATAGTGCAATCCTACAAATAGAAACAAGCCCCTCCGAGGTCAATGGGGCTTACTCAGAGGTAAAAACAGATATACAGAATTGCAGACTAAAGTTCAGCTCCCACCCCCACCCTGGACACACACATCTAATTTCCATTGGGATTTGACAAAGCAATTCTGATTCAGCAAAGGTCCTGGAGACATACACTTATTGTTCTGTTGTAATGATTACATTAAGAGCAGCATTTATATCTCTTGGGGGAAGGGAAGGCTGGCGTAAGAAGACACAGGAAACCACAGAATACACACTCCATCCAGGGCAGAAGACACACAGACAGCACAATCTGCCCATCTTTACTCAAAAGTCTCAGGGCACTAGCCATTTGAGGGGGAAAGGGATTCTTACGAAGTTCTTGAAGAGAGCTGTATCTATAACTTAATTATTTACAGGAACAATAAGCAAAGGTAGCTGTGTTGGTTCATGAGGAAAAAAATCCAAGATCTACTGTCAGGCAATATATTTATTTGGATATTATATTATATTATATTATTATATTATAATATTATATTATAATATTATATTATATTATATTATAATTTTTGGATATATTATATTGTCACAAAGAGTAAGCAAGAAATTATTTAAAATGCCTTTGATAAATAAACTTCCCATTTTGACATACGTCTGAAGGGGGGAAATGTCTATGTTGTGTCTCTGACTTTCACTCAGGAAGAGATTCTGCATTCATATATTCAGCTGGATTTTGAAATATTAATCTAAATGTCATCAGAGAATTGGGAGTAAACATCATTTCTATTTGTAGCCAGTTTACTATGCTCTTTTGTTTATTACCCTTGTTTGTCAAATTGAGTACACAGGTATTTTAGAATACATCCTATTTCTCTAATATGAAGTTGCTAAAATAATTTGGAATCAACATTTCACAATACGTCCGCTAAAAATATTTAAATTGATTGCATAATACTGGGGAAGCTGTTATAGCCCAGAAGCCTTAAGCAAGCTTCCTGTATTTGAAACAACTTTTTTTCGGCTTCTCTGCTACTGTTGTTTCTGGTTCCTACTGGATAGAGTTAGGCTTGTGCTTAACACATGCCCTAAATAAAATATTTTGTCAAGAATTTTACTTCTGGAATCATAACCCCATAAGCCCATGCCCAATCTTGATATGGAAAACTTGGAAGCAGCTTCTCTCTCCTGCAGAAGTGGACAGAATTTTCTTGTGGGTGTAAAATCTTAGTTACCTAATAATAATAATAATAATAATAATGAAATACGTTGCATTTTTGCTGGTAACATTATGCAAAACTTTTCTTTTTCTCTCTATGCTGCAAAGTTAAGCACTCTATCCTGAAGTGCACTGGAATATGAGCTGTCATTCCACAAGACAGTGCATATCATATGGTGTGCATTTTAAACTCCTGCTGCAACACAAAGAGCAGCGTTAATTTTAAACAACATTCCAGACAAGCAAACTTTTTTTCTGCAAGTATTCTTTATGAATAAGCTGAGGAAGTGGTTTCTCCCTTAGCCCTCTTAGCCACAATTCACATTGAAGACTAACATAAAAAAACTAAGGCTTCAAAGCAGCTGCCGATCAGAGACATGTTCTCTCCAACATGAAGCAAGACCTTGCTTGTATTTTATCTTGGGTCTTAGTTTCTCTACAGCAGGGTTCCCCAAACTTGGGTATCCAGCTGTTTTTGGACTCCAACTCCCATCATCCCTAGCTAGCAGGACCAGTGGTCTGGGACAATGGGCTTGGAGTCCAAAAACAGCTGAAGACCCAAGTTTGGGGACCCCTGCTCTACAGAGTACCACCATCTTCTACAATCCCTTGATCCGAAAGCCTAGACTTTTAGACAATGGACAGACAACTCAGAGCGGGACACAGAGACGACAAGATATATAGAGCCAGATTGTAACAGCGCACACAAATATCAAAGAAATTAATGTCAGCAATATCATTATGCTACCTTGAAATGAAATCACTTTGGTTATTTTAGCTGAGAGCTTCATTCCCATTTAGTTACAGTCTCTCCTGCTGCTTCGCTGCCTCTTTTACATGAATTTGTGCAGTTGAGGCATGTTTAAGAGGATGTTCAAAGGGCTCCCCCCACAACAAGCTTCATTTTAAAAAATGTAATTACTAAAGGAGCAATTACCAAATAATTACCAATGGACTTTGTTCATTAAACTGGGAAGGGAAGTGCTTCAACCGCTTTTTAGACTGGGATGCAGTGCTGCCATTTTTCACATTCTCACCAGCAGTGGCGTAGGGGGACAGTTGGGGCCAGAGGAACCAGCTTATGGGGGCAATGGGGGGGAAGCTGACCTCACGATGCCCTTATTCTATGTGCATAAGCATCGCGCCCCACTCCCTAAGCTGGGCACAAGTTTCCCAGACTTTGGGAAGGAGGCACCAAGCTTTAATACTTTAATTTACCAGGAACATTTAGAGGACTTGCCTAGTCCCCTTAGTCTACTGACCACACACCACTGCACCAAGGCGAGTCCATTCGCTAGGACACCTACGCTTCACTAGAGTCAGCAGAACTAGTGTAAAGGAGGGCACAGAATGCCCTCATAGGACAAACACACCCTTTGAGAATGACGGAGAGCCTCAATGGATGTGGTTGAGCCTCAACAAGAAATGTTTGGTTCAGGGGTGGGCCCTGGAGATGTTGCCGGACTCTCAAGTTCCATCAGCCCCACCAGTATAGCCAATGGTCAGGGTTAAAAGGAGTTAATAGGGCCACAGGTTGAGCCCCTTCGCTGGCCAAGCAATAGGAGCAAGAACAGATTCAGGGGCATTGATGCGGCAGCAAAGTATTGAAAGCAACTTCAATTCCCCCAGGTTTTATAGGCTGCTGGTTGCACACTTTGTGAAGCAGCGAAGAGAGAAAACCCAAGTTACTATAACAGGTGATATCACACTAGGAGGAGTTTGGTTTTCAGAGTGTGAAGAAGATGCAAACACCCTCAGTTTCCCCCCGGAGCTCCGTTTACAAATCATTTCCTGAAAGATGACAACTTTTCCCTGACATATTCCCTATCTGTTGCCACAGAATGAGAAATTATTTTTAGGAGTGTCACTTAGCAACATGGGACTATTGCTTATGCATACACTAATCCTCATGATAGCCATAATTAACTTCCATTGGGAGTGGTAAGCGCTAACAAAACTTATACACAACTCCTCCGCAGGCTAAGACGAATTTGTAGGCATGAAAATAGCAGAAAATTTAGCCAGCCAGAAAAGTTTTAAATCAACAGCGTTTCTGCTGTGTCCAACACACCCTTTTTACCTCATATTCTGTGGAAATCAAGCTGTGTTTAGGGAAGGGACTGATAGGTTTTTGAGCAGAGTCATCTTTATCAACAGAAACTTTGTAAACGTAATCTTGCTCAATAAATGGTATTGTCTCAAGGGCGCTTCACAAATTGTGCTATGGGTCATCAACATGCTGCTTGTGAGCATGTATGTGTCCCTTCCAAGCACCCAGAGGGTCACATCCTGCCCTCCTGCTGAAATTACACTTGAAAGAAGCCTTCCGTAGCATACAGAAGACTTTTCTTCAAGCCTCACTGCGGCACAGAAGGTAATTTGGGGTGGGTGGGTGTTACAGTTGGGATGCGAAAGAGCTGTATCATGCTTGTTGTGCCCATGACAACCCCTCTGGTTTACAAATGTCGGAGCAACTGAGAAATTTCTGAAACAACAATGGGATTATTGGCTCTGCCCAAGGCATGATGGAGAACAGCAACAACCAGGAAAAGATAGACATAACATTTTACAAGGACAGGAAGAAATATCACAGACAGAATAACTGCCACACACAGGAAGAACAATGATATCGTTTGAGTTCCTCACTAGTAAAGGTAAAGGGACCCCTGACTGTTAGGTCTAGTTGTGGCAGACTCTGGGGTTGCGGCGCTCATCTCGCTTTATTGGCCGAGGGAGCCGGCGTACAGCTTCCAGGTCATGTGCCCAAGCATGACTAAGCCACTTCTGACGAACCAGAGCAGCGCATGGAAACGCCGTTTACCTTCCCGCTGGAGTGGTACCTATTTATCTACTTGCACTTTGACGTGCTTTCGAACTGCTAGGTTGGCAGGAACAGGGACCGAGCAATGGGAGCTCACCCCATCACGGGGATTCGAACCGCCAACTCGGCAAGTCCTAGGCTCTGGTGGTTTAACCCACAGCGCCACCCGCGTAGCTTTATACAAATGTGCCCTAAAAGGGTGGCAACCCCTGTGTTATGCAATACAGTGGTACCTTGATTTACAACCATAATCCGTTCCGGAGGTCCGTTTGTAAACCAAAACAGGTTGTAACCCAAAGCGCGCTTTCGCCAATGGGGCCTCCAAAAAAACATTGTTCGTAATTCCAAAAAAAAAGGGTCGTAATAAAAAAAAAGGTTGCAAACCGGGACATGCACTTCCAGGCTTGATGTGTTTGTAATCCAAAACATATGCAAACCAAGACGTATGCAAACCAAGGTGCCACTGTACTTTGACTTGTTATTGGTTTTTGGCGTGCCTATGACTGGACTTAACCATCCAGGGGTCCTTTACCTTTACCTTACCTGCAATACAAAATACACATTTGCCACTGCATGCACCTGCAACAAGGAGCCATGGCTAATCCCACCCCGCTGGTGCCTATACCTGCAAGATATACTTGGTTGGAAGGATGGATTTGTCAGGTGCTTATCTCCGTGGTTTGTAAGGAACATGCAAATTATTGAGAGGGAGCATTTCCAAGCCCTGCAATCTGTGCTGTCTTAAGTGTGTCTTGAAGTAAACACAGCCAGTCAGATTCGAAAGGGGGCACACACAGAACAGTTGGATAGCTCAATTGGTTAGCATAGTGCTGATAATGCCAAGGTTGCAGGTTCAATCCCCGTGAGGAACAGTGGCATATTCCTGCATTGCAGGGGGGTGGACTAGATGACCCTCAGAGTTCCTTCCAACTCTGATTATGTGATCAAATATAGACTCCTCCTTGCTTAGAAGCTTTGCCCCTTTGCCAAAAGCTCTTAGCTAGCGTGGGTCTTGAGTTTGCAGTAATCAAATTACTGAGCAGAAGGGTTCCAATTTCTCTTCCTAACCTAATCAGAATTCAGCCAGCTAAGATTTATTTAAATAATGTTTGCTTCAGGCTAAGGAATATTCTCTGTCAACCTCCACCCCAGACATGTTCAAATCAACTTGTTCTCAACATAAACTACATCTATTCCTGCTTAATTCTAATTTAATCCAGCAGTCACAGTCAACACTTTAGAACAGAGGAATTACGGTAAGTATGGGTCCAGGAGAAAGCAGCTACAGTGGTACCTCAGGTTAAGAACTTAATTCGTTCTAGAGGTCCGTTCTTAACCTGAAACTGTTCTTAACCTGAGGTACCACTTTAGCTAATGGGGCCTCCTGCTGCCACCGCGCCGCCACCATGCAATTTCTGTTCTCATCCTGAAGCAAAGTTCTTAACCCAAGGTACTATTTCTGGGTTAGCGGAGTCTGTAACCTGAAGCGTATGTAACCCGAGGTACCAGTGTAATGGGATCTTCCTTTGCCTAGTAGCGCAAGTCTGCCTCATACTGATTTGTCACTTTTAACAGTCCAGTCCCTCCAAACAGAGAAGTTCCCCTTGAATGCATGAAAAGCACAGAACAGGCTCTGACTAGCAGGGAATGTGAAGAAACCGTACAGTAGCTAACACCCCAATAGCCCCAGCAATGGAAGCGAGAGGCTAGGAGAAGCTGTTTGCAACCTCCCTCACACAACAACCATATTGAAAGGTAGGCCAGTCCCACCCCAAAACTATCCAGTAATCGCTGCTGTTTCCTCCACCACCCCCTCAGATGAGATAATTCTGGGGTGCTGGAGAAAATACAGTGGTACCTTGGTTCTTGAATTTAATCCGTTCTGGGAGTCCGTTCGACTCCCAAAACAATTCGAAAACCAAGCCACGGCTTCCGATTGGCTGCAGGAGCTTCCTGACTCAATCGGAAGCCACGTCGCCCATGAAAAACGTTGGCAAACCAGAACACTCACTTCCGAGTTTGTGGCAATTGGGATGTGCAGAAGCCAAGCTGTTTCACTACCAAGGCACCATTGTACTAGAAACCAAGACTCTAGAGACAGCAGCCACCTTCCTCGACACTTTTCTCTGACCAAAGCCTTCCCAGTACAAGAGAGCAGACCTGGCACCCAGATTTCTCTCTCAAATAGATCCAAGTGGTCTGCTTTTCTCTGAACCCCAGTCTATACCTCTGCAGCATAAACTAAGTGGCTTATTCTCAGGGATGCAGGGTTCATACTAACCCTGTGAGTTGGCAACAACTGAATTGTTCAGTTATATTAATAATAATAATAATAATTTATTATTTATACCCCACCCATCTGGCTGGGTTTCCCCAGCCACTCTGGGCGGCTTCCAACAGGATATGAAAAACATGAAACATTAAAAACTTCCCTAAACTGGGCTGCCTTCAGATGTCTTCTAAAAGTCAGATAGCTGTTTATTTCCTTGACATCTGCTGGGAGGGCGTTCCACAGGGCAGGCGCCACTACCAAGAAGGCCCTCTGCCTGGTTCCCTGTAACCTCACTTCTCGCAGCGAGGGAACCGCCAGAAGGTTCTCGGCGCTGGACCTCAGTGTCCGGGCTGAATGATGGGGTGGAGATGCTCCTTCAGGTATACAGGACCAGGGCCGTTTAGGGCTTTAAAGGTCAGCACTACCCCTTTGAATTGTGCTCAGAAACGTACTGGGAGCCAATGAAGATCTTATTATGAAGATATGTTCTTATCAGCTTTTCAGGTTGTCTCCACCTCCAAATCTGACCCATGAATGAGGTGAGTTGAAGCCTTCTGCCTCAGGCGGCGGATCCAACCCTTGCCATCGGACCACTGCCAGCCCCACCAGGGCTTCACTCTCATCACTGCATCCACAGGTGAGCATACAGTTGCAGTGACTGGGCTGGTGGTAGTGTGGCTGCTACAGTGGAGAGAGGGGGCCCATGTCTGCATGGGGGGCATGGGCAGCACTGGGTGTTTTGCCTACAGCAAAATGTCTTGGGCCGGCTCTGGATATAACAGAGAGTTTGGTACACTTTAAAGCAGACTTCTTCACTTCTCCACTTTGACGTGCTTTTAAACTGCTAGATTGGCAGGAGCAGGGACCGAGCAACGGGAGCTCACCCCGTCGCGGGGATTCGAACCACGACCTTCTGATCAGCAAGTCCTAGGCTCAGTGGTTTAACCCACAGCGCCACCCCGAGGTCCGTTCTTAACCTGAAACTGTTCATAACCTGAGGTACCACTTTAGCTAATGGGGCCTTCTGCTGTGGCCACACGATTTCTGTTCACATCCTGAAGCAAAGTTCTTAACCCAAGGTACTATTTCTGGGTTAGCAGAGTCTGTAACCTGAAGCGTATGTAACCCGAGGTACCACTGTACTCTAATATGATGGACGCGAGAGCAGGATTTGAACTATAGTCAACAGATTGGATTCGAGATTATAGTATTGTTATGGTATAAGAGATAGAAGAAAGGGTGCAGGAAAAAAAGGGGGGGATATTAAAAAAAACACAATGGAAAACGGGGTGGCAAGTCGACAAATGTGTAAATGCCTCTAGAGGGCGCCACGTCGGAGAAGGCTGCCTTAAAGACAGAACACCTTTTCTTATGGAATAAACTCCGTGAGCGAAAAGGCTTCAGCAAGTGCCACAAGACCTCTACTCCAACAGATTAGCAAAGCTCCACACACACACACATTGGAAATTGCTCCTGGTGCATATATCCGCCAGCTTATTTCATGCAAATATATCCATATCTATAAAGGAACTCGACTGGCCGGATCCTTTCCCTTGGCTTTCAAGGCGCCACCGCGCGTCTAGTCCCCGGCTGGGCCGAGCGGGGCGCAGCAGGGAGAGCAGCCGGGGCTTGGCTGCAGTCTGGCGGCTTATCGATTCCTTGGCAGCGCCCAACCTGTTGCCCCAGGGAGCAGCGCGGCCTCGCTTGATCCCCTCGCTTTGCACGGGACCGGCGCTCCCGTTTCGCCTGCCACGCCCGCCCGGTTCCGCCGCCCACTGCCAGCCCCCTTGCAAATACAAATCGCCCGCTTGCAGCCCGGCAAAAAAAAAAGAAGAAGACAAAAGCGACAACGAGGAACAAGTCGTTCTTTTGCACCCAGACAGACCGCCCGCCCTCCTCTCGGGTTGTATTCTCAGCCTTGAGAGGAGAAAAGGCAGAGGGAATAACTCGGCAAGTCCTGCCGCTCCCGCCGCACATTGCAAACTGGAAGAAAATAGAGAATTGCGCCGGATCCCGGCCGGAGCAGCAAGAAAGGCGCGCGCCCAGTCCCGCCTTTGCAAGGGGGAGTGACTGCAAGGTTCCCGACTCGGAAAGAAGAGGAATCGGGGTTCCTGGTTTCGTCGCCTTACCTTGCCTTTTTCCAGCAGATCCACTATGTAGCCAAACTCACTCCCTTCCTCTGGCTCGGACATCGTCAGTGAAAGAAACGAGGAGGCGGCTAGGAAACAACCCCGACGTCCTTCTCCAACACAAAAATAAATATATTGTAGTCAGGCTCCTTCGTCCCTTTCACTTGCCGGGGCTTTCTTTCTTTCTTTCTTCTTTTCTTTTTCTCTCTCTTTTTCTTTTCTCTCCTTCCCACCCACCCCGCCGTCGGAAGCGAGCGAGCGCGCGCGCGCCCTGGGCGCTCGGAGGGAAACCAGACGCCGTTGCCTTAATTGATTCTATTTGCGAGCCGGTCAAGGCTGAGCTAACGGAAAGAAGGAACACACGAGAGGCTGGAGGGATGTGAAATTTTCATAAGCTGAACTCCCATCTCGGGATATTTAAGCTCCGCCTCGAGGCGACGAGATGATGGATCCTCTTCGCTGCCCCGCCAGCCTGGCAGGGGGCTCGCCAAGCGGGGATCAAGCGGAGGGGGCGGCGAGGAGGGTCGAGGCATCCCATCTATAGGCGCCCATTTATATACCGTAGAACCCAAATCGGCCCGATCCGATTCATGTTTACTCCTAAGCAACTTTCACTCTTAAGTCTGGGGGTGTCCTTTCTTCCAGGCAGGGTGGCCCAGGGGCGGAAGAGGCGCCTTAAGAAAGCGGGGAATTTCGGCAGGTGAGGCTTCTATGACTCAGCTGTTAAAGGTGCAGAAGACCCATTGGATCTGGGCACTCTCCTCCCAGGTAAGGGATGTGCATAGGTCTACAGCCCCATACCCTCCAACATTTCCCCAATGAAACTAGGGGTGTCCTATTCCATTATTGTTTATTGAATTTATATACCGCCCTATGCCTGGGGGTCTCAGGGCAGTTCACAGAATAAAATCAAGGTATAAAACCACAAAATACATAATAAAAAATAAAAACAACAACCCAATACCCCCCCCAAAAAAACACATTTAAAATGGACTTATTATTATTATTATTATTATTATTATTATTATTATTATTATTTATTATCCTCCCTCCCGATCTGGGCAGCTTCCAACATATATATTAAAAAAAATTAAAACATTTATTAATTTTTTAAAAAAACTTTCCTATTCAGGGCTACCTTCAGATGTCTTATATGGTTACTTATAACCTTGGCTGGGGGTGGGTGCATTTTGCATAACTCCATACACTCCAATTAAAATAGGGACCTCTTAAGGAAAAGTGGGACATTTCAGGATCAGAACAGAAACCAGGGTTTGGTGGCTTCCATGACTCAGCTGTTAAAGGTGCAGAAGCCCCTTTGTGTATGGTCACCCTAGGTAAAAGGTAAAGGGAGCCCTGGCCATTAGGTCCAGTCGTGACCGACTCTGGGGTTGCGTGCTCATCTCGCTTTATTGGACCAGGGAGCCGGCGTACAGCTTCCGGGTCATGTGGCCAGCATGACTAAGCCGCTTCTGGCGAACCAGAGCAGCGCACGGAAATACCGTTTACCTTCCTGCCAGAGTGGTACCTATTTATCTACTTGCACTTTGACGTGCTTTCGAACTGCTAGGTTGGCAGGAGCAGGGACCGAGCAACGGGAGCTCACCCTGTCGCGGCGATTAGAACTGCCGACCTTCTGATGGGCAAGTTCTAGGCTCTGTGGTTTAACCCACAGCGCCACCCACGTCCCATGGTCACCCTACTCCCAGGGTATTTACTCCCAGGTTATTGTTGTTGTTGTTATTAATTTGTATCCCACCCTCCCCAACCGGCGGAGCGGCTAACATCATAAGGTAAGGGATGTGCATAGGATTCCAGCCTTGGACATGGACAAGGCCTTCCCCTGCCCCTCTGGATTAGTTCAGAATTTGTAGATTACCTCAGGATTCCTAGTTTAAGGATGACAAGCAGGGCAGATGCCAGGGCCCACCGCTAATGTCTGTCCTGCCCCCCACCCCTCTTACTGGCAGCCTAGTGATCTGAGCAGCACCAGACTGCTGAACCTAGCTGGTATTTTAATTCCCCACTGTTCAGTTTCCCTGGTGTAGCATCAGCCTAGGGCACTGTAGGAAATGAAAATGCAGCCCTCAGCCACGGTGTGTGTGATGCTGCTGCCCACCACAGACACAGAAGCGGGGGTACCATGCTACAAGTTGTCCAGCCACCCCCCAAAAGCTGGCTCTGTGACAAGATTCAGTAAATAACAACAAGGTCACAATGAATGACGAGGCACTTAACTGCAGTCAAACTAGCATTGTATTGATTGAATAGATCTTTTAATGGTTGGGAGCTGAAAGTGGTTTGTCCTTTTTCTTTTTTTTAAGGCACACATACTGTACCAAATGGCTTTTATAGAATTATCTGCTGCTGGGTGTAATGATTTTGTCTCTGCGCTACATCCAAATGGAGACAGCGCTTGAAAATAGTGTTGCAGCCCAACCCTACCCATGTTTAAAGTAAAGGGTAAAGGGACCCCTGACCATTAGGTCCAGTCGTGGCCGACTCTGGGGTTGCGGCACTCATCTCGCTTTACTGGCCAAGGGAGCCGGCGTACAGCTTCCAGGTCATGTGCCCAAGCATGACTAAGCCACTTCTGACTAACCAGAGCTGTGCATGTAAACGCCGTTTACCTTCCCGCCAGAGCGGTACCTATTTATCTACTTGCACTTTGACGTGCTTTCGAACTGCTAGGTGGGCAGGAGCAGGGACTGAACAATGGGAGCTCACCCCGTCGTGGGGATTCGAACCGCCGACCTTCTGATCGGCAAGTCCTAGGCTCAGTGGTTTAACCCACAGCGCCACGTTTACTCAGAGGCAAATCCCACTGATAATGGGACCTGTTCCCGGGTAAATTTGCAGCCTCAGATTTATATATGTAACACTGCTGGAATTACCCAGATAATAGAATAACTGTAACTCAATGCCATAAAGCAGGTTGAGGAACCCATGACCTAGACAGCAGCTCCTATTTTCCGCAAGCAGCATACCCAGAGGACAGAGATGAGGGGATCTGGAGTCCAGAAACTTCTGGAGAACTGCAGTTTCCCTTCCCTGCCCTAATTTATATTCTTAATCTGTTCCAATTACAGCTTCAGTCCTGGGAACAGGATTATAGTAGAAGAGGAGAACATCCTTAGTTTTCACTGCACATAATGGGTGTGTGAGGATTGATTCCCATAATAACCAGTAAGGCTCATGGTGGCTGCTTGAAATGGATGGATAGGTTAGCTCGCTGCCTGCAACCTCCAGGTTGCACACAGATGTTGCCACATGCAGAACTGGTTTTGTTGCTTGTATGCGACTGTTAACATTCTAGAATGCAGGTTTGCAGAAGTATGCAAATAGCATGCAAATGACGTCAGTTGTACATGACCCACAGGAAAAGTAGCCAGTGTATCGAGCAATATCAAGCAGATGGTTATATGATGGTTATATGCATTCCAATAAATGAGTGTTTTGATCCTCCCAAAATACATGCAACTTATCAGCAATTGCAAGGTTGTTTGTTGGTATTTTGGATTAAAGCCCCAGAGTGGGTAGTTCACTTTTAAAAACAAACTCCCTAGATATCAAGACTGTGACTAGAAAATGCCCATGTTCAGCCTTTAGTGACCCTCATAGAGAAGAAAGCATGGAGCTGTGGAGCAGCTGCTGAAAATGTTCTTCTTTGTGCACTTGCCATTCAGTTATCATGGATGGCTAGCATTGATTCAGTGGGCATTCCTTACTAACAAGGAGGAATCTGTAGAACTAAGCCAAGGCCATCTCAAAGAGGCTGGTCACTTACCTTATGAGAAGGCCCCATTGTATACAATGGTGCTTACTTGCAGATACACGTTTGAACTGCACTGTAAGGATGACTCCTCATAATATTATCTTTTAAGCACACAAATCCATTGTGTTGTGGGGTTTACATCAATACTTCAGCTGTATTTGAATGTTATGTTGAAAGGTGCCCTGTCCCTAAGGAAATTTCCTCTTCCCTTTTTCAGATTTGCAAATCAAACTCTATTTTATCTGAAAGATATTTGCATCCAAAGGAGTAGCACGCAAATTTGCAGAACTAGAATTCAGAGGTGTTTGTGTAAATAATAAGGGCCTAAACGTCATCAGCCCAATATACCTGAAGGAGCGTCTCCACCCCCATCGTTCAGCCCAGACACTGGGGTCCAGCGCCGAGGGCCTTCTGGTGGTTCCCTCACTGTGAGAAGCGAGGTTACAGGGAACCAGGCAGAGGGCCTTCTCGGTAGTGGCACCCACCCTGTGGAATGCCCTCCCATCAGAAGTCAAGGAAATAAACAACTATCTGACTTTTAGAAGACATCTGAAGGCAACCCTGTTTAGGGAAGTTTTTAATGTTTGATGTTTTATTGTGTTTTTAATATTCTGTTGGGAGCCGCCCAGAGTGGCTAGGGGGGCCTGGCCAGATGGGCAGGGTATAAGTATTATATTATTATTATTATTATTATTATTATTATTATTATTATTATTTGTACTGTAACAACACTCAAAAGTTTCCAGACGTCAAGAGCAAAGCTGAACCAAATATGCATCATGTAAGCAAAATATAACTAGGTTGGTAAAAGACACTGGTATTGATAACAAGAGTCCCACGGCACCTTCAAGACGAATACATTTATTGTGGTCTAAGCTTTTGTTGTCTTAAGCAGGTGTAGCACCTGAAAATGTATTGGGACATAAGCTTTCATGGACTCAGGCCTACCTGATCACATGCATCTGACAAAGTGAGTACGAGTCCATAAATGCTTATCCTATAATACAGTTACTTGTCATCATTGGTTTTGCTGCAAGTAATCTGCTTTTTTTAAAAAAAAGCCTTGGAGATAGGAACCATCACCAAGGCTGAGCTTGGAGGTGATGGACTCATAGAACAAATGAAGGGATGTACCATGTCAGACTGCAGGTGAGATATGCAATTTTAATGTTGTCTCCCAAATATTCTGCAGACAAATAAAAAAAATTCCCTACAAACGCACTTCTGTTCTCAACAAACAGCTGGGCAGGCTCATATAAAATAAATAAATCCTTCAAGTAACCCATCTTGTCTGAATTAAGCTTTAATTTGTTCTCATCTAGTCTGTTACTGTTCACTGAAGTTGATTCAGAACATTGACAGTTTCCTTGATTGTGATGGAAAGGAGCGATAGAGTTGGGTCGGCTCCAAACTCTAGATAACATCTACATTCAACTGCTGCAGGAAGTTAGTAAGTCTTGAAGGAGATAGAGTAGAAACTCTGTGGGAGACCACAGGTCCATAGCCAAGGTGTTAACCAGAAGCTCCCTAGCACAACCATCTGAAACCAACCCTCCAGAAATGCCTGAAACCATCAGAAAACAGTGCCACCTGGTTTCCATCCCAGCTATACAGTCCAGAAGGATACCATGGTTAATGGTATCAAAAGCCACCAAGAGGTCCAAGAAAACCCAACAAGGATGCACTCCCCATATCTAGTTCCTGGTGCAGTGCCCATCACTGTGGGAAGAGCTGTCTCTGTCCCATAACTGGACCTGAAACTGGATTGAAAGCAAGGAATCTAGATAATTTGTGTCATCCGGGGAAGTAGGAAATAAGTGTTGGGATGCCACCAAACCACTGAGCACCTTGCCCAAGAATGGAGCACTGGAGAAATTGCCTGATACAAAGGAGTTCAAAAGGGACCTTGTTAACTCAGTCTTTACCTGGACCAGCTCTTTAAGGCTGAATGGAACAGTTCCCTCTCAAAGGAACATTGACCCTTACCATCTTGGCGAGTCTCCCTTTGGCAGTACCATGGTACCTTGGTTTTAGAACAGCTTAGTTTATGAACAACTTGGAAATAGAACGCTGCAAACCCAGAAGTGTTTTAGTTTGTGAACTTTGCCTTGGAAGTGGAACATGTTCCACTTCCTGTTGAGTGTGTTCCGTTTGTAAATTGAGTCCCACGTTGCTAATCAGGCTTTCTGTTGACTGTTGAGTCCCGAGCACCCACAACACAGAAGTGATATTTTGAGCTTCTTTTTTGTTTTTTTGTTGTTGTTGTTGTTTTGCATTTTTGTGTGGCTTTTCGTTTTTTGACTGTGACTTGTTCTTCATTTTATGGGACTGACATGTGACTGTCGCTTGTGACTTGTTTTTGTGACTGTGTGGAACCCAGTTCAGCTACAGATTGACTGCAGAAATGGATAAAAGCCCCCCATCCAAACAAGGACTATCATCAGTGCACGTAAGGAAAAAAATATTTTAATTTTTATCATCTACAATACTGTCTTATTTATTTTATAATACAGTACGTTGATTATTGCTTTCATTTTATGGATCAATGGTCTCGTTAGATAGTAAAATTCATGTTAAATTGCTGTTTTAGGAGTTGTTTTTAAAAGTCTGGAACGGATTAATCCATTTTGCATTACTTTCTGTGGGAAAGCACGCCTTGGTTTTAGAATGGACTTCCGGAACGGATTAAGTTTGGGAACCAAGGTACTACTGTATCTATAAGCCAGGAAGGACAAACTTAATGTATACATTAATGGTGTGTATTTTATGCATTTTAGACACACAGAATTGTAGAGCTGGAAGGGACCCCATGGATCATCTAGTCCAACCCCCTGCAATGAAAAAGGAAATGGAAGACTCCCATGCTTTGGCTCTCAGCCTCCTGAATCTGGTGTTAGAGGGGATATTTCTTCGTTGTTCACAGGGAGAAAAGATAGAAGAAATTTACAAGGAACAGCAAGCCACTGTTCATTCCTCCCCTACCTCATTCCAATTATGTTGTTTCTTTTAAAAAGTAGATTTCTAAAGAACAATAACAGCTCTGATTCTTCCATGCTCAGAATCTAGGTGTCTTCTGCCTTCTGAAGTGCCATTATTCTCTGTCCTGTCTGAATCTGAACATGCAGTACCATAACTTTCCCAACCGATTTGAATGCCTGCATAGCCTCAGATTTTCTGTAGAAAAATAGCTTATTCAGAGACTGGGAGCTGAAAACCTGACCCGAACATATTATGTAACCTCTCTAAATCTATCCAAGGAGTGTGTCCACAGGTTACTTTAGAATGGCAGAATGGCCCTTTTCAGAGGCTCTAGTGGTTAAGGTTACTGTAGTAACATTACTCCAGATCTTTTCTACAGGTTATCCCTGACACAATATACCCTTTATTTCTCTGGAAACCGAGTGCATGAATAGCTATCAAGCTCATTTGTTACGAGATACTGTGCGCTTCCATTAGATAATTCATTAGCTAAATAGCTTGCTGTTTGAATCTCTCGGCACATCTCCAGTACTTTTTTTCAACACTGTCTTCTGTGTTTTCTTTTTGTGACAAAGGATCCAGATTAACAACATGAGCACAGAGAGAAAGAAGAACTGTCCTCAACCAACACAGAGGAAAAGACGTTCATAAAGGCGGTAACTTTATACCACTCGTTGTATTTGGACCTAGACGGCAAAGCGGATCGATGCCGCTCTCTCCCGCAAGGCAGGTGGGGGCTTTTCCTCTGCTAAAGTCCTGTCACTTCATTCTAACCTATGACAGTGGTCAGAGCGGCTGGACCTGTGAAAAATTGCTTTCTTTTCCCTACAACAGTTCCTGCTGGGCCCGAGGCAAAGTTGCCACAAGAGGAATATTGGGCAACAGCTTTTTGTTTGCTTGTTAAATTTCTAGCCCACTCCCTCGTTGATTAACAGCATAAAAAGATGCCATCGCAGTCAAACAGTCCACAAAAGTAAACAGAAGATTCAAGATTAAAATAATCATATTCTAGGCTGCATCAACAGAAGTACAGTGGTACCTCTAGTTGCGAACGGGATCCATTCCAGAGGGCCGTTTGCAACATGAAAAGAGCACAACCTGAAGCGCCGTATCTACGCAGGTGCACGGCACAATTTGGCGCTTGTGCACATGCGCGAAGTGCGATTTAGCGCTTCTGTGCATGCGCAAGTGGCAAAACCCGGAAGTAACCCTTTCCGGTACTTCCGGGTCACCGCAGGACGTAACCTGAAAGAACGTAACATGAAGCAAACTTAGCATGAGGTATGACTGTATAGTGTCCAGAACAAGGGAAGTAATAGTACCACTCTATTCTGCCCCTGTGGGACCACACCGGGAATACACTGTCCAGTTCTGGGCACCACAGTTTAGGAAGATGGTTGACAAGCTGGAACGTGTGCAGAGGATGGCAGCCAAGATGACCAAGGGTCTAGAAGCCAAGCCATATGAGGAACGGTTGAAGCAGCTGGGTATGTTTAGCCTGGAAAAGAGGAGACTGAGAGGAGATACGCTAGCCATCTTCAAATATCTCTTGCTCAACTGCATAGAATGGGTGCAGCAGCTGCAGATGGTGCAAGCCTTGGCCCCAAGGCAAAGATCTTCAGGGCAGTTTGCCCATCCTGGCTGTACCTCCTCTCCAGTTGCTCTCTTTTGGTACTCCTGGTGCTGCCTCTTCTTTGCTTTTGTTTCCTCTTCTGCCCAAACATGCTTTGCCAACAGCCCAATCAGGATGTGAGGCCCTGCCCAATTCACCCCTTTATTCAGGATACACTCAAAGGCAATACACCCCCCTAAAATTTACCAGTCAATTATGGGCCTAGTATGAAATCTGATCTGAATGAATGCATGTCTAATAGGAGGGGATATTCCTGCAGCTAAGGAGCCCTTTTACGTTGTTTTAATTTCAAAGATACCAAACCAAGGACTTGGAATCCTTCATATTGTTGCACGCCACCCCAATCTCGGAGTGGTGTGAGATCCCAGGGGTCCCAGGCGCTTAGCCAAGGGTTCGTGTTTCTTCAGAATGAGGCACAGTGGAATCTCTGGTGTCCTTATGATATATGGTTTATTTACACACATATATACAACTGAATGGAAGTGAGAGCTGGACCATAACGAAGGCTGATCGCCGAAGAATGGATGCTTTTGAATTATAGTGCTGGAGGAGACTCTTGAGAGTCCCATGGACTGCAAGAAGATCAAACCTATCCATTCTGAAGGAAATCAGCCCTGAGTGCTCACTGGAAGGACAGATCCTGAAGCTGAGGCTCCAATACTTTGGCCACCTCATAAGAACAGAAGACTCCCTGGAAAAGACCCTGATGCTGGGAAAGATGGAGGGCACAAGGAGAAGGGGACGACGGAGGACGAGATGGTTGGACAGTGTTCTCGAAGCTACAAACAGGAGTCTGACCAAACTGTGGGAGGCAGTGGAAGACAGGAGTGCCTGTCGTGCTCTGGTCCATGGGGTCATGAAGAGTCGGCCATGACTAAATGACTAAACAACAACAACAAAATATACAACTGGGTCTACAAAGGAGGGGCTCACAGCATCAAGACCCCAAGCGGGTTATTCTTCTCCCATAGCCACCACCTTGGAGTCAAGAAGAAAGCAGGCATGGCTTTTTCTCCCAGCTGCCCAGCCTGCAGTCTTCCAGCTTCTAGCTCACATCACTCAAAACTCCCAACTCTAGCCTTTGTCTTTCTAACTTTGTCCTCTGGAACAGAGGCACTTCCTTTGTTACCTTAATGGCCCATGCTTAGAGGGCCATTACCTCACCAGGAAGCTAGCCTGGCTGTTGTGCTGGATCTAGGAATTAGAAGTGGGCTCAAGGCATGCAGCCTACCCCCACCAACTCATAGCAATCTATTCAAAGCTCATTTGGGCATCTTCAGAAAAACAGTAAACAAAAAACATACCGGATCTTTGGCCAGAAATATCCTGAGATGACAGAGAGGAAAGTTATGGACTGTACGTCAAACGACAGTATCAGTCAGTGTTCTGGAGGAAAGCCTCATGAACAGTCCGGTTACTTGGAGGAAGGGTGGGATACAAAATATGGCAAACACTATGAGCAAGAGCAGATTTATCATGGTGTAGCAAATGTTTTTATTGTCCTCTGATGTGTAGGATTAGGTTATTGCCAGGCAACAGAAGGATCCCATAGCGGATCAAAGAAAGCAGTAAAGTATCTCAGTGCAACCAACCTTCTTGCACTTAGGAATTTTCTTCTGTTAAAACAACAAACGGTGTGAGGCATTTTAAAGCTGAATCTAATCACAGCTACATTTCACTCTCAAGTGCAGAAATGGGTTTGCTTTTTATTCTGCCAGCTGCATTAAGAGAAACGTTCTGTGCTGCTGCGCCCAAGCCATTCGGAGCATAAGAGCATTCGCATTAGTAGCTTATCAATTTTGCATAAAGTATTGTGGCTTTGTAGAGAGGGCCTTTGATGGAGACTGGCAGCAGCCACAAGAAAACAAGACTCTTCCTTCCCAGTGTGCTCAGGAAAACAGGAATAAAGACAGCAATGCAGATTCCGCTGGTTGGTAGGGTTAAATCTGTCCTTGTGGCCTTCCTCATTGGCCGCTACATCCTTCAGCGTTCCCACTGTTAGATTGGGTATTTCAGCCTTTGGTAGGAGATGGAGGTATATTGGTTAGTGTGCTGTTATAGGAACAGTGGCATCTGAAGCCATATTGCAATGATCACATAGGCTATATTCAGACAGCGCTTTATTCAATTTTCCTGATGTTTCCTTGCCTGACAATTCCCACTTCCGAAAATCTAGGGGAAGTTTAACGCTCATTTCTGTGTTGTTTCCAGAAATGAATCTGTTTCCAAACCTGTTAACTCCAAAAATGACAGGAGTATTGCATTGTAATTTCATGTGGCAAAATTTGGGGTGGTATCCCACTATTTAAAATTCCCACTATTTAAAATTCCCACTATTTAAAACTTAGCATGACATGGTGGTATAGCAATCAAAAAGCCATAGTTCCATAATGCAGCACCTACTGCAGTGTAAAAGGAGCATTAGAAACTAGGAGAGAAATGCAAGCATTATAACCAGCAGAACTAACACAAGAAACCCCATATCTGAATGCAGCTGTAGTTGTTTGGTGTTTTTGCCCATGTGCTTGGGATCTTCCCACAGTATCTCAACCAGATGTCATACAGTTCAAGGCATTGGTGCAATTACTTAAAACATACAGTATATAACCCATCTAGGAGGAGGAAAACTCTGATCCTAAATCTTTGCTGCCTTGTGGGTTATCTTCAGGAGGAGTAAACCCGACACAAATCCAGAGTGCAGTCGCTAAGATGGTTTGGTTCAACTTTACCCTGAGAGGTGCAACTTCATTGTCTCTTGAGACAGATGGACACCAACAATAACCATCCACTAAAATTAATCAGAACTGTAAGGGGTGTTTCAGTTTGTTGTTGTTGTTAATAAATAAATAAATCACTCACCCTTCAACAGTCACCACAGGTTGGGATACAACATTTTAAAATTCAGTATTAAAAACAGTTTAAAGAAATTACAATCAAAGGAACAAGAGGACTCCTGAAAACACTTATCTCAAATGTCAAAGACCAGGATAAAGAGGTGCAGCTTCAAACATACAATGTCAAAACTACATAATGAAGGTGCCAGAAACACCTCTGTGGGAAGGGAATTCCCGGAAAGGAAATTACTGAGAATTACCGTAGACAGGCTGGAGATTGAAAAGTGTTTTGTTTGTTATTCACCACAATGTTCGCAGTGGAAGAACTAAATATGTGTGGCCAGAATGTTGGGAAACGCTTAGCGACATAGTCACTCAGCTGTGCATCAAAGGTTATTTTTAAGGCACATTTTATGGTTATTCAGGCATTTTTATGGAAACTGAGATACCAATGGGAAAAAAGCACATTGACGTCCTAGTGATTTCTAATGCAGCTCCTGTAACTATGTATATATGATGTGGCACCAAAATACTAACTGGGAAGACCTTTTGTGCATCTATATATACAATAATGCAAGTTCTATATACAGTAATGAAAAAGCCGTCAAGCCTCTGGTATTTAAAACCTATTTCTCACATGGCTAACCTTCTCAGCACGTTGGCATTCATCCATGGAAAAACCCTTTCCCCCAATATCACGTGCCCATGCGAGAAGAGTTCATGTCAGAAATGTGGGTTAAATATGTAGACCAATATGAATATTTCATGCATAATTTCCAGTGCGCTGTTACATATTTATAAGCAGCAACCCCCATCTCTATAGCTAGGCATACCATTCATACACAGAAGCATTAAAAAAAGGGGGCGGGACCATTTCTTGGCAGATGAAGTTAACTGAAGCTGCAACCCTATGCATGCTTATTGAGTTTTTAATGTTTTGTTGAGCGCCACCCAGAGTGGCTGGGGAAACCCAGTCAGGTGGGCAGCATATAAATATTAGTAATAATAATAATAATAAAAAATAAGTGGGAGTTTCTCCCGAGTACATATGCTTAGGATCAGGCTGCTGTCAGAAAATTGCAGGTGCACTGAGGGTTAAAAACAGGAGTCGACTTTAGATGTGTGTTGGCTGAGTATATTAATTGTGCAAAAGAAAGCGACATGGTATCAAAGATTTATGGAAATAGGAAGGGAAAGTGGCCTGCTGGGCAATTAGCTGTGCCCCAGGGCCAAGGAAGGGTCTCTCAGCTGCTTTTCTAAGATAATCAGTTTTCCTTTGAAATGCATCAAATCCTGGGACTTCTCCGCTGAAGCACAATTCCAGTGAGCAAAGAGTTATGTTATTAGGCCTTCTTTGATTTACACCCCCACCCCAATGCTTTTATTCACCCCTTCTCCCTTCTCCGTTTTTATGACCTGTTCTTAACCACTCTTTATATTTCCTTGCATGAAGCAACACAGGTTATTTACTTCGTTTTGGAGAGGAACTCGACAGCTACATAATCTCCTGCTTCTCAAAGGACACCATGGCATTATTCAAGACGCAGAAAAGGATGAGAAGAATTATTCAGGAAACTGAATACCTTCTATAAATAGAAAAGGCCAGCGATCATTGACTCTTCAGGCGAAACGAAACAGCAAGGACACTTTTATCAAGGGAAAATGCTTGACAAGAGAGGCCAGCAGGTATGCCCCCGCTCTACCTACCATAAATACCTCCTCTCCTACTTCTTAGGGCATCACAGTGTCTCCATTACCCTGGGAACAAAGGGCATCTTGAGCAAATGTTTCTGAGCACAGGGAGCACTGAAATTCCCCTACAGCTATAGCTTTGATGTCTTTCACAAGCAATTTAAGACATTTGCATATTGGTAGGTGCTTGAAGGCTAATAACCACATAGGATTATTTTATTTAATGAATGTGGGTTGCATTGTGAGCTGGGCAGATGGGGCAACCACAGTTCTCTCAGGCATATACTTAATCCAGTAGCAATGGGTTCACCAAACGCCCACACCCACAGCATGCAGCTTGTTTAGGTGAAGTAGCCAAGTCTCTTAAAAAATAGTGCAATTTCTCGGTTGCGAAACACGGATCAGAGTCAAGCGCACCTGGATTACAGCAGTGGTTCCCACACCTTTATCCAGACTTTCGAATGCCTCCCTCTTTTATCCAGAATATGATGGCCATCACATGGAATATGGGACAAACTTGTTTTCTGCTGCTGTGCAAGTTTGGACATGAACCAATGGATTCAATTTAGAAGATTCCAACTAAACATCAGGAATAACTTTTTGACAGTAAGAGCTGTCAGACAATGGAATGGACTCCCCTGGAAGGTGGCGGTGGGCTCCCCCTTCATTGGAAATTTTTAGGAGGAGGTTGGATAGCCATCTGTTAGGGATGCCAGATTTCTGCATGGCAGGGGATTGGACTAGACCAGTGTTTGAGTCTCTCAGACTACAACTTCCATCATCCCTAGCTAGCTAGCAAGACAAGTGGTCAGGGGTGATGGGAATTGTAGTCCGAAAACAGCTGGAGACCCAAGGCTGGGAAACACTGGACTAAATGGCCCTCAGGGTCCCTTCCAACTCTACAATTCTATGATTCCAAATGTGAAGAGCCTCATTTTCAGAAGACACTTTTGAGAGATAATTCCATGCACAGGACTTCTTCCAGCAGCTGCATTAGGCATCTGAAGGCACCTCTTAACTTACATTATTTGCAGCTTACTTTTCCTCCCAGCGGGACGCGGGTGGCGCTGTGGGTTAAACCACAGAGCCTAGGGCTTGCCGATCAGAAGGTCAGTGGTTCGAATCCCCGCAACAGGGTGAGCTCCCATTGCTCGGTCCCTGCTCCTGCCAACCTAGCAGTTCAAAAGCACGTCAAAGTGCAAGGAGATAAATAGGTACCACTCCAGCGGAAAGGTAAACTGCGTTTTCGTGTGCTGCTCTGGTTCGCCAGAAGCGGCTTAGTCATGCTGGCCACATGACCCGGAAGCTGTACGCCGGCTCCCTCGGCCAATAAAGCGAGATGAGCACCACAACCCCAGAGTCGGTCACGACTGGACGTAATGGTTAGGTCCCTTTACCTTTACCTTTCCTCCCAGCAATTCAATAGTAAGGTAGTCAAAGCAGCACCTTGCAGCCTGCTACTTAGCAAGTTTCACAGCTGCACAGACTTTTGAACCCAGGTTGTTTTTAACCCAAATCAAACGCTAGGCCCTGCACTGGCTCTTCTGTTGAGAAATGGTGGCGATGTTTGCAGATGCGGACAAAACTACTTATAAGGCACACCACTGTTAAAACACTTTTAAAAATTAACTATGCCACACACTTTTACATGTTTTAGATGTGCTGGTATTTAAAAGCAAACTTAGACAAGCATCGAAGAGGTCGGCGGTTTACGCATGTTGGTCAAGCATTCATAGCCTCTCTGAAGCTGTTCACTCATCATGCCACACAGTCCCTCATTCCTCTGCTGTGTGTGAGCAAGAGAGAGAGAATTAATATGGGGGTGGGGAGCTCCTCCACTGCCTGTTTGCTTCAGAAACTGTTGCAGCTGCTGAGAGGGCAAGGAGGAAAGAAAAGGGAAAGCAAATAAAAAGAACCCAATGCAGACTTGGTATCAGATCAACAGCTGCAGCAGAACTCGGTTGCCTTTTTTAGAAGGAAAACTGTGGGAACTCTTGATCTCCCAACGGCATTCCAGCGTCTGCATGTGCTGTTTGAGATCAACATGCAACATACCAAGATTCCAAAGCGCCACCAAACGTCAGAGGCGACACAGCAAAAGTGAAGTTTATGTGCAATTGTAAAACCTACTATTTTTAGACTGCAGAAATATGACCATTGAAAACGAAATTGCTGGTACGTGGAGGAGGGGCATGCAATATACACACGCAAGAGCTGTGGAGGAATAGGCAACGGGACGTCCTAATCCCAGGCACTTATATTTAGAAGTAGCCAGACTAGATTTCCACCCATCTTGTATAAACGGCTCCAAGACTACTTGAAACATCTGAATCCACAGTGTAGCTCAAAAGCCTAGGCATACCACCATGGATTTCACAAAAGATTTTCGGAGATTATGTTTAGAGTCTAAGGATAGGAGGCACACTTGGCAGTGTAATCCTAACCATGTCTACTCAACTTAATTCAATGGGGCTTACTCCCAGATAAGTGGGGTTAGGATTACAGCCTAAAAGTTGGTTATGCCGTATTTTTCGCTCTATACGACGCAATTTTCCCCTCCTAAAAAGTAAGGGGAAATGTGTGTGCTTCTTATGGAGCGAATGCAGGTGGGAGGCTCTGCTCAGTGCTCCCTTTAAAGAGTGCGTGGTCACTGACGGGCTGCCCTTCTCCCTCCTCGGGGAAAAGCCCCCAAGAGGCTTTTCACATGCTCCATGCGGCTTGTGAAAGGGAGCGCTGAGCAAAGCCTGGGATGCATACAGGCTCTGCTCAGTGCTCCATTTAAAGAATATTTTTTTCCTTGCATTCCCTCTCTAAAAATTAGGTGCGTCTTATGGTCAGGTGCGTCTCATGGAGCGAAAAATACGGCACAGTGGTTAAGTACTTAATTCGTTCTGGAGGTCTGTTCTTAACCTGAAACTGTTCTTAACCTGAAACACCACTTTAGCTAATGGGGCCTCCTGCTGCCGCCTCGCCGCCAAAGCACGATTTCTGTTCTCATCCTGAAACAAAGTTCTTAACCTGAAGCACTATTTCTAGGTCAGTGGAGTTTATAACCTGAAGCGTATGTAACCTGAAGCATATGTAACCCGAGGTATCACTGTACTGAGATCAATTTGAAACGTTAGTTACCGTATTTTTTGCACCATAACACTCACTTTTTTCCTCCTAAAAAGTAAGGGGAAATGTCTGTGCGTGTTATGGAGGGAATGCCTACAGGTGGCATGCCTACGGATTTTCCTCCTCTAAAAACGTGCGTGTTATGGTCGGGTGCGTGTTATAGAGCGAAAAATACGGTAAGTCCCTTTCCTTTTGACGGGAAGCTCTAACTTAGGCTGGATCCAATTCCAAAGCTTTGCAAGAGTTCCCCAACCCCAACCTGGTACTGAACTACAGCTCCCATCAGCCCTAGCTAACATGGCCAATGGTCAGGGGTTAGACTTGTAGACTCCAACATAGGGCACCATGTTCTATTTTACAGCACGTCTGAATTTGGTCCGAACTGCTGGTGTAATTCTTGCTTGCTTTGCAATGCGAAAAAAGAGGAAATCCCCAGAGCACTGAGAGAAAAATAGAAAGACCAAGCTACATTTTAGTTTCATGTTACATACACAGTGCTATTTTTCTGGAAAAAGAGGTGTCGAAACTCACCATGAATGCCTCCCTTGTTCTCTTAGAATGGCAATGGCACCCACCTGAGAGATGCTGGAACTGAGTTCCGGACAGTTCCAGCTGGAAAAAAAAGCCCTGCATACACACAAATAAGATAATAATTAACTGGTAACTGGGGTGGAACGGAAGTTCCAATTTTATTAAGCTGCTCATGTATTTAAAATTAGAAAGAATCCCTGTGTTGTATTTTAGGGTACTGTGAGCCACACAGCGATACTAATCTCACAGATACAACAACAAATACTCTGGGCCATATCTAAAATCTGTCTCCTACTAAATCCTTTCTTCTTAGTAGCTGTGTTTATTTTAGGGCCTATTAAGATGGGCTGCACCAAAGGCAATATACTTTGGATGTTTTTAGCTAAACTGCAGGAGGATTACATAGAGCTCAGGAATCAAGTTACCATTCGTTAAACTTTCAGTGCTTAGCTGCATTCTGCTAATTTAATAATTGCATCCCCACCTTTCAAGTCTGAACAGCAGAAGTAGTGCTAGCAGAGCCTTACAAATTATTAGTAGTCTCAAATGAGCTCTAACACTTGAGAGGAATATATATTTAGAACAGCAATAGTTTTTAAAAAGTACAATCTCAAATTTGATTTTTTAATAAAAAGAAAAATGTTGACATTAGGTAAAGAGGAATTCAATTTTAATGAATGTACCACTACATTATTTCTTGTTTAAATATGCTTATTTAGTTAAGAGTCATCTGTTAGAATCATAAAATTAAATACCCCTTATTCCCTTATGGGGTACACAAGAGCCCTTATAGAGTCCTTTGTAGGTTCTCCATCGGTAAGAGAAAATAACAAAGGCCAACCAGAGAATATTGAGAAGCAAAGCAGCTATTAAAGCTGTTGCAACAAGGTGCTCCCCTCACACGCAGGAGAGAGGACCACCCAGAACAAAGGTGTGCCTGCTTTTATATAGACATTTTAAATTGCCCACCCTGGAGTCTAAGACCACCCTCAGAAACAACATACCTACATGACAGAAAAGGCGGTCTACAACAGAAATCTGAGTGCGTTGTTTATCTCCTGTCTGGCAAGTTACCTGATTGCCTTACCTGATTGCCTTTTCTGGTAGTCTGGCCATTCCTTTGAGATGGTAATCACTTAATTCCCGAGACAATGGGAAGGTTCCTCACCCCCTCCCTCCTTGCAAAGCAACATTGGGTTAGTTTGGGAGTCAAAATGGTTTCAGGACTGTCTTCCTGTGCTGCTTCAGACATGTGGTTTACATATTTATGTACATGTTTGCTTGGTACATTTATGAACATTTATTATATATATGAGACCTTAATTTTTTTATTACAAGGGTCATCTAGTCCAACCCCTTGCAATGCAGGAATCTCAGCTAAAGAATCCCTGGCAGGTGGCCATCCAAACTCTGCTTTAAAAAACCTGCTTGCTTTCCCCAATTTAAAAATAAGGGATTTAAAATAAAATTACATTAGTTTAATGTTTCTGATTTCCACGTTTCAAACTTCAAATGGTCTTTTCAAAGATACCTAAGAAATAACAAATCCCAGAATCTGCATTTTGCAGATTCATCAGCTTGAGAATATAATGAACTGGGTGCAAAAAGAGACACAAGCAAATAAAAGGTTAAGTACGGTATATCCCTGGTGCCCCTATGGAAGGCTTAAGGTAGGTCGTTGTCTAAATTGCAGCTTTTCAGAACTCAGACTTGCATAGTATTATATTAACAGAATCTGAACCACCTTTGTACCCAACAATTGTATTTCTTCTACTGAAGACACTTTCAAAAAAGCACTCGAGTTTTAGTTTAGCATGGGGATACCAAGCCTTTTTGCTTGTCTGCTTTTTTAAAAGCCCTTCTGAACATCACAACAGCATGGACAATCACCCATTCTGTTCCACAATGGCTTGAGCACAAAGATTCAAGCTTGTATTAAGCCACAGTTCCCAGTTAGTTCAAATCAGGGAATGCTGGCTTAATGCAGTTAAGAAACTCCAAAAATAACAGAGAAATGGAAGGGGTGGAAAAAGTGTGCTTGGTATACCATGGTTTATGAAGGCAGGGATTAGCTCCAAGAAGGCTCTGAGAATTCCAAATAAATGTGATGCAATTTGCAAAATGAGGAAGAAATATGGCTCCTTTGCTTTAAAAAAGGGCAAATAAAATAAGGTTATTGAATGCGCACACAGAAACAGTGGGACAACTCCCCTAAGAATACAGGAAGCAGCAGAAAAAAGCCCCAAAATGAAGTGACAGAAACAAAGGGCAGTTAAGACTGCTGCCTACACTCATTTCACTGAAGTATTAGATTGTATGGGATAAGATCACAGAATGCAGGAAAGACTGGACTACTTTAGTCCAATTTTTTGTAGCAAGTCACATCAACTGCAATACTTTTTTCTTTTAGTTTGTTCTTTTCAGTTAGCATGATACATTTTAAAATAGCATTAACGTACAGTTAAAACTATGGTACTCCCAAGTGTTATCTCAAAATATTCCAACTAGCAGCAGCCAAGGTGTCTAAAAAATAATGCAAACATGTTGGGTCCATTATAATGAATAAAATAGTTTTTATTTTTTTTATTTTTATTTTTTTTACAAAGGTTATAGAATTGCCATCTACCTTAAAAGGACACCTTTTTTTTAGTAATCAACACTTAATTTATAAGATTTTATATGAAGAATGTATCAAATAAATTTCAGTAAATTCAAGGGATTAAGTATGAAAATACTTAAATACATTTTAATATCCTTTTTATTATCATTACACTTTGCCATTGCACTGTTTAAAGTAATATAATAGAACAACATTGCTTTGAAGGGATTCATTAAAACCAAGACAGCATCTGTAGGGGCAAGCAATTTTTTAAAATTCCAATCCAGAATAACTGGCTGAAGGCCATTTGCTGTCTGAATGATGCCAGTGACATGAACTTGATTGTATGATTCCAGCACTTAAAAAGAGCACATTGGTTATACATGGCTTTTCACCTTGGGCTACAATTATGCTACCAAGCTCAACTGGAGTCTGAAATCAGTCATGTGGCATCGTGCACAGTATCTGAACACTGTTTAGAGTCCTTGGTTGCCCAGATCTGATGAAGGTGCAGAAGGCGCTCCGAGGTCCGTGTGCTTACATTCAGGGCGGGGTGAACCTTGCGAATGCCCGACTCCTCCATTAGCGACAGGCCGCAGATCCCAAAGTAGGCATGCAGAGCATCTGGGAGGAGACATCAGAGGACGTGCATTATTCTGCAGTAGACAATTGCCATTTTCTCAAGAAAAAAGTATCTCACTGCATGCCAGTAGTAAACATAGCATCAACACGCAATATTCCTTCTTGCTGCCTGAAAACTGTCTGTAGTAATTAAAGCTTATGGGAGACAGCAAATTGGGGTGGAGAGAAAGGGACCACGTATGCCAAGCATAGGTGCCAACTTGGCCAAGGTCCCTTGGTGTGCCCCCCAATAAAATGTTTGAGGGAGCCAGGACCACCAAAGTTGATGGGTATTGCCATTCAAATGGTGTGCGTGTGCTACGTCATGTGACTGATTAGGTGGGGCAGGGCTTACCTCCCCACCCCAATATTTTCTGCAAGTTGGCACCCCTGATGCCAAGTGCCAAGGAATTCCAAGCTACACAAGCACATGTGATTCGACTAAAGTAGCACTGATCCACCCCCTGGAAGCATACTTGTCATTATTAAAAGTTTGCATTATTCAACAGCACTGGTTCCCAATTAGCTATTGACCCCCTGTTTTTCAAAAGCCAACCCATGGACCCCCTACTTTGGAAAAAAATGTTATCTCTATGGTATTTTTTGTTATGTGCATGGTGCCATGAACCCCCTGGGTGGGATACATGGACCCCCCTGGGGTCCACGGCCCACCAGTTGGGAACCACTGTTCTACAGGGATGCCACTGAAGGTCATGACCTTACTCTGCCTCCTGGGACAAAATACAGTCATGTTGTCATGCACATCACATTATACCTGCTTTTATATTAAACTTTGTCAGAATCCACACAATATTCCAGAAATGAGAAAAAGCCTGGTGAAGAGTTCAATCTTAATTTTTTAAGAGACAAATTTTATACTATAAATAGCAGAAGACTAGGGCTGGGCAATATATTTATATATCGTAGGGCTGCCATATGTCTGGATTATCCCAGACACTACCGGGATTTCAAAGGCAGAATTGATGTCTGGGGGGGGGGGGGGGGATTTCCAAAGGCAAGTCAATCGAAAAATCGCTTTTTTTGGCATTTTTGTAAACAGCTCAACAATTTTGGGGGCTTCCTTTAAAAAGCTCAACTACTTTTGGGGTACCCTGGTTTTTACTTTTGGAAATATGACAACCCTATATATCATCAAAAACCAATTTGAAGTCCATATCATGATATCAGATTCATAATTTTTGACCTGGCACTATACTGCGAATTATGGTGTGTGTGTGTGTGTGTCCTGCAAAAATCACAATGTGGAAAAAAATGTGAAGCCAGCCAATGCCTCTACATAGCTCCATCCTTATTCCAAACGTTGTAATGTATCAGTTTATCACAATGTTTAGCTGGTGATATATTGTGATGTTGAAAACCAGGTGTAGCCCAGCCCTATAGAACACCTAGAGGGTCCTAAACTACAGGACAGGTGCCTAATAATTTGCTTTAAAGTTCCCAACAACATCCCACATACCAGGTCATACAGTCAAAAGACTAAAGTCATCACATGTCTTCAAAGAGATATATGGCAATTCCAAAAGAAACATAAGGGGTGTGCAGCAGCTCAGTCTGTTTTGGAGCCGCTGTGTTGTTCCAGTGCTATTAATTATTACAGCCTAAACTTGATCTGTTAAATCTGAAGCTCTACACACATACCCTGACTATATTGCAGAATCTTAAAAAATAAAAAAGTGGTCCACAGCACGTCTATAAAAATTCAACCAAAAACCTAGCACAGTGCATGTCAGTTGCTACAACAGGTGGAAAAACAAGTGATTTGCCAAGACCCTCAGCAATATCAAGCGATCCATGAGGAGAAAGGTTTGGGAACCACTGTCCTACAGTATTGTGCCTTGCTTAACCCACCCAGAAAAGTCTGCATTTTTTCACCATCTGCCTTCATTCCTGGAAGTACCGTCCATGAAAAAGAAGAGAGGGAGATTGTATTATGTTGTTTCTTTGTTAGGAAAAAATCAGAAAATAAGGAAGCCACTCAAATAGTCTAACTTCATCATTAACGCCCTGACCTGAGAGCCAAAATTCAGAGAATGACCACCAGTGTGAAGAAACCTCTCTCTTCCAAATCATTGTGAATTGAAGCTCCAAGGAAATAATTCACTGTGACAACTAGATCTGTCCATCAAAGTGAAAATCCCTTCCCCCGCTCCTTCCACAACACAGGTAACAAAGGTGGTTGCTGCTTTTTTAATTGTTGCATATTTGGTGAATGGAAAGGATCATTTAAATGGCGGTACCCAATGCACTCATTCCATTAGCACATGAATTTATGCTTGCCCCACTGCACACCCTCCCCCCAAAAGACCGAGGGAACCTACAAAACAGAATTAGGGAGTACACAGTGGTGGTGGTGGGAGAAACATGTTGCAAATGTAAAGACTTCCTTAGCGATACACAGCATTCCACCCAAAACTTTACAAAATTGAATTTGTATGCTTGCTCAGAACCACACCTGAAGAGCTGATGCCAACAACCAAATAATACTAAAAAAGTGCAGCTGGTCAACCAAGTGAGACAGTGAGTTGGATCTGGAGAAACAAAATATACTCCTGCAACTGGGCATTCCTGGTTCCGCCACTACACTGTTGCCCCCGCAGTATGATGAGGCATGGGAGTATGGCTTCCAAAAGCAAAAGTTCCTTCCTGCTCATGAAAGACCACCTTTGAATCTGGATAATTTCTAGATGTCAGACATTTTCCTAAGGATGCTGGGTCATATCCCATGTCTGGAAACACTTCCAGAGAAGTATTAATAAGACACAAAAAGCTATCCTGGTTTTTTTCTTTTCTAAAAATGCTCAAGCATTTTCTTTATTATCAAGGCTGTGTGTGTGTGTGTGTGTGTGTGTGTGTGTGTGTGTGTGTATAAAATTTTCAGCCCAAAGGCCACATCCCATCATGAACAACTTCACAAGGACCACAAGGGCAAAAGCTGGTTGGGGGCAACAGATTTTTATTCTTTGATAGTAAAGTACATTCCAGCCACATGAAAACCAAATGTTTCTACCTGTCTCTCTCTCTCCATTCAGGTAAGCAAGAGACATCACCACAATTCAAGGAAACATTCCAGCCGGTCAAAAACACTCGAGGACATGGGACAGCGAAGGGTGTGGCTTAGGAAGCGGCAGAGCCTGGGCAGAGAGGCCTGGAAGGCTGAACTTGTTCTCAAGGCCTGAGGTTCCCTACCCTACCTTACAGAAAGGAACAAGGGTGTCAACCTAGAGGCAAGAGAATAGAAATGGAAGCAGGAGAAATTGTGCTTTGATAGGTATCTTTCTAGACCAAAACCCTCATTTTTTTACTGCTTATGCTGTTTAGACCTTAAGACTTACAAAGTTTCAATACCTGGTTAGTCCTTAATTGTGGTGGTTCCTTCCTTCTCTCCCACAAGTCTCAAGCTGTTAAATGATGATGCTTAGTTAAAGCAGCATTCTGAGCACAATTTCCAACTACTTCTATGGATAAAAGCAGTTTTGATGCCCCTCATTCAACTCAGCAAGACAATTTTAGAAGCTATCAGAACTTCAGCTGTTTAAGGAATGGCAGAGGCTTGAAACTCCTGAAAATTAGGCCCTCAGATCCAGAAGCCCAACCTCTTCAGCCATTCTCTGTAAGTGCATGGCAAATAGTACAGAAGACTCTGGTTCAAATCATGACAGAAAGGAAGCCCTAGCTCAAACAGAGAACTTCAGCAAGCTATTCCATTGCTCTAGGTCTAAAAACGAACTAGTTAAATCAGCTTATTGCTAGCTACAAGTGATGGATTCTATCCTACCTTCCTGTAGAATAGCAGACGTCTGGAAAAGATGCTAGCTGGGACTGTCAGAATGTCCTTCTAAAGCAGGAGATACCAACACAGAGGCGTTAATACCATACTTCACAGGTTCCATGGCTGAGTTCTAACATTTGAAAATACATTCCAGAGCTAAGCCCCAGCTCAAAATAAGCCCTAAAAGAAGTTTTCTTGCAAGGTTGCCAAAGCTCTGGGCAGACTATCATGAACTGCCTACAGCTGCATGTGGAAGCAAGGGCATAACCTCCTGGCCCCAACCCCATACCAAACAGCACATGCTACACGTTCCAACTATATAGGGCCCTCCATTTGTGGTCTAGCACACAAAAGCTTCAATTGGTGATGTGCACCCTCCATATTTCAACGGCACACGGAAGATGGGTTGAGTTCCAAAGTGCTGCTTTACATGCTGTGTTCTGCACCTATACACGAATGCCTGCCTATCATTTCTACCTCTCTCTCCAACGGTAGAAAGGTCTAGAGGGCTTTGGGGGATGCAGCCATGGCCTGCCCAGCTCTGGTGTAAATGAAGAACTCGCAGACAGGAAAGCTGACATCCCAGGAGAATGGCCTCCAGCAATTTGCAGTGTCTTCTGGCCCCTGGCAATATTTTTAAATTTACAACCGTACACATCATTCCAAATTCAGCCATACTGTAAAAGCCATGTTGTGGTCACAGTTCTAACAACACTGAGAATGATTTAATTTTTTTCTCTGCTGCCACCAGTTTGACATTTCAGTGACCCCAAGTTTTTTCCTCGTTAGCCACAGCAGTTCAGACCCCCATGCATATCTGATTAGGATTTTTTGCCGCAATTTGCATCATTTTACATTTTCTGAAACTGAACCTCGCTTGCTATTTTACTGGCTTTTCACACAATTTGGAGGCACCTTATGGGGCTCTTCAGTATCAGCTTAGATTTTTATCATCCTGAATAATGTGAAGCCATCTTCAAACTTGGTCACCCAGGAGTAAGTTGTACAGCACCATTCTCCATACAGAGCCTTGTGTGGCTGCATGACTTACATCCCTTTATTCTAACAAATGTCCATTTACCTCTACCGTGTTCCTGTTTTACAACCCATTACCAACCTGTAACAGGAAGAGTTTTATCTTATGTATTTATTTACAATACTTACATGCCACCCAACAACACAACTTCTCTGGTTAGTTCCTATGACTGGTAAGTTTACTTAGGAGACTTTGGTAAGGTATTTTCTCAAAGGTTTTTTGGAAGTGCAGGTATACAATATATAGAGGATCAAACTTTGGCACACATTTGTTAACAATTTCAAAGACGAGATAAGCAGTATATATTCCCTCTGTGGAAAGTGATTTCTCCTCATCAATATCTATCTTCAATAATGGTTCCAAAACAGATATTATGCTAATGGGTTGTGTAACTAAACAGGAACATTGTCACAACAACAAAAATGGATAGGAAAGAGATTCGTTCCTTAGGACAATTACGCAAATGCGAACACCATACTCCTTTTCTTAATGTGCTACTTCAGCGCCACTATACAAACACTAATATCTACCTCCAATTTCCTTCACCTTTTGTTCTCATCTACTTTTTCGCTATGGGTGTAGCGCACAATATTGTTTTCAAGCAATCTACTGCTGGTTATGTAACCAAAACACCAGGTAGCACAATCTGTAAAGCCAAAATCATGGCTTAAGAAGTTCTTATAAATGATTTGCGTGAGTAAGAGCCTGTTAGTGTTCAATGTCACTACTCTCTTATACCATACCCAAAGTATTCATGTTTCATTTTCATGTTATAAGTATTTGGCTATGGTTTCTCTTCCTGCCCCCTTTCCTTCCCCCTCGCCCTCTCATGTACGTGGGCAAAAAAAGTTCATTTACCTGGATGACTATCTGGCCATTTAGCAAATCCACCAACAAGGCGATCTTGGGTTGATAAAATGTAATTCCTGTTCTTTTCATAGTTTGTATACTGAAATATTTTCAGAAGCTGAAAGAAAGGTTTGTCGTGTTAACACACATTATCAGTTTTAACATGCACCAGAAGTACAAACAGAGAATTGTAAAGTTTGTGTACTCTTTTTAAGAAAAATGAATTTCTAGAATTAACTATAGGACATAAAATAGCACCTTTGATATTAAAGGTCAACCTAAATTAACTTATTAATGCAGAAGTTAAACAGTCAGGAGGCAGATTATGAATGACAGTGTCTTGCTTCAACTTTCAAGTTACCTTAAGAGTTGCTCCAACCCAAAATGAGTAGCAGGTATCCACAGGCTTGTTAGGTCGGCCATGATAACCATTCTGTTGCCGCATAATGCACCATCTCCTTATCCTGTCCAGCTGTTTCTCAGAGAATACCTCTTCAAGTTTACCCATTAGGCATAGGGATGCAATACCACAAAAAGTAGAGCCACCTGAAAAACCAGACAAGAGTTTCCCAAACATAGTTTTCAGTCTTCCATGGAGCTACTGAGGAAGCTCAGTTTACATAAACTACTGTATCTAAAAGACAATTTTAAGTTATACACTGTCATTCACCCTAGCAGAGAGAGGAGGCACTGAGTTAAGCACATGTAGAGCTGGACAAACAATTTTCAAACAAAACGACTGGTAAACCACTCAACCATGTTACTGTTTTGTTAACCAGTTGTCATTCCATTCATACCACGGTATGCATGTTTATTACTTTACCTGTAGTTTTAGGCCAGGCGCAGATGTAACACAAGAATTAAGGGATTAGACTATGCTATCATAGGCTCCCACATACGCACATTTCCCCCCAAGTCTGGGCTCACTTAAAAACTTCTGCAAAGAGAAATGCACATGCCAAGAAGCTTCCTTTTTGCGCTTGGTTTCATTGAGAGTTACTGACAAAAATTGGGTATCATGAATCTTGTGTTGAGACCTCCTTATTGCTTATTTATCACTTTCACAAGGAGGACTGTCAGCACAAGATTCATGATATCCAAATTTTGTCAATAACCTGCAATGAAGCCAAGCTCAAAAATAAAGTTTCACAGCGCATGCAGTTCTTCCTTGCAGAAGTGTTCTATCCCATTACCACTGTAATAAAGTGATCCTTAAGAAAACAAATACTCTTACCATGAGATTCAAGTCCGGCTCCTTGGGCAAGCCCATTGTCATAAGACTGAAAAGGCAAAAGGCAGGCAAATGTAAGCATTCATGCAGGCCTTTGAATGTACACTTCATTTTAGTAAAACTACATGCCTTGGCCAAAAGTTATTTCTAGTCTCCCACAGCCTAGGAGATGACTTTTCAAAGACACTGCACTAACTTCAAAGTTATAACCAAATGTATACAACTAGACAGTGCTCAAATTCATTAATAATAATATTAATAATAATATTAATAGTAATAATAATAGTAGTAATAATAAGAAGAAGAAGAAGAAGAAGAAGAAGTGGTGGTGGTGTTCTTCCACTCTATACAGGAGCCCAGATAATGCCATTATGAAAAGACAATAAATTCATTGACAAGCAGTTGTGACTGCTGTGGGTCAGGGTTGGGGGAAGAATGCAGGCAGCAAACAATGTCCACCCTTCCCTAAAAACTATTCAGCTGACTCAAAATAATCTGCTACTTGTAGACACCGGGTGCCCAGCTAATCAGGTGTGTCATAAACAATGAGAATGAAACATCACACCAAGTATAAAATAATTAGCTTGAAGGTAGGTAGAGGCCCTAGTTTACTCCAGCACCAAACTCGTGATACTTAAAAAAACACAGAACACTGACCTAAGGTTTATCTGGATGCTGAGACTGACTGTTGTCATCTTGCTTGTAAGATAACTGGGAACTTTGCCCTTTTAAAGGAGGAACTGCAATCCTCCGCCCTTCCAATAATTATTGCACTCATATGTTTGACTGACACAAGACAGGAAATGTGAAAAGCCAAACAAACAGCAGCCTTTGCTGTTTGCACAGAATATATTTTTTAGCCTAATTACAGATTCCTAATTTTATTATTGCATGTGTAGAGAAGTTTACTCTATGCTCAAACTATAGCTCTGCAAAACTAAAGCACAGCCCTTTAGCCCTTAGAATGGCATGGGCTGTGGTACAGAAATACAAAAAGAATCTAAGTCTATGAAAATACTGACTTGAAATAATATTTGACTTGCCAAAGGTGTTGCTACCTAACCAAATTATATTCAGCAGCATTCAAATTTGCACTGCAATGATAAAAACATATAAGCTTGAACGAGCCTTATTTTCTTGCAAACGACAACATAGGAGATGTTGAAACAAAAACTACATCTTTGAATAATAGCACCCTTCTAACAATGGCATCTGTTTTGCCTGTGATAAAGGGGACATTATCAGTACAAGCCAGAACTGTACATAAACCAACAGTTCACTACAATGAAATACATGGGCACCTCAGAAACGTAGATACGGTGTTGAAAAGAAATACAGGTGAAACCCGGAAAATTAGAATATCATGGAAAAGTTCATTTATTTCAGTAATTCAACTTAAAAGGTGAAATTAATATATGAGATAGACTCATGACATGCAAAGCAAGATATGTCAAGCCTTTATTTGTTATAACTGTGATGATTATGGCGTACAGCTGATGAAAACCCCAAATTAACAATCTCAGAAAATTAGAATATTAAATGAAATCAGCAAAACAAGGACAGCAAATAGAGCAATATTGGACCTCTGAGAAGTAGAAGCATGCATATGTACTCAGTACTTGGTTTGGGCCCCTTTTGCATCAATTACTGCCTCAGTGCGGTGGGGCATGGATGCTATCAGCCTGTGGCACTGCTGAGGTGTTATGGGAGACCAGGATGCTTCAATAGCAGCATTTAGCTCTTCTGCATTGCTCAGTTTCATGTCTCTTATCTGTCTCTTGGCAATGCCCCATAGATTCTCTATGGGGTTCAGGTCAGGCGAGTTTGCTGGCCAATCAAGCACAGTAATTCCATGGGCACTGAACTAGGTTTTGGTACTTTTGGCAGTGTGGCAGGTGCCAAAGTCCTGCTGGAAAATGAAGTCAGCATCCCCATAAAGCTCGTCTGCAGAAGGAAGCATGAAGTGCTCCAGAATCTCCTGGTAGACGGCTGTGTTGACCCTGGACAGTGAAGCACAGTGGACCAACACCAGCTGATGACGTGGCTCCCCAAATCTCTTTTCTGATGAGAGCAGTTTTTGCATCTTATTTGGAAACCAAGGACCCAGAGTCTGGAGGAAGGATGGGGAGGCACACAATGCCAGATGCTTGAAGTCCAGTGTGAAGTTTCCACAGTCTGTGTTGAGCCTATCTCATATATTAACCTTTTATATATGACTTTCACCTTTTAAGCTGAATTACTGAAATAAATGAACTTTTCCACGATATTCTAATTTTCCGAGTTTCACCTGTATTTCCATTTTCCATTCTCCATATTACCCTTTCTGAGAAAAATTCAGGTTGCAAGGTAAGTTCCTATTTTGAATATTAGTGCTGCAAAAATATTCTAGACCAGTTGGGTACTCAAGAGTATGCAGTACCAGCAACTCTTTTGTTGTTGTGAAAAAGTGCAACACACATACTGTTACAACTTCATGGTGAGTACCAGCACCTATTTTTCTAGAAGAAGAAAAAGCACTGTTCTAGATTAATCTAGCTTAAGAATAATTGTGCTTGTTAATTCCTAAATATAATACTTTTGCTTCTAGGAGACTCATGTCTGCTATGAAGAAACTCCACTAATGTATTCTGGTGCTGGGAATTTTCAGAGATCTCAAGCACAAAGATAACAAATACCATATTTTTCTATGTATATGACACCTATTTTTTAAAACGCAAATTTAAGAAATCAATATTTTAAATTAGGGTTGCCAAAACCACGAATGACACTGTAACTTACAAGCAGATGGAAAGGTAAAGGTAAAGGACCCCTGGATGGTTAAGTCCAGTCAAAGGTGACTATGGGGTTGCGGCGCTCATCTCGCTTTCAGGCTGTGAGAGCTGGCGTTTCTCCACAGACAGATTTCTGCGTCACGTAGCCAGCATGAGTAAACTGCTACTGGCGCAACAGAACACCGTGACAGAAACCAGAGCGCATGGAAACACCATTTACCTTCCCACCACCTACTTATCTACTTGCACTGGTGTGCTTTCAAACTGCTAGGTTGACAGGAGCTGGGACAGAGCTGGGACAGGAGTGTGGGACACCCTGTCGTGGGAATCCGAACTGCCGATATTCCGATTAGCAAGCCCAAGATGCCCAGTGGTTTAGACTACCATCCATGTATAAGATGGCCCCCAATTTTTTACTAAAAAATAATAATAGCAAAAAACATTGTCTTATACACGGGAAAATGTGGTATATTCACACTGCTCTTAACTGACCACAAAGCAAAAGTCATCACTGTCTTCAGAGAATGCTAGTATAACAGAAATCTAAAAAGGGGCAGACTTTGATAATCAGAGCATTCACCTCTATCCTCCAACCTATTAAGCTGGAAAAGAAATGGAACACTACAGGGTAGGGTAGGACAAAGTGTTTGCATGCAAAGTAGGGATGAGGCATTTTCTGGAGTGCTTAACCTTTCGTAATTACTTTTATAAAACTCTCCAAATGATTCCCCCCCCCATTTCCTAGGAACTACATGTGGGAGCCCCATGCCCTTTTCTTGGTGGTGAACAGAAGGAGTGAATTTTTGTCCCAGGCGAGAAATAGGGATGGAGTAAGTCTGATATTGCTGTGCAGTAAATGTCTCCCAGTTTGATGTTTCTTGGCATCAACTGGTAGAATACAGCAGCAGCAACAACAACAACAACTGGGGACTGCAGAGAGCAGGTTGCAGAGGAAAAGCAGCAGGCTCTCTGTAAAAGCCTCACTGCCTTTGCTTTATATGTCACAAGCAAACGTAGGGCCCCAAATTCCTACATTTGCTGCCAAATGCCTAGTTCTGCTTGTACACAAAAAAATTCTGCTATGCTCTATGAAAAGATTCACATAGCCACTGGCGGAGGAACAGGGGGAGGGGGAGCGCACTGCCACCGGGAAGGGGGGTACCATCATGGCCACCCCCCAGACACGCGCCACGCACACCCCACCATGCTGGGCGGCGTGCCACGCCCCTGAGACACATGCCACGCCCCTGGCTGCTCTCCGTCCCCAGTGCTGGAGCATGCAGCTTCGCCACTGCACATAGCACATTTGTAATCACCCTCCCCTTTATATGTCTCTCTCAGAAATATAGCATTCACTGTTTTCCTTATTCTACCAATAGTATTTTTGACCTTTCAAGCAGCTCAGGATGCATTCTTCAAGTTTCAGCTTTTAAAAGTCAACTTTACCACAATCACCTCCCAGGACACAGCTTACCTAATGGCAATCTACACATTCATTCCTGTACAGCAGTTGAGAGCTGACTGCTTACGGCTTTGGCAGAATTTGAACTAAAGAGGGAAAACATAGAAGGACTATCTGTTTGATGTGCTTTTCAAGAGCAGTATTCTGGAGCACACTTGAGCATTCAAGTGTATAATCAAGTGTACTTGAAGTCTAGTGTCTCACTACAAGTGTTAACTATGCAAGAGCTACTGGCTTTCTGCACATCAGATCAAGACTAAAAATACAGCATGCCAGATTCTTGGCATTGTGCAGGATTGATGGTGCAGTGCGGGATTCTCTTTTTATGAAATAACTGGTGGCAAAACTGCAGCCTATTGGTTACTGCGCATCTCTAGGAGAAGCCCATAGAGACAGTGCCTAGGAAGTGTCAGTCTGCCATGCTAATGATGGTCTGCTGGTGCAGATTCCAAACTTGTAGTGCAAGTTTAACTCATTTATAGTATCAGCTAAAAGAGAACAGGAAACTCAGGGCCTGGGTTGTTAATCTGTAACCCATGTACTCTGACAGATAATAGGCAATAGCTCTGGCTGTTCACAACACAATCCTGTATTTCTATACTTACAAAAGGCAACATTTAAATTATTTGAACTTAAACTAGATTTATACCTTAAGTAAAGCTGTGCCCAACTAGCCACAGCAATTATATTTTCACCATGCTACAGGGCAGGATTCCAGCGTTGCAATCACACTAGTATGGAAAACGTTAACGTAAAATATGAACTGGTAGCTTTTCAGTTTTTGAAAGGTCTATACGCCAATAACTTCATAAAGGTAAAGGGTAAAGAGACCCCTGACCATTAGGTCCAGTCATGGCCGACTCTGGGGTTGCGGCGCTCATCTCGCTTTATTGGCCGAGGGAGCCGTTGTACAGCTTCCGGGTCATGTGGCCAGCATGACTAAGCCGCTTCTGGTGAACCAGAGCAGCGCACTGAAACGCCGTTTACCTTCCCGCCGGAGCGGTACCTATTTATCTACTTGCACTTTGACGTGCTTTCGAACTGCTAGGTTGGCAGGAGCAGGGACTGAACAATGGGAGCTCACCCTGTCGCGGAGATTCGAACCGCCGACCTTCCGATCGGCAAGTCCTAGGCTCTGTGGTTTAACCCACAGCACCACCCGTGTCCCAATAACATCATAAAAAGCAGCAATATAAGAATTTTGAAATCCTATGGCTATGTATCATATTTCTAAGTAAACGTACACAAGATTGTAATGTTGGAGCCTTACAGTGCAACCGTATGCAAGCATATTTAGGAATAAGTCCCACTAAGTTCAGACTTACTCACAGCTAAGTTCACAAAGGATTGCAGTCTGAATTGCCCAGAAGGGCTAATACTATCCATGAATGAATGCACAGAATACTTAATATTTTTTGTACACAATCAGAATAGGCAACAATTTATATCAAAGTGGAGGCTATTTAGCAGTCATGAAATCCATCATTATTTCTAGTAAGAAGAAAAACTAAGCAGCGTATATCACTGTAGCATCATAAAAATTCATGTTTTAGAAGTCCTTTGTTTCCTAAATCATTAAGCATATCCTAATGTTGTCTCTCTCACGCTGCTCATTACAAAGGCAAATCTATGCATTAATGCTATAATATTCTGCATTAAATATGTTTGGATGCAGGAAAACTGGCAAAGAAGCTGCTTTATTGATTTAGTTCCTCAATCAACACAGGAATACAAAATGTATGCATATGAAATGTTAAGAAAAGATTCTCTGAATAGAGGAAGTTGAAAAAATTTGATTTGCAAAACTCACCATGCTCCTCCTGATATAGTCAATGGCTTTCTTCGTATCCATCCCTGACCAGTTGTTAAGCATGTAGCATATACAAGCAGCACAGTACACAAATCTCATGTCATTTTCACTTCCTTCCAGGACTGCACAAAAACTAAAACATATAGAAGTTATGCAACAGTTACTGCTCTGTTCAACTGAATCTCAATCTGGGTTTGTTTGGGGTTTTTTGGAACAAAACATAAGGTAAAGGTAAAGGTACCCCTGCCCGTACGGGCCAGTCTTGACAGACTCTAGGGTTGTGCGCCCATCTCACTCAAAGAGGCCGGGGGCCAGCACTGTCCGAAGACACTTCCGGGTCACGTGGCCAGCGTGACATCGCTGCTCTGGCGAGCCAGAGCTGCACACGGAAACGCTGTTTACCTTCCCGCTAGTAAGCGGTCCCTATTTATCTACTTGCACCCGAGAGTGCTTTCGAACTGCTAGGTTGGCAGGCGCTGGGACCGAACAGCGGGAGCGCACCCCACCACAGGGATTCGAACCGCCGACCTTACGATCGGCAAGCCCTAGGCGCTGAGGCTTTAACCCACAGCGCCACCCGCGTCCCCAGAACAAAACATAATTTACTTCAAACTGTCAGTTTCTATGGGAAAATGATCTAATTACCTGCTGAAAGCCGAACCCTGTCAGGTGATTACAAGACCTCTTTCAGTCATTTACTACAAAGCCAGCATACACACACTAGCTAGTGAAAGTACCATTTTGACCAGCCAGCATACCCACCACTCACCTGAGTAGCAGGGACTAAACTGAATTATTCTGTGCCATGTCCCATTAGCAAGGCCTTCTGCTTCCTAGAGCAAGGGTTATAAAACTTTCTTCCCCCGAGGTTGTTGAAAATTATGGAGGTCCGCCAGTCACAAAATGGTGACAGATAGAGGCAGGGTTTGGCATAATCAGCAGGAATTCTGCATTTGTAATTCCAGCTTTTCATGAAAGCTCCTGATTTCTACACTCCCTCCCCACAAATATTAAGACAACCAGGTGGCATCTGTTTTCTAGAACTTATGGAAACTAGCATATTGCTGAGCTACTAAATGGAGAAGAATTAAAACAAGCAAGATCAAATTATGGTTGTTGCTGCTTTGGTTGCAGCCATACCCAAGATTCAGGAGTCACTTTTTCCATCTATATAAAGTCTGCAGTCTATGAAAGGAGCCAGTCTCAGCAATGGAGGGAGGAACACTCAGTTTGAAAGGCAAGCCAAAGAGATCAAAGTCATGTCTGTGGGTACACTGGAACAAGGAAAAGGGCTCTAGACCAGACTGGAACAGCAGTAAAAGCATTTGAGCGTCCATGAGGGTCTATTAAGAGGTTCTGGAGATCAGCAGGAATGACCATATATACTCGAGTATAAGCCTTTTTTTTAGCACATTTTTTATGCTGAAAAAGCCCCCCTCGGCTTATACTCGAGTGAGGGTCCTTTCAGGCTGCTCCTTCCTCCTCCTCTGCCTTTGCCATTCTGTGGTAAAATTAGGTGCCTCGGCTTATATTCGGGCCTGCTTATACTCGAGTATATACAATACACCTTTAATGAGTTGCTACGATAGGAGAACCGAGGACATTCAGCCAACTATATAGCACAGTACTCTTCCCTACCTAAATCTGCAAAAGTCTCTTGACTCCTGACTTCTCTAAATGCTGTTTTTGGTAGCCTAGAGCCCTTTGACCAGTTGCCGGCAATATAGGGAACAGACAACAAGTCACTGGCATTTAAAGACTAGGCTCTGAAACCCCCAGGGAAAGAACACCATTAAATGTAAGAATGCAGGCTTCCTATCTGTGCTATGTGAAATGAAGAAGGGGACAGCTCTGCTTGCTAGACTACCCTAGTCTGAGTTTGCTTTCCCTGGCAAGAAGAGACCTCAAAGTATGTAAGCTTCCTTACTGTGCTCAAGTCCTCACTTTCCTCACGCTGGATTCAGTCTCGCCAGTTCCTCCTTTACAGTACTGTGCATTATGTATTTGGATCCAGTTTTTCCTTTCTAAAAATATTTAACACCTGGCAACACAGAATTCACTGTACCTCCCGTCATCCAGCTGGAGAGCTCTTAGTCCTGCCAAGCAGGCTTCTTTATTTACTCGGCTCAAGTCATCGCCAAGAATAACTAAGCAGGAAAGGCCAGTGTAAGTCATTGCTATGTGCCCGCTATCATAGGGATGAGCAATACCGGGACCCTGAAACACAAGAAAATGCAATTAGAATTATTATTAGAGTTTATAGTTATCAACGGATAACAAAACAAGCATTTGTTTTAGCAGAAAACAGAGATTGTTTTCCTGAAGTGTCTTTGGGCAGGAGCATTGTTCTAGGAACATTTTGCGACAGGGAACTTTCATTAGCACAAACAGTTTCTGAGCTCTGGGCGCAGTACTGAGCCAAAAATTTCAGATTTAAACTGCAGAGTGGAAGGAAAGGAGGACCTTTTTCTGCCTCCCCACTTCTAGCTACTCTCTGAAGACCGGAGAAGAGACCCTCTTAAAAATATTAGAGGGGAGGGCAGGAGAAGGACTAGACCATGTGAAAAATCATTTTCAGCTTTGTATTCCTGTTATTTAAAAAAAGCGCACCTGGACATTCAGTTGTTGTGCCCATAACCTAGGTTTAAGGTGCCATTTAACTCCTCGCTTTCATATCTCAGTTTCTAACACTGGGCAGGAGAAACATGCAGGAGAATTGCCTGAATGGCTATATATAAATGCCCACCTCTGCATGACCCACACATAGCAGCAGCTATGCAAATAGCAGGAAGTGTGACAGTTATTTTAAGACCAGGGTACATTTCCAGCACCAGAAGAATTTTGCACAGATTTCTACGAACTGATGGCGGCTTCCAGTGTGCCAGTTTAGTCCTGTGTGGCAGATCTCAACTACTGTACTAGGATAGATGACCAAACTAGACTTTCCTTTGCAAATATTCCTGAAACGTTCAGTCTAGAAAGACAAACAGCTTGAGAAATAAGTAAAATATTTTAACAAGCTGGTCCTGCAGAAAGGACTTCACAATACCTTTCAGTATTTTCTGGGATTTACATTAGAGATTCCAGGTTACAAAATTCTGGCACCATGTAAAAGGATACAATGAGTTATCGCCACACGTCTAATATCACTTTCAATAAATTTAGAAATATGATCACACCATATAAATAGTGACAACCTGAAAAATAATCACACTCTGTTTATGGGAATTTCAGGGTTGCCATGTGTCCTCTTTTTCCAGGACATGTTCTCTTTTTCAGGAGGTAAATTTTGAGACAAATTGCATTTATTGGCTTGTAAGGCCACCATAGTATCCTCTTTTTTGCTCTTCAAAATATGGCAACCCTATTTTAAAAAGAGGCCACTCAAGCCCAGGCGGCTTATATTCTAGGGATGTGCATTCTCCCTCATTTCCATGAAAACTTATGGAAATATGGATATGATGTAAGTCTGATGTGTTATGCAGCATTTAGAAAGTCTTGTCATTTTTAAAGAAGGACTTCACACCTCTCACAACTGTAAAGAAAAGCCCACACGTGTTGGTTTGCCTGCCCATCATGCTAAGTCTATCTTAACGGCATCTATTTTTGTGTCTTCCTCACAAGAACCACACTGATGCTGTCCTGATAACAGCAAGACAGAAATGTTAGGAATGGAATTTCTGTCCATGCAGCCAGCCTGCTAGCACACTGACACTGCAGACTTATTTGATTCCTCTGAACTTGCATTCCGTATATTTGATTTGTGTTCCCTTTCTAACACACTTTCAATCCTACAGGCTGTTCATACTTCAAGGACTCCACTTCTCGCTCCTGCCACAAACTACATGAGACAACCATGTTCTAAAGGTGAAGGTTTCCTATGAAGAATATCCTCATTTAGAATACAACATTCAAATGTTCAGGCAATGCTGCAGTAATCTGAGGATTTGATGCATTTTCCCGTGTATAACACACCCCCATGTATAAGACTCTTTTTTGGGACTCAATATTGAAAAAATGGGGGGAGATTGCCCACTGTTATTGAGCTCGGGGGGGGGGGGATTGCACAGTATTGGAGGGGGAGTTTTGCCGAAAATCGCTCACCCGCAACAGCCAATCGCACGCACATCAACAAAGCCACTAATTGTTTCCACACTCACCGAAAGCAAGCACCAAAACAGCCAACAGCTGACACCCCCCAATTTTTAGCACCATTTTTAAATAAAATAACCTCGTCTTATACATGGAAAACTACGGTAAGTCATGCATTAGCACCTTTTTTCTGTACATGTCCATGCTGTGGAATGACGGAAAGAGAGTGAGCAAGATTCGCATCTGATAAAGACCCGAAGGAGTTGCAAATGGCCATGATTTGTGCAAAGTTAAAAGCAACATAAACCTGAATAAAATCAGAACTACTTTTAAAAGTAGTGTTCTGCGGGCACATCTTGAAAGACCTGTGGTTCCAAAATAAAGAACTGAACCGAACACATACTCCAGCAAGCACTGCTGCTGAGCAGATGCTGTTCGTTTTAACAGACCTCAAGTAGGATATGAGCAGAGGTTCCACAGCTTCACTGCTTAGTCAATTCTATGAAAAGTGAACAGAGTACCCTATGTTCACATCAACTTGAAATTCTTGGGTCACAAAGGTTCACAGAACAAAACCATTACATTATCAAGTCGCAGGCTTCCACACATCCTACCTGCCCACATACATTCAATGTAGTTACTTTAGTAACTTACGGTGCAATCCTAACTTTACTTATCTGGGAGCAAGCCTCATTCAATTCAAGATGACTTGCTTCTGAGTAGACAATTTCCCAATTTCTATTCTTATTGGTTTTAAAAGCTTAAAGCACATTAAAAAGCTGTGCATCCATTTCTAGCTTTCATTAAAATATGGCTTCGATAATAAGAGCACTGTTCTGCCTCGCGGAAATGTTTTCAATTTACGAGTAGAATTTACAAAAATAGAGTGCTATTTTTACTCTAAAAAATGCTCACCTCAGAGCCTTATTTCATGATCATGTAAATATTTGTTAAAAGGCTGCAAAGGAAAGCACTGTAATTTTTTTCACGTAGTATTCACTAACCTTGGACGGATTGAATGGCATTCCCAGATACGAAGAACCACGGAATCCACAGCGATGCATGTTTGACCCTTTGTAGGAAACAAAACAACCCTAGTTTAACTTTGTGCATTCATTTTCAAATTACTAGCTATTTGTTTTAAATAATTCTACTGAAATTTAAAGTCTTTCTCTGGCTCATGATTAATGCCAAATCATATTCACTAGCTCAGACTGCTATCCTACAAACTTAACTTGGAGTAACTCCTATTGAACTCTGTGAACCCACTTACTTTTGAGTAAAGGGGCTGGCAATGCAGCTCTGCCACACGCAGCTCTGCATTTACAACCATTTTTCACAGAAGGCCAATGGGAGTGCTTAGATTTTCCACCCTGCTACATACTCATCATTTTCTGAGTTCTACAAACACTCCATCATACGTAGTTGATGTAAAAATGGTCAGCCAGCCATTTTCAGTCTATCCCCTCCTCAGACTGACCTTCCAGGAAAAGATAGCTCCTGTTCTGGGATCTAGCCTAACACATTTGCAGAGATAAGAGCTGTAATAAGCAGCAGCTAAATAAAAACAAACTGTGTTTTACAAATTGTTAGGAGTCATTCTGCAAAGAAACAGAAAAGATGATTGTAACTTTAAGAACTGTTTCTGTGAGTTCTGGGTGTGAGTTCTGGGCTGATAAGATACAACTGGTGATGAGTACAAAAGGAGAAGTTATTTTACACCTGCCTCGTGGTTCTATCGTCCGCTGCCAGGAAGATACAGCTCCAACACAAATGTCATACAACTATATAAACTTTGAGCCAAAGTAAGGCATATAGAACCATACAAGAACAAATTTATTACAGCAATTATATTAAAGAGTTCATGTACCAATTGGTTGCCTTTTATGTATATTCTCTGTCTAAAAACTGAAAGAAAAACTCTATTATTCATGCAACAGTACCAGTCAGATCCCCCAAGAGGGTTCTCCAAGGATCACAAGCATACAAAGCATTCATCCTGCACAAAGAAGTCTTGTTTAAAGAGGGTTTTTTTTTCATCTGAGATATACTAAATAATGAAGGTCCTCCTACATATTATTAATTTTTAATGTCACTCCGGTATTTATGGTGGGTTGTATCCAATGCATCCTTCCATTCACGGAAGACTCTTTGATTTAGTGGAGGCTAACAAAAGTGGGAAGGAGGCAAAGCAGTGACTGCAGACAGTCAGGTTGTGTATCCATAGCAGTGACCAGAGGAGGAATGAGCTCTGGGAAGAGCACAGAAAGAAGAAAACACCATGGTCCAACTGCAACAAAACATCTCTCGCCATATTGGCCCCAAAGCCACAGTAAATCTATAATGGCATAGGTTAAACCCATGAAATGTTCTCCACAAAGGCAAATATTTATAGAGAATTTACAGGTGATTTTTCTCTTCTTTTTAACCTGACATACCAAAATGCCATGAAATACAGTGGGCTGTGACATTTCCCAGCAAAGCTAAACCTATATGTGAAAAGAATGCAGCTGTGAATTGATAACCTGGGACTGTAAGTGACTCAATTTGATTTTGAGTACTGAAATTAATGGGCCTAATTTAGTCATTACAGTGGATCTCCCCCGAGTAAAACTTGGTCGATTGCCACCCTTGGTTTTGCTCTTGTATTTTAATTCAGAAAATACACTAAATTAGTGTACAGAAGAAGCTTCAGAACATGGTTCTAGCTATTAACAGGCAGGTTTTCATTTCAGTGCCTGTCTTCATTGTGTTTTGCAGAAAGCTGCTGTGAAAGAAGAGCCAAATCTATTTTCAGCTCAAAGAGCTTTTCTTGAATCTTTCACTAACATCTCATTACCCATCCCAAGAGAATGCAGATCATAGTCAAGAGTTTGTTTTGGTTTTTTAAATACCTTCATTAGCTTTGTTACTTTTAAATTTCCTTTTGCAAAATGACCTTAAAGGTCCCATAAGCCTTCAATTCTTAAGTCAAGCACTCCAGAAATTAACAACCATGGAGAACGCCACACAGAATTGGAGATTAGCAGACAAACCATGATCACTATTCATTGAGTAGGAGTTAATCCAACAGTTTCAAAACAACAAGAGCAGCTGTTCTGAATCAATTATTATAGATGAGGTCTTATGGTAATTAGTCAAGAAGACTGTCTAAGGCTAATATTGAAGCTCCAAAATTTAAAAACAGGTTTGGGGAGATGTTAAGAAAATAAGAAGTATTTTAGCTTCAGTGGGGATGTTTCATGTGAGTGCATATCTATTAATATGTGGTGTAGCCAGTGTGGTGTAGTGGTTAACAGTGGTAGTCTCGTAATCTGGGGAACCGGGTTCGCATCTCCACTCCTCCACATGCAGCTGCTGGGTGACCTTGGGCCAGTCACACTTCTTTGAAGTCTCTCAGCCCCACTCACCTCACAGAGTGTTTGTTGTGGGGGAGGAAGGGAAAGGAGAATGTTAGCCGCTTTGAGACTTCTTAAAGGGAGTGAAAGGCGGGATATCAAATCCAAACTCCTCCTCTTCTTATTCTACTATTGATATGTGCCACAAAAAACTACATCTTCGAAAACCATGTTACTGAATTTTTAAGTATGGGGGGCGGATAGTTTCATAATCATTTAATATTTTTAATCAGCTACAGTTAAAGATTAAATGTTAAGAGAAGTCCGAGGCATCACAACTGGCTGTATCCTTTACTTACTAACGCAAAAAAATCAACAAGCTGTTGTCAGCAAGTAAGAGTCTCTTGCAGCATCTTAAAGTCTAGGAAACCTATTAAAGTATAAACTTCTGATCTAATAAATTTGATAGTCTTAAAGGTGTCACAAAACTTTAACTGTAGCTTGCCCCTTGTTTTTACTGCAGCAGACTAGCACAGCTTCCCCTCTGGAAGCTGTCACAGGAAGGATTTAGTACTACAGTTATGGAATGGCACCATCTAGTGGCTGTTCTGCATATAAATGGTACTACTACTGAAAACAATTGAAGCCTTAACAACAACAACAAAAAAGATGTAACACACTCCAATGAGTTATACTAATCATTACTCTAAGGAAACAAAACAGGAGCCTTGTAGCACCTTAAAGAGAAAAAATATGTTTTTAAGCTGTTGCAAGCCTCATTTTTGTGTGTGCTATTAAAAGACTCACAATCCCTCTGGAATTATTCTAAAGACAGCTGAAATCAGAGGTAATGGGAGGAAGTCTTATTTTGTAGAGAATATATCCCCACCACCACACAACTAACAAACATGTATGCAGTAAGTTCAAAAACAAAACAAGATTATCATGGACCTCATAATTCTTAAGCTTTTGTAGTATAATACTGCTCCATTTGCAACACGTGTCAATACTGAACCCATTTTAGCCATAAATCTGATTGGTGAAACTGCCAATAATCTGAAGAGAGTCTTTTTAGACTTCTGCTTTTTTCAGTATTGGCTCATAAAAAGTACAAAGAAGTCAGAACAATATCAAAACTAATTTGAAACACTTGTGGAACAGTCTTCTCCCACCATACTCTCCAAAACCCAAGTCACAGCATCAAATGAAAGCAGTATAAGACTTTTAAATATTTCGCTTGGCTTAAGAACGTTAAGAGCAGCATTCCTGGATCAGACCAAAGACCCATTCAGTCCAACATTCTGTTCCCACAGTGGCCAAACAGATGCCTAAGGGAAACCCGCAAGCAGGACAAGAGCACAATAGCCCCCTTCAACTCGTGATCCCCAGAAACCTGCATTCAGAGATATGCTGAAAACAGTAAACTGCCATCATGATTAGTAACTAGATAGCCTTATCTTGCATGTGTTGGCTTTTGGTGATCAGAGGTAGAGTGGCACGAGGATCCTGATTTTATATGTATATTTCTTTTTAAAATGTTTCTAATATCTTACCACACACCAGCAGCCTTAGTGATTTCAAGATGTGGAACTAAGGAGGAAGGGGTATATACTACCAGTACTGCTCTCTTTTTCTGAAAGCCTGCCTCCTAGATGGAGCAGAGAGCACAAGAGTACAAGACCACTGACTTCCAACAAGTAGGACAACAGTGCATTACTGTATTGACATCTGATTCAGTTCTATCAATTAGCTTGAGTTTCCCTGTTATTCTCCCATTGTTCTCTTATAGTAGTGGTGGGTTTGGCTTAACATTCATTAATGTAATAATAGTTCTGGCAAGTTATATTAGTTGCATAGCTGTTGTACAGCTAAGCTAATAAGTCTTACAAGGAAATTCAGTACAATTAAGAAGGAACAAAGCCATTGACCCATCTAAGCACATTTAAGCAGCTTTATAAAAAACTATCTTGAACATGTTTTGTCATGATTAGACAAAATACCTTCTGAATGTTTCTAATTTAACAATATATTAAGAATTTCAACATATCCTTCTAGAACCCATCAAAGCAACATTTAAAAAAAAAAAAAAAGCAGAGGGTCCCCTACTTGAAAGTTTAACCTACTTTGCTTAATACAACTGCATCTATAACTCACTATAGCTCTTTGACAGGCTTCACTGCACAGTTCTGTGACCTGGCTAAGAGCACCTACATTTTAGTACTGCTAAGCACTTTCAATTGTTACAAGTAAGATGGTCACTGCTCAGCATCTCTATGAACAAGGGTTTGCTCTCTATTATCAAAAGCTAAAAGCAGCACAAATGAGTGTAATGAAATGTCAGTAAGAGAAAAGCTAAAAACTCACTCACTGTCTTCTGTGGGAAGGACCTGCAGGGAATAAATCCATTCTATTATATCTTCTTTGTTCACCACATCTAAGGAATCCAACATATCCAGACCGGAGAGTGCAAAAAAAGCAATTGTCAACCTGCGAGGGAAGAAAAGCAGGATATTACTACCCGCCATCGATATAAAATGGTTTGTAAGCATGAGAAGTCGTACTTCTAAGCCACAAAGAAGTACCTGTGTTATGTGTCAGCTCCAGCATGAACTGAAAACAGACATGAGTGCTGCAACCTGACAATATGCTGCAGGGAGCTGGCTTACATGTAACTCTGCAGGCAGAAAGCCACGCTGCTGTCAAGCTTCACTAACCAACTCCACCTGGAGTGAAGGAGTGAAAAACCGATACCAACAAGTCTCTCCGACTGATGAAGCAGACCACACATAAATGTAGAATAACAACATGTTCAAGAAGCTGTAAAATGACTGGCTCATTAGCATCAAAATCAGGAAAGAAAAATGTCTTCAGCACCGAGAGCCATGGAAGAAAAATGCAATCTGTCAGGTAACAAACACAAATCAGACACATTTTGGTGCTAGAAATTACGCAGATAAAAAGGTGGTGCAGGTGTCCCTACAATGTGGCTCCATACAGCTGCGTGTGAACAATGCAAACCGTAGACCATCTTAACTGTGAGCCCTGCAAGACCTGCATTGCGGGCCTATTCCCACCTGGCCTGGGACACTAATGCAATGACTGATTCCAGCTACAAAAACTGTTACGATTGAAAGCGATGCAGACCATCTTGTTATGAGTCCAGAAAAACATGATGATCATGATGCCTAAAACTATCAGGATGCAGTGCTGTTGAAGGACTTGGGTTGGGATGAAGATTTAATTTTGGAGCCCTGTTATTATTGTTGTTAGTAGGATAATATTTTTGCATATTATTGTTAGACCTTATTCTGAATCGTAAGGAGACTGATTTTGTTGCATACAATCAACTTGCAACTTGAATGATCACAGCTTTACGTTTGGCTGGCCAACTGCAATTGCACAAATTAAACACACACACAAGGTGGAGAGGTTAGATGCAGAAAGAGCTATTAAGCTCTCATACTTGGTTACCAGGTTCTGGGAAGCTCCAGCAAGAGAGCCTGGTAGGAGGAGAGCTTAAAAGCAAGAAAACTTGGCATGGAAAGAGCTTTAAAGCTCGCTGAAAGCACCTCCAGAGCCTTTGGAAAGGTAGAGGTGGACACACAAGGACAGTTCTTGGGTTGTTCTTACTATATGTGATTTTGGCTTTACACACAATCCCTAAAACCACAGAACAAGTTGCGAGTCAACTGTATTTCTTAATGAGTTGTACATTCAACATTTAGACCACTTAGAACAAGGGTGGGAACCTTTTCAACGCAAGGGCCACTATCCAGGGGACACATAAAAGTGATAGGCAGGTCCAGAGGCAAAAGTGGACAAAGAAAGGACGTAGCTTATGTTTGTACAGTAGGTTACATTCCAGCATCACAAATGTCAGAGGAGTTTATGCACACACTCATGAAACATTGGTGGGTAGGAGTATGGCATAGAGTGTGCCAAGAGCCAGCCGAAGAGGCCTGAATGGCTGCATTGGAACCTAGGTCTCAGGTTCTTGACATGACGTAGAATTTTTTTTATTGTTTTAAAGAAATCATGGATTTTTATCCATCCTGAGATAAAACAATAAATAGTAAAACACAGAGATGCTCACTACTGGTACAATAAAAAAAAGCATAAATACCTGAGAAAACAACTAGGTTTCAACTTTGCAATAGAACAAGGGGAAAGTTGGTGCTTGGTGCACCTCCAAAAGGAGGACATTCCATAATTGACTTTATCTTTAATTCTCAAACGTCTTTTGTTTTATTAGTATACCTGTCTGACACAGTTCCACACAAACTACTTTAAGAGTATATTTCTTTCAAAATTGCTGCCCAGAACATATTGTCAGATTTTTGCCGAGTAAGCCAAAATTAAATCTAATAAAACACCCAGGAAGTTCACCTAGTAATTTCCTAGTACAATGAGTAGCGGACAGTGTGGATGGGGCTGCATTGCCAATATGTCTTCCCAACATTGTGCATAGCAGTGAATGGGAAGGTAGGGAAGAGAAGGGAAGGGGAAGGGGAAAGGCAGTGGGAGTTTGGCACATGTGCAGCAGCTGAGCCAATGTGATGCTCCCACTACCGCACACCATGCTGTGTCCAATGTGTGGTGTTGGAAAAGCAATGCAGCTTCACCCGCACCACCTGCTACTGAGTTTGACAATACCCCTACAGAGGTGTTGCAGTACATCAGAGCTTTCCAAAATGTGTGTTGCAACACACTAGTGTGTCAGCTGCAGTGTGTAGGTGTGTCGCACAAATGCTCCCCGTGCTCCTCCCAGGGCTAAAAAGGGGATAGTTCAACCAAGCAAAGGTTTGCTAGTAAAACTGAATTACTGTGTCGCAAAATGATGAGTGTCTAAAAAGTGTCACCAGCTTGAAAAGTTTGGAAAGCTCTGCAGTATAATCTTGGATTCATGTGACATCAGTTTTCTCTACAAACAGAGATGTCATCTAATTACATTTTGGCGGCACATAATATTTAACAGACACAGACCAGTAGCAATTCAAGTTATTAATGATTTGATCAGACAGGAGTCCTTATAATTAAGCATAATGTACACTTTGCTTTGCAGTCTTAGTTACAATGCTTTTATTCACCTCTATCTGGGTTCTGCAACAACCTCCAGGTCTGCTACACCCATTGTTATTTGTAACCTGTTTTGCTTTTCACAGATCACAGACTACTAACTAATCACACTGCGGGCAGAATTATTGAGAGCCATGGTATAATTAAGTGCACAGATTACCTGCATAGCTATTAGAACAGGTTCTTTAATAGGTGGTTCCATATACTGGAGAACATATTCAAGGGAAAAATGCTGCTACCCTGAGGAGGATTCTCCTAAATCTAATATTCAGTGGGTCAGCATTCCCCAATCATTGGTAGAAAAGCTGCAACATAGAAAGTAAACATTTTTTCTCCTTGCTCTTTCATAGTACAGTCATACCTCGGAAGTCAAACAGAATCCATTCGACTTCAAAACGTTCAGGAACCAAGGTGTGGCTTCCAATTGGCTGCAGGAAGCTCCTGCAGCCAATCGGAAGCCACGACGGGCATTCAGGTTCCAAAGAACATTCGCAAACCGGAATAACAACTTCCGGGTTTGCGACGTTCGGGAGCCAAAACATTTGTCTCGCAAGGCGTTCGACTTCTGAGGTACGACTGTACCATTTACAAAAATATTAAGTGAGGGGTCTCATTCTCATTAGCTAACTAAACAAATTCCTCCTGTGGCCCAAATAAGTTTGGAAACAACTGAACTAAACTGAAAGTTGGGTCAGGAGGCAGTAACAGAGAAGATAGAAGAGGAAGAAATTGAAAAGATCCTGGTGAAGCCAATAAAGTAAAATATTTGCATTTCTGCTGTACTCAAATTATTTCTCTTTGCATAAAGGAGGTGTTGCTCCCAACTGAGACCAAGGCTCTGAAAGAGCGTTCCACTTGTATTCCAAAACAAGTTGTATTGTATGAAGGAGCGCTCAACTTGTATTCCAAAACAAGCTCAACTTGTACTCCAAAACAAGTTGGGCTGCGATAATCATCTTAGCTGGCACATCTGGGAACAAGTTTCTCCTTTTCACATTCTTTCTGTACCTCCTTCCTGTTTTTGTTCATCTTACAAGAAAGCAGAACATAAACAGACCTCACCATGTCATGTTTAGCCAAGGCTTAGCGCTTGTTAAGACTCAGCACCAAAGCCGGGTGTTCAGCCACTAGGTTTAAGCACATGAATTTAGTGGACTTTTAAGAGAAAGCGTTCCTCACCTCTTCACCTCTGATCTGAAAAGCTAGGGTAGAGTCAGTTTATATCTTTATGCTGTGAACCACCCTGAGGTCTTTGGATGAAGAGCGGTATAGAAAATGAATGAATGAATGAATGAATACATACATACATACATACATACATACATAACAAACTCTACCTTTTACCAATTGGGTTGAAGCTTAACAGGAGCAAGAGTACCCAAAGAGCATACACAGAGTTCCCCTCAGTTCTGAGCTATACCACAACCAATATAGATTTGAGGGGGGGGGTCGAGAGTTGGACGGGGTTAGGAAAGCAGAAAATCAGATTTAGAAATTAAACCTTGGGCAAGTCCAGAGGTCCGGGGGCTGCCGCCACCGTTGCGCTCCCTGACACTGTGGGGAAAACCTCCGAGGGCTATTCTACGCGAGAATGAACGTGAGGAAGAGACCCGCCACGGGATGCCCAGCCGCCGTAGGCTGGCGCTTGTCCTTCTCCCACCCCCGCGAGGGCTACCTGCTGGTCTCCAGGGACGAATAGCGCTCGGGCAGGATCTGCAGGCAGCGCTGGAAGAACCGCACGTGCCGCTCCTTCAGGAAATCCAGCCGCTCCCCGTCCCCGAAGCCCCCGTCCTCCTCCGACGCCGCCATGTTGGCCAACCGCTCCCTAACCCCGCGCGCGCGCAGCGTCGGTCACCGCCGGCAGCGGCACGCGGGTCACGTGGGGCGGCGGAGGCGCGGCGCTAATTGGGGGCGGCGGAAGCAGCTCCGGAGGGAGGGAGCGCGAGGGCGTCCCGCGTGCGGCTAAAGGGGCGGGGCCAGCCGGCATGGGCGCCAATCAGAGGCGAGCTCAGAAAACTGGCCGTCGTTTAAATAGGAAGCGCGTCGATGGGTTGGGGAGCATTGACGTGAGAATTCCACGTTTTCTTGTATAGGTAGGCGCTTGAGAGTTACTAGTCTTCCCAAAAAAACGCCTTTTAAAAAGAAGAAAAATGTTCATGCTGGAGTGGTAAAAAACAAAACAAAAAAACCCTTTACCTGCATACAGAGCTGCTCCACACAATGGCAACAGCCATAGCTGTCAACTTACAGATTTGAAAATAAGGGACCAGCAGCCTCGAAAATAAGGGATCAGCAGCCCAAATAAGGGATTTTGGCTTAGCTTATACAGAAATCCGCCACTCATGGAGCCATGCTGCTTTGGCTGCCACTGACTGTGTTTTGCAGCGGGTTGGACTAGATGATCCTAAGGGTCTACAACTCCAACCAAAGAAGAGTGGCAGACAAAACTCATGAACGATGTCGAGATGGCAAAGCTTACAGGTAGAATTAGAAACCCGGAAGAGGACCTCTTTAACAAAGAATGGGGAAAGTTTATAATTTAGTTGAAAAGCTATTGTAAAGAGTTACATACATTGGTAGGATTGACAGAAAACTTGTAGTAAAAATTTGAACTATGGATGGACAAATGATTATAAAAATAGTTATTAAAGGGATGCAGAGGGGGAAATAACTACATCAAGATGTTGCACTGGTTGGAGGGCATGCTAAGCAGCACGTCGGGGCTGGTGTTGTCCTGGCGCGAGGAGTTCCATCGGCCCTTCCCTGCCCGAGAGGGAGGGAGGGAGGGAGACTCTCGCCCACGAGCCCAGCATGAGGCGGTTGCGGTGCCGCAGCAGCCGCTGAAGCACCACCCTTCTGCGTCCCTCCCCATCCCTTCCTCTTCCTCCTCCCTCAGGTTGCATCCTCTGCTGTCGCCGCTGCCGCCTCCAGCTTCCCCTGGCAGCGCAGCGGAAGTCTCGCAGCGGAAGTCTTTTAAAAGGTGTAGTGACCAGAACTGTGTTGTTGCACCATAGATTTATATAACAGCCTGATGATATTGGCAGTTTTATTCTAAATTCCTTTCCTAATAATTCCAAGCATGGAATCTGCCTTCTTCATAGCTGCCGCATACTGGGTTGACGTTTTAATTGAGCTTTCCACTTTGACCCAACCATCTCATTCCAGGTCAGTCATTGCTGGTTCAGACCGCATGAGTGTATATGTGAATGTAATTATTATTCTTTGCTCCAATGTGCATCAATTTATACTTACTTCCAATGAACTGCATTTGCAATTTTACAGCCCATTCACTCAATTTGGAGATATCCTTTTAGAGTTGCCCTTTCTTTTAATTTCCTTGAACAATCTGATTATTAGCAGCAAACCTGGATAGGTGTTTGCCTGACAACCATGTACAACATCTGGGGTTCCATGTTGAAAGGAAGTCAATACATAAATGTAAGATAATAAGTAAAATAGTATGGGACAAATTTGACTTATCAACTCAATAACCCAGCAAAAAAGAATTTATAATGTAATTAAATTTATTATAAAACAATGCATTCATTTATAGTCACATGCCTAGAACTAAATTGCTAAATGCAGATTCAAGAGGGAAAATAAGAAAATTAAAATAAAGTAAGACACAGTGCATTTTTACACATTTTACTAGTAATTTTTGGTGTAATCTACATAAGGATGTTAAATAAAAGATAAAATATATATGACATTGAATGCAAATTTACATAAATTCATACCCTATATAAAACATACATCATTTATTACATAATAAAGTCTTACAAAAACAGTAACAGGAATAGTAAAACAATTATTCAGGAAATTTATACATGCTTTGCTTATCTTCTAATAAAACCGTGCAGCCAACCAACTATTGTCCTTGTCGCCAGCTTGGGACAGCCCTGTAAAAATAAAGAGGGGTAAACATTCTGGGATGAATTACATTAAAACATACAAATAGCTTTTGTTTCCTTACCTGTGTGGAATATGCAGAAGTGGCCCGGAACCTTCTGCTCCAATCTCTTTTGTTCGTTCTTCCCAAACTTTTGTAGGCTTCAACAGCCTACGTGGGTCTCGAGGAACATTCATTCCAACCTGTTGACAGTGAAAACTTTAAAAATCATCCTAAAAGGCAACTGCAAACAGTAGCTATTATGTAGAAGCCAAAATGCAGCCGTCCATTGTTGTTGTTTTACCTTGGACTCACTTTGTGATTAAAACAAATATTTAATGTGAGTTCTAACAAAAATGGAACTGAAGAAGAATCAGCATTTTCAAGGGGGAACCCCTAAGGTTTTCAGTTAAAACTAAAAAATTCTAAGGGGAGAATCCTCCCTGAGTCAGATCAGGGCCATCAAGGTAGGCAAAGCCTTAAAGTTCTCCACTCTCTACAGCAGATCAGACCACCAATGCCTCCTGATTATACTACCAAAAATGATCCATTCATTCCTTTTTCAGCAATGCAAACTACAGGTATGAAGGGTTTAATATGGTTTAGGATCATTGCTGGAAGAGGCGTGTCAAGGTCCCCAATACCTCGTCCTGACCCAAGTTCAGCTCTCAGCTGCTGCAATTTGCAGATGGTGGTGGTATGGATGGAAAATTTGGAATGGAGTCAATGGGAGGAGGGAATGGGTGGTGTGTGAAATGGGGTGTTAGTGTGAACAAATGGATTATGATGGAGCTGCATGACAAATTCACGTATTACCTTCTCTCTCAACTTTTCTCTCAATCTTCTTTCTTTTGCTATTTTTTCGTCTTCCTTTGCCTGTTTTTCTTGAATCTTAAACACAACTTTAGATAAATCCTGAATAAAATACAGCGAAAGAATAAAATACAGTGGGGAAAAAATCGCTTTAGAATTAATAGTACTAATTTTCAAGCAAAACAAAGCATCTTCGTATGCAACAGTGTTTAAATAACCAAGATCAACCAACTCTTTTTGAGAGTAACGTTCAGTGAAAGTTAGTACACAAAGCCCTCTGCTAAGTTAACCTTACAAATATAATCAGGGTGGGAGTTCACTCCCCACCCCATCCTTCATACTCTTGCCTGACCTTTCCCACTTTTTCACTATTTATTCCCCAGAGGACACGGGGAGGGAGTTATTTTCATTTATACAAACTTCCCTCCCCAAGTCCTAGAAGATCATGAATGGCAAGCTGCCATGAAGCCCTGTGCTTTCTCCACAACCTCAATGGGTCACTGTTTCCTTCCAGGCTTGGCTCTATGTGCTGGTGCACATCTTTTGGGATCTGCATGGCTGTATCTGCTCAATCAATTTCTCTTCATCACTCTGCCTACATTATATCTACTCTAGAGACTCTTTTCCAGACGTCACAGGCTTTGCAAGTAAGGCAGGCAGAGACAGGGGATCCGTTTTGGGGGTGGAATCTGAGCTGCAGAATGTTTTCCCCGCAGGAAGGCTTGCCTGGCACCCACTTTGTCCTCATTTTGTCCTTTTATTTTTCCACTCTTTTAAACATACCCAACTTTTAGAGGTTTTAGTTATTTTATGCAGTGACCTTTATCTTAAAATATCTGGGTTTTTGTAATGTTTATTGACTTAAAACTATTTCTCTTCCCTCTTCAACCAACAAGGCTCCCGGGGCGGCTTACATTAATTAGATCAGTAAGAACAAGAACATACTATTAAGAGAGTAAAACATGCTATTAGAAGAGGTGGCTGTTATGACAGCTCACCATTTTTTCCTCCCCTGCTGCAGGGCAGTTGGTTCTTGTGCAAATACCAACTGACGTCAGGCAGGCATCTTCACGGACTCTTTTTAGCAGCCGCTTAAACCATTTTTGTTTCAGTGAGCCTATCCAGACATGTCGAAGTTACATGTGTTTTATTTCTTTTAGGTACTGTTGATTTCAATAATGTTTTAAGTATTTTAAACAACTGTTTTTAATGATAATTTTATTTATTTTATACTTCTGTAAACCACTTAGAGGCTTACTTACAAGCAAATGGGATGTAAACCTTCTGACACAAACAACAAACCAGCAGTCTCTTTGAAGGGTGAAGGGACAAGACTCAGCCAGTGAAACTACAGCAGGAGTAGGATACACTTTTGCCTTGCCTGAATCCAATTCTTATCTACCCCAGGCAAAAATACTCACTTTTCTTTTACTGTTTTGTAACTGCCCAATAAGTGCCAATTATCTGAAGGGTGGAGAATACATTTCAGAGATAAAATACAGAAATATTCTTTTTCCAACCCACATCAAGGGGAGAGGGAACTATCAGCCAGCACTGTCATCTGGGGAAACACAGCCAGATGGGCAGGGTATAAATAATATCTATCTATCTATTTCTACTACTACTACTACCACCTCTCTAACAGAGAAAGCACAGATAACAAACTGGCCACAGTATATTTGCATTTCTTTCTCTCCTTTTCCCACTCCTGCAGAGAGAGAGGGCCAATTGGGGCACATATTTCCAATGCAAAGTTTGGAATTATTTGTCTCACCCATTGCTTTTCCTCTGCCCACTTGAAGAATGTTGCCCGGGGAGGAGGAAGGAGCCCAGCATGCAGCCTTGAAGGTGGAGGGCGTATGCTTTGGAAACCGCACATCTAGCTAGTCCTTCTCCCTTTTCCGGGAGGAGGAGACATGCAGCTCCAAGTATTGGTTCCAGTGTATCACAGCAATTGAACGCTCACAAGTTTGTCTCAATTCTTATTCACCCTGGGCAAAGAGATCAACCTGTAATAGTAAGCAATCGGACTTGTTGCTGCACCACAGACAGCACCAATTAAATGCAGGTATAAAGATCAACATGTATTGCTAAGAAACTTGTCGTGCATTTGGATACCATGTATTTTGGTATCTTTGTTCTGTTTTGCTACACAAGGAGGAATGTAAATATGCAGGAGATCAATACTCACTCGCTCTTGGAACTTAAGAATTTCTTCTGCAGCAATTCTTCTCTTCTCTTCCCTTTCAGCTTCCTCTCTCTTTTTCTTCTCAAATCTCAAAAGCTCTTCCTCCTCCTTTTTCTGCCTACTATAGTCTTCCAACAGCAACTTTATATGACATTGCCGCTGCCGTTCCTTCTGCTTTTTCTTCTCCTTCTCTTCCTCTGCTTGTAGCTGAGCAGCCTGTTTCATGGAATATTCTATTGCTTTTTGCCTTTTCCACAATTCAAGTTCTTTCAGTCGTTTTTTCCTTTCCTCTTCAACTTTTTGCTTCTGGGCTGCTGCATTCTGTAGTATAGCTGTAGTGAGCCCCTCCTCCGGCTTCTTCTGGGCTAAGATTTTCTCTCTCTCTTGTAGCTTTTTTCTCTTCCATTCTTGAATGGACTAGAACAGACCAATTGAAGCAGATTATATTGTCACATTAGTTCCAGCTTTCTGAGGGCTATCAAAAATGAACAATATATTTCAAAATCCTTACTCACTATTAGAAACTCATGTCAATTAGGAACTTGGCTATTTTTCATGTAGAGTGAAAAAGTAGGTGTGGTTTCTTAACAGAATCTTACGAGATTTTCCTCAACAAACCACTTAACAATGCTTTGAACCCTCCGCATCAAATGCCAATATAGGAAGCTTGCAACTTATGTGCATTTAACCTGTGCATATTCAGCTTTATGTGGCAAATATTTCTGAAAAAAATTAAAGGGGTGAAAAAGTGGCGGGGTTCCAATAAAATGACTTCGGCAATCCCATCTGCCGCTGAACTCAATGTGTTCTGACTATATGTAATTTTGGCTTTAGATGCAATCCCGGGAACATAACTCCTGAGTAAGTTGCGGGCTTACTGTAGTATTTACTTAACCAATAAAGCCTTGCCATATAAGAGGCAGTTCTGTAACCCACTTCACTGTTGTTGTCTTCTTGATTTAAACAGGGCTGCAATAATGTAGCTGGCATTGACTCATTCATGCCTTTGGCATTTAACTTAAGGCAAATTACAGGTTTTGCCCCAACTTCTTTAATGACTAGTCCAGAGGTTTTCAACCTTTTTGAGTCCACAGCTCCCTTAACCGACTACAATATTTCTGCAGCGCAGCCCCCCGTGTGGGGCTCAGGAGCCCTGTGATGTTACCCCTTGCCTCCAGAGCTGGCAGCCTCTCATCCTCCCTTGTGGAGGGCTCCCTCAGCCTCCTCTCCTCTCTCTTCTCCTTGTGAGTCCTCCGGGCAGTTGCAGCTGCCACCCCAGTCTCTGAGCTGCCCCTCCTGACCCAAAGAGAGGTGCCTCCTCACATTGCCCCACAGGGACCTGGGACTTGTCTGTCTATTCCCAACAGCAAGGGCTGGCAGGCAGGCTGTCTGGGCTCCCTTAACTCCTTGCTTCCTTGCTTACTCTAAGGCCACCTCAGCTCCTGGCAACCAGCACCCCCTGGCCAGCCCCAGAGGCACCATTTGCCTGGGGAGCACATTGTAGCCTTGGCTGCTGCAACAAACAGCTGTGCAAGCCTTTGGGAGGCAGAGACAGAGAGGGACAGAGGCCAGTGTTGCCTGTGGCACCCCTGATCATCATTCAAGGCACCCCAGGGTGCCACGGTACAGTGGCTGAAAACCACTGGCCTAGTCATTGATTCTCCTATGGAAATCTGGGCCAAGCAGGGACAATTTGCAGGGGAGGAGGTGGGAGGAGGCATTTAATCCTTTTAGTTGCCAGTTCTCAAATCAACACCACAATTCCACACACACAAAACCCAACTATTTTCTTTCCAGCTATGGGGAAGCCCCATATTGTATGAAAAATAAGTTTCATCTACCTGCCTAAAGCTTCTCTATGGCATACCTACTCCCTTCTCATTCAAATCTGCAAAGAAGCAGCAACAGTTGGGCTTTAACACAAGCTTCAGGCAGAATGAGTAACTCCATACTGTGATGTTAACATATATGAGAGAGTGCTGGAGGGGAAATAGTTAAATAGGTTGCACAGACAGGACCCAGGGGGGTGGAGTCAGTGGGTCTATAAAACTAGTTCTGGGAGGACTTCTGGGGGGAGTTCGTTGGGAGTTGTTGGTGGGCAGTTGGTTGGTTTTAGTGGGTTGGCTGGTTGGGAAAGGCAGTTGGAAAAGGCAGTTGGGAATAGAGAGACAGTTAGGGCAGTTGGTCCTTGAGTGTGGGGAGGTAAAAGAGATAGAGAGAGGAAAATAAGACTTAAGAAAGTAAAGAGCAACAGTGTTTGGAATGCTGTAAAAGTTTTGTTTGTGTCTGAAATAAAATACACTCTTCTTTATTAATTGAAAAGCTGACTGAGACTGAAGTGATTTTACCAGGGAGGACCTGGTTGGTGACAGCGGATTAGTGGTGTACGGGTCAATAGTCCGCGAGACGACTGGGGGCTCCGTACGAATGCCACACATACTTATTCCCAAGTTACCTGCTTAGACGTATTGCCTAAATTCCACTGCAATTTAAGAGATTTCAGATTATGTTTGCCAGCACAAAATTCCGGAAAGAAAAGGTATGTGCTAGTATGGCAAAAACTGCCACACCTGTATCCTAAGCTGTTCCCCACAAATTAAAAACTACCATGTAATGAAGCCTCTATGCAGTGAAAGTAATGTACAGAATGACCCTTACTCTGTGGACGCCAATAGCAACTTTCATATTCCACTCAATTTCTAGAGAAGGGGCTGAGGACAAGGGGTGCTAAGGAGAGAACAGAAAAACAGAGTGGTGGTAGCTATGGAGTGGGCACCCACAACCAGAAGGTGGGGTAAGTCAAACGAAGCTAGGAAGTGGCTTAGTGGTGGCCACCGTGACAGCAGCTATCTCAGCAGCCCCTACAATAGGCAAGAGGGCAAAGGAAACAAAGAATTCTGCGGAAAAGGCAACTCCAAGGATAACAGCAGAAACAGCAGCCGCACCAGGGTGAGGTTCAATGGCTCCACAGGATACAGAAGGATATGGAGTCACCTCACAGCAAACTGAAGCCACAACAGTGTAAGGGAGCAGAGAACGATTCCTATCTGTGGCTAAACATCTCAACAAGGAATAAACTCCAGGTCAATACCATTACAGTTGGTGATTAGAGAAACAACTAAGTGTGTGTCTAAGGCTGCAAAGTTATGCCCTCTGATAGTACAAAGCCGAGGCACTGAACAATAAAGTTTGCAAGCTGGGAGGAGTGGCCCTGTACAAAACCCTATGAAGGACACGTTTTTCTCTCAAAGGCACAATACTGTTTTCTCCTGGATAAAATGACAGAATACTACCACCTACTGAATATTTAAAAAGTAGCATGTCAACCACAGAGCCTAGGATTTGCCGATCAGAAGGTCGGCGGTTCGAATCCCCACAACGGGGTGAGCTCCTGTTGCTCGGTCCCTGCTCCTGCCAACCTAGCAGTTCGAAAGCACCTCAAAGTGCAAGTAGATAAATAGGTACCGCTCCGGTGGGAAGGTAAACGGCGTTTCAGTGCACGGCTCTGGTTCGCCAGAAGCATCTTAGTCACAGATCTGGAAGCTGTACGCCGGCTCCCTCGGCCAATAAAGCGAGATGAGCACCGCAACCCCAGAGTCGGCCACGACTGGACCTAATGGTCAGGGGTCCCTTTACCTTTAGCATGTCCTGCTTACCAGCAAAGGAAAAGAAAGCCATAGCAGCAGAGCTAGAGATGAAGAAAAGAGGGTGAACTGTCCCATTGTTTTTGACACAAAGTTGTTAAAATGGCAAACGCTAATTAGCAACATTATCTCACCTCCTTTTTTTGTGCTTCTAAAATCAGAAATTCTTGATACCATTTCTCATGCTGCAGAATATCCTCCCTTGTTCTGTCAGGAAGATGATCAAGGACTTCATCAATGTACGATGGTTTTCCTTTATGCTTTGTCCACAATTTCAAAAATTCTTGGTGATCATATACATCCCAACCTCCTTGCTTGCCCCCTGTCTGTTGAAGGAATTTATCAAGCTCAACTACTCCAGGAGGCAGGTGATTTTGTGTCTTTTTATCCACTACAAGCATGCCTTGTTTAGGTGTATTTCCTGTTGCTGAAGTACCTAACGCCCAGAGCTCAAATTTTTTCTCCAATGCATTAATCTCATTAGTAGCTGTCTTCTCCTCTCTCAGAAGCTCCTCATATCTTAAATAAAAGCATAATTAATAAACCATTAACAATTAGCAAAATTACTATCCAACAATCCTAAAGACAGTAAGATTTGGATAACTATGTGACTAGTACCAACCATGCTTGCCTGGAAAAATATGTTTGAAACTGAGTAGATTTGTAAAAGTAGTTTTGGAAGGCAAGCTGATCAAAGTCAAAAATCCCACTGAGGATTCCTACATTATTGGATGTGTTCAACAATTGGAGCTTGACAGTGGCAGCAAAACGTTGGAATAGTACATTTTCAGACAGTATTTATGCCAAAAGGTCATATAAACACTCTCTTGTCTATGTAGATGTAGGGCGGCATGCATTCCTGAAAATTGGGAAATACTGTCATCCCTGACCACTGGTCCTGTTAGCTAGGGATGATGGGAATTGTAGTCCCAAACGTCTGGAGGGCTGGAGTTTGCCTATGCCTCTTCTTGAGTAAAGTTCTCATAATACTTCATCATTGGCCATGCTGGCTGAGGCTGATGAGAAATGTAGTCAAAAGCATCTAAAGGGCACCAGGTTGGGGAAGGCTCTTCTAGTATAACAACTATCAGGTTTAAAACCAGAGCATATGATGTACAAGATAAGAGGGTTTTCATGGTAGCTGTGCCCAGACTCTGGAACTCTCTCCAAAAGGAATTACACCATGCCCCTTTTTAAGTGGCTTGCTAAAACCATTTTAAAAAGGCTTAAATTGCTAAAACCTTCCTTTTAAATGTTAAACTGAACAACTTTTAACTGCTAGAAACTTAGTAGTTACTTTTTATTCTCTGTTCTGCTTCTAGTGTTGTTATGTTGATTTAACTTTGCTATTAACCACCTTAGCTCTATCAAAAACAGTCAGGATATTAATGCTTTAAATAAAAATAAAATACTTTTGTCGCTGTTCTTCTTTAAAAGCATTTATTGACATTTCAGCGTCTTCCATCATTTCTCTGAGTCTGTCAACAACTACAAAATAGAGAGAAAGTTATAAGATAGAGAGGTTTGCTCACAGCAGATGCTTTAAAAATACTAACACATTGTAAAATAACCAAATTTAAAGAAGAGGTAAATGAGATAAAACCAGGATATTTCTGCAAATGCAAACATCATCTACAGTTCCAAATATCCTTCAACAGCTACCTAGTGAATTTATGTCAGGAACAGATCTATAATAATCCAGTTCTAGTAAGATGGGTGGGGTACAATATATTATTACCGCACAAACAAGTGAGCTTGATCACATAACGAAATAACACTTCCACCTATCACAGCTAAAGCAGAATTAACGTTCATTGAATAACAGCAGTTTGGCAGATCCCTGCTCTTATACGTTGCAGGCCAACACAGAAGAGACCTTCAGCATGATATAATGAAGGTTTCCTCAGAAATAAGTCTCACTGACTTCCATTAGATTAAGTCCCTAGTATGTGAGCAGAGGACTGCAGACTTTGTAAACTGGGCTGCAACTGTGTTCAGTTTAATCCAATATCAGCCAAGTGCACAATGAAAACCCTTGCAGAGCTAAAACACAGGGAAAGTGTCAATCTGCAACACAATTATAAGGATTATAATAATATAAGGCAAATATAAGGCAAATTATAAGGATTTTCTTTTTCCTAGCAAAAACATTAGTAGTAAGACTTACATTCTGGGGTTGGCTTCACATGTCTTAATTGTCGCTGGAGTCCTTTAACATTGTTATAAATTCTGCCCAGTTTTTGTTGGATATTAGCTTCTGTGAAAGTAAGCAAAAAAATAAATAAATCACCTTACACCTTCATTTTAAAACATCTCCAGTCCATTCTATGGAAATTCCACAGAAATCAATATAATGTTTGCTGCCCCAATTCAACAATTCCTTAAGGGCGCAGGTATTTCAGTTCACAAATAAGAAGGACATGCTGGCAGAGGTGCCCTTCCATTTAAGTGAAAATAGAAAACCCTTCATCCAGGAACAATATGAGCACATCTGAAAGCTCAAGGAGATCTGGATAATGAACAGTGTATTTAGGATCTGGGTGTTAATGATAGTTTCATATAACCAAAATACACAGAGAATGGAACATCTTCTGCAGAATGTTGTTATGTTATCCGTCATACAGGCTATCCTATGCGTATTTACTCAAATGTGGCTCCATGTTCAACAGGATCAAGAAAGTATGCAGGCAGCTGTTAGCATGCCTCTTTATACATACACTTATTAGTAAAGTCTCAATTTGTAGCAACAACTTTTACACAACCAGAGTGTTAAATTATAAGTGAGATCCAACCTGCACCTCCTAGGCAAGTGTGTGAGCAGAAAGTATTTCTTCTAACTCACTGGTCTTTGATTAGTAGGGCAGGACGCACTACTGGGTTGTAGACTCATCTATGAGGGTGACATCAGCAGCACTAACACCACACTAATATATGGCAATAATAAATAGCTTGCAAAATGCATGTTTGGGTTAAAGGCAGGGTGGAGAAAAATCAATGATTTTTTTAAATTTTAATTTGATTTTTTAAAAAATTTAAATTGGATTTTTAAAATAAAATGCTTTTGGAAGAAAAATCTTTCTAAAGATGGTTTTCTATCTAAGTTACATTATAGTCCAAAGGCTATTCATCAGGAAATAAGGATTTGTACATAAAATGTAGCAGGAAATGCTTTCAGCTATTATCAAACTGGTAAATGAATAAATATATATATATATAAAGAAAACAATATTTTACTTTCTGCTTTCCGGTTCTTAGTCAGTTGATGTTCCAGTTCTTCCAATATGTTATATTCCCTCCTAAAGTCACTCTTCTTGTTGAAGAGAAGCATATTTTTATCCCTTTCAATGCTCAGAAGTCTAGGGACAAAGTTTGGTTTAAAATGCATGTTTGACATATAACAGAATATACATTGGTACCAATTAAATCAAAAATAAAAAGTTTTGACCAATTAGGTCTCCATGCAATACAAAAAAATACACTACTCATATTTTTCAGTTAAAATGCATTCACCCAAGCAAAGTAAATACAATAAATAATTTTAATTAGTCTATAGTTTGAACCTGTAAATTATTCTAGTAATAAGTAAAAAATGAATCAATAAATAGTCTTAAACCACATCACTTTCAGAAAAATATAAAATTATAATTTCCATAGAAACACACCTCATTTAAGGCAAATTAGGCATGACCAGGAGATCTGCATTGTATACACATATCCTGCCACTTTTTCCTGATTAAAATGCCACTCAAGGCAAATGCCGTGTGGCATAAAACATGTAAGTACCACAAAGGCAATATTCTCCAATGTAGTCCTCATATATCTTTAGGAATGCTAATTAATAATAAATTGGATGTTGATCAAAGCCTTACTACAAATCAAATTTCATAATGGTTATCTTAGGGACAAGTCTATTGTAACATAAAATTCAGCAGTCACATAATAAAGGAGAAATATTGCTCCTTTTAAACTAATCATACTCAGTGGAAATGTTATGATTTAAGAATTTTTTCTTATTTGATTGGGCTTTGCTAATAGCTCCAATCCTATGCACATTTACTAGTGTGTTATACAGTAGGGCTTATTTCTGGGTAAACATGCTTAGGACTGGGCTGCACATGTTTGTGATATATGAACTCTATGGGTGGGGTCAACAAAATGATCCCAAAGTCTCCTTTTTAAAGCTGAACAAAGATTATACTTCCTTTAAGGGTTATTATAACCATCTATTATAACCAAGAATATTGAACTATATGAGTTCCAAGTCATTATCCTGTTATAATTTCTGACAAAAATAACTCTTTGTAATTTTAAACTATGTTTCCTACAACAATAGAAGATATACACTTACTCTTTATTTAGTTTGTCCCCTTCTCTTAGAAATTCAGCTTTCTTAGGCTGATCAGCTTTCATCTTGCAGTTCTGAAATTTTGTTGAAAAGCAAATGAATTACTGAAAGAACCGTGATTTTACCCAAAACATGAGAAGAAGAAGAAGAAGAAGAAGGGGAGTTTGGATTTGATATCCCGCTTTATCACTACCCGAAGGAGTCTCAAAGCAGCTAACATTCTCCTTTACCTTCCTCCCCCACAACAAACACTCTGTGAGGTGAGTGAGGCTGAGAGACTTCAGAGAAGTGTGACTAGCCCAAGGTCACCCAGCAGCTGCATGTGGAGGAGCGGGGAAGCGAACCCAGTTCACCAGATTATGAGACTACCACTCTTAACCACTACAGAAAAACTATGGGTTTTTTTATTTATTTATTTAAAGGGTACCTAAAAAATAAAAGATGAATGCCTGATTGAGTCATCTTTCACCTGAATCTTAAGGTACAGGTAAAGAGACCCCTGACCATTAGGTCCAGTCGTGACCGACTCTGGGGTTGCGGCGCTCATCTTGCTTTATTGGCCGAGGGAGCCGGCGTACAGCTTCCGAGTCATGTGGCCAGCATGACTAAGCCGCTTCTGGCGAACCAGAGCAGCGCACGGAAACGCCGTTTACCTTCCCACCAGAGCGGTACCTATTTATCTACTTGCACTGTGATGTGCTTTCGAACTGCTAAGTGGGCAGGAGCTGGGATCGAGCAACGGGAGCTCACCCCAATGCGGGGATTCGACCTGCCGACCTTCAGCAAGCCCTAGGCTCAGTGGTTTAACCCACAGCGCCAAGGGTGCTTAAAAAATAAAAGATGAATGCTTGATTCAGTCATTTTTCACCTGAATCTTAAGTCAGTTGAATTAAACCACTACAGTGGTACCTCAGGTTAAGTACTTAATTAGTTCTGGAGGTCCGTACTTAACCTGAAACTGTTCTTAACCTAGGACACCAATTTAGCTAATGGGGCCTCCCACTGCCGCCACAAGATTTCTGTTCTCATCCTGAAGTAAAGTTCTTAACCTGAAGCACTATTTCTGCGTTAGCAGAGTCTGTAACCTGAAGCGTATGTAACCCGAGGTACCACTGTAATGGCAAATCAAACAAAGGAATTTAAATGTAACATTAAAACATTCTAACGCAATATCTCATTGCAATACAGTGGTACCTCGGGTTACATACGCTTCAGGTTACATACTCTGCTAAGCCAGAAATAGTACCTCGGGTTAAGAACTTTGCTTCAGGATGAGAACAGAAATCGCGCAGTGGCAGCAGGAGGCCCCATTAGCTAAAGTGATGCTTCATCTTAAAAACAGTTTCAGGTTAAGTACGGACCTCCAGAATGAATTAAGTACTTAACCTGAGGTACCACTGTGTGCATCTCCAAGATCCCTACAGAGCACGATTCATTCCTTTACTGTGGCATTTGGGGGCAAACTCAGAGCACACCAGAACTTTCACGCACAGAATAGTTCCTGCGAACAAGGCCCATAAGCTGGGCGGTTGCGGATCCGCCGCCTTCACAGGGTCCCGATCCCCGCTGCGCCATTGCTGAGCCGGTCCTGGCGGTACCGGATCCCTGTATTTGCCGGAATAATAGACGCGTTAATGGAGGCTCTGACGGCATAGGGAGCAACGGTGGTAGTTTTCAGACACGTGTAGGAAACCAGCGAAGTCCCGTGTAACCCTCGGTCTCTGCCTTTCCTCCCGCGACCACAAGCAGAACCTCACTCAGAAGCCCACAAAGACGAAGCTCGATATAGCTTGAGGATGATGGGGAGTATTTACCTGGTTGCTCCTGGTTACCGTCGCTAGCGCTGCCGTTGCTAGGGCGGCCATTGTTACAAGCCCTCAAACAGCGCGGGGCTGCATTGGCGACGTATCGCCGTTGCCTATGGGCGACGTGAGGCCCGTGACTCGACGACGTCACAATGGGGCGGGGCTAAGCAGCGCTCTTCCCGCATAGAAGAAGATAGAGCGCCAGTTTCTCCCTCAGTGGCAGTTTCCTTTCGTTGCTGCCGCCGTGGTTGACTCCGCATAGGAATCGATGGAGAAAACCCCGCATTTCATTTCTTCCCGTCTTACGTTTCTGTCCCGCCCTCAAAGAAGCCCAAGGCGGCAAACAGCCAAACAAGGCAGTTAAAAAAGCATATTTAACAACATTAGGGACGTCGAAAAACCATTTTGAAAAACAGGAACGTGCTCTCATGGGAGGTAATTTCAAGGTTGCCAGGATTTTGACACATCTGTATCGGACAACAGCGTTTCATGGCACTGTGAGGGCCACAGCAGCGCACAGTACAAAATCAAAATCGCACAGCTGAAAGGGTCATCTATCCCAAAGCAGACTGCAGAGTAGACATATTTAGGATTGCACTTATTATTTAAGGCAATTCTAGACACGGGTCCAGGGGGTTTCCTCCTTGCTCCGCACCTTTCCTGGGAAAAACTCTCTATTTAGTGCTAAATTGGAGCAAATGTCAATCTGGAGAAAATCTGAATTGCCATTTTGCTCCAATTAAGCACTAAAGAGCGGTTTTTTTGGGGGGGGGCGGACAGTGGGAAGAGAGAAAGTGTGGGTCAGTCCTATGCAGAATACGCATTGAGCACCCATGTGGTAAAGACATCCCTCCCACCCCCAACACCCCTAGCATACCATCCAACTTTTTCAAGCCCAATACTGGGATGCGCTCCCTGGTGAGTCGCATGATCCGCACCTCACTCTCGCTCCAAATAAAGCACTTTTTCGGGGCGAGGCTGCAGCACCCAAAATGACCACCGCAATCTCACACGGAAAAAAAACCCTGGATGTCCTGTTTTTTTCTGGGGCACCTGGCAGGTATGCCCTGGCGTGAACACAAACAGAAATGAATCTGGCACTAATGAAGCATAAATTTTTCCTTCCCCCTTTGCTGCATTTGTATGTTTGTCTTGAGACAGCAGGTGGCTGCAGATGAATTTACGGTACAGAACTGGGTATTCTGCATCAAGCTTCTTAAATCTTTTTCAAGAACCATGAACCATAACAGAAATAATTTACAGTCAAACTCTGTTAACAGATAGATCAGTGATGGAACCTGCACCTCTCAATTACCTTCACTTTTAAATGTCAAAAGACTTTTATTTATTTTATAAAATTTATACACCACTTGATTGTAAAAAAAAAGCACCTCAAAGCGGTTTACAAAAAGATAAATCAATAATACTGAGAAAAATTCACAACTCTACTTTAAACATTAAAATTTACCTCTACTTTCTAAGCATCCAGCTTGTCTAAACAAAAATGTTTTTGTAGACACAAAAAAGATTACAGTGAAGGCGTCTGTGCAACTTTTTCTGAATGCTGTATGGAAAAGGACATGAATTTGACCTTGGAGAGTTTGTAAGTAAACTCTGTCTACAGTAAGGGAAGCGGAAATTTTGGAACTCACAAGGGTATATTTTAAATGGCTCACAGCCTATGTTTCCATGTTTACTTTGTTGCATATTACGTAATTTTGAATCTCTGCTTCTGTTCTCTCACCTTCTCTCACCAAAGAGTACTTGCCCACCCCCCAAACCTGGATCTTGGCATCTAGGGAATTCACCTTTATACCAATATTTTTCCCCTGCCACCAACACTTTCTGCATTCACTTGTTCATGAGTTTTTTCGTGTTCACATTTAATCAGCTACAATGGTTCAAAGAGAAGAGAGAGAGAAGAGGAAGAAAACAAACTTCTACTTCCTCCCTCGTAGGACTCCACCAATTATGGTACTTTTCCATGTTCTGTCAGCCTTTTAGCAAATACAGCTCCATGAACCCCTTTCATACAGTACATTAACTAATGCTGGGCTTGCTAGTTATGTTTTGGCTGCAAAATCTTCCACACTAACATGGGCCTGAACACAAACTCCAGATTCTCTGCACTTCTTTGTATTATTGGAATCTGTGACTGATCCTCAACTATTTGAAAAGGAAAATGAGTGGAAATGTCTTTGCACATCAGCTGGCTACATCTTTTTCACACAATGTTGTCAGAAGGTCAATGGAATGACTAGCCAAATGTACTTTTGTTTATGAAAAAGAACAGCCTGTAATTAACGTGTTGTGTTTCACCTAATTTGCTGTACTGAGTCACCAGCATCATTAATATGAAGGTGCACAGGGCACAGAGGCCAGAGAACAGTGATAAAAGAGGAAGCAGAAGGGAACAAATCTTCCTGCTGTGTTTTGTTCATATACATGGATTAAAATCAAACTCAAAGAGCATCATCAACCAAACTTTCTGCAGCAGCATATCAAAGAGAGACACTACATGATGAAAATCATTTTACAGACTGGTGTTTTTTCCAGCTGCAGGACACAAAAAATATTCATAGGTGCAAAACAAAACAATCTATTCTGATGACATTTTATTGTCTAATAATGTGTTTTCAGAGTGCCTTCCTGCTGTATTTTTCCTTTTTTGTTTGTGTGGCTGCAATTATGTTGGATTCTTTTGTGTTGATGGGTTTTTTAAAAATGTATTTTACTTTGAATAGGGATTAGCAAGTAGTGGGAAGAATTCTAAGGCCTGAAAATAGTCATCAAAGCACATTAAAGAGAATTGTTCTTATTGATTACTTCATGGAGTAGATTGAAAATATCTCTTTGTTCTGCCACTGCAGGGTTGCTTAATTCTTTGTCTCAAGTTGCAATGCTGTAATGCCGGGGGAACATGTTGTGCCCTCTGATGCAGATTTTGCTTTGCTTTTTTATTGAGTCATCACCAGCCATTCTGTTCTCAGGTTACTGTTGTTGCAGGGATTTGCAAACTTTTCCATACTCAATCTCACCATGTTAAAAAAGTAAATAAATCTCCAATTGTACCAAAAACAATTACATGAGAGCAAAACATACACAATTACTAAGGTTTACAGTGAGATCTATACAGTACATGTCTACTCAAAAGTAAAATTCGGTGAGTTCAATGGGACTTACTCACAAGTAAATGTGTACAGGATGGCAGCTGAAGTTGCCTAGATGACTAGACAAAATCCTTTTATGGACATCTTATGAGGACACTTATAAACCACTTTATAGTACTATTAGTCTGATAAGGATGTAGGTGCAAATTGTCACATTGGTGATAATTTTAAGTGATGCTTCAAACAATTATCTTGCCAGTTATGCTTCTTTCCTCCTCCCCAACATCCTTTACTTTCTTTTCTGCTATTTCTTTTCTGCTTTTGTTCACCCCTTCATTAAATTTAGCCACCAGACAAATAATCATTTTGTACATGTGAGTTGCAGGGGAACCAATTGCTCCCCCTTCTCAAGGAAGGGACCTTAAGAGTCATCTAGTCCAACCCCCTGAGATGTAGGAATTTCAGCTAATACATCCATGACAGATGGCCACCCAACCTCTGATTAAAAACATCCAGGGAAGGAGAGCCCACCACCTTCCAAGGGTGTCCATTCCGTGCTCAAGCAGCTCTATCCATCAGAAAGTTCTTCCTGATGTTTAGCCGGAATCTTCTTTCTTATAACTTGTAGTCATTGGTTCAGGTCCTCCCCTCCAGAGCAGGAGAAAACAAGCTTGCTCCATCTTCCATGTGACAGCCCTTTAGATATTTGAAGATGGTTACCCTACCTCCTCTCAGTCTCCTCTTTTCCTGGCTAAACATACCCAGCTCCCTCAACTGTTCCTCATAAGGCTTGGTTTCCAGACCCTTGATCAGCTTGGTTGCCCTCCTCTGCACATGTTCCAGCTTGTCTATTATCCTTAGATTGTGGTGCCCAGAATTGGACACAATACCCCGGGTATGGTCTGACCAAGGAGGAATAGAGCAGAACTATTACTTTCCTTGATCAGGACACTATACTTAATGTCCTATCTGAGAAAAGCATCACATTTCCTTACATACTGAATAATTTGCTCTGGGTGCAGGGTTTTGTGAGCCTATAAATTCAGTGTATACGACATCCATAAGCCACATAGGTACAGTGATGCTTTCTGCCAGTCCAAATCAGTCATCAGAAGGGAGAGGATGGACCGTGAACACAGAGTCAATCTCTTCCTAGATAGATATACTTTCTCCATGTGTGACAATAGTATGCATGGAAGATGGCAGAAAGATGTCTGGATTCAATGCCATGTAGATAACATAACGACACATTTATAAGCCTAAGCTAACCAGAAAGTCATTAGCAGAACTGTGATGGAGGCTTTCAGTTGAGAGATATTTCCTTACCAGGATAGTCATTTAAACAGATGTGCATGAAAGAGCTTTCTTAGTTACATACTGGGCCTTACAAGATGTGCAATTAATTATATCTATTCATTCACCAGCAAATGTCTTTAACAGAAACATAGTCGATTCTATCTTACCATCTTGAGTCTAATACAATTTTATTCCTTCAACCCCTTGATTCCTCTATCGATGTTCCTTTCACTTACATTATTAGGCATCTAAACAGATTACCGTCCAGATATTGTGTATGATGTCCAAGGAAAATAAAGGACATATATGTTTACAAATACACATGGGGTGTATTATTACATTTCTTTAACATTCCTTTTTAAATTGGTGGCTTTTAGCTCTCTCCCTCTTTTATCTAATCTGTGTCTAACTCCTTGGAACAGAATCATCTGGAAAATATTTTTATTTTATTCTTAAAAACCCTCTTTGAAAGTTGTTGTTTTGCGTAAGAGTTTTTTATTACACTCTTTACAATGGGAGTGCATCCAGCTTCGCCTCCCCCAACCTGGTGCCTTCCTGTTGTTTTGGACTGCAATTCCCATCAACCCTGATCAGATTGCCCAGTGGCTAGGGTTTATAGGAAATGTAGTCCATAAGAGCTGTAGGGCAATAGTCCAGGATCACTGATCCAAATGCTCAATTTGCCATTTAGTCCTATCGCTCTTTCAAAAGGATGCAATCTGACTTTTAGAAGACATCTGAAAGCAGCCCTGTTTAGGGAAGCTTTTAATATTTGATGAACTATTGTATTTTAATATTTTGCTTGCAGCCGCCCAGAGTTGCTGGGGAAACCCATCCAGATGATCGGGGTATAAATAATATATTATTATTATTATTATTATTATTATTATTATTATTATTATTTTGCTTGAAGCTCATAGCCTGTGCCTATGATTTATTAATCTGACCTGTTCCCACATCCAATCCAACTTGTATGATAATTGCTGCAATGATTTGCCAGTGCAGGGTGAACCTACTAGAATCTGGAGTGGAATGGAAGGCAAAGCATCCAGCGGAACTTTCCCCAACATGGGAGCCTGCTCTTTTGGAGGAATATAGGAAGCTAGGCTCTGTATACACTTTAACTTTAAAGCACGTTCAGATCACATTATTCCCCTCAAAGGATTCTGGGCACTGGAGTTCATTAAGGGTTACTAGGAATTCTAATTCTCTGAGGGATGAACTACAGTTTCCAGAATTCTTTGAGGGACAGAATGTGCCTCAAATGTGCCTCAAAGGTATGGTGTGTACACAACCTTACAACTGAATCAGACAGTTGATCCACTTAGCTCTGTGTTTTCCACACTGGCTGGAAGTGGCTCTCCAGGGTTTCAGACAGCCATCATCCCCACCCCCTACCCGGAGATGCTATGTATTACTGGCTTATGTATTACTTCTCGCTTTCCCCAGCAATTTATTATTATTATTAAAATTAAATTTAAAAAACAAGAAAGAGAAATGTGTCTTTGCTTCAAAAATTATGCTCCCTACAGTTCAAATGCTTTCTTCTACCAAGCTCAACTACAGCAAGCTCAGATTTCTATATCATAAGAATACAGGCCCTCTATCCTATGGATAAAAGTAGCCAATTCCCCAAGGTTAGGGCTTAAATATCTGAAGCTCGGAACACAGAAAATCCTCGTGGAAATCCTCCCATACATTTTGAAGGCAGCGGGGCGAGAACCACCAAGTGCATCTCTGTGGAAAGGATGAAATGTTTTTTGTTCTGTGATTGTTTTGAACCTCTGAGGATTCCTCATCTTATTTTTGCACAGCATCAAATATCTTGGCAAAGAAAAACATTTCTTTGGTGGCAAAAGGAAGTGTGCCTTTTCAAAGAATCACAACAGCAGCACTAACAGCCCCTGTTCCTCTTGCCTCTACACAATTTCCAGTGTTTTCTGAAAGGAGCTGTAAGAAATTTAACTGTAAGAAATTTAACTCTGAGCTTTTAAAATTGATGAGAGAGAAAGAAAGAAAGAAAGAAAGAAAAGAGGAAGGGAAGAAGGAAGGAAGATGGAGGTGACTGGTTTCCTGCATAGCTTTTCAGAAAGAAAAAAATACATTCAGTCAGGAAAATAATTCTACTTACAAAAGAAAGGGGGCAGGCTAAGGTTGTCTTCAGCATCAAAAATAGCCTTGCCACAAACAGTTCCAGCTATCTTTGAAAGGCGATTCTTCGTGTTGTCCTGATGGCACCAAATGTCTAAATTCCAACAAAACATTACCGAAAAACCCCAAACCTATGTGTGACACTAACTAACTAACTAACTAACTAACTATATTTATAAAACAGAATTAGAGGGACTGTCTAGTCCAATCTCCTTCTCAGTGCAGGGAACCAAAAGCTACAGCATCCTTTAGATCAGTGTTTCCCAAACTTGGGTCTCCAGCTGTTTTTTTGTACTACAACTCCCATCATCCCTAACTACCAGGACCAGTGGTCAGGGATGATGGGAGCTGTAGTCCAAAACCAGTTGGAGACTCAGGTTTGGGAAACACTGGATATCCAAACTCTAGCAATGGAGAGAACCCACTTCCTTGGGTTCCACTGCCAGACTGTTCTTACTGTGTAGAAGTTTCTCCTTCTGTTCGACCAAATTCTACCTTTGTTTTTTTTACCTGAATAGACAGATTTCTTATAAGCACATTAGGCTGCAGTTATTTACCTGGGAGTAAACCATAGTAGGACTTACTTATGAGTACTGCATGAGACTGAGCTGCCTGATCAGTGGAGAGGATACTGAAGGAAATGGGGCAGGGACAGGGAGGTTTATTCACTGTCAAACCATCAAGAAGAAGAAGAAGAAAAAGACGAAGTAGTATTTATTCCCCACCTTTTTCCCTGACAGGACCCAAAGCAGCTTACAGATAAAAACACGAATCAATAAAAACATAGAAAAAATAATAATTAAAAACAATTAAACATAAATAGAACTAGAACTATGTCCATATAAAAAAAACTGTTTAAAACATACAAATAGTTGCAAGAAGAACAGCATTGGACCAGCCCTTTCATGAAAAGCAGCTGATTTCGAAAAGCCTGTTGGAACAAAAAGGACAACAAGTGGGGAGCCAGTCTAACAACTTCAGAGAGGTGGTTCCAGAGTCTGGGGACCACCATTCCAGTACGTTTCTAAGCACATTTCAAAGTGTTGGTGCTGACCTTCAAAGCCCTAAACAGCCTCGGTCCTGTATACCTGAAGGAGTGTCTCCACCCCCATCGTTCAGCCCGGACACTGAGGTCCAGCTCCAAGGGCCTTCTGGCGGTTCCCTCACTGTGAGAAGTGAGGTTACAGAGAACCAGGCAGAGGGCCTTCTTGGTAGTGGCGCCTGCCCTGTGGAACGCCCTCCCTTCAGATGTCAAGGAAATAAACAACTATCTGTCTTTTAGAAGAAATCTGAAAGCAGCCCTGTTTAGGGAAGTTTTTAATGTTTCATGTTTTGTTATGTTTTTAATATTCTGTTGGGAGCCGCCCAGAGTGTCTGGGGAAACCCAGCCAGATGGACAGGGTATAAATAATAAATTATTAATATTATTACAGTGGTGCCCCGCATGACGAATGCCTCGCAAGACGGAAAACCCGCTAGACGAAAGGGTTTTCCGTTCTGGAGGCGCTTTGCAAAACGAATTTGCTATGGGCTTGCTTCGCAAGACGAAAATGTCTTGCGAGTTCCTGCGGGGGTTTTTTCCTCCCCCCCCCTTTTCCCCAAGCCGCTAAGCCGCTTAACAGCTGATCCGCTAAGCCGCTTATCAGCTGATCCGCTAAGCCGCTTATCAGCTGATCCGCTAAGTCCGCTAAGCCGCTAATGGGCTTGCTTCGCAAGACGAAAAAAACCGCAAGACGAAGAGACTTGCGGAACGAATTCTTTTCATCTTGCGAGGCACCACTGTATTATTATTATTATTATTATTATTATTATTATTATTATTATTAAGAGCATCACATTGGGATCACATTTAAGTCTAGTTATAAAGCTTTCTGGCTATGCATCAAGGTATGCAAATGTGGATCTGCCCTTCCCCACATGGGATATAACGCTTGATGGGACATAACGACAAGCATAACGTGTGAACAGTGATGAACTGCTGTGGGAAAATATTCTGAAGTGATCATTAAAGCACCCAAAAATGCACTCTTGTTTGGGCCTTGAACTTCAGAGGGTTCAGCGTCAGGAATTGTGTACTACAAAACATTTCTGTTGTCAATCAAACATTTTCTGTTACATAGTGAGAAAACACAAATTTTATTCATAGCCAATGAATATAGAACCCCATTTCTCATCTCAAATGCCAGTGTTCCCAAATGTTCTCATTCATTCATTCAAAGTTCAAATGTTCTGAAACCAAATTACCCTCTGAATTTGGACTGTTGTATCCGAAAGAAAAAGAAGGCAAGTTTCTCCAAAGGGATACTGAACTGAAACCTGAGAGAACTGGAGATTAAATTTACCAAACGTATGAAACATTGCAAATTATTGGTACATTGATTTTATTGTCGACAAATATAACATGATATGAGGTGTTATCATGGGGAAACTGTGTGCCTGTTGAATTAATTAGACAGTGCACAGAAGTAGAATTTTGAGAGTCAGGAGAGCATTTCTCTTCCTCTTTTCAGTTGCTCAGACTACAATGGAACAAGAATAATTGCTCAGACAAAAACAATAAGAATTGCTGATGCGCAAGTGAACACCATCATCTCCATCCCTCTCTTAAGTCCTGCATTTACCCAGCAGATAATTCCACTGAATTCAACATGGCTTACTTCTGAATGAAAACACACAGGATTGCACTGTTAATAGTAAAACACTCCCCCCACCACAAGTCTAAATCACATTATTTTTTCAGGAGCTGACAATGGCTCTCTCCAAGGTCTCAAGCAGAAAGGCATTTCTTGTTTCATCTGGTACGTGATCTTCGTAACCAGAGACAGCAGGGACGGAACAATGACTGTACAAATTGACAGAATTTGCAAATATGACAGCCAAAATAAGGAATCAAGATTAAAAAAAGACAAAAGGCGAATGGGACAGTTTTGGGGAATATTTTTTTTTAATGATACTAAAAATCAATTTACAAGGAGAGGTACAGTGGTACCTCGGGTTAAGTACTTAATTCATTCCGGAGGTCCATTCTTAACCTGAAACTGTTCTTAGCCTAAAGCACCACTTTAGCTAATGGGGCCTCCCGCTGCTGCCGCGCCGCCGGAGCACAATTTCTGTTCTCATCCTGAAGCAAAGTTCTTAACCCGAGGTACTATTTCTGGATTAGCGGAGTCCGTAACCTGAAGCATATGTAACCTGAAGCATATGTAACCCAAGGTACCACTGTATTCCTATGAACAACAGTTAAATACAATGAGGGATTAGAAGAGGAAAAGTAAAGTGGACTAAATAATGCCATGGAAGGTCAGGTTGGGAAGTCTGCACAAAAATTATGTATGATAGTAAAGTATGATGTGTACATAGAAAAATGGAAAATACATAAACAATAAAAAATAATAACCTGGCACCTTCATGCAAACCATGTTCTCTACCACTATGTTATTACAATCTGAATAACATAACTCGTCACCTGTCCATTCTCTTCAGCCCCAATCCGTTCTCTTCAATCTTATGGACCAATCCATAACTGAGCTGTGCGGGAGGACAGAGAAGAAAATAAAAAGTATTACAACGTACGAACATCCCTCTGTTCAAAACACCAGTTTCCTGATTTCTGCTGGTGAATCTTCACTACAGGAAGCCAGTGCTTGTTTATCACTGCAACCCTGGGACAAAAGGGAGAGTCGCTCAATATTTTTAGAGCAGCACTTATTGATTACACTCATGAAAAAATATAGCTGAACGTGCATTTTGCCGTATTACGTATCATTCCAGTGCTTGCTAAAACTGGATAAAAATGAGAGCTCAGGCATATACCGTTGTTGTGTGTTTCTGTAACTGAAGCTATTAGGGTTGGTTGCACTAAGGCAAAAAAGTATCAATAGACTGCCGGTGTGTTTTCGTGGGAACGAATTGTTAGATTACTTCCCTTAAGTGTTCTTAATGGCTACAAAATACCTCCCTTCCTACTAGCAAAGGATACTGCAATCTAGGTGTGTGGAAATAGATGGCAGTTTCAGGCCCACAGACCGCAATTTCAGAGTGACCCAGAGATCTGAGTGTGAGCTGTTACATTATTGGCTATCTCCCTGGAGATCTAATGTGAGAGCAGTAGACTTTGGCTATTCCTTGATGTGTTTAAGCTGTGCCTCCACCTATGTTCAACTTCATATTTGCAAATAACACAATAAATCTCCAGAGATCTCCTTGCAATGGAAACCCAACATTGCTAAGTGTTGCAGTTTTGGAGCTTTTCACTGTTAGGAGAAATCGGGCGAGCGTAAGAAAATAATTACCCTTCAAGGTCTAGGCAGGTCAATGGTTCTTAAAAAAAATAAAATGAATTCCCAATCCCGCACCCACAATTTTTTGCTGTAGATTGATTTTTTTTAAGTCACAAATGGCAAAAAGTTTCAGTTCAGGATACAAATTAATATTGCCGTTTTCTCTCAATGGCAAAGTACGCATTGCGATCCTTTTTGCAAGTGAGTGAATCATGGAATCGGAGCTCACAGTATATTAGGATTAGTCACACAAGACCACTTTCAGAACATACTTCACTGCAAAATGACAGACAAAATCACAGATGAGGTGTTAGAGAGGCTATTGGGAAAACAGTTGAGTGATCTAGCCAACCCCCTAACCCTATTCCTGGGGTCTCTTTCTGGTACATTAATGGAAGCCAGAGGTAGTAGGAAAGACATTACCAGAAAAATTAGCTTTGAAACCAAGAATAAATGGTTTCACAAGGCACCACTTGGATAGTCCTCTGTGCTGTTAGAGAAGACAGATCAAAAAGAGCAACAGCTGCTGGTTCAATTACTTTTGGCCACATCTGACATTTATTGACTTTCAGCCAAGACTAGGCCACTGAGGAACATAACTTATATTGTTCTATTCAGGAAATGTTACAGGTAAATGAAAAGTGGCAGACTGGCTTTTATTTGGAGAGTCTGAGAGCCTTCTGTACAATTATTAACGGGCTCAGGCTTACCGCTTCAAACCATTAAGGAGAGCCAAAGGAAAGTAGAATTGCAGGGTGCATTCATTCTGCAGCTTCCTCTGCGACATCGGGAGTGAAGGTGTGTGTCCTTTTTTCCTATAGCAAAAATAAAACATTGACCTGAAAATCAATATGGCCCAATCAGAGAGGTAAGGAAACTCTGATTGCAGAAATTCAGAGTTGAGCTTGCGGGGAAGGTGGGATGTGTGAGGAAATACTAATCTCCACAGTTGACATGACAGAGCTTTATAAAGCGGTCCTTGACTAAGTGGCAGAGGGATACTTCATATGTCTTAGCAGGAACAACTAATGTGGACCCCCAACTTCCATCAGTCCCAAACAAGCATGGCCAATGGTCAGGGATTATGGGAACTGTAGTCCAACAACACCTGAAAGGCATTGCATTGGGTACCACTGTGTTAGAGATGATGGGTAATACTCAACTAAGTCATACTAAGAGTTAGGCCCATTAAAATACATTGACTTAAGTTAGTCATGACCTACTTGAGTCCATTGATTTCAATGGGTTATATCCAGCAAAGTTCCACTGAGTAAACCCATTGATATTAGTTGACCTATGTTGTTGTTGTTGTTTAGTCGTTTAGTCGTGTCCGACTCTTCGTGACCCCATGGACCAGAGCACGCCAGGCACTCCTGTCTTCCACTGCCTCCCACAGTTCGGTCAAACTCATGCTGGTAGCTTCGAGAACACTGTCTAGCCATCTCATCCTCTGTCACCCCCTTCTCTTTGTGCCCTCCACCTTTCCCAACATCAGGGTCTTTTCCAGGGAGTCTTCTCTTCTCATGAGGTGACCAAAGTATTGGAGCCTCAGCTTCAGGATCTGTCCTTCCAGTGAGCACTCAGGGCTGATTTCCTTAAGAATGGATAGGTTTGATCTTCTTGCAGTCCATGGGACTCTCAAGAGTCTCCTCCAGCACCATAATTCAAAAGCATCCATTCTTTGGCGATCAGCCTTCTTTATGGTCCAGCCTTCACTTCCATACATCACTACTGGGAAAACCATAGCTTTAACTATATGGATCTTTGTCGGCAAGGTGATGTCTCTGCATGGGCATTTATTTCAAGGGGTTTACTGTAAATACGATGAGCATTGGATACAACCCAATTGGCCTGCTCTGAGTAGGACTCTTGTCAGTTAGTTACCACCCTACAAATGCATATGTCCATGTGACAGACACCATCATGTTTCATGTGCTATGGAGCAGAGCTGGTAAAAGGCACCACATAGGTGAACAATGAGGAGATGGAGGGAATGCTCAAGGTGTGTACAACTGGGAAGGTTCAAAAAGCTGGGTAGGGTGTGTGTGAATTAATACCATGGACAGGGAATGCAGAGATGCTGTTTACAATTACAAGCTAAAAAATAAAACATGAAGAAAATATCCAGCAGGCTCCAAGACTTTTCACACAGGGAGAGTTCAGGCCAGCATAAGCAAACAAAAGGTTATATTCCCCACTAAACATAGATGGATCAGCCTATTTCTGTCCCATTACATTTTTGCACGTACTCAATCACAGGTCTATTCTACCCCATTTTTAACGTTTTTTTAAAAGCATGAAAAGATAGCATTTAAATTGTGCATATTTTTAATGCATTCGCAGCATTAAAAACACATTTTTGCAGTGGTTTTTTCCCCTGGGAGGATGCAGGGGTACGCATACCTCTAAACATTTTGTGAATCTAAGTTTGGCCTCCCTGAGGGGCAGTATTTAAAAATGAGTAGGAAAATGAGAGTACCCCTAAACATTTTTTTTTTAGAAAAAAGCACTGCATTTTTGCACTTTCCAATGCATTTCCCACCTACAAAACTAAAACAAAAAAAACCCCATACAGCTTTCCGATAAGTGTGTGTTTTTGTACACATTTTTCAAACTGAAACTGCACCACAAAATTCCAGGAAGTGCTCACTCCAGTAACTGTGTTCTGATCTACATATATGTCTAGCCCTGGCAAATTAAGCTGCTTCACTTAAAACGCGTGTGGACTGAACAAATTTCTCTACCCCTCACCCTCTGTTTTAAAAACCATTTCTGCCAAAAAGAGGCCTAATTGATTTTGCACTATACTGCAGAAGAGACATTGCTTCTGTGTGCAAACTAGCTGACTCATTCCATTCATCAGAAGAGCCCTCTCATACGTGCAGTAGACAGGGACTGAAATCAATACCCCTAACTTAACTTAGCCATAGTGCTGAGTGGGCCCAAGTCATTAATAGCACGCGAGGGAGAAAGCAGCCTTTCTGTAGCATACATCCAGTCAGTCATCTTTGCAGCCTTTCCTCTTTCTTTAGGACAATGCAGAGACTGACTAACATATGAGCCTGGATAAAAATCTGAAGAGATTTAAAAATACTTCAACACTGCCTGGAGGTTGAACAAGCAGCCCAAACCTATCCTTGCTCCAAGGAAGCCAGTTGGCTCTATAGCTATGATTGCCTATGCATAGTACTTCAGAACTGCACGCATTAGTGGGTGAATTATGTGGGGAATCTGGTTATTGATATGGGACATGCAGATTTTTCACCTTCTGTGCATGTGCTGCACTGTTTGTCACAGGCTCTCAAAACATTTGTTATGATCACAGCAATACAAAAACTTATCATTGCCATGCATGCTTTGGGTTCCAGGAAAAATAACATCTGTACACAAGTGCCTTGATTTAGAATCACAGAAATGCAGAGTTGGAAAAGACCCCGAGGATCATCTAATCCAACGGTACCCAATTAGCTAATTACTGTAAGGTAAGGTAAGGTAAGGGACGCGGGTGGCGCTGTGGGTAAAACCTCAGCGCCTAGGACTTGCCGATCGCATGGTCAGCGGATCGAATCCCGCGGCGGGGTGCGCTCCCGTCATTCGGTCCCAGCGCCTGCCAACCTAGCAGTTCGAAAGCACCGCCAGGTGCAAGTAGATAAATAGGGACCGCTTACCAGCGGGAAGGTAAACGGCGTTCCGTGTGCTGTGCTGGCTCGCCAGATGCAGCTTGTCACGCTGACCACGTGACCCGGAAGTGTCTGCGGACAGCGCTGGCTCCCGGCCTATAGAGTGAGATGAGCGCACAACCCTAGAGTCTGGCAAGACTGGCCCGTATGGGCAAGGGTACCTTTACCTTTTTTAAGGTAAGGTAAAGGGACCCCTGACCATTAGGTCCAGTTGTGGCCGACTCTGGGGTTGCGGCGCTCATCTCGCTTTATTGGCCGAGGGAGCCGGTGTGCAAATAATAGCATTAGATGGGTACTCAAAGGGTACAATCTACTACTGCTTCATTCTGCTTAAACTTTTGTGAACCTACAGTGTCTTTCTGCCTGAATAACTTTGGAGTGATCCCTGCCATCCTTCTGGAGAGTCTTCCTGGAATTCAGGCAGAACTTGTGACAAAGCTGAGTTGGCTCTCAGCAATCTAGTTAGGAAGGCAGGAAACAAGGATTGCCAAGGAAAAACACAGAACATGAACAGTAACAGTGGAGTCTGATCTTTTAAAAATGTGGCTCTAAAAACTTCCAGCTAAGTTATGTGGAAATTATCAATTCTTCACAGAGAACATGATCCTCTTGTCTGAAGGTTTAGTAATAAAATTATCTTCAATAAAGTGTGGGTATTTAAAATGCCTTCATATGTTCCAGAGAAGAGGGAAGATGTTATAGCACATTTAATTAGCCTTGCCCGGCAGTAAAATAAGTATGCCTAGGATTATGCAAAGTTATTAATATGTGAAATATAGAAACTAATTATGATGCTATCTTTTGGTGCCAGAATTCCATCAAGCATTAATTTCTATTTAAGCCCCTGTTTTCTATGGTAATCTTCCCCAGTTATATAAAACAGTAATAGATGCACAAAGTCTAGAGCACACAATTTGAAGTAAAACCAGCAACTTAGGAAGAAAGTATGATTTGAGGCAAAAATACAAATGCCATGGAAGACAAGAGGTGAATAGGACAGTACAGTGGCGTAGCCTCGGGGTAGGCACAGGAGTTGTTGTCCTGGGCGCAAAATATCAACACCTGGACCAGCCTCAATACAGCTGCATGCTTCCGTTACTCGGCTGCATTGAAAACCATCCCACAGATGGGGAGCCACAACACAAAAGGCCTGTTCTCCTTTTGCCACCCTCTGAACCTCTTATGGGAGAGGCACACGAAGATGGACCTCAGGTGATGACCACAGGGTCTGGGTCGGTTCATATTTAGGGGAACGTGGTCCTTGAGAAATCACGGTTCTGTGCTGTTTAAGGCTTTATAAGTCAAAACCAGCAGGCTGAAATGAGCCCAGAAAATAATTAGAAGCCAGTGCAGGCAGGCCAGGATCCATGTAATCTGCTCCAATTGTCTTGCCCTGGCGACAGAGCTGTAGCTAGGTGATCTTGCGCCCCTGGCAGAACCATCCAGATTGCGCCCCCTAGCCATGGAAAATTATCTCTTCTTTCCGCCTCTCCTCCACCCCCCCCATTCAATTCACCCTCTATTTAAAATCCTTTCTTATGAGGCAATAATCAATATTTTTATTTATAGACATATTTTTAGCTGATTTTGTGGTCAACCAAGGCTCCTAGATCCTTTTCACATGTACTGCTCTCAAGCCAGGTGTCACCCATCTTGTATTTGTGCCTCTCATTTTTTTTGCCCAAGTGCAATACCTTACATTTCTCCCTGTTAAAGTTCATCTTGTTTGTTTTGGCCCAGTTCTCTAATCTGTCAAGGTTGTTTTGAAGTGTGATCCTGTCCTCTGGGGTGTTAGCCACCCCTCCCAGTTTGGTGTCATCTGCAAATTTGATCAGGATGCTACCTGAGACTCAAGCTACCTGAGACTCAAGTGACAGCGAATGATTCAGAAGCATCCCCAAGCTGCATACCTGCTCCTTCAGACGGAGTGTAACCCCATCAAGAGCAGGCAGCTTCCCATCCACCGGGTCTAGGGGACTGCCCAAAAATAGTGTCTTAGTCTTATTTGGATTGAGCTTCAGTTCCTTGGCTCTCATCCAGTCCATTAGGCAAGAAACAGTCCAGCACATCCTCTGCCACACTTGCAGATGTAAAGAAGGAGAGCTGTGTGTTATCAACATATTGCTGACAGCGTACTCAAAAACTCTGGATAACCCCACTAAGCGGTTTTACATACATACAGATATAGTTACAGTGGTACCTCGGTTCTTGAATGTAATCCGTTCTGGAAGGCCATTCGAGTTCCGAAACATTCGAAAACTGAAAACTCAATACGGAAGCCTCAGTGTGGAAGCTGCATGGCATGTTTGACTTCCGAGGCGTGTACAAAAACAGAAGCATTTATTTCTGGGTTTGAAAACCAAAATGTTCATCAACAGAGATGTTCGAAAACCGAGGTACCACTGTACAGTGGTAACCTCGGGTTAAGTACTTAATTCATTCCGGAGGTCTGTTCTTAACCTGAAACTGTTCTTAACCTGAAGCACCGCTTTAGCTAATAGGGTCTCCTGCTGCTGCCGCACCGCCAGAGCATGATTTCTGTTCTCATCCTGAAGCAAAGTTCTTAACCCGAGGTACTATTTCTGGGTTAGCGGAGTCTGTAACCTGAAGCGTATGTAATCTGAAGCGTATGTAACCTGAGGTTCCACTGTACAGTGGTGCCTCGCAAGACGAAATTAATTCGTTCTGCGAGTTTTTTCGTTATGCAAGTTTTTTCGTCTTGCGAAGCACCGCTGTTCTGTCTTGCGAAGCAAGCCCATAGGGAAATCCGTCTTGCGAAGCAACTCAGAAAACGAAAAACTCTTTTGTCTTGCGAGTTTTTCGTCTTCCGAGGCATTCGTCTTGCGAGGTACCACTGTATAAAATTTTGTACACAATTTTTCTAATATAAATATTTTCTGCAAGCACCCTTCCCCAATATAATGCATTTCTGTCTGTTATTTTCAATAATATATGCCTCTTCGTGCATATATTTTCCCCAATATATGCATTTTAGCAGTATTTTTAAACAGAGAACTGCCAATCAAATCCCGCCCGCCCCCAATCCCTATCCACAGCCAGAACTTTGCTAATGAGTCCAATAAGCTGGACTTGTGCAGCCCAGCAAGAGTTTCAACTACTCATCGAGAGCTGAAAGAGTATATTAATAGCTAGTGCTAGCGTAAGAAATTGTGCAGCGAGCAACTCATATATAAGACGTGGATCAGTTGACCTTTGGAGCCATCTGCACGGAAGAGTGAGAAGGCATCGAGCGAGGATGAACTCCAGCTGTCACTGGTGTTATCATGACTGTTCCCTCTTGTTAATGTAGCTTTCAGCCAGGCGTAGCTAGTAATGTAATCTCTTGTTATATTAGAGACTCGTTCTGTTCCTTTCTTTCTGGGGAGTTAGCGAGAGGTATTCCAAAGCAACAACTAGCAAATGAAAACTTTCCTTACATGTATGAAAAGGTTTCATGTTGCTGATTTTTTAAAATGGTATTTTACAGTCTCCTGGGGAGTAACATGGCAGGTAGACAAGAGCCACAGCCAGCAAAGTCAGAGCAGATCCACTGAAACCATAGAAAAACAGAATTACAGATTACAAAAGTCCCAAAGTGCAATGCAGTCACTTTCGTTTGTCACATCTAACCTGCAGGTATTGGGCGTTATACAAATTTGATAAATAATAATAATAATAATCTACTGATTGCAACCCATGGTTGTTTGGAACCTGTTTAACTTTCCTCTCTTTACCCAGATATCCCCCTTATTAAGATACAGATGGACCTGACATCCTTCCCTGCACAATATAATTGATATATTATTTTAAATGGGGTTTTCTTGTTATGTGCTTTGAGCCTGAGATGGTGGTGGAAGGGAGTTTCTAAATACCCTAAATAAAATAAGTATGTTCCAGCTCGGGTGAACCCACCAATATTTTCCTTTGGTAGAAGTGCTGTTGACATCAGCACGACTCATGTGTGCCAATCAGTTCTTAGGGTCCCCGCCTAAAGATTGGTTGAGCATCTACAAACCTCAGCATTATCCCAAGTCTGCTGAATCTCTCATGTGTGTGGAGTAGTTCTGGCTACCTAAACACAGTGGCGTAGCATGGGGGGGTGCAGGGGGGGCCGGCTGCACCGGGCGCAACATCTGGGGGGGGGCGCGCTCGCACTCGCAGCTCTCTGCCCCTACCTGGCTCACTCACTCACTCTCACTGCAGTGCTGGCTGTGTGAATCCGATCCGAGCCGCCGGGTCGCTGCCCACTGTGGAGGGGAGGGTGCCAGGCGTGCGGTGCGGTGCGGAGAGAGAGCGAGGGACTATCTGGGGGAGGGACAGTACAGCGGAGGGGGGGGGGGCAAATTACTTGCCTTGCCCCGGGTGCTGACAACCCACGCTACGCCACTGCCTAAACATGAGCATGGGAAGCCTTGATTTGGTATCAGAAGCCATGGCCATGATTATTACTCTTGCCAAAGGTAACGTACTGTACTGTAGTTCTAGCTTCACTGGAGAGAAACTTAGGCAGTGTTCAAAAGAACCATTGTTCTAGGCACATTTTGCGACAGGGAATTTCATTAGCATGAGCAGTTTCTGAGCTCTGGTGACACTGTACTGAGTCTTCTGTCAACTTACATCGAAGACATGTATGCACAAGAAGACCAAGGTGAATTCTACCTCCTCTTCTGTGTGACCCAATTTAACGTGCATATTTTCTGCTTTCATCTTTGTGTGTGCGGCCCCTTGGGCAACTGGAAATATCAACCTGCAGGCTGAAAATATAAATATTGTTTAGATGCACCAGGATATTTGAAGACATGAGTTCTGGATGGGTCAATCCTATTGTCCTACTTCCGCTGCTTCAGCAGGGCTAATGATGGCAAAAACTTTAACCAGATCCTAGCAGCAGCAGCAGCAGCAAAAAGCCCAGTAATTGTAGTGAGAAAAAACAAACCAACAAGCAACAATACTCGCCACTCCCATGGAAACTCTAGGAACTCCACCCACCAATCACAATGTTGCTCACTGTTAGTGCCCTGTATTACCCATGCAAAGGTGACACCAATCAACACACTGGGTTGCTATGGTGCCTTCATGGAATCCATCCCGCCCTTTTGTTTCCCTCAGTACATTAAATAGGAGGTTCCTATCTCCTAATTGTTAGACTTAGGCTACGTAGGCCTGCAGTTTCATGGTCGATTTAACCTGAGTCTGGGGACTCTGCACCTACTACAGTGGTACCTCAGTTTACAAACTTAATCTGTTCCGGAAGTCAGTTCTTAAACCAAAGCTGTTCTTAAACTGAGGCCCGCTTTCCCTATTGAGGCCTCCTGCCGCCGGTGCCCTTCCACCGTTCGGCTTCTGTTCATAAACCGAGGTAAAGTTCGCTAACCAGAACACTACTTCCGGTTTTGCGGAGTTCGTATACCGAATAGTTCGTAAACAGGGCTGTTCTTAAACGGAGGTACAAGGCTGGAAAACGAAACTCCAATCTGGGGCTCTGCGGTATGTAAACTATAGGAGCACAAGAGGGCCAAAAAGCATTATGCTGAAGCACAGCACCCACTGGAATACATAACAAAAGTTGCAAAAAGGCAGTGGTGAAATGCCGCCAAAATTCCCCACCTCTTTCTCTGACAAATCTACTTGATGGCTGGATATATAGATGCGGAACTACTAGGAGATATATGGACAGGTCTGATTTGCGCTGAACTGGTCATCATGTGGACAACCCCCAAGTTACATGTTCATAAATCAGAAGCCACAGTTAATAGTCTGCAGTCATGCACATCATGCTATGATAGGCTTGCCCACACAGTTGCTCATGCAACTGTTGGAACATTTTACACATCGCAGTAGCTCTTTTGCTTTTGACGATACCAGTTTATCTAAGCGTTTCCTTCCGATATTTCATTGAGGAAGCTTTTTTCCATAGTTGTCCTGGGCAGCCAACTGAGAGATCGCAGCACGTTAGCAGGGCTGATGATCTTCCCTTTCCCCCCTTCTTGTTTAAGAAACAGGATCTATTACATAGTGAGAAAAGGACAAGATCATCAAGAAGTTAGCAACGTCTGTTTTAAAGAGACTGAACTGCTTGGAAGAAAACAGGCTCTTGTTTATACAGCTCTGGGTTCCCGAAAACCTGCAGCATGATAAAAGTGCCACATAAATATAACTTACTGAGAAGTACTTGGGGCTGTTTTGTCCCATAGCAACTGATGGTCTATAAATAGGAAAATGGTTTCCAGGAGCCAAGGCTCTCATTAAGCTGTAATTGTTTGATCCTTTTTCTGGTAGTAGCCTACTGAGTTGTCACAACTGTGTATCAAAAGTGACTCAAGGTAGGTAGGGCTCACACCCAACAAAAGCTTTAAAAGAGAGACAGAGAAGAAGAAATCTCTTTGAGCACAGCATGTATTCCCAATGGCCCCTATTCAGCAGGGAGAGGCTGTTTTGGGGCACAAATCTCCAGTAAATCAACACAGTTCTGGTTGTTTTTCAATGGGTGATAAGTGCCTGTTTTTCTTTTTGTGTGTGTTTTGTTGTCTGGCATTTTGAAAATTCTTTGATCAAGAAATATTGTTTTAAAATGTTTCTGCTTTTTGGAGCAACCCTTCTGGAAATCTTGTTAATGTGAGCTGCTAGAATTGGCATCAGGGTTCAGCTTTCTCCCCAGGTCTCTAGTGTTATGTACTGAAGTTCTCACCCTGGGCCAGCAGGGGGATACTATAGATAGTTATGCAAATGAAGGATCGAAAAGTGATGTTCAGTGATTGGATAGTTTTGTATGCAAATGAAGGATCGAAAAGTGACGCTCAGTGATTGGATAGTTTTAGAACGTTGCAACAGTTACAATTGTTCTGTAGCTCTATATAAGCAGGCTGGCTGAGCTCCTCAGTTTAGTTCTGTTCCAGCTTACAAAATAAAGAGCTGCTTTAGAGAAATTGCTGTGTCGTCTGCTATGTCAACCCACAACTCAACACCTAGAACCTAAATCTGCGTTTGACAATCTGTGTGTGCACATCTTCTCTCTAGCTAAGGCATGACACCACGCACAGTTTGTCCTCTCACATGCTCTCCAGGCTAATTGTGAATATTGAGGAGACACATGCTTTTCATTGCATATGTTTAATCAAACTTGGGAAGAACTACCTACTTGGGTTTTAGAACAGAGTAGAACAAACAGATGGAAAATACATGACTTCATATTACAGCAGAGTACAGCTTTCAGCAATGTGCCATTATGAAGAAGAAAGACAGTAATTCCTCATACAAGTAAAGGAACATTACAATCGTGAATTTACTTATTTCATAAAATTTACATACCACTTGACTGCATACATACAAACAAACTCTCAAATGTGGGGTAGTACACAAGCCTGTTCTATTCCATTCACACTTGGTTCAAATGCTTAAATTATGCTTGGTTTCTCTTTCTTTCCTTATTTCCTTGGGGGTCAACACTTATTTAACAAACTGCACATCCTTCTTGATTGTAATAAAACCTCTAAGTGGTTTACAAAATATAAACTAAAACATTAAATTACCCCCCCCCAAAAAAGAACAATTAAAAATGAGTATTTAAAAATATTCAAAAGATTATTCAAATCAACTAAGAAGAAGTAATGCACACGTAACTTCTACATGCCCGGATAGGCTGACCTAAACAAAAATGTTTTAAGCAGGTTCTGAAAAAAGTACAGTGGTACCTCGGGTTAAGTACTTAACTCATTCCGGAGGTCCATTCTTAACCTGAAGCTGTTCTTAACCTGAAGCACCACTTTAGCTAATGGGGCCTCCCACTGCCGCTGGGCCGCCAGAGCACGATTTCTGTTCTCATCCTGAAGCAAAGTACTTAACCTGAAGCACTATTTCTGGGTTAGCGGAGTGTGTAACCTGAAGCGTATGTAACCTGAAGCATATGTAACCCGAGGTACCACTGTACTGTGAAGTAGTCTGCCTGATGTCAATAGGCAGGGAGTTCCAGAGTATACGTCATGCCATACTAAAAGATCCATTTCTTAGTGCCAGCTCCGCAGATTGAAGCAGTTGAGTGGGCATACATGGGGTGAGGTGAGCCCTCAAGTAAAGTGGTTCCAAACCATAGCTAACATGATGCCCTCAACTCTCATTGACCCCAGCCAGGTAAAGGACCCCAGGATGGTTAAGTCTAGTCAAAGGCAACGATGGGGTTGCAGAGCTCATCTCGCTTTCAGGCCAAGGGAGCTGGCGTTTCTCCACAGAAAGCTTTCCAGGTCATGTGGCCAGCACGACTAAACCACTTCTGGCACAACGAAACACCGTGACAGAAACCAGAGTGCATGGAAACACCATTTACCTTCCCGCTAGAGCAGTACCTATTTATCTACTTGTACTGGTGTGCTTTTGAACTGCTAGGTTGGCAGGAGCTGGGACAGAGCAACGGGAGCTCACCCCGTTGCGAGGATTCGAACCGCTGACCTTCCGATCGGCAAGCCCAAGAGGCTCAGTGGTTTAGACCACAGCGCCACCCGCATCCCTGAGAATAAACCCTGGCAGTGGTGCATATATAGGCCACACATCTAGATATTTACATTAGCTTACAGTACGGCAGGGGTGAGGAAGGAAGGAGTTCATATCATTGAAAGATTGTCTGTTTCTGTCCACAATCTATGCGCACAACAACCCTGTGAGGTAGGTTAGGCTGAGAGACGGATGAAAGTAGAAAGAATCCCCAACCTTTTCCTTTCTGGTTTGAGACCACCTTGTGAGAGGCACTAAACCAGTCCCACCCTGCCATTGACTTCTTTTCCTGAGGTTTCAGGGCTTCAGGTATGAAAATCCCTGCCTTGGAACAACAAAGATTTAAACTTTGGTATCTGGGAAGTGTGTGTGTGTGTGTGTGTCCCTTTCTTGTTTAATAGGCTATGCTGTTATTCCATTTGATGAATCATCACATATTCCATCTGCAGCATGCACTGAAAAACAGAACAAAATACGTGCCTCAAATAATTAAGCACTCTATCAAAAACTTATAATCAATCCAGCATGAGCTGATGAATCAAGGCGAAATCCAAAATACGTCTTCCAAATTGATAGTTTGGTCTGCTTTACTGAAGTTACCCTTTTAAAAGAAGGCAGTGTATTTTGTGATTCATATCCATACCCACTGTCATAATTGCATGCTAATTCTATTTTAACGCCCACAGATACAAGGGGTTTGCTTTCTACCTTTTTATTGCCTGCTTGATTTTTCGTCTTGCTGAGGTTCAGGAAGGTCCCAGAACTTTTTTTTTTTATTCGAAGCAGCTGTAACAGAAATTGCCTCCTTAAAAAGCTTTCCATACCGAGTCATGATTATCCTCTATTTTATTCACATATATTTAATTTCACCTTCTCTGCTTTATTAAGCTAGTCAGAGCTGGGGACTAAAAAGCAAAGCACTAGGGAGGCAACTAAAGATATGAACCCATTATTCTTTGTGCACATTTATTTATTTGATCCATAACTTCAACCCAGAGGTTCTCAGGGCAGAATCAAAGGAAAATCGTAGGGCATTTTTTTAGAACCACAATGTAGCTCCTTCTCTTCCCATTCATAGGACAGTTCTAGCCAATACAGGTAGCATTACACTTGTACTGGAAAAAATGTGTTTGCGACAACCAAGAGGCAGGTACAAGGGACACTCATATCCTGGACCTACAGCCAGAAGAGTACCCAGATTCTGAGCCTTCACCTTTAAAAAAAAAGCAAGTCTCCAGCTATCCTAAAAAGAAAGTTACGAAGCACAATGTTCAGGCAACCTTCGAAGCAAATTCTGAGAGATGAGCCAGTTTGGCTACTTCCACCTCTCAGTGTATCTTAGACAACGAGCGAATTCAGAACCGTGATTGATGGCTGAATGCCAGGCAACAGGGATCTTGGGGTGTGAGAAGATCCCCTTCTCTGCAATGCACTTTCCCTGCTTCTGTTTTGCTTTCTGGTCCTTGGAAACTGCATCGCTTGCCCTTTGCCCCCTAGCAACCAGGATGCATCTTTCCCGTGGTGAGTTCACTTCCGTCTGGGCTCCTATTGTTGCCGTCTCTACATTGCACTGGTACTGCTGCTATCTGGAAGTGCTCTTGACCTGAACCAAAACTTCCCAATGTCCCTCAGCCCCCATCCTTAGGACCAAGGGTGGATATGGACACATGCAAAGCACAATAAAACTGATGCAATAAATGGTCCTCTGAATATTAAATTCCATGTGTAAAATTAAAACGTTCATGTCACCTTAACCTTGGCTTCCAAAACTCATACTCCATGTTGGGAAGGTAATGGGGTAACACTTAGAACCAACAGCTCCATGTATCTTCTTGTCAAATAAGGATGTAACAGTGAAGAGATTCTGATTAGAAACGAATGGAAGTTATCTGCTCATTTCTAGCTCTCAGCTGGTGTATAGAATAACACGGCTAAGGGTTAAATAGGTAAAGGTAAAGGGACCCCTGACCATTAGGTCCAGTCGTGACCGACTCTGGGGTTGCGGCGCTCATCTCGCTTTATTGGCCGAGGGAGCCGGCGTACAGCTTCCGGGTCATGTGGCCAGCATGACTAAGCTGCTTCTGGCGAACCAGAGCAGCACATGGAAACGCCATTTACTTTCCTGCCTGAGTGGTACCTATTTATCTACTTGCACTTTGACCTGCTTTCGAACTGCTAGGTTGGCAGGAGCAGGGACCGAGCAACGGGAGCTCACTCCATCACGGGGTTTTGAACCACTGACCTTCTGATCGGCAAGCCCTAGGCTCTGTGGTTTAACTCACAGCGCCAATTGGCTCTTCCAGCAGCAGAATAATGACTCAATAAGATTTGGGTTGATGGGAAGCAGGCTGTACAGCGAAGCCCCAACTCTACAGACATACTGTATGCTTTATAGACAAGTATACTGCATATTTTACAGCAGGGGTTTCCCCAGACGTTGTGGGACTTTCATCCTGCAGACTGTTGGTCTGGCTGGCTGAGGCTGATGGGAGCTGGAGTACAAAACAGCTTAGCTACCCCTGCTTTACAGGTTGAAAAACTCTTATGCAGACATCTATTATTACGATTGAAATGCATAACTATACCCCCCACACTCCCTGTAATGGTGAATACATGCCACGCAATATTCTCATTGATTCAGCCCAAAAGGAAAAATGCTTCAGGGTAAGCCAACTCTAGCATTCCAAACATGCAATTCTCCCCAATTTTCTAGTTAGAAAATTTGTTGTTCATGCAAAGTCTAGTTTTAAAAAAGAAAAAAGAAAAAGCATATCAAACCAGCCTGTTTCTGTCGGAGTCGTGACTGAGTGGGAATGCTTTCAGCTCTTTTCCTTTCATATGGTTTTTTGTTTTTAACCTTAGAAGACAATTTAGCAATTTTCCCAGAGTAGGACTGAATCATACATCAAGAAAAAGGTGGCAGTAAACCAAAAGGTCAGACTTTTAAGTCCATCAGCTTTGCAAGCTGTTGAGAGAGCATCTCTCAAACCTGCCTGGGTGTCAGAAGCCAAGGGGGATGAAAGGGAGCAAAGCAAATGGGGGGAAAGGCCTGCTATTTGTACATATTTCAGAAATAATAACTGGTGCTGGAACAAAGCACAGAGGCACAACAGCTTAAGGGGAAAGTGTTTCCCCCATCACCCTTCAATTTCAGCATAGGAACATCTCATGCGTCACTAGGAGCAGCAAACCAGTAGGAGTGGGGGGGGGGACTGCAGGGGTGGACATAAATGAGTCAGGCCAGGGTGGATTTCTACATAATGTTTTTCAGCTCAAAGCTCCCGTTCTAACATTGCCTGGAGGGGAACCACATGCACCACCAGGAGTTCCATGAACAAGGGTAACATACGAGTGGGACAAATGGGTGGCGTGTAACTAAGTTTCACTCAGACCCAATAGCATTTAAGGGGTCTACAGTTGCCATCCTTCAACACTGTTATTTGCATTCATTTCTCATATTGAAGTTATGATGGTAGCAGCTTGGATGAAGACACCTGAGATGGAGGAAGTGTGGAAGAGACACCTTCTCCCCCAAAGTCCTTCATCAAGACACTTCCAGTGTAGCAAACCCCCCTACTGCTCCACCCAATTTTCTATCCATTTTGGCTGGTTCCAGCGACATTGGAGCATAGCTGTCAAGCGTCCCTTATTTGGCAGGACAGTCCCTTATCCCAGCGCCATGTCCCACTGCTGTCCCTTATTGATGATGTCCCTTAAATAAGCTACTGAAGGTAATGGGGCCCTTTCTATGTCCAGCTGTCCTTTGTCAACAACAAATTGTTGCTGTTTTTTGTGTGCTGAATATATGCTATACGGTAATTTATGGACCTAATAGGTATCTAAAGCCATTTGCATGCAACAAAATATGTATTTTATCAAAGTAATTGTTGATCCCTTATTTTGGCTGCTGATCCCTTCTTTTCAAGGCTGCTGGTCCCTTATTTTCAAATCTGTAAGTTGACAGCTATGCATTGGAGCAGGACCTGCTGATTTTCTTCACCCCAGTGCAACACATTTAAACATATTAAAATGGGAATAAAAGGTATCCTCCTATTTTTGTGACGTCCTTCAGAGCCAGGAGGGCAGACTCGCATACGATTGTTGAACCCCAATCCCTGTTTTGAAGCCAAAGCTCTTTTGTCTCCCGTTATAAAAAGAAAACCTTTTAATTGGCCTGACTTAATTAAATCAACTCTACAGACTAGTGAAACAAGTTGTGCTCATGGCGAAGGCTATTTTTAATATTGTCACTTTTAGTATGCTCAGATGTGAACCGGACTCATTCTCATATAATTTAGGTTTCGTTAATATGTCTGTGGAACTTCTATCCGGATATGATTTATAAAAACAGGAATTATTTGTATTCAATGCAGTTTTATTAGATGTTGATAAAATTATTTTGCTTTGATGACAGTAGACTATGTTTAATGAAAATTATTGTAGAAGTGGCAGTGTCTGTATATTTTTCCATATAATTTATCAAATCACTTCATGCAACTGGAAATTTTATGGAATATGATCTTGTTTTGTTTGATAATTGAGACAGTTTAGGAAATACTATCGCCTTCAAAAGAAAAATTGGGTGTAAATATTCCTTCATTTGAGCATCCTTCAAGCATCTTTCACTCTTCCTTTTGGGAGGTACATACAATCATGTGCTTGCATCCTGGCCCTGTGGATTCAGGTAATTAGGATTTAATAAGGGTTTCTCAACTCTGCGTCAATAATAATGCTTTGAATTTGTAATGGTAGCTTGTATTCTACAATGTTTTTATAACATTTTAATGCTATGAATAACTTTATTTATTTGCTCAGCTTGTGTGCCTAAAGACTCATCCTTGAATCCTATTTTTGCTAGTTGCTGATATGAAAGGGAACTAACTCTCTCACTCAGTGTGGCAGTAGCTATAGAGAGAACTGAGGTGAAAAACCTAACTGTCAGACTCAATGTTTGCTACATAGAGATCAGGCTTAGATTTCTCCTCTGAATAAAGCAAAATTGTCACATCACTGCAAAGGAAGCAGAAAGTAGATTTGGGGCCTCCTACTCCATGGAGTTAAATCACAGAGCCTAGGGCTTGCTGATCAGAAGGTCGGCAGTTCGAATCCCCGCAACAGAGTGAGCTTCCGTTGCTCGGTCCCTGCTCCTGCCAACCTAGCAGTTCGAAAGCACGTCAAAGTGCAAGTAGATAAATAGGTACCGCTCCAGCGGGAAAGTAAACGGTGTTTCCGTGCACTGCTCTGGTTTGCCAGAAGCAGCTTAGTCATGCTGGTCACATGACCCGGAAGCTGTACGCCGGCTCCCTTGGCCAATAAAGCGAGATGAGGGCCGCAACCCTAGAGTCATCTACGACTGGACCTAATGGTGGGGGTCTCTTTACCTTTACTCTATGGAGTAAGGGCAAGATCTACTCAGACCACAGTCACACATGCCTGGACTTGTATCCAAGCATCCTAAGATGCTCTACAAAGAATCCCTGGACAAATCTCTCAAACTGCATCTGTTTCATTGATGCCCATATAAATGTTGTCATCCTAATATTTTGCTTGTACATTTGGGGCTGGGCCTGAATATTTGTACACTAACCGTATGATTCATAACCTGGTAATTGCCAGCGCCTCCTTTTTCTTTTGCTATGAGAGGAAATGTCTATAAACATTTGGAGGACTACAACTATTGACTGCTGACTGTAACAGCAACTAACACATAGGTTTCCAACCACACAAGGAACATTCTCTTATTCATAGAATTAAACAGAGAAGCTCCTGTGTGCATGGAGTGCCTTGCACTTATTGGAGCCATAAAATATTGGCCTAAAAGGGCTAAGAAATCTGTTAGTTGTTGCTGTTACAGTCAATGCGTAAGCTTCAGAAATCCTCAGGAGTTGCTGAGCTTCCAGAAGCTGTAGTTTTCCTGAAAATGTAATTCAGATGTTAATAGAGGGGGGTAGGGCATGGACAATGCAAGATAATGTGTAAACATCTCGATATATCTGAATATGGCCCTTGCTTTGCCAGAGTCTAAGAGCTATGCAGCATCTAAGAGCTAGACAGCATCTTAAAAAGTAGAGACATCACCTTGCCAACAAAGGTCCATATAGTAAAAGCTATGGTTTTCCCAGTAGTGATGTATGGAAGTGAGAGCTGGACCATAAGGAAGGCTGATCGCCGAAGAATTGATGCTTTTGAATTATGGTGCTGGAGGAGACTCTTGAGAGTCCCATGGACTGTAAGAAGATCAAACCTGTCCATTCTCAAGGAAATCAGCCCTGAGTGCTCACTGGAAGGACAGATCCTGAAGCTGAGGCTCCAATACTTTGGCCACTTCATGAGAAGAGAAGACTCCCTGGAAAAGACCCTGATGTTGGGAAAGATGGAGGGCACAAGGAGAAGGGGATGACAGAGGATGAGATGGTTGGACAGTATTCTCGAAGCTACCAGCATGAGTTTGACCAAACTGCGGGAGGCAGTGGAAGACAGAAGTGCCTGGCGTGCTCTGGTCCATGGGGTCACGAAGAGTTGGGCATGACTAAATGACTAAACAACAACAACAAGAGCTATGCAAGGCAAGCAGATTTCTCAGCTGTACTCTGAGGGCTTCCGCAGAGCAGTCCTAATGTGCACATATGGATCATGTTGATATACATATACCATTAAACAAAATAACTACCTCAGCCTCTCTAACACTGTCAGAGAATGAATTCACGTGACCACAATTTCTTTAGAGTCAAGCACAGAGAAAGATGGAAAGTGATATCGTTTCTCTTTACAATAGTTAAAAGCTATTTTAACTTAACAGTGCAGCTCTGAATGGGGTGATCATACACTGAGTGCATTTCCATGCTTTTAACACTGACTCTTTCTGTAGATTATCATGTATGATAGAAGACATTTTACTGCATGTGCATGCACCAGGAAAACATGAGTTCCTGGGGCTTCCAGTACTATCAGTGAATTGCATGCAGGAACAAATTGCTTACGAGTAATATATTCTCCAAGGGACGCGGGTGGTGCTGTGGGTTAAACCACAGAGCCTAGGACTTGCCAATCAGAAGGTCGGTGGTTCGAATCCCCGTGATGGGTTGAGCTCCCGTTGCTCAGTCCCTGCTCCTGCCAACCTAGCAGTTCAAAAGCACATCAAAGTGCAAGTAGTTAAATAGGTACTGCTCCAACGGGAAGGTAAACGGTGTTTCCGTGCACTGCTCTGGTTCGCCAGAAGCGGCTTTGTCATGCTGGCCACATGACCCGGAAGCTGTATGCCGGCTCCCTCAGCCAATAAAGCGAGATGAGCGCTGCAACCCCAGAGTCGGTCACGACTGGACCTAATGGTCAGGGGTCCCTTTACCTTTACCTTTAATATATTCTCCACATCAGCAGTTACCATATTTCAAGAGGTAAAAATAGGGTTGCCATATTTCAAGAGGTAAAAATCTGGACACAAAAAGATATTGAGCTTTTTTAGGGCAAGCGCTCTGGCCACCCATGCCAGAGCCAGAACCTGAACAAGAGCAGTCCATGCAGAAAAATAAAACTCCAAATCCAGGATATTTGCTTTAAAGTATAAAATCCCCCCCGGATGGGCATGTAGGGCCACCAAAAGAGGACATGTCTGGAAATGGCAACCCTAAATTACTACATGACAGTACAGTGGTACCTTGGTTTAAGAACAGCTTAGTTTATGAACAACTTGGTTTAAGAACGCTGCAAACCTGGAAGTAGGTGTTTTGGTTTGGGAACTTTGCCTTGGAAGCAGAACATGTTCCGCTTCCTGTTGAGTGTGTTCCATTTGCAAATTGGGTCCCCCACTGCTATGGGAAAGCACGCCTTGGTTTAAGACGCTTTGGTTTAAGAACAGACTTCTGGAATGGATTAAGTTCGTAAACAAAGGTACCACTATAGTGTCTAGTACTGGTGAGTAAAACAGCTCATGGATCGTTCTAGCAGAACATTGCTAGTTCTAATGTAACACTGCAACAGCTAAAGGCATCTGATTCACCCGTCCCCAGATTTTATAATCACAGAAAACAAGCCTTACTAAAAGTAGATGCTTCCCACAAAAGGACAAGGAGCTTGCTTACTGGATGAAAGTCCAGCAGTTGATACATCACCCTGCCCAAATTGAGCTACTAGCAGCTGTGTCCACCACAGTGAGATGCCATCAGTTAATACATCTGGAATGCCAGCGAAGATGGAGCCTGGTCATAAATCTTTAGTCAGTGGGGGAAATCTGTGGGGGAAAGCACCATTAGGACACCAGTGTGTTATGATTTGCCTAAAGAAATATGACACACATGCTCCTGACAAAGGAATATTTTCCTGAAGAAATAATTATGCAGTTGAAGCCACACCCAAAATTACAGGTATAGAGTTACAGGTATGGAATAATCTACTGCAAAATTGCTGGTGAGTAGAATGCCAAGAACAGTCTACCTTCTTCACAGATTGTACCTACCATATCATAAAGGAGCCCGGGAGAACTCAAGTAGCTGGAAAGAACCAGGTTCAATGCATTACCGAGATTGTACAACTATGCCACTGTCTCTGTTAACCCTCTTGAGATGCTGTTCATGTGCAGACAGAGATAATGGTTGGGAACCTGCAAAGTAGCAATAACACTTCCAGGTGTCTGCTCATACCAGGAGAGAGAAGGGTGAGCTGCAGATACAGCAATGTCCTCTAAGGGCAGAACAGGCAGGGTCCAAGGCTGATGTGCAACAGAACCATGCACAGCAGACAGACTGAGAGAACCAGGAACGTTGGGAGCAGGAAGAACCAGAGGACTAAGTACCATCTGTGCCAGTGAACCAGCCACAAAAGGCCACTCACACTGCCCACTTCAGGAAAACCAAACATCAACAAAACCTTCTGAGCCCCCAAACACCAGAGGGATAGCATATAACTTGTGTGTTGTAGACACCTGCGCGACGTTTTTATGCAGGAGGTACATGGAACAGAAGACAGAGCCTATGCTCCACTGGGTGCAAGGCCAACAACTGTTGAACATGTGGCATTCATTGTGCATTTTGGATTGTAACCTTGTTTGTTTAAAATGTGTATGTTTTTATGTTTGAACCAAAAGGCCCGAAGGAGGCATTGTAGCATATTGTGTAACACTGTTTATTTAAGAGCACTAGGACCAGCAGAGGGAATGCATCCTATGTGTGATTTGTATGAGACCGCCGTTTTATTTGATTTGTTTTGTTCTGTGTGTTGTGTTCCAATATGGGCGTAAAGCCGAATAAACATATGATTGTGATTGTGCATCCTCAGAACGAGGAAGAAATGTATGAGTTTAGAGAACAAACTCAATCCTAGGAGGAGCCATTTTGTATTAATTCTTCAAGAATGAAAGCATAAAAGAGGTCCATGGAGCCCAAGACCAGGGTATTCTGCACCAGGCCCCAATGTGTTGCCCACCCCCATTTAAACTTTTAAAGAACTTGGCTTAGAAGGTAGCTACGAAACCTAAGAATGTACAAATTGCCTTGCCAGATGAGACCAAGCATCTACCCAGTCTAGCAGTCTGTCTCCATTAGTGGCCAGTCTAATAATAATAATAATAATAATAATAATAATTTATTTCTACCCGGACCATCTGGCTGGGTTTCCCAAGACACTCCAGGCGGCTTTCAACAGAACATTAAAAACAGAATAAAACTTCAAACATTAAAAAATTCTCTAACCAGGACTGCCTTCAGATGTCTTCTAAAAGTCAGATAGTTGTTTATTTCCTTGACATCTACTGGGAGGGTATTCCACAGGGCAGGCACCACTCCCAAGAAGGCCCTCTGCCTGGTTCCCTGTAACCTCACTTCTCACAGTGAGGGAACCGCCAGAAGGCCCTCAGAGCTAGACCTCAGTGTCCGGGCTGAACGATGGGGGTGGAGACGCTCCTTCAGGTATACTGGGCCAAGGCTGTTTAGGGCTTTAAAGGTCAGCACCAACACTTTGAATTGTGCTCGGAAACATTTGCTATGGGAAGCTTATGGGTTAGGTATCACAGTCAGAGTTATCACATGATCTAGTATTAAATCAAACAATAATTGTCAGTAGAGACCTTTCACACATTTTGCTGTGATCTGAACAGATGTGCTCCATGCATGTGTGAATCAACCCAGAGATACACCTCTGGCAGCAAGATCTTGGCCACCTTAATTTCAGGTCCTTAAATATGATCTCTGCACTCTGTAAAACATTGTGTTAGAACTTGAAGGGATTTTCCTGTCATTTTGAATAAACCACCAACCCTCAGTACTTTATTGCTCCAACGACCAGCTGTGGAAAACAAGACAGAGAGCACACATTAAATATGTTCACAAATTAAATATGCTTTCCCCCCTCTAATAAATCTAAGCCTTCCTCGAAATCTGTTACAGAGTACAATTTGTTCAAATTAAATCCATAATCATTCCACACAGAATCCTCTCTGTAGAAGGAGCTGAAAATTAGAAGTCATTCAATGATTCATGACAGAGGGAAAGGAAGCCAAAAATACAAACTCTAAAACAGAGAATATTATCTCCCTTCCTCCCAAACATTCTGTCGTCGTAATTTCAGTGCCAACAATTCTTGGTACAGTTTAAAGTGTGTTGTATTTGCCATGGCGATGAAGACGCTGTTAAAGATTTATAGGTGCTAGAATTTAAGAAAGGTTTGGGGGAGTCGAAGCTATTTCCCTTGGTGGTGATAGTTAGACAAGTGTATTTAAAATAGATCTGAGTGTGCATTTAAGCTGTGTGATGGTCCCTGTTAAGCCTTTAATGTGAAATCAACATGGATGCCACCCCAGTGCGAGATAACAGGAATTGAAGGTGCTTTACCCAGGCTCTGTGTTTCCTTTTGGACCAAGAGGCACAGCGAAGCCTGTGGTGTCTTTATGATATACAGTTTATTTATACATTTATACAACGCTGTGGGTAAAACCTCAGTGCCTAGGACTTGCCGATTGCATGGTCAGCGGTTCGAATCCCCGCAGCGGGGTGCGCTCCCGTCGTTCGGTCCCAGCTCCCGCCCACCTAGCAGTTCGAAAGCACCCTTAAAGTGCAAGTAGATAAATAGGTACCGCTTTATAGCGGGAAGGTAAAAGGTGTTTCCGTGTGCTGCGCTGCTGCAGGATCGCCAGAGCAGCTTCGTCACGCTGGCCACGTGACCCGGAAGTGTCCTTGGATGGTGCTGGCCCCTGGCCTCTTAAGTGAGATGGGCGCACAACCCTAGAGTCTGTCAAGACTGGCCCGTACGGGCAGGGGTACCTTTACCTTTACAACGTATAAATAAAGAAGAAGAAGAAGAGTTTGGATTTGATATCCCGCCTTTCACTCCCTTTAAGGAGTCTCAAAGCGGCTAACATTCTCCTTTCCCTTCCTCCCCCACAACAAACACTCTGTGAGGTGAGTGGGGCTGAGAGACTTCAGAGAAGTGTGACTAGCCCAAGGTCACCCAGCAGCTGCATGTGGAGGAGCGGAGACGCGAACCCGGTTCCCCAGATTATGAGACTACCGCTCTTAACCACTACACCACACTGGCTCTCATAAAATCATTGTTGTTGCTGATAATGTATCAAAGAATGCCGTATGGTTCATTGTAAGTCTGGCCGAAATGCAGTGCAAGTACAATTATATTTGTCAGCGGCTTAGAGCATTTTTCAATCATATTTTAGCTATATGGTTCTTTGTAAGCCTTGGCAGAGGGCTTTCTCAGTAGTGGCACCCACCCTGTGGAACGCCCTCCCATCTGATGTCAAGGAAATAAACAACTACAGTGGTATCTCAGGATGCAAACGGGATCCGTTCCGGAGCCCTGTTCTCATCCTGAAGCGAATGCAACCCGCGACTGCATGTCTGCACATGCACAGGTTGCGATTCGCCGCTTCCGTGCATGCGCATGACATCATTTTGACCGTCTGCACATGTGCGAGTGGCGAAACCTGGAAGTAACACATTCCGTTACTTCCAGGTCATCGCAGAGCGGAACCCGAAAGCGCTCAACCTGAAGCAACTTCAACCCGAGGTATGACTGTATCTGACTTTTAGAAGACACCTGAAGGCAGCCCTGTTTAGGGAAGTTTTTAATGTTTCATGTTTTATCGTGTTTTTAATATTCTGTTGGGAGCCGCCCAGAGTGGCTGGGGAAACCCAGCCAAATGGGCAGGGTATAAACAATAAATTATTATTATTATTATCATCATCATCATCATCATCATCAGAATGTATGTTTTGCAATTGTATGGATATTTTGTCTACTTTATTGCAAACTTCTTTTCATTTGTCAGATTGTTGTTGTTCGCAGTCATTTGCCCTCCAGCGTTTTTTGTGGAACAGTGCCCTTGCATGTGACTTGGTAACGAAACCTTTAGTGTCATCAGCCCAGTCCTGTGGAATGCTTTTTCAACAGTGATTCAGCAGGCGTCGTCTATTTTAACCTTCAAATGTCTGCTGGATGTTTTTTTCATATGCCACCAAGCTTATGAAGGCAATTAAGAGAACATCGTCTGCAATAGTATTTTTTAAATTTTATAGTGTGTGTGTGTGTGTGTGTGTGTGAAATAGTTGTAAATTACTTTGATATTTTTAAATGAGATTGCAGTATAGAAGCATTTTTTGTAAAGAAAATAAATAATAACATAGGAAGCGAAATGAGCTCTTATCTGTTATGCAACTGCAAAAGGTATTCTGATAGTGCGTCAGAGCTGACTGTAGACTGTAGGTTCATTGCCCCACAAATTGCTCCACAGTCTATCCTTCATATAAGAGTCAGACAAAGCAACCTCTTCCCCTGTAAGATCTTGTCTCTCTGACATGGTAGCAACAAAGTGCCATCCCTCAACAGAGACAACAAGAACTAGAATCTGTGGTTCTAGATTCAGGTAGGTAGCCGTGTTGGTCTGACGCAGTCGAAATAAAAATAAAAATTAAAAAAAAATTGTCCAGTAGCACTTTATAGACTAACTAAGTTTGTCATACATCGGGTTGAAGTAGCTTCAGGTTGAGCATTTTCGGGTTGCGCTATGTGATGACCCAGAAGTAACAGAGTGTGTTAGATGCTCAACAGAGAGTGCAGATGCTCAAAATGATGTCACACGCATGCGCGGAAGCGGCGAATCGTGACATGCATAGACGCGGGTTGTGTTTGCTTCAGGATGAGAACGGGGCTCCGGAACAGATCCCGTTCGCATCCAGAGGTACCACTGTATAAGCTTCCATGTGCGTGCACACTTCTTCACACAAAAGCTTATACCAGAACAAACTTAGTTGGTGCTACTGGACAATTTTTTTATTTTTTATTTTATTAGGATCTGTGGCTTTTCCCATTCCAAACGTTCTAGACTTCCAATGTGTTCCAAAATCGACACAATGGATGCATATGCAGACAAAACATTAAAAATGCAAACGGTATAATGTACATGCAGGACATGGGGATGGTCCCAAATGATAAACTGGACTACAGAAACACTGATTAAATAGGATACCGACACCCAGTGCTTCTTTTGTGACTGTCCTCACTGGTACAGAGTACTGGAACCACTTTCTCTTTTTGCTGCCCATGGCAGACATTTTGTGTTGGTACACACAGTACTTTATAGCCATGTGAATACTGGCATCTCTTTTTACACACACGCGCGAATATAAAGGAAAACATGAAAAGGATGCCAGCCTAGAATTTGCAGCCCTTCAAACTGAACCTGCTGCCATTTTCAATTTACGCCCACTACGAAGAACCTTCTGTGTAAGGATAATTATCTTTGCCCATTTCACCCAACGACTGCACCCTTTCTATTGTTGGTGGCATCCTGTCACCTCACAGGAAACAACCCCAGACTATCAATTGCTCCACGATATGTCCTAGTCAATAGTGTCTCCCTCCGTATTAGCCAGCCAGGGCACTTCTCAAACCTTAAAATATTGATTAGGCTCACCTTAAGAGGGTGCCAAGATAAATGGTTATGCCTTCAAGCCAAAGAGGGGAGGATAAGACCTGTCAGATGTCTTCTCTTATTGATGCTGTTGCTCACGCTGTTGTACCAAATCGCTGTCTCCCTGTTCAGGGTTTATTGCTGCTGCTCCCAAGAGATTATCCAGATCTTGGACCAAGGAAAGAGTTAATTCCTGAGGATGCATCCAACTTGGATAGCCCCAGAAGCCTATGCAACTGGATATTGACAACTGGTTTGGGAACTGACCCACAGAGAACATTATGGGACTATCATTCCCAAAACCAACTATTTATTTTGTCTGGGACACCAGTATATGTTAACCTGCCCCACAGGTCTGTGGTTGTTTGACATATCAGACAGCTCACCAGCACAACTCTCCCTCCTGCCCTGCCTCTGATTACATCCATTTAACTTAGGAGGAACAAGGAAGTGCCAAATGGCCCCAAGGGCCATAGTGCCTCATATCCCTTCCCCATCTTTGGTGCTGGAATGAACATAGTTTTTCTTTTTTTAAAAAAAATCCAATTAGTGAAGGAGATTTACCTCTGAGATGCAGTTATGTCATCCAACAGGTTTGTTAGACAAAGCACACCGCATTAAAACAGATCCCTTGAGCTTGTAGCTAAGCTGTTTTGCACACTAAATTAGTCACCTCATTTTGAAATAATGAATTCCTGCCCTCTCATCTCTGACAAATTGTATCCAATTGTCAGGTGAGCTAAAAAGCCCAGCTCGTCTGCAATGAAATCATTTTCTCTCCTCTGGTATTTTCACTCCTCGCCTCTGTTGGTGGAGTAAACAATATGTGGTGTCGGAGCTGAATGGCACAAAAGGAGCACAACAAAAGCCAATGGGGGTGGCCAACTAATCAACAACAACAAACTCAAATCAGAAGGATCTACATCACCGCAAGTCATTCTGAAAAGATGAGGTCTGGACCAGTTTTCTGAAGATCAGGTTAATCAGGACAGAGTATCCAAGGAGTTCCAAAACTGCAAGCCAGCTCTCCTGTTCTCTCTTGGCTGGCTGGGCAGGGTTTTATCCGATCTTGATTGCTAGAGAGAAACACACATTTCATATAACTAGGCTTCAAGTCAAGTAGGGTACATGCCTTTACATACATGCTTTTATGTAGACTTACAACTGCTTCTTCCCAAATAATCCCATTCATACATCTTGAATTAAAAATGGAATGTGACTTTATGGTTTGCACCAAATATAGTAGAGGGTTTGATGAGTGAAGTACCGTATCTGTTTATTTCACTGTCCTGCTCTCCTCTTCCCATCACAAGTCTGTTTTTCAGTTTATTCCACCCACTCTTGCTCCCTGAGTGAACATTAAAATAATTTTTTCTTTCCGCCTACCTGATTTTCTAATATGCAAAATACATCAACATTCTAAATTTGGTTTTTGGTATCCATACATTCCGCAGGGCTTCTAAAAGATTCTTGTTTTAAGGTTTAGAGTAAGATTCTCTTAGGAGGCCTGTGCAATTCTAAGTTGTCCTAGAATAGCTGCACTGAAGCCAATGAACTTAGCACAGTGTTCACTATGACCACAATACGCACACATGTAGACATCTCAGTAATGCCACAGTTTATGCTGCTTAATTAATACTTGAAATGCCTCATCATAGCATATGGCAACCAGCACGCACATTCTTCAGCTACTACATTCTTCAGTGACTAACCAGATGATGAGAAGACTGGAGGTAGATTAGAACTCAAGTAAACAGTGTGGTGAACTCTCATATGATGACAAATGCAGAGTTAGTCCAGAGCATATTTGAGCAATTAATGAAGCCATGATGGTGGATAATTAAACACCAGAGGATGTCACATGTTGGAACGCATGGGTTTCCTCTCCCATAGGATGCTAATTATGTGGTGTGTTCATAATTGGAACCTGATGTATGCATACAGATGAGTAAATGTTAGCACGATCAAAACCCCCAGAGAAAACACAAGGTCTTATATTAGACATTCCAAACAGGAGATGGAAGTCTCTTGTGAATGCAAAGCATATCCAAAGAAAGTGTCTCACGTAAAGACACTTCATTTAAGGAAGGAATTAATAACCGCAAGATGTGATGGCCATCAACTTAGATGGCTTTAAAAGGGATTGGACAAATTAATGGAGAATAAATCTATCCATGACTACTAGTCATCATGACGGCTGTATATTACCTCAGAATGCTTCTGAGCACCAGTTTCAGGGGAACAACACAAGATATAGGGTTATCTATATTCTGCTTGTTGGCTTGCATGAAGTATACGGTTGGAAAGAAGGATACTGGAGTACAGGGATGGATTAAACATTAAGCAAAATAAGCACATGCTTAGGGCATCAAGGGAAGGGGGACGCCAGATAAATTTTCCATTGCTGGATTTACCATGGACCATATGGTGCAGCTGAACCAGGTTCCACAAAAAAAGGCTCCCACAATGAAGGTAAAAGACCCCTGGGCAGTTAAGTCCACTCAAAGGCAACTATGGGGTTGTGGCGCTCATCTCGCTTTCAGGCCACAATATGGAAGTTCAGTGCAACAAAAAATGTAGAAACAAGATTCAGTCATGCTGAACTTTATAAAATAATTGTAGAAGACAATATTTTGTGGTTTACGGTTTTTTATATTTTGAATTAGATATCTATGGGGGCACCAAAAGCTTTTAAGTGCAGAGGGCCTCTAAAGGTCTTAAACCAGCCCTGCAGCCCAGCACAAATCTTCTCATGTTCTTTTTGTCATCTGTACATGCAACAGAAAACCTTAACTGACAGCCGATCCTGACATGACAATGGCATCTACCTGAGAGTTTAAAAGGAACTCAAATGTAAAACAGCATCTTCTAACAAAGAAGAAGAAGAAGAGGAGTTTGGATTTGATATCCCGCCTTTCACTCCCTTTAAGGAGTCTCAAAGCGGCTAACATTCTCCTTTCTCTTCCTCCCCCACAACAAACACTCTGTGAGGTGAGTGGGGCTGAGAGACTTCAGGAAAGTGTGACTGGCCCAAGGTCACCCAGCAGCTGCATGTGGAGGAGCGGGGACACGAACCCAGTTCCCCAGATTATGAGACTACCGCTCTTAACCACTACACCACACTGGCTGACCTAACTTGTCCCTCAGAACAGTACCTGAGAACTAGGAAGCAGCCAATGCAACACCAGTTTTTGAAAATGGGGAAGGTAACGTGGGACCTGTTAGTTGGATACCTCGCATCAGTGCTATTTTTCTAGAAAAAGAGGTGCCAGAACTCACCATGAACACCTCCCTTGATCTCTTAGAAGGGTGATGAAGCCCACCTTAGGGGTGCCAGAACTGAGTTCCAGTGACTTCCAGCTGAAAAAAGCCCTGCCTCCAATCTTATTAGTACAGTTGTGGAGAACGTTTGACCCTACAAAACTACATCATCCCTGCCCACTGGCCATGCTTTCTAGAACTGGTGGGAATTATAGCTCAGCGACATCCAAAAGACCAGAGATCCCCCAGTCTCAGCTCATAAAATAACATCCAGAGAACATCAAAGCTGGCTGCTTTGGTGTAAAACTGCTACCCTGCCTAGATAATTCTTGACTTTGTGTTCTACAATCATTCCTGGTTAATTTAGGCTTTCATCGGAATTTACATAATAATTCACTCATTCTTTCTTCTCCCTGGAGAGGAACAAGAATGTCAGCATCAAATCTGTCCTTTAAAACTAGTGTAAATTGCTCCATTTATGCCGCCATTGTTTCCTTCTGCCCTTCCCACTCCCACTCTGTTCCTGTGTTCTCGTTCCATGTTCACAGTCTAATAAAGTTTAAGGTTTCTCTTTATGGGGCTGAGCTAAAGGCTTTGAAAAGATGCTGAGGAATTGTCAGTCTAACAGCACAGCCTGACAGAAATCAGCCTCCCTGGAACAGACACACCGCTTTTCTTTCCTTAAGGCGCGATTAACATTTGCTTGGCACAAATAACCTGGCCTTGTGGAACACAGAAGTTTAGTCACACTGGCTTCTTTTACTTTGCTGTTACCCAGTGGCATAGCATGGACTGCCAGCTCCCGGGGCAAGGCAAGTATTGCACTCCCTAACCTGTGGTTCCATTCAGGGCTGGGCGGTGGTGGTGGTGAGGGAGGGAGAGGGGAGCTGGGGAAGGGACAGCATTGGTGACCGTTTATGTTGTTATTTATATTCCATGAAAAAATTATGAATTGTTTTAAGAAAACCCTCAAAGCAGTTTGTTTTTCTTTTAACGCTTAGCTCACTTCTGAAATTTTGTGTCTGGGGCAACGGCCCCTCTGCCCACACACCCCACCCTATGCCACTGCTGTTACCAGTCATGAATTAAGCTAATATCACTGAAAAATGTTGATCTTCCAGTCCCTTTAAATCAGGAAATATCACTGAAAACTGTTCATCTTTCAGTCCCTTTAAACCAGGGGTGGTGAACCTTTTTTTGAACCTAGGGCCACTTTCCTTCTCAGGCAACCCTCTGGGGGCCGCATGCTGCGGGTGGGCAGGTCCAGTGGCAAAAGTGGGTGAAGCAACGGATGTAACTCTTCTTGTACAATAAGCTACATTCCAGCCATACAAAGTTAAGACGCTTACGCACAAAAACATCCCTCCCATCTTTCCAGGCACACAAGAGGCATTGTCATGGCTCAAGCACACATTCTAGCTAGGCAAGAAAACTCAAGGAGAGCCAGGCGAAAGGTCAGTGGAAGGGACATGGCCTGGGAAGGGACTGTAGAAGAAGAAAAGTTTGGATTTGATATCCCGCTTTATCACTACCCGAAGGAGTCTCAAACTGGCTAACAATCTCCTTTCCCTTCCTCCCCCACAACAAACACTCTGTGAGGTGAGTGGGGCTGAGAGACTTCAAAGAAGTGTGACTGGCCCAAGGTCACCCAGCAGCTGCATGTGGAGGAGCGGAGACGCGAACCCACTACACCACACTGGCTCTCACCACACTGTAATCTTGGGAGAGCCTTTTCTTTTCTTCTTTCTTTCTTTAAATTATAATCATAAATAAGAATAAACATGTGCACCCCACCACTGAGACCATTCCACTGCAACTATCCAACCTCCCAAAACCTCAACACCTCTTGCGATGGTCTGACCCTTTTCAGTTTTAACACTACAAATTCTACAAACACCCTCCATATCTCCTCAAAATCATTTCTCCTGCATATTCCCCCATCTTACCTTAACAGCACATGTTAATTTATCATTAATAGCTTTATCCCACACCTCTTCATACCATTCTTCCATTTTATATTCTGCTTGCCCTTTCCAATTCCTAGTTATCATAATTCGTGCAGCTGTCAATAAATTAGTGAGCAAGTCCTTCATAGCCTGCGAACCTTCCACCCCATCGTAAATTGATAATAATGCTACCACCGGACTTTCGGTCAGCTTTAACCCAGTGATTTCTGTTATCTCCTTAAACACCCTTTGCCCAAAAAAATTGTACATATTTACACCCCCACCACATGTGAACCTAAATCCCTGTTTCCCTGGCATCCCCTCCAATATAACACCAAATATTCCTTGTTTATTTGATTTAACCTGACTGGTGTTATATACCATCTCCAAATTAATTTATAATAATTTTCTTTTATTTTTATAGGCAGCATTTTCAATGTACATTTCTCCCATAATTCCCCCCAGCTGTGACTATCTATCTGCCCTGTTGTCTCCTTTTCCCATTCCTCTTTTAATTGATCTCCTTGATCCTCGAGAGAGCCCTTTCTTTGGGCGGTGGAATGGCAACGCTTTAAATTCTTAGTGCAGTTGGGGCCTTAGTAGTAGCAACATTTATTGGCATAGCACTATCAGTACCCTGGGGACTTCCTAGCGCATGATTGTCACCTACACTTCACTAGCTCTCAAGAGACTAAATTAGTATGTACACTGTGTATTTAAGCTGCTTTAACTGTCATGACTTCCTCCCAGGAGAGCATGGAAAAGAATGTTCAGGGAGTGAGATTAAAAAACAACAACCCACCTAGGCACTTCTGACAGATGAATTTTGGCGTCATTTTGGTCGTTTTTCATACTGCTCTCTTCATCAACCATGGGTAATGGAAATAACAGCTCAAGCTATCTCAGCAGCAGGTTTAAAACACACATCCCTTCTCTACTAAAACTGTTTCACACATGGCACTGCAAAACGTATTTGAGCCTCTTGTCTCCAACTGTATGTGAAAGGTTGACTCTGCAGATATCCCCCCCCCCCCTGCATACACTAAGAGTGAGTGAGTGATTTCTTTTGATAGCTGGCCTTTGAAGGATCAGGGAATGCCCAGTTCTAGAACAGTAGTTGCCTATGTCTTTTTCCATCTCCACTGGCTAGAGTCATCAAGCTGTGAAGAACCAGGAGACATTCTGGAGAAAGGCAGACTAGTAAGTAATTTATTTAAGGTGACTGAAGTCTTCCTATCACTCAAGAGTCCTACCGAAGGCAGCGAAGAATAACATTAAAATCCTCCCCCCCAAAAAATTAACACAAAGGTAACTAAGCAGCATCATAAACAGAACAATCATAAATAAAACAGACAGAAGAAGCAAAAGTAAAATGTCACCATGCACTTCATCCCTCCCCAAATGCTGGGTAAAAAAAGGTATTATGAATGAGAAGAATGTTGAAGCATGATACACCTCAGAGGGGATGAAAGCTGCAGGGCCACAGAAAGAGTAAAGGTAAAGGTAAAGGTACCCCTGCCCGTACGGGCCAGTCTTGACAGACTCTAGGGTTGTGCGCCCATCTCACTCAAAGAGGCCGGGGGCCAGCGCTGTCCGGAGACACTTCCGGGTCACGTGGCCAGCGTGACATTGCTGCTCTGGCGAGTCAGAGCCGCACACGGAAACACCGTTTACCTTCCCGCTAGTAAGCGGTCCCTATTTATCTACTTGCACCCGGGGGTGCTTTCAAACTGCTAGGTTGGCAGGCGCTGGGACCGAACAACGGGAGCGCACCCCGCTGCGGGGATTCGAACCGCCGACCTTTCGATCGGCAAGCCCTAGGCGCTGAGGCTTTTACCCACAGTGCCACCCATGTACAGAAAGAGTAGAGAGAGCATAATTGGCCCTGGAAGCATTTAAGGAAAGATGCAAGAGTTTAGATGCAAGACCTCTGTGAATTCTGGAGCATCCCTCAGGATGTTTACTGATGTACCTCCATCCGTTCAACCTGTATTTTTGTAAATAAACACGAACGAGTACAAAACGGCAATAAACCTCTATTGGCTTTATTTCCAAAGGAGATCAACAAACCAGTTAAATGCTGCACTCCTGGCAATTTCTTACGATCAGAAAACTGGTGTACACACAAAACAGAAACACTTAGTTATATATACGCACTAATGTAGGTTTTATATTTGCATTACAGAATATAGAAAGAGAGAGGAAAGGGCAAATTAGTGTAATGACTGAAAATGCCCTTATATTCGAGAAACTGTATTTACTGATTAAGTCATGTTTTCCTATTTTCTGCCCCGCACCAATTTCCTTGCAGAATGGACATGTACAAAAGGAATTGTTCTAAATAATACCCCCCCTCCAGCCTTGCTTGGCTGAACAAACGAAGTCTCGGTAAACAAACAATTGAACTTTAATTGAGATCTGAATGGGCCGCGTTGTTCTGTATGGAAACTATTCTGCCCTGGTGAAATCCCTTCTTGTTTCAAAGGGGAAGTGTTTATCTCTACGATGGCATCTGCTGCAAAATTAAGCATTTGCTAGCTCCGTGTGCTTAACCACATTAACCATTTCGCATCTAGATGATGATACTTAGCACTGTTGCTGGTAGGCAGGAGAACACCACTCTACTTCCCCTTCAGCATGATTTCCAAAGTCCTGTACTTTCCTTGTACTCTTTGAACTCACTTCAGCAGGGTTTGCACAGGAGAGCTTCCTTGTGCATCATGGCTTAGGCCCTGGGAGCCATCTGTTGTCACAGATCAGGCAGAGGGGAGCAGACTTCCTGATTCACCTAAGGAGAAGTCAGTCAAGACTGTGCATCGTTCTGCTTAGGGAAAGAGGTAAGGAGAGGAGCTTCATGACTGGCGCAAGGGCCAGCAAAACAGTTCTGTTCAACACTGCTCTAAACTAACTTCACCTCTAAGAAGAGAAGAAGAATAGTTTGGATTTGATATCTTGCTTTATCACTACCCGAAGGAGTCTCAAAGCGGCTAACATTCTCCTTTCCCTTCCTCCCCCACAACAAACACTCTGTGAGGTGAGTGAGGCTGAGAGACTTCAAAGAGAAGTGTGACTAGCCCAAGGTCACCCAGCAGCTGCATGTGGAGGAGCGGGAACGCAAACCTGGTTCACCAGATTATGAGACCACCGCTCCTAACCACTACAACACACTGGCTCACAGCATACCCTGCTTAGGTATTGTCACGAGCTGGCAGGACAACGGGGAGCAGGGAAGCCATCTTGCCCTCAGGATTGTGGGTGCCTGCCACCGCAACGTGGATGTGCGACATCACACGCCAGCACGTAGTGCGTGTGATGTCATGCACACACACACTATGTGCAGGGGTGTGTGTCTGTGTGACATTGCACATCCGCGTTATGGTGGCCAACGGTGGTAACACCTTTTACTCCTCCTATCTGCAGCCACCAAGGCACTTTCTTCCACGGGGAAGGGCTCAGACTCGGAGGCAGAGAGGTGCCTCAGCATCTGAGCCCTACTCCTCGGAAAAAGGGTGCCTCACTCACTGGCTGAGGAGGGTGGAGCTGAACTGCTGTCTTGGAGGCAGCGCCGCTGCTGCCTGCTGGCTTTTTTCATTGACTATGTGGGTGCCCAGCCCCCACAATTACAGTCATGCCTTGGGTTAAAGACACTTTGGGTTGTTCTGCGGAGGCCCGGAAGTACCGGAAAGGGTTACTTCTGGCTTTCGCCGCTCGCGCATGCACAGACGCTCAAAATGATGTCACACACATGCGCAGAAGCGGTGAATCGCGGCACGTGCAGACACAGGTTGTGTTCTGCTCAGGTTGCGAACGGGGCTCCGGAACGGATCCCGTTCACAACCAGAGGTACCACTGTATATTATTATGGGTACCTGTGCTGCCAAATACAGCAGTTCTTTCCAAGGACATCAGGACAAAAGGAATGAGGAGGTGGAAGGGGAACCAAAACAGTTTTATTAACAAATAAACAGCAGGCATGCAAAGCATAAAATAAAACATACCCGACAGGGGCTACCCAATCTCCCCTCCAGCTGCCCGGAGCCCCAGGTAGAGCAGCAGGAGAAAAATCCCTGACCGTCGGTCTCCCAGCATCAGGTCCTTTGATCTGGGTAGAAGCTCTCCGGCCCCTCCCACCTATGGCTTTTATATCCTGCCTTGATGTAATCATGTGCACCTGGCATTACTCATGATTAGCGCAGGACCTTGAGATGGAATTAATACAGAGCAGCTGAGAGTCTCCCACTATCTGCAGCCGGGCATCCAGCCAGCACTTGCAACGCAGAAGAACCCAGGAAACTCCCGGCAGGTGTGTGAAACACAAGAATCCAGCAGACCTCTAACTGGGGATGTTAAAGGGAAAGGGAGGTGCCACCTAACTCCTCGAAATACAATTGTCGTCTGCATTTCCACTACAGTACCCAAGCACCCACGGCTCCCTGGAGTTGGCTGCTATGATGGGGAGGAGGAAGAGAATCTCAGCAAGGGGTGTAGCTGGGACTGGGACACACCAGGGCAAGAGGGATGGAGAAGGAAGTATTCACAGGCTGATGTAGGATGGCATGGCAAGGGGATGGAGGTCAATGTACAGGAACCAGAGCAGCAGGACCCATCACCAGAGGGGGCCCTGTCTCCATGAACAAGGCAGGCCTTGAGGCGTAGGGAGCAGTGGGTGGGGCGCTCCATGAGACTGAGGCAAGCTCCTTCAATACAACAATGGGGCTGTGCCATATGCCCCATGACAAACTTATTTTGAAACCAAAAGGGATTTCAAAAGTAATTTGTCATGTATCACAAGACATTCATATTTAAAGGGATACACTTGTGATCATGGGTATAGCCAGGATTTTTGTTAGGGTGGGGCAGAACCTCGGTTTGCTATGTATTTTTTATTGGTTTTTATTGATTTGGGGGGGGGCAGCTGCCCCTCCCTGCCCCCCTTGGCTTACGCCCATGCTTGTCTCGAAAATAAAACACCAGAAGTTTCACTGAGTAAACGCAACTCCCTCTTTTCTACCTAAGCTCTGCTCTGGAGTCCAGCCACTGGTGCTTTCTATTTAAACAGACAATTTTCTAGAAGGCAAACTCAGTGTACTCCTGAGGAAGGAAATTTATTTTTGGAGCAGCTCAGTGACACTGATGTTATAGACAAGCCAGATGGTGATGTCCATGTGAGATCTAAAAATTGCATAATTATAACAAGGGAGTTCTGTTTACTTGCAATGATTGGGGTGAAAATTCACCGAATGATGTTTCCGCCTCTTATGGCCAACTGACTTTAATACAACTTAATTATATTCACTGATTGGACTTCTCTTGCTTTCACAGGAGCCCTTAAGGTGTCTTGCAATGATTCATAAATAACATATATTTAGAATATACTTGCACATGACCTTTTAAGAACGTAAGAACAGCCCTGCTGAATCAGGTCAAAACACTGCCCACTTGTTCCATATGGAGCACACACTTCTGTCACGTCCCCCTCCCCCCACCTTTTGTTGCTAACAAAAAACAGACAAACCCAAAGCATGGCAGCCTTCCCTAATACTGTGGTGCCTCGGGTTGCGAACTTCATTCGTTCCAAAGGTCCGTTCTTAACCTGAAACCGTTCTTAACCTGAGGTACCACTTTAGATAATGGGGCCTCCCGCTGCTGCCGCACCGCAATTTCTGTTCTCATCCTGAAGTAAAGTTCTTAACCCAAGGTACTACCTCCGGGTTAGCGGAGTCTGTAACCCGAAGTGTAACCCGAGGTGTTTGTAACCCAAGATACCACTGTAGTAGAATCGCTCTAGGCTCCTGATCACTTTGATTGCCCCTTTTCTGCTCCACAGTATGCTTTCTGAGGGGCACGGGTAGCGCTGTGGGTTAAACAACAGAGCCTAGGACTTGCCGATCAGAAGGTTGGCGGTTTGAATCCCCGCGACGGGGTGAGCTCCTGTTGCTCGGTCCCTGCTCCTGCTAACCTAGCAGTTCGAAAGCACATTAAAATGCAAGTAGATAAATAGGTACCGCTCCAGTGGGAAGGTAAAAGGCGTTTCCATGCGCTGCTCTGGTTCGCCAGAAGCGGCTTAGTCATGCTGGCCACGTGCTGGCCGCCTCCCTCAGCCAATAAAGCGAGATAAGCACCGCAACCCCAGAGTCGGCCACGACTGGACCTAATGGTCAGGGGTCCCTTTACCTTTACCTATCCTTTCTGAGAGGCGGCAACCAGAACTATACACCATAGATTTGCACAAAGGCACTTCAGTATTGACAGTTTTGGATCCCTTTCGTAACGATCCCTAATGTAGATTTTTTGCTTCCCCACCCCTCCCCACCCCACTTCTGCTGCGCACTGAATTGGTGTTTTAACCGACCTGTCCAAAATTGACCCATGATTTTTTTCCTGGTAAGTCACAACCCCCACCAATATATTTAAATAAATAAATAAATAAATAAATAAATAAATAAGCAAGCAAGCAAGCAAGCAAGCAAGCAAGCAAGCAAGCAAGCTAGCTTCTCTTAAAAGTGTTCAAACCCTGGCATATTCTGTGCCAACTCCCATGGGTACCTTGTATTTCTTAATTTATCTTAACAAGTGGATACACTTGTCGGTTCTTCCCTCCCTTTTATTATTTTTGCAAGTAACTCAACATCAAGGTCGGAGTTATTTATTACTTCCAATGAGCTGCAGACAATAGGACGTTTCTGGATTGAGCTGTTTCAGGGTTTCTAAAGCAATTTTATGTAACATACTGGCATATATTCTTACGTCAAGCATCTGTTGCTATGCTAGTAAGCCATGAACTCTGCACACGAAGTATTTGTATAGTAAATAGCATGTGTACAGAGAATAAAAATGTTCCTGCTTAGCACTTCCAAGGAACTGTATAAATACTAACTGAGCTCAAGCTATTTTTAAATTGGCCAGTTACTTTGGGGCTCCTAGCTGAAGCCAACAGACACATGTAATCTGTATTGTACTAAAAAAAAACCTGACACTAGATGAGTGCAGAGGTGCCGTGGCAAAAAACGTTCCATTGCTTAGGGAACTTAACTGTTTGAATTCTGTGTTCTGTAACAGAAGGGAAAGCTGCAAGTTGGGCTAGAATTAAAACTTAACTTGGAATAGGCTGAGTGTTAAGTTGTGGGTGAACAGATTCAGACTACACAGCGATTCTTCAAGCAGCTCTTGTTTATTCACAGGCCAGAACAGAACTGAACTGAAGGGTTCAGCCAGCCTGCTTATACAGAGCTCCACTAGAACGCAACAGTAACCATTTTCTGTAACTATCCAATCACTGAACGTCACTTTCAATCCCATATTTGCATATGTGGACCTGAGTGAAAACTATCTACAGTATCCCCCTGCTGGCCCAGGGTGAGAACATCAGTACATAACACTGAGGACTTGGAAAGGTGTTCCAGGACACAGGACTGATCTGACTGTTAGGAAGAGTGAAGGGTCTGTGATGAGAGATCTTGGAGGACAGAGTATACAACATGAGGGGAAGAGGAGCACTAGGGAGGTTGGTCAAGGAACTGGGACAAAAACAGGATCCTGGAGGAATGTGGTTTTAGATTCCTGAAGAGTGGAGGAGAACAAAAAGATTGTAGGACTGGGGCAAAACTGTAGAAATAGGCAGGAGTGTGACTAATAGCAGGAAGGAAGTGGGAAAACTGAAAAAGCTTGGAGGGACAGGGATTTTGGGTCACACAATGAAGAGAGCATGGGGTTGCTAGGACAAGACTTGACAAGGAAATTCTACTAGCTGCACATCCTATTGTTGCTGCAGCATTGTGACCTGACATTGCTAAAGGGTGCAGACCAAAACGTAATATGTGGGGTGGGCAAGGTGGGTTTCACATACTGATTTGAACAAAAAAATAATAATCCAAGGATTTGGTCACAGACATCTTAAATCTTGTAAATCTCAGTTGTCAAGTGTCCTGTTATGTACTGAGTTGAATAGGATCCAAAATGCAGCAGTCTGATTGGTCCTAGAACAATAGGATTCAGAATGCAGCAGTCTGATTGGTTCTAGAACAATAGGATTCAGAATGCAGCAGTCTGATTGGTCCACAGGAGCCACCCAATCCAGCTCCAGGTGAAAGTGAATCCGCAACCTGATTGGCCTACAGGTGAATCCCGGAATTAGCCAATCATGTGGGGCCCATTGTGTAAATTAGGTATATAAAGCAGACATTCTGGGGGAACTTCCATTCCTCCTCACCATTACGAGCTGAATAAAGAGCATGAAATCCCCTCTCGACTCCGAGTATATTTCATGTCCAGAACCTGAAGAAATACTTTTAAAAAAGGAAAGCTGTCAACAACTAGTGAGACCATTTCTGCCCCAATATCTGACCAAAGGAAAGCAAAGAGCAGTGGCTAAAATAGCCTCAGGGAAGAGGACATGCTGTGCAATTGCTAAAGGAGGCCAAAGTGCCATCATTACCTGGATGGATTATCAGGGATCCCACAGAATCTGTGGCCCTCAAATAATTGCTGGACTCCAACCCCCATCACCCATGACCATTAGTCATGTGGGCTGGGGCTGATGGGAGTTGGAGTCCAGCAACATGTGGAGGGCCACAGGTACCCCCATCCTTGCCATGGAAGATGCACTGAACATCTAAAGGAAGGAAAGATAAGTGCCATCCATTCAGTGGCGTAGCGTGGGGGGTGCAGGGGGGGCCGGCCGCACCAGGCGCAACATCGGGGGGTTAGGGTTAGGGGGCGCAAATCCATGGGTTAGGGGGCGCAAATCCACGGGTTAGGGGGCGCAAATTACTTGCCTTGCCCCGGGTGCTGACAACCCACGCTACGCCACTGCATTGTTGTTAGCCGCCCTGAGCCCGGCTTCGGCTGGGGAGGGCGGGATATAAATAAAAAATTTTATTATTATTATTATTATTATTATTATCCATTAAATTGTTCTGTAAACTTCCAAAGCACAAAATACACTTTGCCATGCACAGGAACCTGTCGTCCTGAATAAAAGCTGCCTTTGTCTCTTTCCTCTTCAAGCTTACAGTTGGATATTGTCTAAATAAGGCACAGCCACACAGCAGACCTATCACAGAAACACACTGCAAGACCATAGCCAGTATCCATTAAGATGATTACGACAATGTAATGTGAAGTAATATTCAGTGGATTAATCAGTGGAAAACCAACAAGAGTGCTGTCAAGGAAATTCTGTCATTGCTAGTGGACACAAGAAAAATAATTTTATGTATCTCGGCAAGATGTTATCTTTCTTTTCAAAGCCAGAAACCTGGCATGGCATGACTGAAGTCCCTACTTCTTGGGGGGGGGGGGAATAGCAGCTCTCAGAAAATTCATTTCCCTTCACTTAGTTGCTGAAACTCTGGAGCTATTTTCTTTGAAACATATAAAGAATTCAGTCTCTTAGCAACACTCCTCCCACAGACGAGAAAGAAAGGATGATATCAATTCCTTCTGCACATTAAGCAAGGCAAGCTGAGCTTTGGAAAACACTTTCTTGTTAGATAGAAAAGACATGTAAATTTGAGCCAGGCAAATGCCAGCTCTGTCCTTTAAAGATGTCTTTTGGATAAAGTCACGCCAGGACTTATACATTGCTCTGCTGCTATAACTACCTCTACAAGGGGTGACCATCATAGGAGTGACATCAGTGGTAGTTTGCTATTGATTTGGTTTACTAATGGAAGAGCCAAGGAGGAACCAGCACTTTCACAGATGCTACTCGAGTTTGCACCAATAATGAGGAATAGTAAGCTAGACTGTCCTGATGAAGAACTAGCAGCTAACATGTGCAATCAGAATAATCAGAACCTGCCTAATACTGTACTGTCTTCTCTTATTCCTGAATTCCTGTTTTTATAATACAGTGGTACCTCAGGTTAAGTACTTAATTCGTTCCGGAGGTCCGTTCTTAACCTGGAACTGTTCTTAACCTGAAGCACCACTTTAGCTAATAAGGCCTCCTGCTGCCGCCGGAGCACGATTTCTGTTCTCATCCTGAAGCAAAGTTCTTAACCTGAAGCATATTTCTGGGTTAGCGGAGTCTGTAACCTGAAGCGTATGTAACCTGAGGTACCACTGTACTGATTTACTGGGGTGTGTGGTGTGGTTTTTGTTGTTGTACCTCTGTTTTTAATTATAGCGTTGTATTGTTTTTGTGTTTCATTTTTGTAAATATTTTAAATACTAAGAAGTTTAGAAAGTATTTAAAATAAATAAACGCAACCCCGTCTTGTCCATCCTGATTGGAGCAGGTCTCCAGGGTTTCAACCAGGGTTTTCAGCTCTACGTGAAGATTGGAGGGCAGCGGTTCAACCTAGGATCTTTTATCTGCAAGTCATGTGGTCTACCATGGAGCTATGACCCTTCCTCAGAGTTCCCTCTGCAAAGAAATGCAAAAGGCCACAAAACCAGAGAGGAGGAAATAGAATGGGGAATAATTGCATCAGTAGTTTCAACAAAACAGTAAGCAGAACCATTACTATGAAAGCACAATTGTTGTACTGTATGTAGTTATTGTCCGATACTTAATCCCTTAGGCAAAATCTAACCACCTCAGAGGAACCATTCACTCTGCCAAATCAGGTGAGAAATGTTTGTGCCTAGGGTGGTGTCTCTGGCAATAAGCACTGCTAGACAATTTAAAGATTTTGGCCATGGGCCACACGTAAACATATTTGCATATGCCATGTTTCTATGCAAGATGCAAATTAATAATACAAGGCAAGCCACCCAAGTAACCCCATGTAATCTGTTCAATTAATCTGCATCCCACCCCAGACTACCCTAAATCTGTTCCTCATCAATTCTTCCCTCCCCCTCAATTAATTGCTCAACAAATCCTGTCCCAAATCAATTCAATTACTGCCATCAACAACCTTTGAACTTGTAGCTAAATTGAATCATCTTAAATTAACCTACAGTGGTACCTCAGGTTACATACACTTCAAGTTACATACGCTTCAGGTTACAGACTCTGCTAACCCAGAAATCGTGCTTCAGGCTAAGAACTTTGCTTCGGGATGAGAACAGAAATCATGCTCTGGTGGCACGGCGGCAGCAGGATGCCCCATTAGCTAAAGTGGTGCTTCAGGTTAAGAACAGTTTCAGGTTAAGAACGGACCTCTGGAACGAATTAAGTACTTAACCCGAGGTACCACTGTATTCCTCAAATTACTAGCCTACTCAGTAACCCCGATTGTCCGCCTAATTAAGTTTCTCTCAAATTCATTACCTATCCAAAAAGACTTGGGCCACTTCGAAAGAGTCAGGGCTTTTTTTCAGCCGGAACTTGCCAGAACCCAGTTCTGGCACCTCTCAGGTGGACACCATTGCCATTATAAGAGAAGAAGTAAGGTGTTCATGGTGAGTTCCGGCACCTCTTTTTCTAGAAAAATAGCAATGGTGCCTGTTCTCTATGCTAGCAGGCCATTTGGAGTCCAAGCCCTTGTTTTGCCCTAAAACTCCAGTGGCATTGCAGCCCCTTCAAGAAATCTAGCTGTGAACAGAACTCTGGGAAATGTAAGGAACAAATGCATTCCTCAAAAATGAACATTCTCCTCCTACGCCTGTTGGGAAAACATTGGACGCAAATCACACAAAACCTGCTACCCCTAAATGCATTTGCAAGAAAAACGTTGCATTTAGCAGCCAAGGCTTTTACCCAAGTTCATGGCCCTGATTTATTGACTAAGAGACATGCCTGTACACATTCTCTATAAATAGGGAATTCTCTACAGCTACCAGTTTTAGAGATTTTCTGACTCAGTAGAGAATTTTTAACAGATTGTTTTCTTCTTCTCCTTGGCAGCTTGCTACTTACGTATAAAGCTATAGTGTCTATTTTCTGAGGCACAAAACACTTTCATGCTAAGAAACCCAGGCATAACAGCGCTTATCACTGGACGCAGAATGAGATGCTGCATACATAAACGTTTTCCAAGGCAAACTTCATTAAAATTAATTGGTGCCGAGGCGAAAAACACATGCCTTCACAGTTGTGTTTTCTTCTGGCCGTCATAAATTCATATTCTTTCCAGGTTTGCAGAAACTTACGCAGAGATGTAAGATACAAAACACCCTCAAACCTATATGACCGTTTGCCTGTGTTATGCCAGTCCCTTTTAATGTTTCTCACCATGGTATAGTTCGATAATTTTTGACTCTGGACCTAATGGGGCCCACTCTTTAGATGATTACGTGTTATTATTTCACTTACTTCGAAATGGGGTGAGCCAGCCCTGTTGCTTTGGGGGGGGGGACCCCACTTGCTCATTCTGCAGAGTGAGGCCCTGGACCTCTTCCCCACACCTTCCAACATCCCTCAGATAAAAACAGAGACATTTTCATCTGAGGAATGTTGGCAGGTATAAACACGCAGAGTCATTTTTTAGGGGTTTGTGACAGAACCAGTGGCGTAGCGTGGGTTGTCAGCACCCGGGGCAAGGCAAGTAATTTGCGCCCCCCCCCCGCTGCACTGTCCCTCCCCCAGATAGTCCCTCGCTCTCTCTCCGCACCGCACCGCACGCCTGGCACCCCCCCTCCACAGTGGGCGGCGACCCGGCGGCTCGGATCGGATTCGCACAGCCAGCACTGCAGTGAGAGAGAGTGAGTGAGCCAGGTAGGGGCAGAGAGCTGCGAGTGCGAGCGCGCCCCCCCCAGATGTTGCGCCCGGTGCGGCCGCCCCCCTGCACCCCCCACACTACGCCACTGGACAGAACTACAACATGCTCTCTTCCTCCTTCCCCACCTCAGAAGTGTGTCGGAGTTGGGTGTTCGCCACGACTTTTCAGCCTCAGCCGCACCAGCTCCACACTTTGAAGGTGCCCGTTTCATTGCTCTCATCCCCTCGCCAACCCGCCACCAGTGCCAGTGGGCAAGAGGGCAGTTTGCTGCTTCCCAGTCTCCATCCCACTCTCCTTTCCACACATGCAGCTCCCCCTGAAATCACACAACCGAACTGCCACAGCACAGGACCTCATGCACCAAACATGCGCACGCTAGTCCCTCCGTTGCTTTCCCCTCACAGCATGTTCCTATCAGTTAGGGATCGAGGATAATGTGCAGCTTTACTGCAATGCCGCAAACGCAGCCAGGAAACCGACAGGCTGCACTCAGCAGCTGATCACAAGAAGGAGGAAACATAAGTTTTCTTCTTCTTCTTGGTGTCGTTAGCCGGCTTACATTTTGCAGGTTACAAATCGGTTATTGGCTAACAACGAAGCTGGGAGAAACTAGAAACGAGACAGCAAGACACTGAACCGGCCAGAGAAACCTTTACAATACAGTGATACCTCGGGTTAAGTACTTAATTCATTCTGGAGGTCTGTTTTTTTGTTTTTTTAAAAATAATATTTATTAGAAGTTTAATAGTTACAGAAGAAAAGAAAAAAAGGGGGGAACAATAGAAAATTTCGCATACAATACATCAAAAGTAAAAAGAAAAAGAAAAAAAAGAAAAAAAAGAAAAAAGGACATCAAAACAAGAAAAACAAAAACATTTAAAAACACATCCAATGTTTCCATATCTTTACCTTTCATTTACTTGTTTCATCGACCTCCTCACACCTCCCTTTTTTGTATTCTAGTTCAATTAGCTATTTCAGCAAATCCTTTCCATCTTTCTCAATTTTTTGTTCTATACTTTATCTTAGCACAATCTAACTTTAAAGTTTCCACTTTAGCCCATTAACAGTCAGTTTTTAGTTAATTCTTTATAACATTTCTGCTAAAACCATATAACTTCATTCCAGCTGGAGGTCCGTTCTTAACCTGAAACTGTTCTTAACCTGAGGTACCACTTTAGCTAATGGGGCCTCTCGCCGCTGCCGCGCCACATGATTTCTGTTCTCATCCTGAAGCAAAGTTCTTAACCTGAGGTACTATTTCTGGATTAGCAGAGTTTGTAACCTGAAGCGTATGTAACCCAAGGTACCACGGTAGTTAGACAGACTGGAACTGCAGGCATAGGAGTGGAGGCAAGCCCATTCTCCCTCACCTGAAGAAAGCAGCGAGAGGAAGGTTTGTACGGCTTCAAACAGGAGGCGTGAGGGCTCTGAAGGGGCCTTCGAGTCCACCCGCCTTCTTCCCAAAAGCCTAGTAAGCACTAACTATGCTTTGGGAAGGAGCCCACGGGCCTCCTCCCAATGCCACTGCCGCCCCAGGAGCTGCTTCTGCGGCCCCCATCCGCTGCCCAGGAGAAATCAGGGCACCCAGAGGTCAAGTCAGAAGCCATGACGGCTTTAGGAATTTTGGGGTCATCCCAACAAAATTGGGACACTTGGATGGTATGCTGCCCTGAAATGCTGCCTTAACTTCACCACTTGTTTATTGGAAAGTACATATTGTGAAGTCAATTTACAAGTGTGCATTTGTTTGCTGAAGCAACTGCAAATATGTAGGAAGAAATAAAAACTGCAAAAAGGCCTGGACAGGTGCTCCACCCCCAACATAGGTTAGCATTTGCTTTAGAATTTCTCAAAAATAACAGAAGTAAGTTTTCTACTCAAATATAATTACAGATCTCCAGTGTACAACTTCCCACTACGGACTCATTGTTAAAACCGTGTTTATGGGAGACAATCTTACTCGGCTACAAGCGATCGCCAAAGAAGAAGACTACGACAAATCCTAGTTTAATCTCTTCTCTTTTTTCTACTGTTGCCCTTTTGTTTTGCGCAAACAAAAGCTCTATAGCTGTTGCCTGGGCTAGGCACAGAAGTTCACAAACCAACTAAATAGGTGAAATGGAGCAGAGTTCATGAGTACTTAACCAGCTTAAATTTAGGGACTCAGACTTATCCTGTTTCTGGACTGCGTTAGTATTTCAATCATTCCAAGAAAATCTCCTAGACTAATGCTGGCTTTTTAAACAGGGAGAAAGGCAAATCTGGAATTAGCTCTCTTTCTCAGTGTCTGAGCAGCCATGATGTTTGGCTTTCGTCGCTGTTGTTAGAGCTGTTATTTCCAGTATGAATCAGCACAAAGTTATTGTGCCATATTTCTGTTTCTCTTCACATCAGATGCACAAAATCACACCCTTACACTCAGGGAGAACTGCTGATCTGTGGTTCCATATGCAAATCTGGGATTACATTATTGGGGAAATTTAAGATTTACAGCATTTTCTGCTTGTATTTGAATAGCAGCATCAAAGCCTTTGTCTCAGAAATGGCCATTGATAGTAGAAGCGGTTTCAAAATTCATTGGGTAAATGATATTTCAGATTGGGTTGCACAGCATGTTAATGATTCCCTTTCAATGTTAATATAGAGACGTTTGCTTTAACGCAGAAGCAGAACTACACCTAAACTATTTCTGTGGTTGTATGTCCTCACATCCAGGCTACAATGCAGGTAACCAGGCAACCAGTAATCAAAACAAATGTGGTCACTTGATTATTTAGGGTGTATTATTTGCTGAGAGAATCTAGGTTTTTCAGACACCTGTCATTTGAATCTCTAACATATTTGTCCTGACATGATAGGCACCATATTATCCTCTAGCTGGTTTTTGCGTTGCATTTACTAGGAAGTCAAATAAGATATAAGACAATTGTCTGTGACTCATATTACATTATAGGCACTCAAATCACATTTCAATGAATGTACAGATGGCCTAGTCATCTCATATAAACTACTGTTATACAGATTACAAATATTGCAGATAAAAGAGGGTGTCTTTATCCAGATGTGAATATAGCTGAGCACTCACTTCTGCCAGACATGTGGGCTTTTTGCAGACTTTGCTCCTCCCCATATACTAGGCTGAAGAATTCAGCTTTACTCACATTGAAATGGGAAATTAACACATAAGCACCAGTTCTGTAATATAGAAAGGATCAGGGGCAACTTGGGGGGAAATGGTTTGAGGAAGCAATTGGCTGCCAAAGAGAGCTAGGATTTTGCTATATACATTAAAATCAAACAAACTGTGACTGAAAGGTGGGCGAGCGAATGGGGTGATGGGCAACATTTAGAAGAACACAATCAGTAGTGTTCCTGATTGTGCATTGGCAGCCCGATCTCTCTACCTCTCTCTCACCTGACATCAGGTGGGCGCATGGGCTTGGTTTGGAGGAAAAGACCTCACAGGCCATATTAGGTCTATGAGCCAGAAGTTCCCCACTCCCGCACTGCTCCCTGAAATCATCCCTGGAAAGCACTGAAGCAGCTCTGGGGAAAAGATATACCTGCAGCAATATACACAACAGTGGCGTAGCGTGGGAGGTGCAGGGGGGGCCGGCCGCACCGGGCGCAACATCTGGGGGGGGGGCGCGCTCGCACTCGCAGCTCTCTGCCCCTACCTGGCTCACTCACTCTCTCTCACTGCAGTGCTGGCTGTGCGAATCCGATCCGAGCCACCGGGTCGCCCCCCACTGTGGAGGGGAGGGTGCCAGGCGTGCGGTGCGGTGCGGAGAGAGAGCGAGGGACTATCTGGGGGAGGGACAGTGCAGCGGGGGGGGGGCGCAAATTACTTGCCTTGCCCCGGGTGCTGACAACCCACGCTATGCCACTGATACACAGTGCTTCTTTTCTAGAAAACGAGGTACAGGAACTCCCACCTTTTTTGGAATGGACAACCCTAAGTTGTTGAGCTCCTTTCAGGAGGACACCAAAGGTTTTTTTTTTAGGGGCAGCAACCACCCACAGCTGCTTTAGGCACATCAATGCAGCAACATAACCCCAACGCCTTACACCGCTGTCCTCCGACTCTGCCACGGTGCTTCCCATGCTGCCCCGATCGCTGTGCTGCTTGCCACCTCCGACACACAACCAAGGGCACCGTGCCACCCACAGCACACAGCTACCAGCGCCATGCCACCAGCCGCACAACCCCAAGGAAGGAACGCAACGCTAAAGAGAAGCCGGAACGCACCACAGAGGGGCCAGAACTCAGTTCCGGCTGAAAAGAAGCCCTGCATACAGTGGTACCTCAGGTTAAGTACTTAATTCGTTCCGGAGGTCCATACTTAATCTGAAACCGTTCTTAACCTGAAGCACCACTTTAGCTGATGGGGCCTCCTGCTGCCGCCGCGCCGCTGCTGCATGATTTCTGTTCTCATCCTGAAGCAAAGTTCTTAACCTGAAGCACTATTTATGGGTTAGCGGAGTCTGTAACCTGAAGCATATGTAACCTGAAGCGTATGTAACCCAAGGTACCACTGTATACACAAGGTCCCATGGTTAGAGCGTGTGAGAAATTGGTGGCCCAGCAAGATATGAGGGCAACAGCAACACCATCTCAAGCCTTACTGGGAAACTCAGAATATATGCAAAATAAGGGCAATGGGGGCATTTCAAAAAATCCTGGAAAGTAGCCGGCCTACTCAAATAGTGAGAATACTGCTTAGGAACACAGCTGAAATATTCACAAGGCAGCAGGAGGCAGCTGGCCAAGGAATTCGTACAGGAAACCCCCTAAGTGAGAGATCCTTATATGGATTTGGGAGCAAAGCCCAGTCTGATATGTGACACTTGTACTTAACTCTGTTACATAAGGCCAAAGGGAGAAGTGCTCTGGGCCTGTGGGGAGAGGTGTCCACCCCCCCCCCCCACAAGAGCAGCTGTCTGAAGAGACTGCAGCAGGAGCTATACTGAACTTACCAGCAATATTTTACTTTTAGGAAACAGGTCAAGGTGCACCTCTTCTGACAGGCTTTCGAAATATGGGGACTGTGACTTCTATAACTTATGAATAGTTTGACACAGCTGCTTTTATTGGGCATTGTATCAAAAGAACCGTTGCATTTTTTGTGCTGTACACCTATTACATTGTTTTAATGCTGTAAGATGCATTTAGTAATAAACCAGCGTTCGTGCAAAGCTGGATTCCTGCAAACTGCTCATGTTCCCGACACTATCGGAAAACAGGGAGCTTATCCAAAAAGAGCCCTTAATCTACTTTTCCTATATTAAAATTAGACTACACTCCTGTGTATTTGAATTTGCATATGAGGAGCAATTTCAGCCTTATCCTGTTCATACCAGTAGGCTTTCCCTTTTGTATTTATCTCTGCCCTCTCATTGGTTGATGTTCTTATGTCAATTAATTGCTGACAGGGCATGCGCACAGATAGCACCCTGGGTTTTTTGTTTTTAAATATCCCCATCAAGAAGTGTGCAAAAAAACAACAGCCCCCACACACATTCAGGCAATTGTAAGATTTCTTATGCATGGTGGTAGCACATGCTACCCGTTTGCCAGAATTATCATAATTAATATAGTGCCGTCAATGTCTATAACACAAGAGGTTAGGTCCCTTGCTGGGAGGATTACAACCTGCAATTAGAAACTACAGATGTGAAGAAAAAACATGGGTAAACAGGAAAATCACACGTTATTTCAGTTACATGTAGTGCTTAACCAAATCTGTGTGTTCAGTTCCTTGAAATCTTTCTTTCTCTGCAAAAGAGGCTCTCACTTCTCTGCCTCATTCTCAGGGAACTTGAGACTTTCTTTAGAATTTCAGGTGAGCGATCTTGAACTTACCTGAGTGCTGCAAGGAGGCTGGGGAAGGGGGTGTATTTTTCATTCCAGTCAACATTTCGCCAGCACTTAGCAGCCTCTGGGAGCTGCCCATTCTTCTTGCTCTGGAAAAGAACACCATGTCTCTTCCCTGGGATTTAATTCCAGCCCCGGCATCTGGGATAGCTGTACAATGCAGATTTTACCAGATTTGTAAAATGGAAAAAAAGAGAGGACCTCGGCCATCTCAAAAGTAAGGGGACAAAAATGTTGCACCTGAACCTTGAGAATTTCACTGAAGTTCTCCCCCTGGGGAGTAGGGGCTTGTGCCAGCTGTTTTAAGAAAAGGAGAGTTTTGAGGAGGCCCAGTTTCAAGGCCTAGGGCAAGGGTGGCTGATCTAGGACATGCTATATGCTGCTGGACTATACAGTGGTACCTCGGGTTACATACGCTTCAGGTTACATACACTTCAGGTTACACACTCCGCTAACCCAGAAATAGTGCTTCAGGTTAAGAACTTCGATTCAGGATAAGAACAGAAATTGGGCTCCGGCGGCACGGCAGCAGCAGGAGGCTCCATTAGCTAAAGTGGTTCCTCAGGTTAAGAACAGTTAAGTACAGACCTCCGGAACGAATTAAGTACTTAACCCGAGGTACCACTGTAACTCCCTGACCAGCAGCCATATTGGTCAGGACTGATGGGAGTTGGGAGTCCTATAACAGCAAGAGGGCCACAGATTAGCCATCTCCCTAGAAGAGCTGGCCCAAAAAATGAACCTCAGTATAGAAAACTAGGCTTGCCATAATATGGTCAGTGTCTTGAGAGAACATATATTGGAAGCTTTCTGTAAAGACTGAGGTCTACATCTCACACAGACTTAGGCATGCTTAACCACTAAGTCCAGCTCTGTATTGGACTTAGGCCTACATGCTCTGAAGGAAAAGCAGGATAAAAGTATTATTTTAAAAAATGTTACATTATAGAGGTTTTTAAAGGGAACAGACCCAATCCCCACATAGCTGATCTAAGCTTATTACAAATATAATAGAGGGAGGAACCATAGTCAAATTGTGATCTGTTCTTTTAAGTATACTTTGTGTAATAGGCTAAATCTTGTCTACAACACCTCCATACATCAAAGTCAAAACGTGGGAAATCAGACAAGTGAGAGAAAAGTTGAAATGATCCCATAACTCAGGAATCGGTGCAAGGGATTTTCAGAAGACCAAGGGAAGTCTGAGAGAAACAAGGTAGATCTGAGCAATCTCATTAATTAGAAAATTCAAGGGTGAGGAATTCTCGTGTGGTGACTCATCCAATAAAAACCTCGAGATTAATTTGAGCAATGAAGTAGGCACACAGCTCTTTCAACATACTGTTCGTAATTTAAGGATAATAGGTGTTCAGAACTCAGTCGTCCAGACAGATAATTTTTAATACATTCAGAGCACTTTGCAGTAAAAGGGGAAAAAAGTCATGCAGAGTGGCTTCTGAGAGACAGGCAAAGGCACACTCTTTATATCTCCAGCTGCATACTGCATCAATGAAGAGTGACCCAGCGCAACCTATTTTCTGCCAACATTCATGTGGTAATAACTTTGCACTGTGAGAGGAGGGTGGTGGAGGAAAGAAATACAGCTATTTTTTTTACGTGCACACCTGAAGCAATGCAGGCTGACCCATCCCACAATCCCCATATTTAGAATTGTTGTATACATTATTTATTTTAAAATCTGAATTGTCTTTCCTTTTACCACATCTTATGTACCTCGTAACATTGTTCTACTTCTGTCAACAAACTTTTGAGAGGGATGGGCCTGTCCCTGCTTAACCCCCCCCCCAAAAAAAAACTGTTAACACGCCGCTCTGAAGGTTGTCGCTGCCTGAACATCTGAAACAGATTTAGGTACTGTATAGCTAAGGTGAAGAGGGTGAAGGAAGAGGGAGTTTTAAAATTTCAGCAGATAAACCATGCTGAACACAGCTGGCATGGGGGAATGATTCTTCTTGTGAATTGGCACTGCTTCACATTTTCTCTGTGCATGTTTAAAATAAAAACATAAGCACTGCCGCCTCATAAGAAATGGTCGCTTAAAGCTGCCCTGGAACATCCTGCTGCTCAGGAAAGTGGAAAGAACAAAACTAGATTGGACTGAGCTGGTATTGGTAGACAGCTTGCTTGGACATGAGAAATCACCTTCATGGCTGTGCTTCACTACTTTTGAGACATAGGCAGCATACTGTTCTCTACTACAGTGGTACCTCGGGTTACAGACACTTCAGGTTACAGACTCCGCTAACCCAGAAATAGTACCTCGGGTTAAGAACTTTGCTACAGGATGAGAACAGAAATTGCGCCGCAGCGGCAGCAGGAGGCCCCATTAGCTAAAGTGGTACCTCAGGTTAAGAACAGCTTCAGGTTAAGAACGGACCTCCGGAACGAATTAAGTTCTTATCCCGAGGTACCACTCCACTTTATGAAATTCAGCTAATTTCTGTTCAAAGGTTTTCTACATGCTGGTACGAAGCTATTCTTTACAGTTTATACTTCTATCTCAGCATCCCAGAAAATGCCATAATACTAGGGAAAATTCATCCTAATAAACACCAAGGGTTTTTTTTTTTATTAAAAAGAAAGAAAAAAAGAAAAGCAAAATTTTGTGTTAATCAGTTTCTCACCTTTATGGAGAAGAGAAGCAACCTGGAATTATTATTTTTTTAAAGTCTATCACAAATGTGATATACCCCAGTGTTGTGTTTATACTAGCAAAATGGCTATACAACAAAACCCTCAAGATTTGCATTGTGTGTAGACAGGAACAGAATCTCCCCTGTAGGTCCAGCAATTTCAATGTTTCTTTCACATGCCATTATTGTTCTTGCAATATCTATGTTGTATTGTAACATTCCACAAATGTCAGCAATATTCTTAGAGGTGTTGCCATAAGCCCAAGTTCCTACAGGAACACTTATTGTGTGATCTATGCATCTGTGATCAAGCTATGCGCAGGATAGCAAGCTCTGAGCGTGCCATGTGCAGCACCTCAGGAATCTCAGCTTTCATTTGAAAATAAAAGCTTCCAGTTCTTTAAGCTGTAGAGACAGCTGGAAAACAGGGTTCAGAGAAATGTCAATGATTTATATTATTTCTTGTTTCTCACAAATTGTTTGCAGAAGCAGAATTATTACATTTATTCACAGTCTTTTCTTAGTGCAAAATTTCAATTTCAGTGCACTTACACACAGCCCTGAGCTCTTCGTTTACATACATCAACTTATTAAAGTCTGATATGTTAATTCTACAACAACACATTGAAAGACTTGTGCAAGGTTAGCAGTGATTAACTGATAAGGAATTGAAGAAACAAGATCTTTCATCTTGTTCTTTTTTTTAATGTATTAAAGTCACATCCAGTAGGAAGGAAAAAAGGCATAATAAAGTATTTTCTTAGCAGGTGCATTCCTCTATTTTTGACAGGCTTAGCATAGGCACAACTTGGTAAGACTGAAGGAAGAAAAATATAGATACATTATACTATGAAGCAGTGATCTTATACTTTTCAGGAAAGTTCTCCTGCTTCGTAATGGGTTCAGGTGCCCCATCTCAATTTTGGCTCATGAGGAAGGATGAGAAAACTGAGGTGTACCACATAAGAGACTGGGAGAATGACAGTAAACATACAAGGAACAAAAGAGGGACAGATCAAATGACAGGATTGCATAGGAGAAACAGAATATGCTACTGAAAAACTGAAGGAAAACAATGGTTTAAAGCTTTTAGTTGACACTAATGGGCAATAAAGAAAGGAAGAGTCAACAGCCAAACTTGTTTTGCTAAGCTAAAACTAATCAGGATTATGTCATTACAAGGGAAGTCAATAGCTTACACCTCTAGCCTCTCTCAGGACTGCCTAGACTTGCCTACTTGGGAGCTTAGCATGGTTAAGTTCAGTTGTGTACCACAAATCCACCAAAATACAGGAATCAGTACCCAAAGGAGTCCAAAAATCCACAGCAACTAAAGGATTTTCCAAGTGGGCTGATCTCTTCCCCCTCCCCTTTTTCCCCCCTGCAATTCTGAGGGCTACAAACTTGTATTTTTTTAATGTAAACATAAATTTATTGCTATTATCTTTAAAATATTGACTCATCATCAGATTCCATACAGATTAGCAGAGCACAGCAATCAGTGGCTTTGGCATATAAAATCTGGCTACTACTTCAAAAACTTTATCTCCAAAATTTAACAGTATTACTCCCTGGTTCTCTGCTCTCAAACAATACTAACTGAATGCACATTATCACTGTGTGGGATATTTAGCTAGTACGAAGTATGGTTGTTCTTCCCTTTCTTAATTGCTCAGTACAACATTAGAGGAAGCCCTCTATTTGGAGCCCTCTCTGGCAACCAAGCTCATGTTAACAAAGGAACTGTTGTGCTAGGGCCAAAAATTACAAGCATTCATAAATAAAAAGGGAAATACATAAAAGCAATAAATGGGATAAACTTGGTCAAGAAGCAGGATGAGCCATACTGATGGTACACATTTCTGCCTCTTTCCAAATAAAGAGATGGTTTATCTGAAAGTTATGTGAGGTTCTCAAATAAGGCATGACAGCAATTCAGTAAGAAGAAACTAGATGTTTTTAGGGGAAACTATGTTGAAGAGAAATGATCAGTCAGAATATCTTAAAGGGCTTCATTTCCCTAATGCTGGCAAGTAGATAGTCCTGCAACCCATGCTAAAACACATCTTCATGAATGGCTTATAAGCCTTATACTAAGTAATAATTTCCAGGACTACAGGAACAGCTATCATCAGTATTCCAAGTGGTGGGTAATTCCTGTTGGAAGCCACTTTTTAGTACACACAAAGAGATGGCTATCTGGTAGTTTCTAATTTACTATGCATGTAAAGCTGCATTAGTTTGAACATTTAGCAAATTAATTTCAGTAGTTTAAAGACTTAGAAAATTAACATGAAAACAAGAAGAGAACCAGACTTTGTCTTCATGAGTCTTGGACTGTAGGTGTAGGGTGTAAATTAATTGTATTGTTTTTAAAAATGAAGTAGCAAGAGTGTAAATAAATTGTATTTTTTAAAATGAAGTATGGTTGTTCAGTAGGGGGATGCCATATTCAGCAAGAAGGCAAATATAAGGAGTCTTCAGTCACCATTAACTAAGGTTTCTTAAAAGTTTTACAGAATACCAATTCTTTAACTTATCAGCAGAATATATTTTTCAAAGTATATCCAATAAGTCAAGAGATATCCCCATTTCCAAACGCTTAGTATTGCCTGAGTAAAGTTACAAAGGAAAATACAACATTTTTGAGGACACAGTGTTCTACAGTCTCCCTGTTCATCTCATGTCCTATTTTTAGGCTAAAGTAGGTTAGGTTTTGCCCTTCTAGTATATGAATTAGTATTGTCTACTTGCAGGCAAGCAATGAAGATTATGAAAAATCTGACTCCCCCCCCCCCCATCTGCTCAGGCTGTGAATCCAGAAATAGGAATGTGTTTCAACCAGGGTAAAAGTAATTAGTTAAATTAAATGTTCTGCTTTATACTTGTGAACCCAATTTCCCCATACGATTTGCTTTTGATAGTGACCCAGATGTGCCCATGAACAAAAAAATAACTTGCATTTCTTGCCAGTTCTGAAAATTAAACAAATAGCAATGCAAGTTTCTCATTCCTTTCTTGGTGTGATGGAACAAATTAATTTTTGTCATATACACTCTAGACTAGGCAACAGCCCACTTCAAAAGCAACACTAAAACACGATTTAGCATTGCAAGAATGAACCACAGTGAACTTTGGACTTGCACCCCTTTCTCTCCACTCTCCTCCTCCTTTGCATGTGAAAAAAGGAGAAAGCAAGCTTCTACCTTGTTTTAATGCATCACATATTCCCATAGCATCCTGAATTGGGAAATGGCTAATTCTGACTGGTTTGTTTGGGAAGTGGCTAACTGGTTTGTTTTAACAAATGAGAATGTAACACTATTGTTTAATCCTGGTTCATTTGAACTAACTAGTTAGACTAAATAAACCAGTTTCCTGATATTGTGATTTATTCCAAAATGAAATTGGAGGTTTCCAGTCTTCTTCCCACAAACACTAAGGAGAAGAAAAAGAGAAAGCACAAAGACACACTGCAGTTTGTTCTCAAAATGCTAACCCATAGTTTAGCATTATTTCTGAATAGGCCAATAAAGTGATGATTTTAAAAAGTCAGTGTGAGTACTAGTTAATATGTACTGTGAGGATGTGCCAACCAAATGTGATCAATCAACTGAGGGTAGTAATGTTGGAATTAAAATAGGAATTCCAGATTCATGCCAGCCTTGATGCATTGATTTGGTTCTGATTTTTCCTGCACTGTCAACTGCTACAGATTCACAGTAACCTATGTGTTGTTGTTTTTTTGTGATCTGAAAAAGCACCAGGTATAGTAGTACTGGAAAACACTTACTATGTTAGATTGTGGAAATGTCAAATACACTGTATTCCATTGAAGAAAAATGAGGTGGGATTTTTTTTTTCTTGAGAACCATTTTATTTTAAGACATTTGCAGGTCTAATATGCCATAATAAGTTTCATTATGAATCAACAATAAAGTGCTGAATTATATTAATTACCTGAATCTTAATCTCATTTGTAGTCTTCACTTATGGTTTCCTTATCAAGTCTAAAAAGCCCTTTCTGCTGCAATAGCTAAGCTGTTGTGCAAGTATTATAAAAATAGATAGCTTTCAGTCGAGACTATGTACTCAACATGGCCTCTGATGTTTTCCATAAATATGGCTGAAAGGTATTAGAGAATAAAATGCATGCAAATTATCTGTAAGAGTTATTTGAAAATGAAGGGGATACTACTAAACTTCTGAAGCCCCTGCAGAGGGCTACTGATTACAACCATATAGTTAATTATACTAGTTGATGGCTAGATCTGGACTGACAAGCATCATGCCAACATGCTTTAGTTTCTTTTGTACTTAAGAATCTTGAGTTGTAATTTCAGACTATGTTTGATCTAGTACTCACTGAGTTGTATGATTAAGTTTCAGGTTAAATTTGGAAAAAAAAACTCTCTATGCCTAGTCACACAATCAGCTCAAGCAAGACACTAGTGTAGAGGAGAATATGGCAGTTCCTTTCCTTTCTCTCCTCGCAGCAAGACATATTTATATGACTTTCAGACTTAATTTAAAAGTGGGATTGCCAACAAGAACACATTTTACTCCCAAATTCAGCACGCAACTCTAGAAAAATAAATGGAAAGCAACTGCAGAAAAAGCTGGGGGCAAAAAGTCATATGAGTTTAGACAGCTGACGGATGTCTTCAAGAAATGTCAAACTGTAAAGGGTGTATTTTCAAAGAGTTCTCTAACAAACTGCAAGAAAACAGTGTCAGAACTGACAATGGCCAACTGCTGCATAGAAATATGCCAACACACAAACAGTCATGTTCAAGCCAGTGCATAGAGAGGATAAAAGCACTTATGGTAATTGCAAATGTTAACAAGTCCATACAACTTGTATAGTTCAGCAATGAACCCATTAGAAAAAAGAATAGAAATGCTCAAGCAAGAACAAAAAGATGACTTCCCAACTATATAAAATCCACACACCAGTAAGAATAAGACAACACCACGAAAATTATTCAGTTCAGTCCCAAACAACCAACAGGCAAACTAAACCAGAGTAGACAAGCCTTTGGCAGACAAATTTTAGTGAGTCCGAATATAGCATTACATTTCTAAATAATCCACAAAATATATTATATGGTATGTTTGTTTTAAATATTGGGCAACCAATTCTGCAGATCTGATTCTAATAACGCTTTAGCCAATGAGCAGGATGGACCAAGCTGAATGAATGATGGTGTATCGCTGGCATATCACAACAGTGCTTGAGAAAGCAACAATTGATGTTACTAACTCGTGCTCCCACAGTACCAAGGGCCTATTGTCAGACTGTCATCTATGGAGCAAAACAAAGTTCTCAAGTTTTTCTGGGATGTGCCCTTGGTAACCTATGCAATAATTCACAATTACACGGGCAGCAAGACACTGCAGTGTAGTATGGTTGATGGGCTGGATCAAGTTCTTTGCCATTTCCTTCTCATCCAGCAAGTCAATAGCAGTTTGTTTATGCAAGTTTGTTGCATCAAAATGTGATCCTGACTTGATAAGAAGATTCATGATGTCAGGATGGTTGTTCAGTGCAGATATGTGCAAAGGGCTGTTGTCATCAGAGTCTCTAGCATTTACATCAGCGCCACATTCCACTAGTATAGCAGTGACTTGCAAAGAAGGAAATTTACAAACTGGGTAGCGCCCCACACATGTGGTGTTCTTGTCAACAGCAAGGTGGAGTGGGCTGAAGTTATTCTTTCCTCTAGGATGTAGCTTAAGAAATCGATATATAGTTTGTTTCTTGAAATGATCTTGCTCGGGACTACAAGGAACTTTCTCCAGCAAGCAAATTAAATGCAAGATGATGGAAAGGGCTTTGTTGAGCTGTATTTGGTCAGGCGGACACTGAGTTTGCTTGATGGCACGTTCTATTTCGAGGACACTTTTGCACAGTATACCCATGAGATCGTCAAATGTAACTGTTGTGCCCAGCAGGCCTTTTGCTCTGTCTTGAAGCATGAAGGAGAAGAGTTCAGCAAACGAAAGCAGACTACTCGCAGTCATAGGGCTCAGGGGGTCCAAATTGCTCTGCTGCATGTCCAAAGCGTACTTCCACAGATTGATGCATCGTTTGAAGTTTCCAGAGTCTGCATAGACAGCACCTCTGTACCGAATATAGTAGGACGTATCTGGGTGAGATGGGCCAAGAATACGTTCTCTAATTAACAAGGCCTGCATTCTCATCTCATCAGGGTCTGCAATAAGGTTTTCTAGCTCTTCAGCACTGTTCACCTCCTTGGCATAATCGTAGGCCATTATTAACGTTTGAGGCACAGGTTTGCTCAGTATGTTAGTCCTATCACTGTATCTCATATCCATAGCTCTTTTCCAGTATTTCAAAGCACCGAGCAAATCTCTTTTTTTATCCACAAAGGTGGCTCCCAGGAGTTCCAGTGCATTTATACGTTCTACTTTGCTAGTTTCAACATGTTGGGTCAAAAAGTCAACTATGTTTGTGTGACCTGTAACGCTAGCAGACAGAAGGGGAGTCATTCCATAACCATCTTTTTCCATCTTTGCACAATATTTGAGAAGCATCTTCATTATTTCCAGGCTACCAGATTCGGCACAATCATGCAATGCTGTGTTTCCTATGGAAAAAAGAAAGCAAAAAAATCATGTATGCTATGACACATTTTCAGAGAAACAATGAAGGAATTATGGCTGTACAGAATTCAAATTATCAAGTATGTTAGTCATTAAAATAATGATAAAATTACACATCATAAGCAGTGGACAAATAATCTACAAAGGTGGCATTTTAATCTAAGTCATGAACATGTAAGAAAAGTAACATTCCTTATTAGTCACTTAATAATCTTCCTGTTTGAATTTAAGAAAAACAATCAGCCTTGAGTATGTGGGCTTTTATATTTGCCAACACAAAGCTTACAGCATTTTGCCAGAACACCCCACTGCAGCTGTTCTGCTGGAGCTAAAATTTTCCCCATGTTTTCCCAATACATATTACAGTGGTACCTCGGGTTAAGAACTTAATTCGTTCTGGAAGTCTTTTCTTAACCTGAAACTGTTCTTAAACTGAGGTTACCACTTTAGCTAAAGGGGCCTCCTGCTGCCGCCGCTGTGCAATTTCTGTTCTCATCCTGAGGGAAACTTCTTAACCCGAGGTACTATTTCTGGGTTATAGGAGTCTGTAACCTGAAGCGGACGACTCTGGGGTTGTGGCACTCATCTTGCTCTATAGGCCGAGGGAGCCGGCATTTGTCTGCAGACAGCTTCTGGGTCATGTGGCCAGCATGACTAAGCCGCTTCTGGTGAACCAGAGCAGCACATGGAAACACCGTTTACCTTCGTGCCGGAGCGGTACCTATTTATCTACTTGCACTTGACGTACTTTCGAACTGCTAGGTTGGCAGGAGCTGGGACCAAACAACGGGAGCTCACCCCATCGCGGGGATTCGAACCACCGACCTTCTGATTGGCAAGTCCTAGGCTCAGTGGTTTAGAGCACAGCGCCACCCGCGTAGTTCAAATAATTATCTATAATTTTCTGCTCTACACAAGCCTAACTTTATTATGTCACTCAGTTTCAAGGCCCTTCAGGAGCATCAAAATCTCTGAGGTCATAGCAGTGACTGTTTCCAAGTTCTGTAGCAATCCCCTCTCCACTTTAGATAATTGTGAATAGGAGAAAGAAAAATTCTCCAATAAGTTTCACAATCAATGCAGAGTCTGATTGCTGCTTGTGGGGTTGCAGTCAGCACATATCTAGAACTGTAAAATAATTATCAAAATAAATAAATTCCTGCAGGTAAGCATCTTTCCCTGTTGTATCAAGGGGCAGATTGGAGCATTTACAAGTAAGCAGATCCTGCAACAGGAAGTATTCCATCCCACCATTTGACATGATCAGTTATGGCACAATTTTACAAATATATTTGTTTGTAGGTATCTGTTCCAGCGTGATGTCTCAAATCACAAATTGGGGAGTAAATCTGCATCCAATTAGGCAACTGAAACTACAGCTGATGTGTGTTTAATTATTTCTAATAAATTTAAAGATTGCCTTTGAAATAGTTATAGTTCAACTGCAAGTATATTCCTATTATGAGTGGCTGTACTGGTTTGCTGCTTGAAATAGCAAGATGGAACAGATATGCCAACTTGCCCAAGGAAAAAATAGGTTCAGGTACTCCCTTGCAAATGAACAGCACAGAGATATGCTGCACAATTCTATGCATGCTTATTTAGAAAGAAGTCTGACTTTCTTTAATTGGATTTATACCACAATGTGTGTGAAAGCTTGCAGCCTGAGTCACTGTACTCTTAATACTTCTCTGCTTCCCTCCACTTATACTGGGTAAATTTCTTAGTAGATAGCCTTCTGAACATGTCTTACAAAATGTTTCTGTAATAAAGCCCTGTTTATGTGTATAGCAAAAAATCCACAAACAGGATATTGGTTGCCTATTTGTCCCACCCCATCACTACTGTATTACTGTAAAGTCAAAATAACGGGAGAGTTTTCAAAAAAGAATGCTGCTATGAGGAAAATAAAAAGTCATTATGTCCAAGAAATTGTTCACATGGGGCCCTGAGACATATCTTTGTGGACAGGCAGGGAGAGATAACTTGAAAGACAACCAAGAAGGTATTTAAAGATAGGAAGCCCAAAGCATGATAGCTTAAGAAAAGGATGTAAAAAGCTGAAATTGAAATACCTAATTATTACTGACATTTGTTCCACTTACACCAATTCATATGCACATGGCTCACTGATGCCAATACTACTCAACATCTAGCTTATATATGTCTGGGTAATAATGCAGCACAGAAGCACTGTGTTGGGATCATGTCCCTACGTCCCATTGGGGAAGGAACTTACTGTTGATAAAACACAGCCAGTATTTCACTGAAGAATCAGATTCAGCTTCTCTCCAATAGTTCACCATTTCACAGGAATTGAATTTGTTTGCTCACTTGCCACATAGTTTAAGATACTAGGCCAGCTCACCAAAATCTTAACTCTTTAACAGGTTGGTAAAGTAACCCAGTGTACAATCATGGACAGAGTACAACTAAATGTCTACAAGAGTGTAGTCATCTTCCCTAGTATATTACTACTGGCTATAAATCTGTTAAGCTCTGAATCACAGACAATGTGCCAATTTTATTTTTAACTTTCTGAAAGCCATAATACATGCATTAATCATGTCCTGTCAGAACCACCACATTTCATTGTTTAGTTATTTAGAATAAGATGCATTGAATGCTGCCCTCTCACTTGCAGGGCAGCTTTTGCTCTAGCACAGGCATCTGCTAACATTAGAGGAGGGGATGAGATTTTCTCTAATTCACCTTCTAATGCCTGCCCAAATCTGTTCTAGAGGATCAGGGAACCTTTTAGAACACTGTGAAAAGTGGTGTGAGGGACTTCATCAGCAAAGAGAATTGGGAGAAAAATGCTTACCCCTTTTGACATTCACAGATACCTCTGCTGGATCAAAACCCATCCCAAGAGTTAGGTGGAAAACTGGATTTCACCCTTAAATAATTACTGTATATACTCGAGTATAAGCTGACCCGAATATAAGCTGAGGCACCTAATTTTAGCACAAAAAACTGGGAAAACTTGAGTATAAGCTGGTTCACCAAACCACAAACCTGGTGGTGGTGGCAGTGGCGGAGGAAGAACAAGCAGCCCAAAAGGGCTGCTTTCAGGCTGCTCATTCCTCCTCCGCCGCTGCCGACAGTGGCAAAGGCGGAGGAGGAGGAAGGAGCAGCCCGAAAGGGCTCCTTTCAAGCCGCTCATCCCTCTGCCATCACCTCTGCCGCTCACGAGAGCAGGCATAGGAGCTGCATCTGGGAGAAGCACAGCGCACCGCAGGGCCTCTCCCAACCACGGCTCCCGTGCCTGCCCTTGCGAGAGGCAGGGTTGAGAAAGGGTTCCTTTTGGGCCGGCCGCCTCACTCGAGTATAAGCCATGGGGGGCTTTTTTAGCATAAAATATGTGCTGAAAAAAAATCGGCATATACTTGAGTATATACGGTAACTCATAACCTTATTGAAAGACTACCCTTCCACTTGTGCATATGACTGCAGCCTGAGATAACAGCTGCTAGTAAGACATACTGAACATTCAGAGGGGCAAGTAAAAGGTAAAGGTAAAGGGACCCCTGACCATTAGGTCCAGTCGTGGCTGACTCTGGGGCAAGTACTTATGTGCAAATCTGCATAGGATTGTGATGCATATATTTTAGTTTTCACTCAACTTCCTTATCTGTGCAATGAAAATATATCATCTGAAATGCTTAGCTTCCTGTAAATTTCATATTTAACCTAACATGTTTGCCTTCTTCCTAAAAGTATCCACTAGGGAAGAAGTATAACATTTTCCTAGTCCTTGAATAACGTTTAAAAGATTCCTAAATAAAATCTCTCTAAATCTATGCAGCTTAATATTTCTCCAAGTGACAATGTTGCCATGGATAGACTCCGAAGTGATAATCATAGATCACAAAAATGTGATAGGTTTATATAAGCACAACAGTATGACTAACAAAGAAGGGATTCACATGGTTATTCTGTCTGGCTCTAGAATACGCTGGACAGGCTTCCTCACACACATTTTAGGTTCCTTGCCAAATACCGTAACTAATATCTTACATATCTTTTCATGTAATACACACACACCACCACACTGTACTACAACTATAGTATAGGCACATAAATTGTTCCACACAAAGCTAGGAGTTTTCAAAAGGCAAGAGCAAGCTCAACAACAACATAATAAACAAGCTGACTCCTCCACATACTGCCAGCACAATCTTCTAAGGATTTAGAGAAAAGAGCCAGAAATAGAAACCCGAGACAGAAACTGCTCTTACTATCACCACTGTGGAGGACATATGGTGGAAGAAAGTGTTTCTCAGGAACTGAATAAAACTGATAGGTTCAGAACAGCTAATTACCCTTTGGTAGATTTGTCTAAAAAGCATGGCTCTCCAGACACCGTTGGACTTCAACTCCCATCAGCCTCAGCAACATTTGGAGGGCTGCCTGTATCTCCAACCCTGTTAAAGTCTCCAGGCTACTGCTATTTGCAGCAGGGAGACTTTGGTTGCACTCCTGCTCACAACTGTCTAAGAGTAACAGAGCAATTCAAATGCCCAATGGCCATGTTCAGAGCGAGTGTAGATGCAGCAAAGGTGTCCCTCCATCCAGCTCTGCCTGGCTCCACTAGCCTGCACCAGCAGGGGAGTTTTGCCACTGGCAGAGCTGCAGTTCAATATGCCCACCCAAACAGCAGAAAGATGGAAGCTAGCACTGGCACTATCACTACTACAATGGAGACCCCCCCAAAATGAGGCATTATAGGGATGGACTGGGTTGACACAAGATGAGCTGGTATGCTGCCATCACATGGCAGATGGGTATGATCCTGGTAGCTGGCACAGTGAAGAGGCCCTCCCACCCTGCCAAGCACAAGCAGCAGGACTGTGGTTGTAGTGGCTAGGTGAATAGCTCCAGCAAATCTTGCCACTGCTAGCCAGGGGTTAGGATTCAACTGAGCTTATCTCTGAGCTTGCTTTGTTCATTAAGTGTGCTATTCTATACATTTTATAGAATAGCACAGTTAAGGAAAAAATGTGTATTTTCTCTACATTTGCGAGCTGCTTCAAAGTACCTTTAGAAATCAGAAACCAGAGTACTCCCCAGCTGGCAAGACAGGCCTTACTGCCCCAACCTACATTTATGCATGTTTTGAAACAAAAAGCATCATGTAACTGACCCATTATGCATTATATAAAAAAGGACTACAAATGGTATCTAACTACCTTGTTCCATCACCACAGAGATTTCCACTACCACAACAGAACTTCCCGTCTCCTCTCCCTGCACATGCCTAATATCCTCCCTACATCGGTTCCAGAGGGTTGGGGGGAAACCCAGAACAGTAAGGGGCGCGTGGAAGGATGAGAGAAGGGAGAAGTTCCATTGGACAAGTGAAAATGCTTGCATGGACAGAATGAGTTAACTGGAGACCACCCACTGCTTTCTGAACTATAAGACTACCTTTTTAAAGGTGAAATCGAGATATTTTAAGACACCTCTACTCAATCTGCATATATACTGCATGAAAACAAAAACTCTGAAATATTTACTTCCTGTGTTATTTTGAAACTTCAGAGCTCACAGTACAGATGTGCACAAAATACTACTCAAAGTCCAAAACTGGCAGTCACGTTAAATTGGTCGCTACAAAAAATTATTCCCCAGTTTACCCTCTGAATATATTGATGTGGGAATTGAGATAATTACTTTTTCTATTAATAATTATAATAAAATTAAGATTTTATTTTCAATAAAATTAATCTTATGTGAACCTATGACGAAGAAAAATAGATGAAGTCACAACTTCTGGTGATTTATTTATTTTTAATCTCTAGGCCAAAACTCTTATTCCGCCAATTGGGGGAAACGAGCATCATCAAGGATAAACAACTCTGTAAGCTTCATTTGCCAATAAACCAGCAGTGTCACTCTCCAATGTTTAGGAAAGGACATCCATAAAAGTTTCTGTGGGTTCTCACCTGGCATAGCTTCGATTATCGAGACACTTTACTAATAGAAAGAATCCATGACCATGACACAGTTCTTTTAGTTAATGTACTAAAATAATACTGAGAAATTAAAATAAGAGAAAGGGGTAAAGTTCTGCTACCGAGTGTCAGTGACAGCAGTATGCTTTTTCTGCTTATAAAAATAGAATTCCTTTCACATTGCTATAAGGGCAGAACTTGTGTTTCAATTATGAGTCATTAAGCAGAGTGAAGAAAGGCAACACCAGAAAGTCACAAAACAAGATCCAGCTGGTCAATAATAATAACACTTAGTATTTATATAAAGCTGTGGACTGTTCGAAGAATTTACATAATCATAGTTTGATTTATCCCCTCACTATATTGCATCCAGGAATCTAAGCAACTGTCTGGAGGGGAGGGTTCACGACAGAAACAAGTCAAAACTAGAAATTTCCTGATTTGTAGTTACACCAGTGTGCTCTCAGTTACTCTCAGTTACATAGCATACAAACAATATTTGTTATTACATAGTGGAAATGATCGAACCAAAGCCCATGGATTTTCGTAAGAATAAGGCTGGGTTTTACTGCTGAGTAGACCTGTGTAGGACTGCACAGTCTCTCGGTTATACGTCCTGTTTTTTAGATTAGTGTAGTGAGGGAGGTCAGATGCATATGAGTCAGAGACAGGATGGGCAGAGTAGTCTTTGTGACTCTCTGAAGCAATAAACATTCCTAGCAAACTAGTAAAAATGTAAAATAAAATAAAATACTGTAATAAAAAAGCAATGTCATGTCTAGAACAAATGGACGAGTAAACTACAATAACGAGAATAATCCAAAGAACAATTTTGCTGACCAAAAGTGTCAACATAGTAAACAAGAAGAACAAAGGCTTCAGTTGTGACACTGTCCCTTTATTGTAATTCTATTACAACTATAAGGATAAGACTAATATGGGATATTTCCTTACTATACCTAGCAGGCAGATAGATATGTTTAGATAATGGGTGGTGATGCCTAAAGAATGCCAATGCAATTTGTATTTGTAGTATTACCTGTATTAATAGTGATTAAATTCTTCCATTCAATGATCCAAAATAATCCAGTTTCTGTATGATGTTGCTTTTTAAAAAACAAGGAATTATCACCACATCATTGTAACTATACAACACTACCAGAGGATAATCTATGGAACAATTCCCTTTAAAAACGAAACCTAAAGGAATGCTATATGCAGCATGGAAAATTTAGCAATGACAGAATTAAGCTTGGACTTTGAACCTTTGAACTGTCAAACCAAATGATCATTCTGAACAGTTCTTAAAAAGTCACTGCTGAAAATGGATACTGAACTCACCTTTGACACTTTTTCTATTTACATCAGCTCCTTTTTCAAGCAAATACTGAGCGATTTCTTTGTGCCCTTTATAACACGATATCATAAGGCATGTATGCCCGTGGCGGTTTGATACTTCCAAGTCAGCTTTGTGTTCCACAAGATACTTTACAATTTCTAGATGACCATCAAAACAGGCAGCTCTAAGAGGTGTTGAGTTTGTCAAAGTGGTATTGTTGACAGATGCTCCATGATTTAATAAAGACTGGACCACCTTCAAATGGCCAGCTGCTGATGCTGCCCATAATGGTGGTGCACCTTCAATAGTCTCACCATCAAAATTCACAGAGCCACCAACTTCTATAGAAGCACTGCACTGTTCCAGTAGATGTTCCACCATGTCAAGATGGCCATAGCGGGCTGCCATCAAAAGGGGCGTGGCACCATTTGTTTTTTCTGACACCAGCAAGGCCACTTCTTCTTTAGTTTTATTCGCCAGTAACTTGGTGAGAAGCCGCAGCTTGCCATCCCGAGCTGCATTGAATACTGCTGTCTTAAGATCCATTTAGTCTCTTCCTCTCTCTCTGACTTGTTCTTCAGAATCACAGATAATGGGATAACTGGAACCACAGAGTTGAAGCTGCTCCCTGCACACTCTCCTCCAAGGATGTGCTGCCTCTGTGTACTGCATGAAGCTTTCACACGAGACCTCTTAAAGCAAATACTATGCTCAGCAACCTAGAAAACAAGACAAAGTTTGACAGCTAAGTAAAGACACTCAAAATACAATCATTATACTTGGTTATACTGTCCCTCCCACTTGTCCCCAGAAGAAAAAGGCACCTGGGTCTGAACATTTACAGGCAACAAATGCTAGCTTTTGAGATGACTATGAGGGAGATAGGATCCCTGATGCAAATTATTCTTGCCACTTCTCATATTTTGTCTGCTGAGCCCACCTGGGTTCAGACAACCTAGCTGACACGGGATTGTCACCACCTGGTGGCTACAAAAAAGAAGCAGCAAAGGCGAAGAACTTTTTAAGGCTGGGATCCGAACCTATGCCCGAAATATCACAAGAATCACAAAAGGAAAGCTTTCAAGTGCGCCCTCAGCTGGGAGGGCACCCTCAGGAATTTCCCCGCCTGCCCTACACGGTTTGACGGCATAGATGGCCCCATCGTACCCCCACGGTCACGACCCCCACACCCGAGGCGCTTCGCCCTGCTCACGACCCCCAGCCCACCCGCAGGGGCAGCGCTCCGGGCACGGAGCCACCCAGGACGCCCTTCGCTTCTCCGCCCCCTTTGTCCTGACTTCTCCCCTGGGGAGCCTCCCGCGGCCAAAAGGAAACAGGCAGGCGGGCGGCCGGGCGGACGACGTCGCCTAGAAAGCTCCGCTGCCGGGCAGCCGCTCCTCACCTGCGTCGCCTCCGCTTGCTCGGCCCTCGCGTTCCCTTCGCCCGCCCCGAACCGCAGCGCTGCCCGCCCGGCCGCCGAAACTCCAACCGCCCCGCTCGCCCTTCGCTGCGACCGGCAAGGCAGGAGGAGCCTCGGCAACGCCTGAGAGCCAGGCCGGGGCGGAGGCGAAGGGAGGAGGACGAGGAAGGAGCCTGTCTCTCTCTCTCTCTCCCTTTCCCCCTCTGGTCTCTGCAGCCAACTACCTTCCCGGCCGAAAGGCAGGCCCGGCTCCGTCTCCTCAGAGCAACCGCCGCGCCGCTTCTCACAGCCCAGCCGTCGGTGCCGCCGCCGCCGCGCCCCGCTCGCGGCGCAGCTCCTCCATGACAGGCGCTCCCAACTGCAACGAGCCAGCCTCCTCCCTCCTCCTCCCCGCCCTCCCTGCTCGAGCGAACGAACACAGAACCCGGCGCAGCCTACCCTGCTGCTGCGTCCCGTCTCGAGGCCGAGTGGAGGGGTGGCCCCTGCGCCGCCTGCCAGCCTCCTGAGGCGCGCGGCAGGGAAAGAGGGAGGCGGGACTCGCTAGGGACAAGTTGGGCTGAGAGCGCAAGCACGAAGGCGGTTGAGGGAAGCGGTTGGGGAGGCGGGGGTGGCGCTGCCGCCGCCGCCGGGGGGGCTGCCGAGCTATTCCGGGCTGAGGAAAAGCTCGGGGAAGCCGAGCCTCGCTCAGCGCGGGGCTAAATTAGCACATAATGGAGGCGGGCGGGCGCCAAGCGAGCGCGGCCTATGGGGAGCCGGGCTCCGTGTCGCCTGGCCTGTCGCGCTGCCTCCCCTCGGCTTCCCGCCACTGGCGTGTGGGACGTGGAAGGAGGAATCGGAGGGGCTTCTTCCCTCAGACGTGTGTCGTGGGATTGAATAAGGGCAGAGAACCGAGGAGGAGGAGAGTTAAGGGCCGCTAGTGGCCAGAATTTGCCCGCTAGCCGCCAAAAGGATCTGTAGCCAAAGCTGGGGGGGAGGTCAGGTGTTTTTCGTTTCTCCCTAATTTGTATAAGGTGCACTTTTAAAAGGTGGGGAAATGCAACTGTACAGAGGAAGCACTCTGGAAATGTTCAGGGTGTTGTTGTTGTTGTTATTAAATCAGATTTCCAGCCCGTGTCCCCCATTGTCCCTCTCCCCATTTTTACCCTCACAACACCCCTGTGAAGCAGGCTAGGCAGAGAGAAGACAGTGGCTGGCCCAGTGAGTTTCATGGCGGAATGGGGATGTTGTTAACCCAGGTCTCCTCCCAAGTCCTAGTCCAGTACTCTAACCACTGCACCACCACTGGCTCCTACACCATGTTCATATTTTTTATTTTTTCGCATTTATTCAAAAGTTACAATACAGCTTTGTCCGTTGGCATAAGATCACAGAATGATCACTCCAACGATCCTCAGTCCCACAACACTGTCATGTTAGCTCACCAAATACTCTCAATAGGAACCCAACTACCGATGTAGTTTACTAGACATTTTCAATCAATATTTCCCCTCCACAGACACCTCTGCGAGAAGGATGGCATTAAAATACCCTGTTCTTCAGTAAAAGAGAAAAGGAAGACCCAAGTTGTGTCAAAGAGATGTCTTTGATTAATCGCCATGCTAACCAAGAAAGAGGAAAGGCACTCTGGTTATCCATAGGGACACTGTCTTCTATGATTATTTTTTTTAACAGCTAGCGGTTTTTATTTTTTAGAAATTACAGGTACTTTGCATTTGGGTCTCCTGTATTTTTTTGTTTACAAGCTACTTTAAGCTTTACCCACCACCAGGATAAAGTGGCAGAATTCTTGACAACAAAAGCAAACAACCCTAAAATAGAAACATTTGTGATAGTCCTGCCACAGTTTCAGAGGTGGGGGGCAGGCTGGGTGTCTCATTACAGTGCTGTAACTTATAGATCAAAACTTGAAAGGATGAGAAGTGACACTGAATTATGGGAAGGGGTATTTGCCTTCCTGTGGCAAGATGCAGGATTAGGGCCAGCTGGCACTGTCTGCTCCACAGTCACTTGCAAAAGATGAAGCCCTCTGGTGCAATATGAGTAGTTGACTGTAATTTATGTATTTATTACACGTATATCTCATGCCAAAGGAGCCAAGAGTGGCAAACTAATCAGTGATAATACCATTAAAAATAAAAGCATATTAAAAGCAACCATCACATAAAAGCTAAAGGGCAGATCATGACTTTATGCTGTTATCAGTATACAAAACCTGTTTGTTCTCAGGGAGCTAACAAAACAGCAACAGCATTCCTATGGGAGATTCCAAGCCATCTTGGATTACGTCCTACAAATACTGAATGCATTGATCTTTTCTCTGGGTGAGGATGGTTCTCTAGCTGCCTCCTTGTTTCCTCCATCATTTTGAAGTTGTGTCCCACTCTAGCCACCACACATCCCCAGTCCAGGTTTTGTATTTGTTGTAATTATTATTATTATTTATTACCTACCCTTCACTGTAAGGTCCAAGGGTGGGTTAGAGCATTAAAAACAACTGACAACAATAAGTTGTTTTATATCAACCTTCAGACTCTCCAAGTGTCCCTATTTTCCAGGAGCAGTCCCAGATTTATAGAAGCCGTCCTGGTTTCTCATTTAATCCCAGAATGTCCAACTTTTCCCTATGGACATCCCAATTTTCATTGGAAAAACGTTGGAGGGTATGGAATAGGACATTCCCCAAAGCCATTTTTCAGCCAAAACTCAGTTCCAGCACCTCTCAGGTAGGCACCATTGTCATTCTAAGACAGGCATAGGTAAACTCGGCCCTCCAGATGTTTTGAGACTACAATTCCCATCATCCCTGACCACTTAGCTAGGGATAACGGGAGTTGTCCCAAAACATCTGGAGGGCCGAGTTTGCCTATGCCTGTTCTAAGAGAACAAGGGAGGCGTTAATGGTGAGTTCCGGCACCTCTTTTTCTAGAAAAAATAGCACTGCATATTCCTATTTTCATCAGAGAAATGTTGGAGGGTATGAATAGGGTGTCCCTATTTTCATCAGAGGAATGTTGAAGGGTATACTTCTTTTGCTTATGCTCATTGGCAACTTTTTTGTTTTCCTACCAATTCTCTTTTGATTCGAAATCTGTTCCAATTGTAAAAATGGTTTTGCTTGCCCTGTGTGCTTATATGAAGGGCTTGGCTCCATCCTGGCTAACTGCTCTAGGGTGTGGAGTTAGTGACGTCTTCCTGTGCGCCTTAATCACATTTGTCATTAGATGAGCAGTTTCAGACCTAGCACTTTGCTCCTGGGCTGCAAAAGGTCATGGCCATGATCCTTACAGCTCTGATGATGTCATCATCATAGGCTTAAGTTGGGTTTCATGTCCCATTTCAGCCTTCAAATGTTGCAGTACAGAAATAAAAATATAATGAGCCCCACAGGGTAGGTAAGACTAATTCTTCGAATTAAATAGTTTGGTTTAACAAAGTTCACTGCTTTAGTTCAAAAACCTCTGAACTGTATCTGAAAGTAGTTTTCATAATTGCTGAGTGAATTAAGTTCAATTTCGGGTAGAACTTTGAACAATTTCTAGCTCATCCTCAAGTTCATTCACTTTTCCCTTTTTTTACTCTTTAGACTCTTCAGGCCTTTAAGCTTCCAAAATAATAATTGTTGGGGGAAATAAATACCGTATTTTCCCATGTATAAGACTAGGGTTTTTTACTTTAAAATGTCAGAAATTGGGGGTGTCTTATACATGGATACATCTCATTTTCTTAAATCTGAGTTCCCCAAAATAGGGGGCATCTTCTACATGGGGGCATCTTATAGATGGAAAAATACAGTAACTTACATTCCACTTCTGAAGTACAGTATATGTTATACTTCAGCTTGTAACACTTGGAAAGTTCTTATTCCCCTCTTTTTGCCAAGGATCATTTGAATGAATGAGTTGAACTATGAATGAGTTGAACAGGTTTGTTTTGTTTTTAAGTACTGTAAAGGGAAAAACATGAATTGGAATTAGTTCTTTTTTGGAGAACTAGAGCTAGTTCCTTTTTAGAATGAACTTTCTAAGCTCTGGATAAGGCCAGAGGACCATTTGGTATTCTTTTCCCCACAGTGGTCAGCTAAGTACCTTTGGGAAGCCCACAAACATCAGAGCCTAAAGGCAACAGCTCCCCCCTGTAATTGGTATTCATATCAGTATAAATTGCCTCTGAGCCTACATCACAGGGCTACCTTAAGTGCTCATTGCCCTAGGGGGAGAAGATAGATAATTTTGAAAACATGTTTCCCCCTTATAGCCAGGGCTGGTGCAAGACATTACGCCACCTCTGACAGCAGACTGTGTCACACTTCCCTGCCGCCGCCACCCTCCTCTGCTGCTGCCACCCTCATCTCTTCTCCCAGCTTCTGTACCTTCCCTCTTGCTTCCAACAAAGGGATGTTAGAGCAGCAGGTTCTCCTGGCCTCACTCTGAGGTGTCCTTGCAGGCAAGCTTGCCTAGAGGGTGCCTGTGTCACTGCCGCTTTGTAATCTTACGTTTTGTTTTTAGTTTATGCTCTAGCATCCTAATATTTTAATATTTATTCGTGTGATATTTGTGAATTTTGCTTGAAAAGCGATTTATAAATATCTCTAATACATATGCTGATAAGGTAGAGGACCCTCCAGACATGTCTACTAGCTTAAGCTGGGGTTCTCTGGTATTCCACTCCTGTACAGAGTGAGATGTGAACATGCACATTACTGAATTAAGGTCACCTAGCTGCACAGAATCATGCAGTCAGTAGCTTGGGAAAAGTCATTGTGGCTGAGGTTAACCCAGGCTTCCTTGACCTTGTGCCTTCTAGATTTTTTAGACCAGAACTCCCATCCCTACCCTGCTAACTGGGGTAGATGGGGTTTTCAGACCAAAACATTGGAGGAAACCAGAAGAAGAGGAGAAGCATATAACTCTTTCTACATTATTAGTATTATAGTCACTATAAAAGAAATGTTTTAGAGCTTTTTTTTTTTAAAAAAAAGGCAGTTTGTCAGATGCTGAACATATTGAACAACATGCACTGTTATTTATTTAGAAGATTTATATCCTACCTTATGAATGAATGATCCTCAAGGCAGAATACAGTAGACAGATGTGTGCAAACTCACACAGCCCAGCAGCTCTTATTTTCCTGCTGATGGATGGGACCAGAGTGTACGGTACTTCCCTACAGCTCTGCAAGTGTAGAACAACTGACAGTTGGAGCTGAGTGTTCTTTCTAGCAGGGAGGGGAAAAGCTGGAGCCAGTGGGTGAAGCTAGGCTTGTTTTGCCATGCTGTTCCTCCTGGGAGGAAAAGATGAAACCTCCATTGGCCCTTAGTCTCCTGTCCAATGGCAAAGACTAGAGTGTGCCTCCCTCAGCTTTGCAATTCCAAAGACTATTTTAAAATAGCCTGCAGGTCAAATAATCTTAATTAGGCCAGATGGCTTAAATATTCAAGCCGCCTTTCACTACAAGACAAGATGCAAAAACTAAAATGTGATCACAACCCAAGCTGACCACAGATAAAATGGTTTCCTGTCTCCAGATATGACAATCCTGACAATGAAACAAGATTGCAGTTATGTCTAGCACGAAGTACACTTAACAGTCCAACCTTGGTGCAAAATGCAGTAGAGAGTGTTCTAACTGGTGTTGGGGTTTTTAATATCAATTGGCTCCACTGCTACACCAGTTTCATTGACTCGCAGTTAGTTTTTTAAACAGTTCCTCATTGAGTTGTGCAAGACCGCAGCTTCTGTATGATGGTGCTATTTCATCATGTTGGAAATGTGCAATTCTCCTCCATCAACAACATTTTAAAGGGTGATTTATTGGTTGTTGCATTCATTCATTGCTTTCTGCAATGAAACTCCCAAAGCCAACTTACAACTCCATAGAATGCACAAACTCCTGACAGATACAAAAAAAACACAAAGTACCGTATTATAAAATGTTAGGAACCTATGATGCTGTATGACTAGCAAAAACCTGAGGATAGGTGAGGAGAAAGTTTCTAGTCCTTATCACTAGAGATAAATTAGATTAAATAACAGCAAAAACACCAGTTTGCTCTTTCAGGAAGTTGTCTCTCATTATGATTATACTTTACTGTAGAATTACAGGGTTTAGTTGTGACTGCACCTTACATGGTCAGATACAAATATTCTTTTTTACTCCGCCTTTCAGCAAATGGCTGTTAAGGCAGTCCCCCTTGGGAGTCTAACAGTGTACAAACAGGCTGCAGTGCAGACAAATAAAAAAGCATTGTAAGTCACTAGTGATAGCATTTTGCTGGGCCTCTCATGCAAAACACCACCACACCCTTGAATAGACTTGCAGAGATTCCTGAATCAGCATCAAGCAAGCTGCTTCAGAATTGTTGCTTAAGCTTGCACCAGAGTTAATGGGGCACCTATCAATACCACAACAGGCCAAGATGTAAAAAGAGGTGGTACTTGCTTTGTGCCTTTCTTTGTGTTACGTTTCCTCTTAAGTATATTCTGTAGCACATGTTGGGGTGGTGCTCACCTGACCTCTGGTTGGTCGCATCACTGCTGCTTACTGGGAGGTAGAAGGGGAGGGGCGAGGTCAGGGAGGTACAAATGTACCAGCAGAGCTAATGCAGTGTTCCCAGCAGTTCATTTGCACTGCACTGAGCTTTGTCACTGACTCACACCAACCCCGGGACCTCCTAGTAAGTGTCAGCAACACAACCAACTGGAGGTCAGGTGAATACCACAACCACCAAACTAAGGGCTTATCCACACACATCTTTTGCCTCTCACTTTTAGGCACAGATCCACCCTTTAAAGCTCTGTGTCTGAGTGCTCTTTCTCACCTCGCCACTTTCCCCAGGAAACACTGCTCTTTAACACTGAATCAGAACAAATGGCAATTCGAGTTTCCAAAGGACTGTCATTTGCTCTGATTCAGCAGTAAAGAGCAGATTTTCACAGGGAAAGCACCAGGGCAATGCAATGCAATGCAATTAATATAATATAATATAATATAAATCTCAGACATGGAGTTTTTAAGCACGGACCTGTGCCTAGAAATGCAACACAAAAGGAGGTTAGGATGAGCCCAGTGTATACTATGGCTGTTTAGGCCACAGGTGTGGCAGTACACCTTAATTCCCCATGGTTAAAAATACTTTCCAAAGAGCAGTCTGCTCTATGCCCTTTCTAATGACAACTCTCCACAGCAGGCAAAGTTATTCTCTTGACTTCCTTATGTGTGCAGTTGCAGTTTCTTTAGCCTTTCAACTGAATTGCCAGGTTCTCTCACCCAGGGCTCATCTACAGTGGAGTTTAATGTGCATCTGAAGCTACTTGGGTCTCTGCTTATTTTTGTGGCATCCACACAACACGCTCATCCAAGTGGCAGCCCACACTCTCCCTCCATCGCTGCTAAATTTGGATTTTCTGAATGAGAGCAGGAAACTGTGTAGGGAAGAGGTTAAATGCCCAATCCCTGTGTGCCACCTGTCTAGTCCTGAGAACCCTCTCCAGAATTGGCTTTTCCGCTATCAGGCCAAAGGCCGAGGCATTTGCTCGTAACGTGTCATTTGGCCCCGAGGTATAAAGCAAGATGCAGCCACTGTATAGTCTCAAGCTGTGCTTCCCCATCCTAGCCCATCATCTTCTCCTGGTTAGGCTATAGGTGTTGAGGATTATCAGGTAACAGGTGGTGCAGGAACTACATCCTGTCTCAAAGCATCAGCATCCTCAGGATACGCTCCTCTGTGTATAGTTATAAACTCTAGCTAGAATACAGAATACATTTTGTGGACCTTAGTATCTACAAGAAAAAGACTAATTGGAGGGAAATCCTGGAAGAGCAATTAACTTGATTAAGGAGCTAGTTGTGCTAATTTATGAGGAAAGATTAAAGGAATTAAAATACATTCAGCTTGGGTAAATGCTAAATTAAGATCGAGTGGGGGTATAGAAAATACACGTAACCGAACAAAGAAATACTTTTTCAGATAATGTACAGCTATTCACTAGCACAAATCGGGAGACACTTTAAAAACTTCACTGTTTCCCCGGCTGAAAAGAGGACAGCTTTGCACACCATAATCAGTACTGGGCATTAACCCAAATTGGTCAAAGTTCAGATGACAAGGTATCACTGGGTGGAGGTAAATAAACGTTTTGGCTCCTACACACTCATTTCTTCAAACAGAACTGGCAGCTCCCACTCAAGAGTTTTATATTACAATACTGGAAGGAAGATTCACTGGCAGGCAGACACATACCTCTAGGTTCTTTTCCATTGCTGAAGCATTCTGGCCCCCAAATATTTCTACCTATTTGTATGTGTTTTTTCTTAGCCCCCCCCCAACCAGTTTGCATAAGCAGGGTTGGGGATGCTATCACCCAAACTAGAGTTGTGTGTACACCAAACATTTAGAGCACATCCCCCCCCCAAAGAATCTTGGGAACTGTAGTTTAACCCTTTCCAGAACTACAATTCCTCAACCAATTAACAAACAAACAACAGTTCCCAAGATTCTTTGGGGTGGGGCAATGTGCTTTAAATATGCTGTAAGTGTATGGCAGCCTTCCTCAACTTTGGGTCTCCTATCAGCCCCAGCCATCTTAGCCCAATGATCAGGGATGATGAGAGTCATAGTACAACAACATCTAGGAATCCGAGGTTGAGGATCTCCAGTGTGTTGTATGTACACAACCTAAGCAAGGAAGAATCTCGTGAGTCCTCTTTGTCATACATAAACCATGTACAGTGGTGCCCCGCAAGACGAAATTAATTCGTTCTGCGAGTTTTTTCATTCTACGAGTTTTTTCGTCTTGCGAAGCACCACTGTGTATTGACGGTTTCCCATAGGAATGCATTGGCGGTTTTAAAAAAAAAGGCGCAAGATGTTTCGTCTTGTGAAGCAAGCCCATAGGGAAATCCGTCTTGCGAAGCAACTCAGAAAATGGAAAACCCTTTCGTCTAGCGAGTTTTTCGTCTTGTGAGGCATTCGTCTTGCGGGGTACCACTGTACAAGAACAAGAACCATGGCTATCTGCTGTCCCAACATGGAATATTTGGGACCGATTTCATGGCCTGCTCAGTAAATATGAAGAAAGTCGATGACTGAGTGGTGACATTTGCTTTGTGTTTTTGCCAAGCAAACTTTACTATCTACTCATCTCTGCTCCTGTCATACCTTTGCTGACGATGGAGGTGATTGCTCACATATTTACAAAACACTCGCTGCACGTAATGCAACAGGTTAACACAGCAAGTGGCATGGAGCCTGAAATGCTAGCAAGAGAGGTTTGCAAGCAATGATGACTCAAGTAATTGAGTCCTCTTGTACACCCTTGGGAAGGGCCAAAAACATTTCCAATTGCTCATAGCATGTGGCAACATTTGGCTCTTTAATGTTAAGCTGTTCCAGTAATCAGAAGAAACTGGGCAATGACAGCGGTGAAGGGTGTAGAATAACTGAGCAAAATGCTGTTGTTTTACACTGTAGTTACCCAATAGATAAACAGAATATATCTCTCCCAAGACATAAGTGCAGGTTGTCTGGCAGAAGGATGATTATCCTTTGGATATTTCAATATTGCACGAATTTAAAAAATGCCAATTTAATAGCTATTGCTATGGAAGTACAAATAGGGCAGGGATATTAATATCCTTGTGGAGGAATTGTGAAAAGTTAAAATGATCTCATTAATTCATGTCATTTTGCAGTTTTGATGCAGCACAAGGTAGAGGAGAGCATTTGCTTTTATTTCCAGGTGTGGTTGACAAAAGGCTGCTCACACACAGTTTTCGAAATTCCAATGCTACTTTCTCAACACAACCCTGCAGGCAGAAACAGAGTCATCATAACAGAGTTCTACTGATACCCAGAGTCAGTCCAGAGGGATACCATGGTCAATGATATCAAAAGCCACTGAGACATCAAGGAGAAAGAGCAGGTTTGGATTCCCCCTGTCTATCAGGATGACCAAGGCTGATTTGGTCTCAAACCCAGGCCTGAACCCAGACAGTCATGGATCCAGATCAGGGGCCAGCAAACTTTTTCAGCAGGGGGCCAGTCCACTGTCCCTCAGACCCTGGGGGAACGACGACGACGACTATATTTTGAAAAAAAAATATGAACGAATTCCTATGCCCCACAAATAACCCAGAGGTGCATTTTAAACAAAAACACACATTCTACTCATGTAAAAACATGCTGATTCCTGGACAGTCTGTGGGGCGGATTTAGAAGGCAATTGGGCCAGATCCAGTCCCCGGGCCTTAGTTTGCCTACCCATGATCCAGATCGTCATTCTTATTCAGGAATGTCTGCAGTTGCTCAGCCACAATGCTCTTGATCATTCCCCGTCCCCCAAGAAGTATTTTCGACAGGGAGATTGTTGTTACAATCCATTTTTACTAATGGGGATTCTCAGAGAAAATAAAGATTGCACTCACCTTAATAAAGGCCAACACAATTATGTACAGAAGATCATTTAGAAGGGCCAGATTCCCCTAAATTCCTGGGTGCCAAATCCCAGGAATTTAATTCCTGGCTGTAATAAATATTCAAATAATAAAGAAATAATTTAATAAACCTTATTATTTATACCCCACCCATCTGGCTGGGTTAGAATAAATCAAGGTTGATTGAACTTTGCCAAACACAGAAAATCCCTGGATTTAGTGATGCTAAGTAGCCAAGCCAGAGCACAGAGCCAGCGGGATGGGCCATTAAAGGTAAAGGGACCCCTGACGGTTAGGTCCAGTTGCGGATGACTCTGGGGTTGCGGCGCTCATCTGGCTTTACTGGCCAGGGAAGCCAGCATACAGCTTCTGGGTCATGTGGCCAGCATGACTAAGCCACTTCTGGCAAACCAGAGCAGCGCACGGAAACACCATTTACCTTCCCACCAGAGAAGGTTTATCTTTGAACTGCTAGGTGGGCAGGAGCTGGGACCGAACAACGGGAGCTCACCCCGTCGTGGGGATTCGAACCGCCAACCTTCTGACCGGCAAGCCCTAGGCTCTGTGGTTTAGCAGGGGATAAAGGTTTGTGGTGGCCCATCAAGGAAACCATCAGACGGCAAGATTGCTGGGCAAAGGGGAGTGGGACCCCTTCTTTGCTGGGTGCTAATGGGCAGAGGCAAAGGCCAGGTTCAGGGTTTCAGCTTTGAATGACGCAGGCTGGGGGGGGGTGTCCTTGGAGTCAGTTAGCAATGAGAAGGAGGGGAGAACTCTGTGTGAGCAGAGGATAACAGGCTGGAACTAAGAGACAAAGGAAATGGCTTTCTGCTGTAGTTTGAATCTGGTTTTGCCCTTAAGCAAGAAGCCAGATCCTCATATGATGTGAATGCTCTGCAATCCTTCCACCTAGGTGCAGGTTGTGTATATGTGTAAATAAAACCATATATCATAAAGACACTACAGTTGCTGCTGTGCCTAGTTGTCCCAAAAAGGAACATAGGTCCTGGTAAGTGCACCTGTAATTCCTGGAATCTCGCACTCCTCATGGTGTGTAACACAAGGCTTACGCAGACATACTTCCACAACAAGGATGATTACCCCAAGCTCCTCTAGTGTGCTTTTTAAAGCAGACCTGTTTTCCACAGTGAGCTGATTCAACATGCAGTCCCATCCTTGTCTTAACACCTTGCTCAGAGAGAACAGCATAAAAAGCACGTTGAGAGCTTGTAAAACAAGAGTAACCAAATGGAGCCTCAAGTGTTTACAGTATCAGGTGGAAATTGTGATCTCATGCATTATCTACCAGGAAATGCATCGGCAATACCAGTGCATGTCATGAAACTGCACAGACTCACCTCTGTATAGGAAAGTCTCTTACCTGCAATTAGTTATCCAATGGAGCAATCCCTTAAACTTCTAACGTATGAGATTTGCAAGCTGCAAGCCCACATCCATTTCCCAGCCTTCTGTTGGCTGCTCTTTCCCACTGCTTTGAAAGTGTCATGCCACAACTGCAAAACACATCTCTTATTTATAGCCCTCTTTTTCTCTAAGCAAGGTTAAAAGGTTAAGAACAGCCTATTCAGGGTACCATTTTCATTGGGCTGGTCACATTTTTTATGGCCTCAAAGGCTCCTTCCTCCAATCAAGGAAAAACAAAATTTATCTGAACAGACACCTCCAGTGATATGTTGGGCACTGATTGCTGCTTCTCGGAGCAAGAACAACTTGTACTGCTGATCATTTGCCAGCCAGTGTCTGTTACCCCCTTTTCCAGCAAAGATCTATTCCCTGAAGAAAGAACTTGAAACACTTTCAGCTACTTCTCTTTTTCTTTGGTTCCCAGGAGCCTCACGTAAGCAAATTCCTCGTGTTCTGCAATTCTGGGAAAGGTATATTTGGTCGCAGTACATGCTGAAATAAAACAACATCAAAGCTAAAATACCCAGTCATACTATTATTTAGAGAAAGCGGGATTTCTAATTGAATGAAGAGCCTATGTGCGTACAGGCTTTACGCATGTAGACTCCAGTTTCAAACTTCATGCTGCATATCTGGACTGGAGAGCCAGTGTAGTGTAGTGTAGTGGTTAAGAGCGATAGACTCGTAATCTGGGGAACCGGGTTCGCGTCTCCGCTCCTCCACATGCAGCTGCTGGGGGACCTTGGGCGAGTCACACTTCTCTGAAGTCTCTCAGCCTCACTCACTTCACAGAGTGTTTGTCAAAGGGGAGGAAGGGAAAGGAGAATGTTAGCCACTTTGAGACTCCTTAGGGTAGTGATAAAGCGGGATATCAAATCCAAACTCTTCTTGGGGGCCCGGTGTGTGACATGGCGGGGTGGGGCTGCTGAGCACTGATCCACTCCATCTGTAGATGTGTGCATCAATGGAGTCATCTGAGCAAATCCTGTGGTCCTTCACACTTCCCGCCCCTCGTTCAGCATCATTGGAGACAAGTCATTTTGTAATAAAGCTGCTAATCCAAAAATGTATGGGTTGAGCGGATAGAAAGCAAACATGCAACTGCATATTCCTGCATTGCAGGGGGTTGGACTCGATTATCCTCAGGGTACCTTCCAGCTCTCCAGTTCTGTGATTCTATGAATCTATGATTCTGTGCACACAGAACCATCAGTACAGCACCTCTATAGTGCCAATATGTCTCTACAAGCCAGGGGCGCAGGTGGCGCTGTGGTATAAACCACTCAGCCTCTTGGGCTTGCCAATCAGAAGGTCGGAGGTTCAAATCCACATGACGGGGTGAGCCCCATTGCTCTGCCCCAGCTTCTGCCAACCTAGCAGTTCGAAAGCATACCAGCACAAGTAAATAAATAGGTACCACTGCAACAGGAAAGTAAACAGTGTTTCCGTATGCTCTGGTTTCCGTTACAGTGTCCCGTTATGTCAGAAGTGGTTTAGTCATGCTGGCCATGATCCGGAAAGCTGTCTGCGGGCAAACGTCGGCTCCCTCGGCCTGAAAGCGAGATGAGCGCCACAACCCCATAGTTGTCTTTGAGTGGACTTAACTGTCCAGGGGTCCTTTAGCTATTTTTGTTTACCTTTACAAACCAGCCCCTCTCCCCAATGGGTTTCTTTTCCTATTCCTTGAGTAAATTCAAGCTGCAATTTTTAAATTTCTACTGACACGCACAGAGATTGGTGAGCATTGTCCTTGGATTTTATATAACTGTACAAGTTTGCATGTGTGATTCCTTTTACATCTTTTAAAAGAGAGTTGCCAAATTAGCTACAGCAGCTAAAATAATAATAACGCTCAGCATACAAAAAATTCAGTGGAGTGTTTTGTATCTTATATTCCCCATACTTGCAGTGGAGATGGTTCCTTGCAGGGGGAGTTCTGAAGCCAATCTTCCTGTATATTCATTGATGCATATGCTAAACATTGTGTACTCTCTATTTATGGACTGTGGTGGCCTTCAACTTGTATTGTATGTATGTATATAATTTGACAAGCTGCATCAGTCCTCTAGAAAAACACATTGAGAACACTTAAGCATCATGACATATAACCAGTCTGCCACGTATCAACACACCCTCTGAATTATATTTATAAACTGCTTTATAGACCAAGGCTTTCAGTGTTCTGATATGGAATAACTACTTTGCTGCTGAGATTTTTTACTATTTTTATCAAATGCTTTCCTGACTTCAGATGTGATGGAGATCACATCAGATTAGCACTTCTTTAGCAAGTGGAGGAGGAAAGGGGGTGTTAATTCTCCTAAAATAAATAGAGCAATGGAAGTATCACAGCAACATTCCACATAGTGTTAAGCACAGCCTGGTACAAACAAAGAAAGGATAAAAAAGGACAACTACTAGCCAATGGTCTTGCTCTGCAACATTGCACTTGAACTGTGGAGCCTGTGCAAACTAACAACTGCCCAAGAGCACAGTGATAGAATTTCAGGCTTTGGCTTCCAGGGCAGCGCAGTGCCATGGCCTTTGCAAGCACCTGGCACCCTGGGGCAGCTGCCAGAGTGACTGAGCCCCACTGACAGCAAAGAGAGCTCTCTTCTCTGCCAACCACAGCATCTTTAAGTAGCCAACTCACTGAGTTTTTTAGGGTTGTGAAGAGGCTGGCTGATGCCAGTCCTTCTTCAGGGTCAACAGAACCCTCTGGGGCCAACTTTGATGAATTTGCAAGGCACTTTGGTAAGAAAGTTACTCATATTCACTCCAAACTCGATGCTACTGAAGGATGAGCAGAAATGTCCAGAGCCACGCCTGTTACATGAGATTGGCTTCAGTTGTTGCAACTCAAGTATATTGACAAGTCACCCAGTACATTTCCAAGCACAATTCAAAGTGTTGGTGCTGACCTTTGAAGCCTTAAATGGCCTCAGCCCAGTATACATGAAAGAGCGTCTCCACACCCATCGTTCAGCCCAGAAACTGAGGTCCAGCTCTAAGGGCCCTCTGGCGGTTCCCTCACTGTGAGAAGTGAAGTGACAGCAACCAGGCAGAGGGCCTTCTTGGTTGTGGCACCTGCCTTGTGGAACGCCCTCCTATCAGATGTCAAGGAGATAAAGAACTATACAACTTTTAGATGACATCTGAAGGCAGCCCTGTATTGGGAAGGTTTTAATGTTTGATGTTTGATTATGTTTTTATATCATTTGGAAGCCATCCAGAGTGGCTGGGGCAACCCAGACAGCCAGGGTATAAATAATAATAATAATAATAATAATAATAATAATAATAATCTGTTCATCCCACCACCTGTACTCTGGAGCCATGCTCATATGACTTATGAGAGCTAGCTGGGCAGCGACGGGGGGGAGTAGGTATGGGGAGTGGTAAACACCTCTTTGTGGAAGGAGATGCCAATGGCAGAGGTGCCATCCCTAGACACCTGAGATATTGAAAAATGACTGCTCAATAGCTAATGTCCCCTTTGGGGGTAAGGTGATGGAAAAGGTGATGACTGCTCAACTTTAGGTGTGTTAAGATGAGACTAATTACATAGTAAAGGTAAAGGTACCCCTGCCCGTACGGGCCAGTCTTGACAGACTCTAGGGTTGTGTGCGCCCATCTCACTCAAGAGGCCGGGGGCCAGCGCTGTCCGGAGACACTTCCGGGTCACGTGGCCAGCGTGACATCGCTGCTCTGGTGAGCCAGAGCCGCACACGGAAACACCGTTTACCTACCCGCTAGTAAGCGGTCCCTATTTATCTACTTGCACCCGGGAGTGCTTTCGAACTGCTAGGTTGGCAGGCGCTGGGACCGAACAACAGGAGCGCACCCCGCCACAGGGATTCGAACCGCCGACCTTTCGATCGGCAAGCCCTAGGCGCTGAGGCTTTTACCCACAGCGCCACCTGCGTCCCGAGAGACTAATTACATAGATCCATTTCAAAGGGCTTTTGACACCTAAATGGCTTGGCCACCCTGACAAAGTACTATTTCAGCAGCTTTTGACACCATCAGCTACGGTATCCTCCTGGAGTGAATCTCTGAGGTGGGAGTGGGAGGCAAGATGATATGATGGTTCTGCTCCTACCTGCAATACCAGGACCAGAAGTTAGCACTGGAGGTTTTTTTCCAGGTCACTGTTGCACTAGGGCATCCATATGGAAAGGAGAAGGCTGTCACGTAGGAGATGGAATCTGAGCCAGTGACGTTTTTGCCTAACAGGTTGAACCTGCTGAAATTCCCTGTTCTACCTAATTGTTAAAGCACAGGAGCCCTGCCCTTCTTTGCATCTGGTCACCCTAATTTTAACTTTTGTTTTCACGCAGGAGAATAGAGTGCCACAGAAGGAGAGAAGCTATCTGCTAATGTATGTAAAGAGGGTTGTAGATGTTAGTCTGCTAGTCACGTAATGAAAAAGCCTGGAGCAACTGGCACTAACTCTTTGGAGACCACAGTTGTTCATGCGGTTCAAGACATGTTGCAACACGCCATTTTGTGGTTTGATGGGAATGAGGCCAATTGATGGAAGCTCTCTGCTGAGAAGCCTTTTTTCATGAATCCTAGCTGTATAAACACATCAAAAAAGAAAGATCTGGAATGACTGAAGGAACCAAGACAGCTGCTGAAGCATCATACTGATTTATGGTCCAGTATCTGTGCCTTGGATGTTGGAGACGAGCACAATTACTGGGCAAGGGCCAGGCAACTTTGTCATCTCCAGCTTGTTTGTTATTTGGTTTGAATGGCAGGCACAACACGAGAGACTCTGCTCTATTGCAGTTGAAGTAGTTTACAGTGCAAAAATTAAAGAGTGGCCTAACAGATCCTTTGCATAATTATCTCTCTAAAAATTGTCCAATTCCAGCAAAAGCTGCCTTACCTTACTTTAAAGAAGCTCTGTAACAGAATAAGAAATATTGTAAAAAAGGAAAATAGAAGTGGGGGGGTAGGCATAAAGGCAATAGTAAAATTTAGAAATGTGTAATTAAAGAAGATATAATTCGGATGATTAGCAGAGAGGCTGAAGGAAGTCTAAAAATGGAAAAAATTATAGAAGTTGTAATGTGGCATAATTTGTATTTTCTTTTGATGGAAAATCAATAAAATATAATTAATTTTTTAAAAAGCTGCCTTACCTTGCATTAGACCCATGGATCCCCAACCTTTTGGGGGGTCACAGCCCCTCCAGGTTCCATAAAATCATCCCTGGTTCCAGCTACTCTATAAAAGGCGTTATTCAGAATAGCAGTGTGCATGACCCATGAAGGAGGCTTATAGGTAAAGCTAAAGGGACCCCTGACCATTAGGTCCAGTCGTGACTGACTCTGGGGTTGCGGCGCTCATCTCACTTTATTGGCCGAGGGAGCGTACAGCTTCCGGGTCATGTGGCCAGCATGACTAAGCCGCTTGTGGTGAACCAGAGCAGCACACAGAAACACCGTTTACCTTCCCGCCAGAGTGGTACCTATTTATCTACTTGCACTTTGACGTGCTTTCGAACTGCTAGGTTACAGGAGCAGGGACTGAGCAATAGGAGCTCACCCAGTGGCGGGGATTCAAACTGCCGACCTTCTGATCAGCAAGTCCTAGGTTCTGTGGTTTAACCCACAGCGCCACCCACGTCCCTCGAAGGAGGATTATAACACAACAGAATTCAAAACGGTAATGAATAACTGCACATTTATTCAAAATCCAATGAAAACTATTTAGTTCAATTAGTGCAAGAGTGATAACAGCTTCTCAAAGTCTGATAGTCATTTACACCTCCAGAGCCACCCTGTCTCATACACATACTCCAGGTAACTGCTCCCCCTCCCTGGGGATGGTACTGCCCACTTTGAGAACCATGGAGTTTAGACCATTGGACCATCTAGCCCAGTACTGTCAAATCTCACTGGTAGTGTCCCTCCCAGGCAGAGCTACTTCCGGCTCTATGAAAGATCATTTAACTGGAGATGCCAAGGATCTGTTTCTGTAACCCCTGATCTATGAACCCTCTCTGAAAAGCTTCCATGAAGTCAGCTCTTATAACTAGGGAGCGTTTTTCTGCCATGAGACACAGTTAAGTGTTAGGATGATTAACACTCAGCGGGGATCATTTGAAAAACAGCAGTTCTTTGGGGCGTAAGGGGCTTTTGCAGAAATTGCCTTAATAGGTTTGCCACTCAACCAGTTTTTGCACCTCTTCATTCTTGTTTTCATTCTGCCATATGGCTTGCTGTTGCCTATATCTTGAGTCCTGGAAAATGTTCTTCACTTGCTGGGCAAATCCAGGGCTATCTTCCTGTAGCATGTTAATGGTCTGGAGAATGAAAGGAGTCCTCTCCTTTGGGAGGGGGTTATTCCGCGGCCTCATTGGGATGACGGTGTATCCTTTGTGCGGTATGGTCAATGCACTGAACAGACACGTGCAGAACTGGAACTCGCACCAAAGCTCACTTAAGAAGTTTTCAGTCAGCAAGATGATTATCCAAGCAGAGCCATTCATTGCATCGTTTAAATTTTCAAAGAGATGCCTCCCACCAGGCATTTCGGCAAATATGATTCCTGGTTTAATGCAGAATTCATTCTGTAGCAAGTCCTGGACTCTGGCAGCTTCCTCGACATCTTCCTCAGCATGAAGAACCACAAACCTGTAAAAAACATCCCCAGGATCTTCGTCACTGCTGTGAATTTCTTGAGGATTGGTATCACCACTGGTTTCTTCACCCAGTGACAGTTCAAACGTTTTGGGCTTTTGCTTAAAGCCTTCTTGTCCTGGACTCGCACGGTTGTCCTTCACGCTGTTTCTTGGAGAAAAAGGAAATGTTCTTTTGGAGTTACCATTTCCCATTGCAGCAAAACACCCGGATCTAAAGATGATGAAGTATCCCAATTTTTCCAGTCTATAGAATAAATGAAAAAGAAGTTCAGAGGAGGAAATATATCAGTCTTTCAACATGGCACAAGATTCATTCAAAGCTATTCCTGAAATCACAAGGGCTCTAGGGCAGCAGTGGTGGGGGAAGCAGAAGTTTTTCAAGGCAAGACTGGAAAGTACATTACAGAGAAAGCATGTGAAGCAGCAGAAAGGAGGAGGAAAAAGGGGGTTTAAGAACTTCTCATATACATACACAGAACAGACAGATGACTGAAGAGCTCTGGAGAAACTATAATACACACACTTCTGGACTGTGACATGATAATAAGTCTATAAAAGGCTTAGGGAAGTTTTTAATGTTTGATCTTTTATTGTGTTTTTAACTGGCTGGGTTTCCCCAGCTACTGTGGCCAGCTCCCAACAGAATATTAACTGACCAATCACATCAGTACTGCCCCCCCCAACAAAAGTCCTGCCCCCCCCCTAACAAAAGTCCTGGCTACACCCATGGCCACTGGGGATACCTTCCTGACTCTCAGGTCAGCTTAAGGTGGTGGTGATAATATTGAAAATGTTTGTTTAAACTCTGTATTGGAAAATGAATAAAAATAATATTTTTTTAAAAAGAGAGAGAATGAGGGACAGCAAGCAGGCAAATTCATAGATACGGCTATCAATGGCTGCATTTACTTTTGGGTCCCATGGCCCTGACTGATAGGCTTCCCATAGCCATCAGGTTGCTTACTGTGAGAACAGAATGCTGACTGTGGTGTAATATAGCAGGGCTCTTCTGTTCTCAAGGCGGGGTTGAAATTTAAATGGTAAAGCCATCGCTTTGATAACAACCCTTGCTGAAGAAGCCTGGAATGAGCAGTGAAAAACGAGCTGTGCATACAAGATTGATTATCGGATGAATATGTTACCTTTCTGTATGAAATGCTCATCAGACCCAGCTCAGATGCAGCTGCAGACTTTGGCTGTTTAATTTTTGGGGGAACAGCACCACCTTAAGGCACAGGTACACTGCAAGGGCTGTATTAATATGCACTTTAATATGCACACACGAAACCGTAGCCAAAAGCTGGCCTGAGCTCAGTGTTTTCCTATGGCAGTTAGTACTGTGCAGAGAATATATCTTGATATAGAACAGGTTGGAATTCCCCATCAGTGATTCCCACATTTTACTTAACACACAACTAGGATTAAAAGGCTACCAGGGAGACATAAACCAGGCAGCTTTCTTCATGGCACTTCAGATACAGCCAGGCGGCTCTGATTTTAGGAGCTGGAATGAGGTTGTTTTTCACAGCTTCTGTTCCCGCCAGCCTGAATGTTTCAGCTCTACATCCAACAGGTCTAATGTTTATAATGAATCTGCTCTGTGAGTCTAGGCAATATTCCAGAATACAATGAATCCACCTAGAGGGAGAAGACTTAGAAACAGTTTGGCTGAATGCTGAAATGGCTGAGATCTCCAGTCATCTTTGGTCTTAGCAAACAACCATTGGCACCATCTGTTATTTTTAAGGTTCTCAGTGGACAGAGACGCAACAGCAGAGACAGGCAGAGGACTAAGTGTGGCCTGTCCATCTGGAGTCATTAAGTGTCTTTGCAGGAACACTTCCTGCACTCCTGGTTGTGAATGCAACCAGGCATGTAGAAAACTGTTGATATGCCCTGACCCTATGAACCCTATAAACATGAAATAATCAACACAGGAGTAGAATCAGCAGAAAGGACATTATGTAAACATAAGACATAAAAAATTTCCATTGCAGAACCTGCATACTATTTCCTCAGTCTGCTTCGTTCAACAGCTCACATTTTAGCTCAGTTGGTTAGAGCATGGTGCTGATAATGCCAATGTTGCAGGTTCGATCCTCATATGGGACAGCTGGATATTCCTGCATTGCATGGGGTTGGACTAGATGATCCTCAGAGCCCCTTCCAACTCTACAAATCTATGATGCTATAGACATACCAGTGTGAGCTTCGCTGCGACTTTCAGGTGAAGTTCAATGCAGGAAACCAGCCACAGTTTTAAAGGCAAGAAGGAATAGAAACAGTCTCATTTATTTATAGCAGACAAAGATAGCGAAAGGCAGTGACACCTGGGAATTGAGCATCGGCTTGAGATCTCATAGGGCCCTCTACCTAATTAACTTTCTGGATAAAAACTGCTAAATAAACTCACTCAAATTACCTTGCAGATGGCAAATGTTCTTAATAGCTGATCCATAAACCAATAGATACAAGGTGGTTAAGACAGGAATGGTTACAGCAAAGACATAATCCAGCCCGGGGAAAAACAACAAGAGTTAAGTTGCAACACTTTATGAACAATTTACTTTTCCCTATTACTTCTTGCATGCTCTCAATGAAAAACAAAACCTGGCACACCTAAACCCGTGTGTTATATTGTGTATTAAGTTCTAAAACATGTTCTAGTCACACTGGTCCAACATCCCTCCCCTGACCCCCAAATCAGAACATGTGAAACAATAGTTTTTATTTAGATCAATTTGAATTGAAGAGTGCAGTATGCAGCCCTCTGGGTGATACAGAACTCTTCCTCAAACTAGATGTTTGAAAAAGGAAGGCAAACCAAAGGAAGAGATGTTTTGATGACAAGGGTTGCTATTGTGCCTGTTTGGAGAGGATTTTTTACTCACATACAAACTCTGTATAAACCCCAAATCTACTAACATTAAACAGAAGCACAAAAACCCCAAGAGAAAAAATATCCAGCTGCAACCACACTTCCTTTTTTTAAAAAAGCAAAAGAACTCAATTTTCTCTTATCCCTACCCTCTAAAAAAACTCTACAGTAAGCAAGTCTTATGTTGCCTCTTAAATATAGTCAGGCAATGGGGAAATCCAAGTCGCAACTAGAAACTCATGTTCTTTGCAGGCAAAACTTTTTTTTTTTACTTAACTAGTAGAACAGTTTTACCGTGTTGAAAAACATTTTTTCAGCTTTTACTTCTATGAAATGAATCCTACAAACTTCTTGGCTGATTTATATTATGCACAGTGTTTTTAAAAGAAAATGGGTGGTGTGTCCAACTAAATCATACTCAAAGCTGACCCGCTGAGATAAATTAAGTCAACTGATTCCAGTGGGTCTACTTTTGAGTATGATTCATCTGGACACCACACCATATGGTTCTTCAGAAATCTGAGACGGAAACAAGAAGTTCGATTTCCAGAGAGTCCAAATCCAGGGGCATCCAACATCAAAGGGAAGACAGCAGCAGATTGCGATCCACCTCCTCACTTACTTCCAGCATTTTCAACTTGATACCATCACGTTCCCTTTTCGAAGCCACTTACACAGGCTGGAAGATTGTTAGGAAATAAGCCCCTTTCCCTCCCGCTCCCAGAATTATGCGGGTACCGATTTAGGCTGCTTTGACCTCTAGCTATCAATCAGGCCTTTGGTTGATTTGATTTACATCTTATGCCCTTTTAAAACATGGTGTGTGTTTTTTTGGGGGGGGCATTATTGCGTTGTTGTTTTTATTTTGATTATGTATTTTGTGGTTTTATATTTTGATTTTATTCTGTGAACCGCCCTGAGACCTCCAGGTATAGGGCGGTATATAAATTCTAATTCTAATAATAGTCTCTCAGCCTTTGCAGGAATGTTGAACAAATAAAATAACTGGGGAGGTGGGGGGGGGGTGGGAGCTCTGAGAGAAGCATCCAGTATAATAATAATTGTTTTAATAATTTGTTATTTATACCCCTCCCACCTGGCTGGGTTTCCCCAGACAGAATATTAAAAACCAGAATAAAACATCAAACATTAAAAACTTACCTAAATAGGGCTGCTTTCAGATGTCTTCTAAAAGTCAGACAGTTGTTTATTTCCTTGACATCTGATCTATCAATCCAGTAACTAGATTTTGGTAGCATCATCTCTTTTAAGATGCCACAATACGCTTTTCTTTCTCTTCCCCTACGCTGCAAAAGCCTGAAGACACGCGAAAGCCCATTGAAACGAGGGTTTGGGGGGGGGGGAGAGCCGTCTGGCTGCCAAAGGGGCTTCACGTCGGACAAGGGGCGAGGGAGAAGAACGGGGGTCCCCACTCCTGGAGCTTCACCTGCAGCATCTGCTTGAGAAGCAGCACTTACCTGTCGAGCAGGTGAGCCTGGTCCTTCTCCCCGCGGCGGAGGCGTCCGGGAACGTCCAGCTTCTCTCCCCCTGCGGAAGTTGTGGCCGGGAGGCGTTGTGTCTCAGCGCCTTTTACGTCCGGCCGCTGCTGAGAAAAGGGGAAGCATGACATGGACGGGGCGGGCCCAGAGCTTGAAGCCGTCGGCTTTTTCTACAAAAGAAGCAAGACGGAGCTTGCCACCCCCTCTGCCAGCTTCCCATCTGGAGGGAGCTGGCCAAAGAAAGGAGCAATCGTGTCCCTCGGGTGGATCCGTCGACATCTTAGACTGATGTAAACATCACACTGTGTGTGTGTGTGTGTGTGTGTGTGTGTGTGTGTGTGTGTCTTACGCATAGAAGCCAACTCCTAGGGGCCAAGGTCCTTTCACTCTCCCCCAATAAAATATTTGACGGGGCCGTCCATCCCCCCAAAAAGTTGATAGGCATTTCCTGGGCTTACCTGGGCTCCCCCAATATTTTATTCAAGTTGGCACCCTTGCTCTTACCCTTGGATACATACAATGATATTTGGAATGAGTTTACACAGAATATATAAGGTTATTAAGATAACAAGATTATACACGTGTGTATATTAATGTATAGTGGCGTATTTTTCTTTTTCCTCCATTCTCACTTTTTCTTTTTTCCTCTTTTTTATAAATGAAATTCCCTTAATAAAACAACAGCAACAACAACATGTTATACAGATGTCATTTTACCCAAATTCACAGTTGAATCCTGCAATCCACAGCACCCCACTAGGTAAGTAAAGGTAAAGGTACCCCTGCCCATACGGGCCAGTCTTGACAGACTCTAGGGTTGTGCGCCCATCTCACTCAAGAGGCCGGGGGCCAGCGCTGTCCGAAGACACTTCCGGGTCATGTGGCCAGCGTGACGAAGCTGCATCTGGCAAGCCAGCGCAGCACACGGAACGCCGTTTACCTTCCCGCTGGTAAGCGGTCCCTATTTATCTACTTGCACCCGGGGGTGCTTTCGAACTGCTAGGTTGGCAGGCGCTGGGACCGGACGACGGGAGCGCACTCCGCCGCGGGGATTCTTACCACTAGGTAAGAAACCCCATTAAACACTGTGGGGCTTACCTCTGAGTGAACATACACAGGATTGTACCATAGGTCAGCATCTGTCTTAAGGATTATGCAAACAAACAGATAGTGTCACATTTCAGGGAGAAGAATAGGCAGAGTTATCCTAGAAGTAAGTACTGTACATTGGTACCTCGGGTTACATACGCTTCAGGTTACATACGCTTCAGGTTACAGACTCCGCTAATCCAGAAATAGTAGATCGGGTTAAGAACTTTGCTTCAGGATGAGAACAGAAATTGTGCTCTGGCGGTGTGGCAGCAGCAGAAGGCCCCATTACCTAAAGTGGTGCTTCAGGTTAAGAACAGTTTCAGGTTAAGAACAGACCTCCGGAACGAATTAAGTACTTAACCTGAGCTACCACTGTATACTGCTAAGTCAGTGGTTTGGCCTTATCCAGTATGTGTTGAGCCCTAGAGAGGAGAGGGAAACATCAACAAGGGATTCTTTAGCACCAAGGCAACTGCAGTATAGGATTGCTTTTCCCCACCCCGATCTCAGCCACAGTGTTCAAAGCAGCTTCCGATGAAATAAAACACACAGTGGTTAAAATCACAAATATGTGTCACAAAGGCATACTTTAAAGCTGTTTATAAACCAGCAATGCAACTTGATAGCCTTAAATGACCAGTCCCCAAAGTTGAATCAGCAACAGAACTGTATGTTTTCAAATTTCTACCCAGATTTTGTTTTGTTGTCTTACTAGTGTGAAGACTTGAGCCTAGGGCTTGCCGATTGGAAGGTCGGCGGTTTGAATCCCTGCGACGGGGTGAGCTCCCATTGCTCAGTCCCAGCTCCTGCCAACCTAGCAGTTCGAAAGCACGTCAAAGTGCAAGTAGATAAATACCGTATTTTTCGCACCAAAGGATGCACCGGACAATAGGACGCACCTTGTTTTAGAGGGGGGAAAACAAGAAAAAAAAATTCTCCCCCTCTCTGCCCAGCGCCCCTTCAGCGAAGCGGCAGGAGGCGCTGCACAGAGAGAGGGAGAATTTTCCCCCTCTTGTTTTCCCGCTCTAAAACAAGGTGCCGTTTAAGGTGCGTTCAGGCGGCTACCTTGGAAGCCTGGAGAGCGAGAGGGGTCGGTGCACACTGACCCCTCTTGCTCTCCAGGCTTCAGGTTCCTTTCGACCTGCTCTTTGGGGCTGGCGGGGGGAAGCCCACCACCAGCCCCAAAGAGCAGGTCAGGGAGCAGCGGAAAGGCGCAGCGGAGAGGCTGCTGCCATAGTCGCACGTCACTTCTCCAGCTGGGAGAGGGTCGCGCGGCTATGGCTTCTTTAGCCCCACACACGCTCTCCCAGCTGAAGAGGTGGCGCGCGGCTAAAGAGGCTCCTGCCATAGCTGCAAGTCACCTCTCCAGCCGGGAGAGGGTCGTGGGGGGCTGCTTTAGCCCCGCGCGCGCTCTCCCGGCTGGAGAGGTGACGGGCGGCTATAGAGGCTCCTTCCATAGCCGTGCGTCACCTCTCCAGCCGGGAGAGGGTCGCGGGGCTATGGCGTCTTCGCTCCATAGGACGCACACACATTTCCCCTTCATTTTTGAAGGGGGAAAAGTGCGTCCTATGGTGCGAAAAATACGGTAGGTACCGCTCCGGTGGGAAGGTAAACTGCGTTTCCGTGCACTGCTCTGGTTCACCAGAAGTGGCTTAGTCATGCTGGCCACATGACCTGGAAGCTGTACGCCGGCTCCCTCAGCCAATAAAGCGAGATGAGCACCGCAACCCCAGAGTCGTCCGCGACTGGACCTAATGGTCAGGGGTCCCTTTACCTTTTACACTGTATATACCAGCAGAATAAGCTGGCAGAGTTCTGACACCATCAAGATTCTGTGAGTGGTGGTAGATTACATGTTTGCATATTCCTCCATGTGAAAATATCATTTCATATAGAAACCTAGCACAAGAGGAAGAGGGCTTGACTAAAACCGCTTCCTCTGATACTCAAACTTTTGACTCTCAGGGAGTCAAAATTTCCCACCCGCGGCCTGAAGTGGCACAGCTCATTTTGCCAGCTCAAAATTCTATAACCTCGTTCTGTAGCACGTGAGAATTTCTCTCACATTTTAAGATGGTACTTGCCCCAGGTTTCCCCAACTCGGTCTTATGGGGAAGGCTTGTGCAAGAAGAGCCACTCTTACCTTCTATAACTGCCCATTGAGTTTTATAGTTCTTTAACCATTCATGGTCTCTTTTAAAAAACAGACAGAAAAGCAAATAAACCTTCTAATTTCCAGTAAAGTTGTCCCCTTGGCACAATGACTTCTGCCTGTGCAGTGGGACTTCTGTTTCTCTGCTCTCCCCATGTGCTCCTCCAATCTGCTCCAAGGGTTCCAGTCTTGAATCACTGGCTGTAGAGTACTTCGACCTTCCGAGGAACCCGGGTGGCTCTGTGGTTTAAACCACTCAGCCTCTTGGGCTTGCTGATCAGAAGGTTGGTGGTTTGAATCCCCGTGTCATGGTGTTCCGTTGTACCAGAAGCAGTTTAGTAATGCTGGCCACAGAAAGCTGTCTCTCTCAGCCTGAAAGTGAGATGAAATTCGGACACCCTATTCCATAATAATAATAATTTTATTAATTATACTCCGCCCATCTGACTGGTTTGCCCCAGCCACCCTGGGCGGCTTCCAACATACAGTGGACGCTCTGGTTGCGAATGTGATCCATGCGGGATGCACGTTTGCTACCCGCAGCGGCAGGTCTGCGCATGCGCAAGTTGCCATTTGGCGCTTCTGCGCATGCGTAACCGCCGAAACCTGGAAGTAACCCGTTCCGGTACTTCCGGGTTTCGGCAGTCTGCAACCCGAAAAACGAAACCTGAAGCACCATAGGGCTGCCTTTAGATGTCTTTGAAAGGTTGTATAGTTACTTATCTCCTTGTCTCGAGGGTCGCATAACTCCATACCCTCCAATATTTCTCTGATGGAAATAGGGACGTCCTCCAGGATCAAATCAGAAACCGGGACGGCTTCTGTAAATCCGGGACTGTCCCTGGAAAATAGGGACACTTGGAGATTCTGCCATGCATGGTGGTTCACTAGGGACTCAATAAAGCTCACAGACCCTGCTTGCCTGGGATTGTGAAATGGAGAGAAATGTATGACAAGCTCCCACCCATGTTTGGTAAGGCTGTGTTATCAAAGTTGCATTATGTAGAACCAGTAAAAACCACTTTCAGCACAATCATTATAGGCCACATTCACACCACACCTTTAAAGCACTATAAAACCACACTCGTGGCTTCCTCCAAAGGATTCTGGGAGCTGTAGTTTGATAAGGGTGTTGAGAATTAATAGGAAACGCCCTATTTCCCCACAGAACCACAATTCCCAGTGGCTGTGTGATTGGTAAACCTCTCTGAGAATTGTAGCTCTGTGAAGGGAATAGGGGTTTCCTAACAAAACTCAGGTGTAAATGTATGGTGTGGCTGTCACCTACACAAAATTAAATCCTATGGAATTCAAGGGTGACCTACTCCCCAGTTAAGTATTGCAGCCTAAATTGTTCCAATACAGGATGTGGGAATGCAGGATTAGACCAGTGTGTCACTGTACTTAGCATTTGGTTTCAGGCAATACAAGCAGATCAGTTCGTGTGAAAGGCATGGTGTTGATATTTATTCCCTGTCCTTACTCTTCAGCAACTGACAGATGGAAGTTTATTTCTGTTATGATACATAATGGTTCAGTGACTTTCCCCACAAATGAGAGAAACCATATATTGATTTATCTATTTATTACCATTATACCACAAGCAGTTGAAGTTCTCAAGCAGAAGTTTCTGTTGTGACACCGGCTCCCTGCCCCATCCTCAGTTGCAACAGCACATTTATTTTACATAAAAACTATTTTCAGGCTCTGTCGTGTCACATTATTTCCAGAAGGCAATGCATGGAGTTTCCCTCGCATCAAATATTTGCTAAATATACAATTTCCCACTTCCTCTTGTGCTTCTGTGTCTCTTCCCCTTTCTTTGTGGTCTCGGCGTCTTCTTGTAACCCTCTGGCCAGAGCTTGTTTTTTTTCTTAATTCAACCACTAAACAGCATGTAGTTGATGGCAGTGATAATAGTAGTAGGTTCTGACTCAAGCCATCATTATAACATGAATAATACATACATTAAAGGAATATTTCTGTTGTGGTAAAATAGCGTGAGGGAAAGCCATTGGAAATGGAAGCTGTCAACTGATGCTGAAATCAGTTCATTTTTAGTTCTAGGAAGGAAAGATATGAACTGCAGGAATGGATGACAAAGAGGAGTTTTCAAAGGTGTACCAAGAGCAGTAAACCCAACACTTTTTGAGTCACACTACTCTTACTCAGGTGCAACTGATCCCATCACTGCAAATGACTGCTAAAATGCTCTTGCATGCTATCAGATAGAATATACAGTGTATGTTTTTAAATATAAGTTGTTTAGAAACCTTTTAGGGATCAAGTAAGTCTCCTAGATTATTGTAACGTTGTCTACGTTGGGCTGCTGTTGAAGATGACTTGGAAACTTCAACTGGCTTCAAACACAGCAGCCAGATTACTGGTGGGGTTCCTCTGTTCTAAAACAGATGCATTGGCTGCCAGTTCATTTCAGGGCACAATTTCAGGTGCTCAAATTGGTGTTTAAAGCCCTAAATGACTTACGCTCCAAATACCTATGAGACTGTCTCCTTCTCTACAGACTTCTTGGGTACTAAGATCAAGAGGACCCTCTTGGTAGCTCTACCACCCTCATTTCAGTGGTGGCAACCCCTAGATTGTGGAATTTCGTCCCCTATACAGTGGTACCTTGGTTCGTGAACTTTATCCGTTCTGGGAGTCCATTTGACTCCCGAAACAGTTTGAAAACCAAGGCGCGGCTTCCGATTGGCTGCAGGAGCTTCCTACATTCAATTGGAAGCCACAGAAGCCACGTTGGACGTTCGGCTTCTAAAAAACATTTGCAAACCGGAACACTTCTGGGTTTGCGGCATTCGGGAGCTGATTTGTTCAACAACTAAGCCAATCGGGAACCAAGGTACCACTATACAAAACTTTCCCATGTATTTCCCATACAGCAGAGGTTTTCAACATTTTTGAGTCCACGGCTCCCTTGAGCATCACTTTCTTTCTGAGGCACCCCTGTGGGACTCAGGAGCCAGTTATGTCACCCCTTGCCTACAGAGCCGGCAGCCCCTCATGCTTTATGGCGTGTTCCCTCAGCCTCCTCTCTCTCCCCTCTCCTTGGGAGTCCTCGGGGCAGTAGCTACCATTGTCCCTGAGCTGCCCTTCCCACAAAAAAGAGAGGTGCCTCCTCACGCCGCCCCCAGTGGCCTGGGAAGAGGATGCCCCCAGCCTTAGTGGCCTAACAGAGACTGGACAAACGTGAGGCCTTCACCTTACCTCGGGAGGCAGCTGCGGGTGCTGCTGGGCTCCCCTTCAGCACCAGGCACTCACCTCCCAGGCAGGCCTTGCACACAGCAAGCACAAGGCCGGCCGGTACAGTGCCTGCCTGCCTGCCCAGCCTCCCACTTGCCTATCCATTCCCAACAGCAAGGGCTGATGGACTGGCTGGCTGGGTTCCCTTGCCTGCTTGCTTGCTTACTCCAAGGCCACCTCAGCTCCTGGCAACCAGCACCCCTTGGCCAGCTCCCAAGGCACCATTCACCTGGGGAGCACATTGTAACCAGGGCTGCTGCAACAAAAGGCTGTGCAAGCCTTTGGGAGGCAGACACGAGGAGGCATCAGAAGGGAGGGAAGGAAAGAGGGACAGAGGCCAGTGTTGCCCGTGGCAACCCTGACCATGGTTCAAGGCACCCCAGGGTGCCATGGCACACTGGTTGAAAACCACTGCCATAGAGGGAAGGACTCCATGAGCTGCAGTGAGCTGCTGTGACTAACTGGCTGGATGTTTTGACAATCAAGTTGGCCAACTACAGAGTGACCTTGCCTCTGCTGTTGCTGCAGTTCCAAGTGATAGGTTGCGAGATCAGTTTCAGCTTATATGACCTGATGGGCTCAGAGTGCTTCTGGCTATATACCTGATCACATGTCTTGACCTCTTTGCTTATATTTAGCAGAGCAGATTTGACTGGTTGGGTCCAGACTAGCCAGCTAAACCAGTTGAGGACAGCTGATGGGTCTCAAATCTTAGGGACTTCTCCTACATCAAAGACAGGCTCTGGTCAACTGAGCAGATGAGGCCAATAGTGGGTCCAATGGTTAAGAAAGCAGTTTCTGCATGTGCTTGTAGAAGGAAGTGAGGGGCAGATAGGGTTCATCAACCTGGCAAGGTAGGCCATCTAGGAGAAGAAAAACTCTGATGCTAAACCTCTGTTACACAAATTTGGAGTGGAGTCCCCAATAGGGTTGGATGGTGCCTTGTACACCTTTTTCTGGCAACTCCTGCAGCCAAACTGCCACAAAACGTATTGCTGCACTTTCCTTTGGACCACATCAGCGAAGCTGAAAGGGAGGTCTTATCATCTAGGCACACCAGGACTTCCATACACACTGGCCAGGCTTGTGCCCCGGGGAGTTAACTTTGGTGCTGCTAATGCAGTGATTTGACTTACTGTAACTCCTGGAGGCGTACTCCGTGGTATCACAAGATGAATGGATGCCAACAAGTGGCTTCAAGATAGGACGTGTTACAGTAATCCAATGTGGGGCTCACCTTGAACTTGCTCTGGAAACTGCAGCACAACTGCTGCTGAATTATTATTAAAGAGCACCTGCAACTGTATTAGGCAGTGGTCATGTGTTGACTCATACCACATGGGTACATCAGAGAGCAGGAGATAGCAGACTTATAAATACTATAGTATTTTTAGATGACTACTGGTTATCCAAATTCACCTCTCTCGTGCATGTTAACAAGGTGGTTGTAAATGGCTCATTTCTGGACCAATTAATTGGGACTGAAAAGCTCTCAGCTGGCCTACTTACAAGGTTATCATACTTTGTTTTCAACAGATATATTTTTGTAAGATTCCACCCAATTTACAGGCAGATCTTGTGAGCGTTACTTTTAACAGTCTTTGCTTGTTCCACTGTGTGGGTTTCTTACATATGCTTCACTAACATGCAGTGGAAGCTGCAGCAATTGCTGGATTTCAGCATGAGTCAGCGTTCTATTATGAAAATTGTATTCAGGATGCCTGTCTTCAGAAATAGAGTATTGTAGAGTTTTGATGCAAGAAATAGACAAGTACAGTCAAGAAATTTATTTTACTCAAGCTCAAGTGGGAGACAAAACACTGTACACCAAGTTATTTCTGCAGGACTTTAACCAGTACAGCGCTGAGATCTTCCTTGCTACTAATACACAATCAATGTTGTATCTAAAAAGCTACACCCGCACACTATGTGGTAGTGAAGTAGACATTTCAAACAGCTTCAGTAACTAACCAAACTAAGAAGCTTCAAAAACTGGATGTTGAACCACTCAGTGTTAAGATCACATCCACACCTCCCTTTAATACCACATCAGCATTTAAACTCAAGACAATAAGTCTTTGTTCTTACAGAGCATTAAAAGACAGGAGATTTTGTCATGTGTTTTTCCAAGATTGATATCTTAACATCTACAATGGTAAAGTAGAGGGAGTCAACATATATGAGAGGGCAATTCGACACAGATAAGATTTTTGTGCTTGTAAGCTTTTGAGCTTAGTGGTATTCATATGCTTACAAACACTGGGAATCACGTATCTTTATCCTTTCTAACAAACCTTATTCTCCAATAGAAAATATAAATACATGGAAGCAAATTCCGGTGAAATCAATTAGGCTTACTTTCAAATAGATGTGTTGTATGATTGGGGTAATAATGTTACTTAAGCTTTGATTGCACATTTTACTGTTGTTTCATGCAACCTTGCACACATACAGGAGTATGCAAGATGCTCTCTATTAGGCATACACAAATGATACCAGCTATTTGGCAACTAACTCCCATGAACCTCAATGTAGCCCTCTAACCCCAAAGTGGTAGAAGCAAGGACAAGGCAACACATTACTGTATTACACCCAGAAGAAAGAGTTTTTCAAAAAAGCATTATTTAGATTTTTTAATAGGCAAATGTAATAAGCTTTCACAGGTGTCATACAATCATGTCCAGCATTGTGCATATGTTGCTTGATAAGCCACTTATTTTAGGTTACAATTCTCAAACCATTTAGGCCAACGTGGCCCCATGGGACTGCCCAAGTAGTAAAGAGATTACAAGACTGGCTTTGAGTCGCAATATATTAAACCCAGTGCACTTTAGTTTACTCTTCTTGTTTCCAAATGGCACTGACAGACTATAGATTATTTGTGACACAGCCTATTCTCTTTCAGATCTTCAAAAAAAAATGAAGCAGCTCCACAAGCTCAAAGACTCAGCTTCCAGAATTACAAGACAGTCTCCTCATTTGTTTAATTTAAAAAGATAAAGTCAAAAAAGAACAACCCACACAGCTTTTTCCATTGTACAGAGAACTGGTTGCCCTGGAATTCTCAGCCTAAAATTTAGTACTGTAAAAGAAGACACACATTCTTCCCCCCGTCCCCCCCCCAAATGGTTCTGCAAGAAAATGAGACCAGTTTCCATAGCAAATCACAACAGTGCAGTACAAGGCTCTGAGACAATATTTAACCACATTTGTTTTTCTTTATATTCCCCCACTTTTCAAACTTGAAAAAAATCCGATTGCCACGCATTTTTAATATGGACAATCTTCTAAATCATCATTCAAAGAATTTTCTTGAAAGCACTGTGCTCCTACCAAATAGTCTCAAAGGCTGTTTTTTATTTTTATTTTAAAAAGCAACCTTAATTTAGATGTCTCAGCACATATCAGCAGAAGGAGAAAACCAATATATCACACATTAAAAGCTATTTTCTCCCACAGCTTTTAGGGAGCATGTGTTTTGCAACTTTAAGAAGAGCAAAGGTACTTAAAAATGTTCCCCATGTTTCATTGCTTTGTAACTAGAAATTATTTGAAGAACAGTATATATACATATATATTTTTACAAACAGTGGGTTTTACAAACTCATGTTCTCAACATGAATTATGATCCAACACGAGTTGTGGTGGTTCTTTTGTCTGAGAAGAAGCTTTTGAGAAGAAATACCTGCCCAATGCTAACTACAAGAAGAATGATGGCTTCTCCTACTGACCAATAAGCCACCCGTGTGTTTAAGTCTTCTGCTCTGCTGCGGCCTTGTGCTTCTCTCAACCGAAAATGAGTCTGGGAATCTATGACAGATTTTAGAGCTTCATGAATCGAAACACATGCTGACTCCATCTAGATACAGAAAGAAAGAGGACTGATGAGTACTCTTTATTGGAAAAGGTATACAGGATTTTGCATTTTCAGCTCATTAAGCTTCATTTTATTTTATAACTATTTTTATTAAGATTTTAATTATACATCTCAAAATAAACATTTTACATACTGTTAAATATCCCAGCGACTTCCCTCCTTCTCCTTCCATGGTTCATTTTGTTTGTCTTTCGTTCCTGCATATTTTACTACGGTATAACCATTTTAATCAGTTCTCCATTTTTACATCACTCAAAATTAATTACACTGTTGGTTTTATCTTAATGCTGCCAGCGTTTTCAACTATTAAGCTATCAACTACTGCTGATCTGATTACATATCCACATTTGAATATGTAGGTTTTGATTTTATGTGAAGACAGAAAGCCTTCAGAAATAAAGACATCATATACTTATTTGTATCATATAGGCTGGCTGACTACTTTGTTCACAGTAAATATTTCTTGAGCAGCACTAGGTTTTGTTGATACGGTGCAGCAACATCTTTCCTACCCCAGTGATCCAACTCCCCACACTCTTGCTGGGACAAAAAACAGCAACTATTTAGTAGTGGAGCAGTTGAATAACCAAGGCTGCAGAATCCTAAAACTACTTACCTGGAAATAAGAGCCATTAAATTCAAAAGGACTTACTTTTGAGTAGCTTTGGCTTAGGAATGCATTGTAAAGCTATGACAAATGCCCAAGTCTTCCAAAGGCAGCAAAACTCAAAATTCTAGTTGGTGGTATGAGAATTAAAGTCTATCTTTATATTTATACTCAGCTGTGTAACTACCTGAGTAAGTGCAGTAACTCTGTTTTCGCTAGGAAACAGAGGCGGATCATCTCCAATCTGGAAGTCGAAGTACACTGTTTTGTGTGTAAAGGTAGAAAACTCGTTGCTGAAACAAAACTTGTACGTCCCATTTCTGGATGCGGTAAAGGTGAAGCTATCGTATTGTTTCTTCATCTCTTTGTATAGCACATTGCCATCTGGATCTTCTAAGCGGCAGTCAACATCATAGTGCCCTCCAGTGATCACCTATGGAACAAAGAAAACTGGTACTTGGAATAGTCAGCCATATCACCCTTCCTAGCAAAATATCCTTCCATAAGAAAGGAGAAACCCATAGCATTAAGTACAATTATTAAAGGCAGTTCAACTCCAGCATGGGAAGAATATTAAGATATAAAGAGAGCCAAGAAAAGGGACCACTTATAACACTAATTCCCCACATTAGCTATGCGTGGAAGACACAAATGAGATGGTACCTATTTTACTGCTTTATCACAACCTTCTTTATTTGAAACATTCTCTCAGTAAAGTCAATTCGATATACGGGAATAACGGTCTAAAATTGCTCAACCCAAACAGCGGTGGGGGGATTTGCAGAAGCACAACACTGTACTACCTTGCTGAGTGGAAGGAATGAGGAAGTAGGTAGCATGGCAATCTAAAGTTGTCAAATAGGTCAGTGTTCTGTGGCTTCACAGAACTGCCGTTGCCAGATTGCACAATAAGGAATGCTCCCTTTGTTTCCATTTAACGATGAGATGATTCACTATTCAGGCTGGGTAGCAAAGAAATGTATTGCTTGACATTTTAGGTCGCACCTGGTGAACATCTTTAACAGAAAACACTATTTGACACACTACCCCGGGGTTTCATTCTCATGTTCAAGATGGAAACAAAAATCTGAAACACTAGTGGGGGCAGTGGGGTTAAAGGTTAAGTACCACTCCCCTAACTACTGATCTCTGCTGTCCACTGCTCCATCTCATTGCCATTTTACAGAGAAGTGGTAGCTGGAGTAATGTAGCAATCTGGCTTTAGGTTTTATATTCCAATGTCTCTGCTTCTTCAAAAAGAAAACAGGAATAGTAATACATGTTGAACTTCCTTGATTCTTTCAAAGTTTCTGCCTTGGCAGCACACAAAGAAATAACTTATGGTAGCAATCTTTCCCATTAGTTTTCAGAAAGTAGTCAAAAGTGTGAAACACACCAGAACGCATACGCTCTTATTGGATTACACCCAACAATTGATGCATTTTACTGGGCCATGTGAGTAACAGTTGGTTGTATATATTTTTCTGTCCTGTAAGTTATACTGCATTCCTTTAACCTAACTCAAACTTATTTAATATTACTCTCTTTTCTATGCACAGAATAGTGCAAGTATTGAAGGACACTAGATCTGATGGTTTGAAAGCCAAAAAATTGCTACCGTTTACTTTTGAACAGATGCAGCTGCACCAGAGAGATCCAAGGAGTCACTGTGTGATTCTCCAACTGAAAACTGCAACAGGCAGTTGGTGTTATATGCCCTTTACTCATACAAGCATTTAAATAAACTTGGACCTCTCTTTTCTCTCAAGAGGACCACAACTTCACTTTGAAACATCTCAACATGTTATCTTAGACAGTATCTGACTATTTCAATTACTTCCCCTTTTTTTATTTCAATTGCTTAATAGCTACCTTTCTGGGCTGAGCACTCACAAATTAACATACACAGAGAAATAAAACAGAACCTTAGGCACAATATAAAACGGTGAGTGGATACAGACAGACACACAAGAGATACTGAAACATCACATTTATCTTAAGGAAAGATATCAGTTAACATTTATATTATCTTTTGAAGGTTAAATGCAAGAACTGAAATAACCAAACCACAGTTAACTGGAAGAGAGTTCCTTAACCACCTGTTGGCATTTACAAGCAGCAGCAGAAAGGGAAGAAGTCCCTATTTGTGCCCCGCCAAACCCCCTCCGGCCAGGAACGCAGAATTGTGGAATTGGAAGGGTCCCCAAGGCTCATCTAGTCCACCCCCCTGCAATGCAGGAACCTAAACATAAAAAGCTGCAAAAAAGAAGACAAGAAAGTAGATCTCCCCACTCCACGTTGGCTTTTCAGTGTCTGCTTTAGGGCGTAATTTTAAATCACAATATTGCCTGCCTAGGTAAAGGTAAAGGGACCCCTGACCATTAGGTCCTGTCGTGATCGACTCTGGGGTTGCGGCGCTCATCTCGCTTTATCGGCCAAGGGAGCCGGCGTACAGCTGCCGGGTCATGTGGCCAGCATGACTAAGCCGCTTCTGGCGAACCAGAGCAGCGCACGGAAACGCCATTTACCTTCCTGCCAGAGTGGTACCTATTTATCTACTTGCACTTTTGATGTGCTTTCGAACTGCTAGGTTGGCAGGAGCAGGGACCGAGGAACAGGAGCTCACCCTGTCACGGGGATTCGAACCGCTGACCTTCTGATCGGCAAACCCTAGGCTCTGTGGTTTAACCCACAGCGCCACGTGTGCCTACCTCTAATTACACCACAGCACTTACAGTGGTACCTCAGGTTACATATGCTTCAGGTTACAGACGCTTCAGGTTACAGACTCCACTAACCCAGAAATAGTGCTTCAGGTTAAGAACTTTGCTTCAGGATGAGAACAGAAATTGTGCTCCAGTGGCGTGGCGGCAGCAGGAAGCCCCATTAGCTAAAGTGGTGCTTCAGGTTAAGAACAGTTTCAGGTTAAGAACGGACCTCCGGAACGAATTAAGTACTTAACCCGAGGTACCACTGAATTCTAGAATAACCCAAAGGCAGGCAACTAAAAGACAGCTCTCACAAGAGCCAAGGGCCTGTGGCGTGCGAGGCGCCCTTACCTGGAACTCCAGGGTACACTTGGTGCCCTGCACGATCTCCTCATAGAAGCACTGCTTGGCGTTATCTGGCAACTCGAAGGTGATCTCCGAGGCGCGGACAGACCAGCCCAGGTTGAGCAGCAGCAGCAGCAGCGCCGCAGCCGGCAACCTCAGGGAGGCTCCGGGGCCCTGCCAGCTCCTCAGCAACATCTCTCGGCCGCAAGCGCTGAAGGGTGAACTGAAAAGCGAGAAGCGAGAAAGGAAAGTGAGACCAAAGCGTCGGCCGAGGCCTAGCGAAGGTGGGCGTCGCACCCCAACCTCACCTGCGAAGGGAGCCGGATGTAAGCCGGTTCCCACCTGCGGCGTGGCCGAAGGAAAAAAAAAGGAGGGGAACGAAGCGGAGCCGGCGACCCGGAAGTGACCTGGCTCCGGCAGCGGGAACTTCCGGGTGAGTTGTCAATTGTAGACGTGGTGTTCTTTGAAGGGAGAAGGCGGAGGGGGGCGGGGAGTGGTCGGGGGCGGGGACTAAGCAAAGAGGCGGGCGGGGCTTGAGGGAGCTAGGAGAGCTAGGACGAGTCCACGCCAGCAGCGGGACGTTCTTATTGGCGCTTCCCAGGCGAGGCGCTGATTGGATGTTGCCGGGTGACGGCCATTAGGGCGCGTGAGGGAGTTTTCTGGGAAGCGGGAAAGAGGCGCCGAAGGGCGGTCTGTGCTCAGTTGAGGTGGAGAAAGAGGCGCCGAAGGGCGGCGTGTGGAAGTCGCTCCCCTCACTCTGGATGTGTGTAAATGCTTTTTCCTTCGCTGGCAGATACGCCTAAGCACATATAACCAGTGCGTAAGTCCCATTGAACTCACTGGGTGTTTCTTGATTTATGTATGTACTTAAAATAATTTTATTTTACCTCAGCGTTCATTCGTTTACTGCATTTATACACCTTTTTCTCCAAGGAGCTCACGGTGACATACATGGTTCATTAAAAAAACAAAAACCCAGTGCACTAATGATAATAGCAATGAAAAATTAAATCCTTTAAACTAAGTTCAGTTAGCCAACCCTTGCAATAAAATAGGGTCACTACCCCTCACTATTCAAATCGTTGATGTGGGGATAAAACACTAGATAAAAAAATAATTTCCCCCGTTCTAAAATAAAAACCCCAACCCCGTAGGTTTTTATTAGATTGCAATTGCTGACACATAAGCGTCCTTGAGGAAGATGAAAAGTGATACTCTTATTTCCTCTGAATACCCAAGGGACTAATTTTGAAGTTGCTGCCACCTCTTGGGAAAAAGCCACAGTGTTTATAAGCATCCTGTCTAGTTTTACAACGGTCTCTGATTTCTGAAGCATTGAGAACAAATCAACAGACCTTAAAACCACTTGAGGAAACTCTTGATTCAAAAGCTTACTGCATTGTTACTCTGCTGCTCATGATTTAATGATACGAGGAGCACAGACTGCTTGTTGCTTGGTTAGGTTATCCAGACATTTTTTCTGCTAAGCATCTCTCTTAAAGAATAAGCAGTTGATCCATTTTTTATCTACAAACGGTAAGAATTTAGTGTGATGAAGTAACTCACTTGGTTAACCTGCAAGTACTAGCGGGAAGGTAAATGGCGTTTCCGTGTGCGGCTCTGGCTCGCCAGAGCAGCGATGTCACGCTGGCCACGTGACCCAGAAGTGTCTCCGGACAGCGCTGGCCCCCGGCCTCTTGAGTGAGATGGGCGCACAACCCTAGAGTCTGTCAAGACTGGCCCGTACGGGCAGGGGTACCTTTACCTTTACCTTTATAGTTAATTTCCAATTAAAAAACCATACCACTGGGCTTTGCCAATTAATTTAAATCACCTGGGGGGCAGGAAAACCCTTACTGAATAAAGCAGTCATATACTCTATACCTGAGCAGGGGAGGGAGGTGAAATTCCACCAGGATGGCCACCATATTCTACGTGTGCTCAGCTTGGTACAGAAGGAGGGAAACAGAAAACATAGAAAAGTGGTATGAAATAGCAGACACTGCCCCAGCAACCCTCAATAGACTGTGAATGCTGAACAGTCAGATGTACTGCCTGCAAAAGAGGCCAGTGAATCCACAACAAGGACATGCCCTCAGCATTGTTGCATGTACAGTGATGCCAGACCACTCTCAAGTCATCACTCCCAGGCACAGCCAGCAATGCCCATAGTATAGCAAGTCTCCAGCTATCCTTGTCGGTAGAGGTTTGAATCCCTTATGCTCCTCACAAGAACTATCTGGAATGAAGGAGAGGCCACGTAATACAACATATGCATAAGCTCCCTGGGCAGAGTACCTGCAGAGTGCATATAAATCATCCCTGGGATTCTGATCCCACACAGGGAGGGAAAGATGTTGGGAGGGGGGTTGCACCTTCAAAGGGAAAGGGCCAGGTGAAGAATCAGCAATGAGAAATACAGATATGCACCGAGTTGAGAAGCAGGAGATGGGAATTCAGGACCCACCAGGGGAAAAGGGGGAAGTATGCCTGCTCCCTCTTGCTCCCAGCCCAAAAACTACTCAAAGATGCCATGATCACGTTAAGGAGCCCTGGCCAGGTGGAACACCTTACATTTTGCATGCAGAGGATCTCTGGTTTGAATCCAGCATACAACTCCGGGAAGCCTTCGTGGACCAATAGCCTGACTCTTGCAAGGCCCAGTCCTTTTGACTCTCTCTCCTGGTGGTAACTTGCATAACCAACCTTCTCCCTCATCTGTTTTGCCCAATAAGCCAGCCTTGCCAGGCAGCATCTCAATAATTTTCGTTATCATTTCTCCACCGCTTCCTCCTCCCCTCCTTCCATTCGACTGCCTCAAACACCCTGGCAACATCACACTCCAGGGTACTTGAGAGAGCAGACAATGGAGTGTTCCACCGGTGTATCTGTCATGGTGACAAAATATCTCGTGTTCTGTCAGTGTAGTGGGGCGTCTGCCAAATCCTATGGCCCCATAGCCAACAGTTGTTGAGTATAGAGTATTTCATAGACTTATAGAATTGCAGAGTTGGAAGGGACCACAAGGGTCATCTAGTCTTTCCCTGAATCATTGATTTAATCAGCTTTCCAGGTTTTTGTTTTTTAAAAATTTCTATAAGAATTGCAAATCACAAAGTTCAGTAAAAAGTCCTACCCTGCTAATATGTGAGGGAGGGAGGGGGTTGTTGGTTTGTGTTAGTTTTTATTTTATTATGTGTTTTGTATTCTCATTTTGTATTTTTATGTTGTGAGCTGTCTTGTGATCTTCGGATGAAGGGAGGTATACATATTTAACAAACAAACAAACAATAAAAGACATCCTTTAATACTGAAAAGAATGCTCTTAACTCTCCAGGCCTATACTATTTCCAGTAGGGAATATATGGGGGGTGCTTTAAATGTATGGTTTGTATGTAACCAAAGTCTCAGTGCAATAGACATACATGTCTATTTAGACTTAAGTTCCATTTATTTCATTGAGACTTTTTCCCAGGCAAGTGAGTACTGGACTGCAGTCTCAGGTACACAGATAAGGTTTTCCAGAAGTTGCTGACCTTTGTAAAATAAGCCACCATCTTGGAGTCACTTAACAAGGTGGTCAGAAAAAGCACACATGAAATATTGAAAAGTAAACTTCTCAGTTGAAGCCATAATTTCTGTAATTCACTAGAGGGAGCTGTTGAATCAGAATACAGTGGTACCTCCCGTTAAGAGATTAATTCGTTCAGAAGGTCCGTTCTTAAGCTGAAACCGCTCATAATGATGCCTGTTGCTGCGCTGCCAGCACACGATTTCCGCTCGCATCCTGGGCAAATTTTGCAACCGGGAGCATCTACTTTGGGGTTAGCGGAGCTCATAACCCAAAGCGTTTGCAAGGAGGACAGTACGTAACACGAGGTTCCACTGTAGTTTTCCAAAGTCTAGTTCCATATAAATATTGAAAATAAAACATATTCTTTTAAAATTCTGGTTATACTCAAATAATGTTTTTGTGAGCTAAGGTGGGATAATATGCTAGTAAGAACATCTCTCAGAAAATAGACAGAGCACCACAGGAAGGTGTAAAATTCCAGGGAATAAAAAAGTTATTCCTATCAGGTAGCTATGTCACAGGTAATTATGATGGTATAAAACATTTTGGCAGCCCCAACCACCAAGAAGGGATTGTTAGCACAATAAGGGACATTTACGTATTGGACAAATACTCCTTTGTTGCACTTGCATAATCTACAGATTTTGAAGATTTGTATCCATGTTCCTCAAATCAGTGGAAGTAGATCTGGTGGAAGAAGGCATAATACAACCTGTCGAGTTCCTTTTAAAAATTATTCTGTCTACTTTGGTGATAAAAAGCAGGAAAAGCTATAGGGTTTTTTTCTTTTTAAGCTCTGGAGGCGGGGAGGGGGGAAAGCCTGGTTGTAGCAGACGCTGGCTACGTAAGCACTGATTTGTGACAATAATATGTGTTCATTTGTATGAACACCTTGTTGAGTCACTTGAGGAAGTTTTTGTATACACACTTCAAGAGGAACTTAGTGATCTAGAATTAAGACTCAGATACATTCCATTCTGGAAATAAACAGAGTAGGATGGTATTTTGCTTTTGATGTTCCCTGAACTTGAAATGAATGAACAGCCTGCATGATCATACACAAGTGTGGAGTAGAACTGTTTGTTCCTTGTAATGAGAAATATTGTGTGGATGTTAGTAGGGGACTTAGCTCCAAAGAAGTTTTTGTAATTAATTTTCTATATTTGATTGCCTTTTGTTGAATCTGTTTGGATTAATGTTTACAATTGGGTATCTTGTAATGGATACAATTGGGTATCTTGAATAGCCTTCTATCTTTTTTCAAGCTAGTATGAATGTGATTGCTGTCTGTTGAATCTTTTCAAAGCATTCTGACAAATGCCATAGTCCTTAGAAAGGAGGAAGTTTTAAGGGAATTACCTGGATTTTAAATTCTGGTAAACTAATGACTGTCTCTATATTTGAGGCCTAAAACCCTACTGGAAACAGCCTGTGCTTGGACATACCGTATTTTTCGCCCTATAGGGTGCACCAGCCCACAGGGCACACCTAGTTGGGGGGGGGGGGATAAAGAAAAAAAATTATTCCCCCCCCCAGGCGTGGGGCTGGAATCCGCAGGGCTGGCTGCTATTTCGCCCCCCAGGCGCGGGCTTCGGGCAGATATCCGCAAGCCTGGGGAGACCGGCAGGAGTTCCCTGAGGGAGGGAGTTCCCTAGGGAGGGAGTTCCCTCCCTAGGCTTGCAGATAGCTTCCTGAAGCCTGGAGATCAAGAGGGGTCGGAACTCCCGCCGGTCTCCCCAGGCTTGCGGATATATGCCCGAAGCCCAGGGCGTGCTCCGCTGCGCTCCCCAGGTTTCGGGCTACAGGCTGCTGTCCGCAAGCCTTGGGAGCCCGGTGGGAACTCCCGCGGGCTGCCAAGGCTTGCGGATAGCTTCCTGAAGCCTGGAGAGCGAGAGGGGTTGGTGCGCACCGACTCCTCTCGCTCTCCAGGCTTCAGCAAAAGCCTGCATTCGCTCCATAGGACGCACACACATTTCCCCTTCATTTTTGGAGGGGAAAAGTGTGTCCTATAAGGCGAAAAATACGGTAGTTTGAATGTGCCATTTCCTTTGAGCATTAGTCTTTCACTCACAAGAAGACAATCCCTTCCTCTTTTTGAATTCTGTTGGATAAGTAACGATAACAAGTATGGAAAGACTTCAGCATGTTGAATATTCCATCAGCCAGGCTTTTCAGCTTGCCAGAAGGAATGAACTCCACTCTGCTTCTCCTCTGAGTAATTTTAAGGTCTTATTTATATAAAATAAATGTTCATTACTGCACAAGGCAAACACATAAACAAACAAACAAACAAACAAACAAACAAACAAACAAACCACATGTCTGGAAACAGTACAGGAAAACAGTCCTAAAGCCATTTTGAATCTTTAAGTCACCTCAAATATTTCTCTGCAAGGAGGAAGGAAATGGAAAAGCCTCCCCATTGTCTCTTTGTTCACAAATCCTGTCTTAAGGGTGTCTCTGTGTGAATAGGGTGAGTCTGTGACCTGGATTCAGGAATTAAGTACCTGTAGTTATCATCACAATTTGTTGATGTTTGTTATTGTTTAGTCATTTAGTCATGTCCGACTCTTCGTGACCCCATGGACCAGAGCATGCCAGGTACTCCTGTCTTCCACCGCCTCCTGCAGTTTGGTCAAACTCAGTTTGGTTGGTAGCTTCCAGAACACTGTCCAACCATCTCGTCCTCCGTCGTCCCCTTCTCCTTGGGCCCTCAATCTTTCCCAGCATCAGGGTCTTTTCCAGGGAGTCTTCTCTTCTTATGAGGTGGCCAAAGTATTGGAGCTTCAGCTTCAGGATCTGTCCTTCCAGTGAGCACTCAGGGCTGATTTCCTTCAGAATGGATAGGTTTGATCTTCTTGCAGTCCATGGGACTCTCAAGAGTCTCCTCCAGCACCATAACTCAAAAGCATCTATTCTACGACGATCAGCCTTCTTTATGGTCCAGCTCTCGCTTCCATACCTCAGAGAGACATTCAGTGAAACAAAGTATGTACTATTTTCTGAAGTATGTGACGATCTCTTAGCCAGACAAACATCAGAGCTCAGGCAATGTGAGAACTTGCATGGCTACTCTTATGTTTTATGCTTTTTGTTGTTGAACTTTTCTGGCTTTTTTTTTTTTTTCAAATACCATGTAAACTCAAATTTTCTTAAATACGGGCTGATTTATTTTTTTATTATTAAAAGTATGTGCCTGCAGTCTTTCCACACACCTTCTTGTGCTTCTGCTCTGTTAATGCACAATGAAGAGGTTTGAACTACCCCAAAATATGGAGGGGAGGGATTGCGTGTAAAAGGATACTTAGTAAGGCATTATAGAAATTCTAGACGGTGAAAGCTGATATATTTTGGGAGTCCTCCTGCCCTCATTCTATTGCTAATCTGTCACGTTAAGATTTAGGTTATTATTCTAAACTGATAATTCTAAAACTTTTGTTTAAGATAGTTTTCAAAACAACCCAAACTGATTTAGTTTATATTCCCTCATCTTCAAGTGTTGTGATCATGTGTATAAGATGGTTTTTACTATTTTTCTATATGAATCAATGAGTCAATTAATTTACTTTTTTTCATTCATTACTTCGTGGTAAACAAAATCTGCCCTTTTTCCCTTATGGGGTATCCAAGAGCCCGTATAGAGTCCTTAAGTGGGTTCCCTATTGGTAGGAGAAAATAACAGAGGCCAACCAGAGAATATTGAGAAGCAAAGCAGCTAGTAAGCCTGATCTTAATTAAAACAGTTGCAACAGGGTGCTCCCCCCACATGCAGGAGAGAGGAGGACCCAGAACAAAGGTGTGCCAGCTCTTATATAGACTTTTGAAATTGCCCACCCTCAAACTCAAGACCACCCCAATACATCATACATACATCACAGAAAGAGGTGGTCTCCAGCAAAATCCTGTCTGGCAGAAAACCTGTCAATGGTCACGGATTGGATCACCCTGGCAGCCTGGCCATTCTTTTGTAATGATAAATACTTAATTCCTGAGCCAGGTCAGAGGCTCACTCTATTCACACCTTAAATGTGCCTTTAAGCCAGGATTTGTGAGCACAAAGACAGTGGGGAGGTTTTTTCATTTCATTTCCTTGCAGAGAAACATTGGTCAGTTTGGGAGAGTCAAAATGGTTTCAGGACTGTCTTCCTGTACTGTTTCAGACATGTGGTGTGTATATATATATATATATATATATATATGTACGTGTTTTCCTTGTACATTCAATTTATATATTTGAGACCTTAAATTCTTATAACAACTTTGTGTTATTAATATGTATAGAATTTCAGTTACATGAGTAGTATAAGGGATAGATGACTCAAAGTTTGTGATAATAAACCACCTTATCTTATGTTGCTTTGTCTTCTACTAGCCTAGCTCTTGTCTGAGAAACCTCTGTAGATAATTGACCAAACAAACATGACTGGTGATTTTCTATCTTATTTTCTGAATTTCCAGTCTTTTGAGCTTGAACACCTGCAATGTTCAGAGCCACTCTTACAAGGAAAAATTAATCTACCTACATTTTCTGATATGATTTTTAGTTATGAAAACACAGTTTTAAAAAACCCTAAAGATAATCCAAATCCTTGAATGTCTGCCTAAATGCAGAACTTGTGTGTCAGTTTTTTAGCTAGGCGTGGATAGTTAAGAATTTCAGCTTTGTTTTTCCTCTTTCTGTCAAAAGATGTTTTGTTTCTGCTCTGTATACTTTCCAAGGCACACACAACAGAAGCATACACAAAAGCTCCATTCATGCTGGTGTTGATTTAGCTACTAAGCAATGTCCCCTTTCTATGTAGCTGATGAACCTTGCAGCAGTGTGGCATTGACCCTCAGAAAACCTTGAGAAATTGAAGCCACATTTTTTATATCTGCATAATCACCTCTCACTTCCAGACAGTAAGAGGCACATACATATTAGCTGGCTTGCTAGCTGCTGCTGAAACACCATTCTACTTGTTCTTTCCTTTTACTACTGTAAGATTCACTCAACCCAATCCAAATTTGTCAGATTTCAAGTTGATTCCTAATCCATCAGTTGTTATAAATGGTGAGGGGGGAGAATAATAAAGGACTAATATTTGGCTCATTGTTAAAGCATCCTTTAAATATTAATATATGGAGAGACTTGGCACCAGGACCAGCTCTGTCATTAGGCAGAGTGAGGTAGTCAGCTCAGGCAGCTGATTTAGGGTGCAGAATGCTGAAGCCTGGTTGCTGCGGGAGGCAATGAGAAGGGATATATGACCACCTTAAAGCACAACACTCACTGTTGCTGAGCTACTGATTCAGGATTTTGTTATGAGGATATAAAGTCCTTAGCAACTTGGGACTCAATTCTGATAAGGAGTACCTTCCCAGATTTTAAAAAAGAGGAAAAACTAATTCACATTTAAAGAGCTATATAATAAAAGCTAGAAAAATATGTTTTACTCCAGGAATCTGGCCCAGAGTTTGTACTAGTATGTCTGACCACCAGGGATTGCTTAATTTGCAAATGGGTCACTGAAATATTGCCAATCTCACATTGGCAGCAGGATGTTTTTTACTTAGTGGATTTCCTTTGGTAAGGGGAAATTTGGGTTATATATAGGCTGGCATTTTGATACCAAAGGTGGTGTATGGGGACTGCAAAAAATTGTATGTATGGTGAGCATTAATCCCACAACGGACACCCATCTGGAAGGGTCACTGCTTTCCATAGCCAGGTCTTTCTGGGTCAACTGCGGGGTTTGAGCTGCCTGACTCTTGTGCAAACTGATTTGGGGAGCTGACCGCTGTGCTGTAAGCACAGCTGTTGCTAAGCTTTGTTTGCTATACTTGATCAAATGATTGTCCATATTTGCACTATGAGCTTAGGCACGTATTAACCCCAAGACAGTTACTATGTCTAGTCACATCTTTTTGTTGGACTGACGCAAAACTTGTGCTTGCATTACTGTATAATCAAGCAGGACCACTCTGTTCTGAAGCCAAATCTTCCTCTGTCCATGAGGGTAGATGAACATCAGTGCTCTTAAAAAAAAAATCTAAGGCTTTTTTTGTTTTCTTTTTAAAAATCCGTTGTGCCCCTAGAAACAACCTGTGCTCCTAGAAACAACCTGGCCCTTACAATTTAATCTATGACCCTTTTATCAAACAGACTGCTTTCTTAAGCAAAAGAACAAAAACAGAGGAAAAAAATAATCTTCAGGTATTCTGGCACAAAATAATGATTTTATCCAAATATGCAGTTGTACTCAAGGGACGCGGGTGACGCTGTGGTCTAAACCACAGAGCCTAGGGCTTGCCAGTCAGAAGGTCGGCAGTTCGAATCCCCACAATGGGGTGAGCTCCCATTGCTCGATCCCTGCTCCTGCCAACCTCAAGAACTTTGACCTGAACCCCCCAAAAGGCAGTAGATCACTGCCAGCTTTTAACTCTGTGAGTAGATCAGTCTCTTGGGAGTTGGCCACCCCTGTACTACTCAAAAACCGCTTCTGCTCATGGCAGGATTGGTTCTGACCTAGAAAAAGAAGAAATTATCCCCCCCCCCCCCGTCAGGCCCTTCTAATAGCCCACTCCAGCCTGTACAGTATATATTTTCCTTATTCTCCTTGTTTCTCATTCTGTAATACTACTCCTAAGCATGGTGGTGCTATTTTGAGAAACTTTAGCAGTTTTGTAAGAGTCCATGGAATAACACTATATTCTCCACTTCCACTCACATTTCTTTCTATCTAAACCATTGCATTAAATGTTTTGGAAATTATTAGTATTTGGGCTCTGTCAACTAAAACAGCATGAACATTCGCTTTCCATATCGTGGAAAAGTATTTTTCTGCCCAGTTAACTAGCCTTTGCTTCTGAAAAGTTCTGTGTGCTTAGGCTCAGTCCTACATATAGTTACAGGCAGTAAGTTCAACTGACCTGGGAGGGACTTCCTTCCAAGTAAATAGGCATAGGATTGTATTATTGTGTTATCTTTCTTAAAGGGAGCGATCTTGCTTAGGCTAGACTGCATGTGATGCTACAACATACACAAAGCCTCTTATGTGTAAGTAAAAAAGAAGTGTTTATTCAGGCAAGCAGTGGTAAAGGCTTGGCAGAAGACACACCATTCAGGAGTCATGATTCAGAAGTTCAGGAATTAGGCAGGATGTTCAGGACTGGATGGAAGCAGTGAAGATGTCCCAATGGAGACAGAGCCCATGAAAGTAAATGCAACTTAGAAAATTCATTAAGTGCTCCCCCCTTTGTTTACTAAAAAGATGCAGGGGCCAGTTTTCATTAGGACTGCAGAAAATAGGGAGGTTAATTTAACATTTTCCTCCCCAACAGCAATCCCAGTTAAAATCCGCTCCCTGCTATTAACCTGAGCAGTGGAGAACTCCCACTGACACCTGCCAGGGAAAGGATGACAATGCCAAAGGGCTCTCCCAGACAACCTGTTTATTGAGCATTCACTTTGATTTGCTTGCACAAAGCTTACACAGAGATTAGACTATGTCTAGTCTTTATGGAGCATTTGTTCTGGTTTGTTTGTGGGATGATTATACAACAATCTGCATTCATCCTGATTTATTTGCAGAGTGCTTATAATCTTTCTATTATTCATTGTTACTACACATTTCAGTGCATTTATAAGTCATTTTCCTAACTGCAAAAAGTTAATTTCTTTTTTAAAGTGAATGTTTAGGGTAACAAAGCAATTTAATCCACTTTAATTGTGTGAACTTAAATTTCCCGTTATGCATTTGACTCATTCCCACAAAATATTGACAACCCCAAAAGTATTGTGGCACCTAACAGGAACAAATTCAATATGGCATAAGCTTTTGTGGACTAGAGCCCACTTAATGAGATGTGATCTTGCAGCTAATGAAGTAGATTTTAAATTGTGAACACTCACATCACAATAAATTTGTGTATTCTGTAAGGTATCACAAGATACATCATTGGTTTTACTGCAACAAACTAATACAGCTACAGTACCACGAAAACAGCATAATAAAATACATGTAATAAAACACATATAATGCATAAAATATACATGCAAATATGGCATACCATATATTTCAGGTCACAAGGCTAAACTCCTAGGTTTTCCTGAGTTGGGAAGCTTTGACTGCAAACTTAGCTAAACATAACAGGCTTAGCTACACTAGACATGAGATGTTTGATTTTATCAACGTCACTGAGAGTGGTGGTTGGCTCTTGAATTTTCTTTAAATATTTTGCCTTTGGAATTTTGTAAATCTTGCAATATAACATATAATGAATGATGACCCCTACTATCTGGTATACACAGATCCAGAAGCACTGTCTTTCAGGAATTTTCTTGTAACACCCACCTAAGAAGTTGATTTGATAGTCTGAAATAGAAGTTTATAAAATAATGCATGGTGTTGAGAAAACAGACAATGATTTTTTTTTGGTCCCTCATAATACTAGAGCTTGGAGATATATGAAGTTGAATGTTGGAAAATTCAGGGCAAAACAAAGAAAGTCACTCAGGATATAGTTACAGAGGAGGCAGTGATGGCCACTAACTTGGATGGATTTAAAAGAGAATTAAGACAAATTAATGGAGGTTGTGGCTATTAGTGGCTACTAGCCAACTACCACTGGCATGTTACCACAGAGGTTTGACGATAATGGAAAGCAAAAGGTTGAAATAGGTTCCCAACTCCTGTTTAAAGCCTTATATCATGGGTAGGCAAACTAAGGCCCAAGGGCCGGATCCAGCCCAATCGCCTTCTAAATCCAGCCTGCAGACAGTCCGGGAATCAGCATGTTTTTACATGAGTAGAATGTGTCCTTTTATTTAAAATGCATCTCTGAGTTATTTGTGGAGCCTGCCTGGTGATTTTACATGAGTAGAGTGTGTGCTTTTATTTAAAATGCATCTCTGGGTTATTTGTGGGGCATAGGAATTCGTTCATTCCCCCCCCCAAAAAAATAATAGTCCAGCCCCCCACAAGGTCTGAGGGACAGTGGACCCGGCCCACGGCTGAAAAAGGTTGCTGACCCCTGCCTTGGATAGGCTCTGTGAAACATATATCAGAGGCTTCTTCCTTTTCTTCTTTTATGCTCCACTGTAACTCTGAGGATCGACAAAAGAGTGTCCTCTCTAGTCTAGTTGCAACAAACAGCAGTGGTGAACCTCTTCACATCGTAGGTAGGGGTTCACATCCATTTCACCCAAGGGTTCCCCACACACAGGAACTTAGCATTTCAGCAAGAGTGATTCTAGTCCAACCTTCTCCCTGACAGGGTAGCTTTCTATGTCTAGGTTCCCCACCCTCCTGCATAAGGCAGTATTCTGTCATGTGAACCTACAACTAGTCCATGGTGGTACAGTCCAGATCTTGGTTTTACTAATTCATTTGAAAATTTACATACCACCTTTTCAATGTATATGCCTTAACCATGGCAGCTTGCATCATTTCATTACACGCACACACAATCTCAAAGCAACACAGTAGTACCTCAGGTTACAAACACTTCAGGTTACAGACTCCACTAACCCAGAAGTAGGTTAAGAACCTAACCTCAGGATGAGAACATAAATCGCGTGGCGGCAGCAGGAGGCCCCATTAGCTATAGTGGTTCCTCAGGTTAAGAACGGTTTCAGGTTAAGAACAGACCTCTGGAACGAATTAAGTTCGTAACCAGAGGTACCACTGTATAAAAATGCAGAGAAGCTAAGCCGAAAAGAACTAAGTACACCATATAAAAACAAACATAACATTCCAGGCCTGAAAGCCCTTAGAAAGTTGATGACTACTAGCATAACCTTTTAATCTTATAATTGAATAGATGATGCCTTCTTTTGCCATGTGACAGCAACGAACCTGCATTTCTATGCTGATAACTTGAAAAATGACTCCCGTGTGAACGGATCTACCATTAAACATTACAGCAAGATAAGCTTATGGAAAACCAATTCCCATAGCTTGTTTCTACTAGGGACAATGCAGTATTCTACAATAGCAATAGTTACCCTGAAGATAGTCATATGAAGCCTCCAATTTGTTATCACTTGCATCTTTATGCAGAAGTTGAAAAACTGGCTTGGCCCAGGATCTGTTAGCCATTAAAAAAAAAACAAAAAAACCTTGGAGGTAAAACTATTATGTAAACTTTGAATAAAGAGTACTCTGTTACTTTCCTTAGTAACTCTTGTTTCCATAATGCCATACAGAACATAACTGAGGGAGTTGAAACCTCTGAGCCCTACTGTGGTTCTGTTTAGTGCACCAGGGCAAGACTATTTCTGGAGATTTTACTGCACTAGATAAGGCAGGAAAGATACAACCCTCCAAGGTCAGTTAACATATTGACTCTGGAAAATTATGGATTCTCTTTGTATAACAGTCTCTATAGTCTCTCACAAACATCGTAGCATGATTCAGCACACCAAGTAGTTACCAGCCAGAAACAACCAGAAACAGTGAAAGCAAGAGCATAATGCCTTAACATGCTTGCCCCAGTCATTAGGAGTCAGTGTGATATAGCAGAAGGTCAGTTTAGAACCGAGAAGACTCACGTCCAAATCTTTACTCAGCTACAAAACTGTGACCTTGTGCCAGTCATACCCTCTCAGTCTAACCAACCACATAAGGCTGCTGTGAGGATGAAATGTGAGAGGGAAGAACCACGTATGCCACAATGAGCTCCTTGGAGGATGTGTGAAATATAGATTTTAGATTGAAAATTAATAATATATGTATTATTAATAAATGTCCTGCTTGGCCCTGACAGCTGCCAGATCTTTCCAAAATAAGGTCACCTGTATTGCCTGGTCAGTTTGTAGGGTCACACATCCAGAAGGGAATCCCTTATCTTTAGACAGGGAAACTACAAAGCAAGCCCTTTTACCTCATGATTTGCTGAGGATTTCTCCCAGGTCCCCGCTGACCTAGACTTGTGTGTGTATTTATCTTCGTAAAGCCTCCTGGGTTACATCACGAGCAAATTAGACCCAAAAGGTTCTTCTCTGCAACATCACATTTATACAATTGTATTGCATTTCATAAGACATATGTCACAAAGTCACCCCACAATGAACTCCATGCCTCACAGATCCAAAGAGACCAACAGCCAATATTAACTAATACTAGCACAAATCTATTTATTATCATGTTGAAAAGAGCGTACATTAGTGTCGTTTTTAAGCCTCTGATCCCAACTGTGTGCCATACTATTCCCATGCTATAATAAGAATCCAATATTCATTTCAATCCTAACCAATTGATTGAAAAGATATCATGCTACTTATGCATGCGTGCCCCTTCTCTCAAATTTGGCAGTCATTGAGTCTAGAGTTCAAGGCAAGTTATCAGCTCCTGCCCCAAGGCATCAGTGGTAGCTTATTTGCTAGTTGTTTGCTGTTCTCCTCCCCACACCCCAGCATCCCTATTGCTTCATGGTTTGTTTCCAAGAGCAAACAGAGTCAAAGCAGCTACACACACACACACACACACACACACACACACTGTCACAGTCTCAAACATATTCTGCAAGTTATATAACAGAATAAGCTTTTCCTTAGTGAAAGTTACCTGTGAGCTGGACTTCCTTTGGGTGTCTTTGAATCCAAAGCATGCTATGAAATGGTAGGCTGGATGCAACCATATCCTTTGAATTCCTATTTGGCTTCCTTCCTGATAGTTCTGTTGACATCTCTTAAGAGTCCCTTGACTGTGTTTATTAGATTCTTGAGGCCATTTCCAACATTCTCTATGTGATCTGCATAAAAATTAATTCGTTGCTCCCTGTACAGAAATTTAAACCACTTTCTGATTATCGGTTCTGCCCCATGAGAGATTTGACATTATCACCAAAAGGTTCCTTCCTTTATTAATAAGTGTTATTAAAGTGTACTGTATTGACTCTAGCATTTTAGCTCTGATCTATGCATTTAATGTACTAAGCCAAGTCAGTATGTTAGACAGAATGATATATTCTGTCTTTTTAAATTTTTAACATACGCCTGAATTTGTGTTCCATTTTCCTAAATAAATCTTACTGTTCCTAATATTAACAGTTTTTGCCCCCCACCCCACCACAGAATGAAGATGCAAGACATTAATTGAGTTTGAGGGGGCAACTTTATTAATGTAAAAAAGGTATGTGCAGTGAGGAACTTTTTGTAATTGGCATCTGTCTGTCTCAAGAGACAATGGAGTGTGCCTCCAGGAGTGAAGCCAAACCACTGTGTTAACAGCATCAAAGTGACCTCCCAGGGACGCAAGCTTGGGCAGTGTGTATGGAGGTCCTGAACTGCCCAGATGACAAGACCCATCTTGACTCAAAGCCCCTCATTAAAATGTACTGATCAGAGCCTTCCTTTACCCACTTCCCTAAAATGGCTGGTTGAAGGGGTTGCCCTAGAGGAGCACCTCTCCTCTCCCCTGGTGTCCAGCATTCAGAAGGAAGAACCTCACGGGGTTCAAGGTTTGGTCTGTCATGTTTCTCCTTGAGCAAGAGCTGTGGGAATCCCTCCCCACTGAGGTGCATCTGATCCCATCATTCACATTCTGAAGATGCACCTCATCCCTTTGACCCACCCTTTTCTGCTGATGATTGATGGTCAATTGTTTTAATGGATTTTAATATCATATTTCTGAATTTTTGTAACCTTATGGTTAAGGGCAGGAAAGATATTTAACCAATAAATAATAGATTGGGAGAACATCCCTTCACTATGTGAGTGCCCTTGAGTGCTCACCAGGGAAGTCACTCTAAACTTCCTCCCTCCCTGCTCACACTACTTGTCACAAGGCACGACCCTCTCCGCCCTACCTGCAGACCACAAGGTCAAGCAAGCAGCACTGCAGTTCCCTGCCCCAAGGAACCTATCATATCTCACAATAGTGAGCTTAGGCTTCAGTGCTTGATCACATTGTAATGAATGTTCTGTTTTGCTGAATAAATCTTACTATTGCTAATTCACCTTTTTTTCCTTGGTGTGAGTATTCAGTACTTCTTGCTTAGCTATAATGTGTGTGTGTGTGTGTGTGTGTGTGTGTGTGACTTCAACACATTTAAATTTTGAATCAATATAGAGAGACAGCACAATTAGCTACCTGTGTTGAACAGGAAAGATGTGCATTGATATAAGTTAGTTTTATATTTATATCTGACTCTCTTGGATCCCTAAAATCTTATTTCATGCTGAATAAAAGAATTAAAAATTGTTAGTTATCAGTCACAAATATACAAGAGAATAAATGATTCCCTTACTTCAGGGGGTTGGACTAGATGACCCTTCATATCCCTCCCAGTTCTACAATTCTATAAGTAGAAGTCACCCCAAAGTAATTTAGATAGTGACAAGGATTAGAGTCACCAAAAACAATTTCTGGAACCCTCCCACTGATATTTCTACTTCAGTAAGGGAGACATATGCAAAAATGTACTAGGATTTGCAATACAATGTTCTCAGGCTAAGCAAAGAATTTCCTTTGCCACTAAAGCAAGTCAAATCTTGCTGTGCTGTTACTGTTTGGTTTTCAGGTTTTGTTCAGACATTTGTTCAGTCAAAGTTATATGTGATACAGGAGCACATGCCAACAAGTGAAATCTGGTTTTTTCCCTTAGCCAATGAGCAAACCTAAGATCCTGACACAAAACACATGTTTGCAATTTAATACTGCACTCAAACAAAGACTTCTTCAGCCAAGGACTTTGCTTTGCTCTTAGTCAAGTTATGAACTTCTTTTGTAAATACTTGTAATGAAATACTTTACATAGACCCTGAAAAGAGAAAAAGCCAGTTAGACATTCCGGCCCTGTTCCTATACAGAAGTAGATAGTTACAAGTGCTTTTTATTGATCAGAATAAACAGAGAAATGTTTTTGCTTCTTTGTATCTTTTACCTACCCACTCTCAAATGTTTTGTACTACATATCCGCTTACTTTCAAAGTACTTGACCAAAATTTTAAAATCCGCATAGTGAGCTGAAAAATGTAAAAATCTAATTTGATCACATTCTGAACAATGCAGTTATATTTTTATTGTTTTCTGACAAATTTCCGAAGCAAGAATGCCCTTGTGGTTAAAGCATCATTTGTGGAATCTTTACCTAATTAAAATGGATACAAAAAAAGTAAGTTGGGTGGAACTGTTTAAGAAAATATAAATATTGAAAGGGAAAATATTATTTCCTATATTTCAAAAGTTCAGGGGAGAGTATACATATTTATGTAGTCTTACTACCCATGTTAAAGTAAGTTTAAAACAAAAAATTGAAGGAAAGTTAATGGATAAAATCTAGTGATGTCCATATCAGTCAGCTTGATAAAAACTAGCTGCTTTTACTTCCATCAGACTATTTATGTGTGCACTGGAAAAGTAGTTTAACTACATTCTCTTGTGAGTCACTGATCACCCTTCCAGTTCAACAAGATGTGTATCATTTTTGTAAAAACTGACTGCAGAGAGTACTATGCACACACTGACAGGATTATCCCACAGTTCTCCTTATCACTTTAGGAAAAACTTAATCTTTTCAGAACACTTTTGATTTGATAACCCTTTGATCAGTGAACTGCTAGGCCCATACTCACCAATGTAACTTTAAAGAACCCATATAATCCTTTACGCAATCTAGAATTCCAAATCTCCTCTTGCCTCTGAATTGCAGGATCTTGCTAAAAATTAACAGCAGAATCCTAAGCATCAATACTCTCAGCAGTAAGTCCTGTTGAATCTATTGGTGTGGCCCTCCATACCTTTCTAGATGGCACTTAAAAACGTAAGAGCCTGCTGGATGGAGCCAGTGACCCATCTAGACCAGCGTCCTGTCCTCACAGTGGCCAAGCAGATGCTTATGAGAAGCCCACAAGCAAGATTTGAGCACAATAGCATTCCCCCCCTCCTGTTTCCAGCAGTAGTATTCAGAAACATACTGGAGGCAGGGCACAGTCATTGTGCCTAGTAGCTACTGATAGCCTCTATGAATTTGTCCAATCCTCTTTTAAAGCCATCCAAGTTGATGGCCATTGCTACATCTTATTGAAGCAAATCCCATGCTCTTTGAGTGCCCTTGCCTGGCTGGAATCTGCCCCTGAACTTCAATGATTCCTCTTGCTTGCCTGGATGAAAGTGGTGCATCAGTATGTGCAGAAACCAGCCTATTGTGCAAAGGATAAAATTAATGTCCACTTTTCCCTTTGGTATGTGGCTACCGATAGGTTGCTAAGAAGGGGGTTGTAGCCCTTGGGGGCTGAGAAAGGTTCTCCATCCCTGGTGTGCATGGTCCTCTTGTGACTTGCAACAACTGCTGGAGGCCCATTGTTGCAAACATTTACAAAGGTCCCCGTAGCAGTTAATATCTTTGTTTGCAAATCGTATCATAAAGTCACTTAGCGGGTTGTTTTAGTGGCATATTAGTCACATAATCAAGCTCCTGTTGGCATGACTGTTCTGTAAATATAAAAGTATTTCATTTTCGATTTCCATAGCAACTGGCATTAATCTGACTTAGAATGATTTATACTTTAAGGCAGGGGTGGAACCCATCTGGCCTGCCAGTTGTTGTTGGACTAAACTTCCACCATCCCTAATTGGCTATAATAGCTGGGGCTGATGGGTGTTGTAGTCCAACAATGCCTGGAGGACTGCATTTTAGCCACCACCACCCCTTTATGGGTTGGTGGCGTAATGGGTCCTTGCTGCCAGCTTTCAATTTCATTCAAACTCAGAATGTTATAACTTAGATTGCTCAAGACAGGAAAGTGCCAAACAATGTAATAAAAAAGCATTTCAAAATGTAATTCCAGAGAGTAATCACAAGCAGGTTGCATGTTTTAACCTTGGAAAGGCTGCACCCCAGCAGAGCAAACAACTTTCTCCCAGGCTTGGGAGAGGCTACAAAAATAAGCGAAAAGAATCAGCAAATGAACAGGGTGTACTTTTAGCTTAAAGAGAAAAACACATTGCTAGGCTCCAGATTTCAGCTCTCCAAGCCAATGCCAAGGACGAAAGGCACAAGTAGAGGTGAAGAACAAATGTTTACTGTGAAGAGTACCTCCTTACCCATTCTGCACTTGCTGACTAATGGCATAAATTCATTCTCCACCCACCTGCACACATGTCACTTTTGAGAAAATGGAAGCAGATAAAAGAAGAGCAAACAAGAAGCAGTCAAACAGTGTAGCCTCTGTCTCATCTCCACCAGCTGTCTCCAGTGGAAAGTTAGCGTTAGACCATTTTTTTTCCAGCTGCAAAAATGAATAGCTGTGATGGCAGTATTGGTTATTCAAAAACAAGGCTGTGGAAGCTTTGACCCTGCAGATGTTGCTGAACAATTCCTATCACCCCTAGCAAGAATAGTCCATGGCCAAGAAAGATGGGTCCCACACCTGCTTATTCTAGTCCCAAACATGTCACTCCATTAATAAAAAAAAAAGTAATGCAGCATAGGAGAAGACTCTTGAGAACCCCATGGATTGCAGGAAGATCAAATTCTTAAGGAAATCAGCCCTGAATCCTCACTGGAAGGTCAGATCCTGAAGCTGAGGCTCCAATACTTTGGCCACCTCATGAGAAGAGAAGAGAAGACTCCTGGGAAAAGACCCTGATGTTGGGAAAGTTGGAGGGCACAAGGAAAAGGGGACGACAGAGGAAGAGATGGTTGGACAGTGTTCTCGAAGCTACCAGCATGAGTTTGACCAAACTGCGGGAAGCAGTGGAAGACAGGAGTGCCTGGCATGCTCTGGTCCATGGGGTCATGAAGAGTCAGACATGACTAAAAGACTAAACAACAACAAATGCAGCATAGCTGGAATGAATGGCTGATTCTTAACACACCATGTTTGACAGCTGGACTAATCAGTCGAGAAGTCTGACATAACATTTATATCCCTTCAGCACATTCCTTAAAAAGTGGCAGTTTGTTGTTCAGGAATAGCTGATCACAAATGGCAGCGTAATATTGCCTGCAGGGTATGTGATCTATGTTTCTACTGTAGCAGGTACCTTTCCACAAGTTTCCCAAAGCTGATCAAATTTCTGTTTTTCACAAACAGCCTATTCAGTCTGATTTGTAATGTAATCGTGGAGCTTAGATCGCACCTGATGCAGACAGATGCTCTTTTTTCAAACACAGAACTGGAAGCATGTATTATAAGTAAGAAAAGATACCTATGCAGCTGATGCTCTTAAGCATTTATTTGTATTTGAAAATAGCATGTTCTAGGAGAGAAAGAAGGCAGGAATATGTCATCGCTCCCAAAAATTCAACAACACCTTTCCCCCATAGGAATACCAGATCTAGGACCTGCAGAAAGCAGGCTATGGCAGACTCTTGGCTCTGACTTAACATTTTTACATGCTTACATAAAGAACTCTTTGTTACTTCGCACAGTCCTTATCCCTTTCAAACAGGCAAACAAAAAGGGTTTGGAGAGAGAGAGCTTTTGGGGCTAATTTCCACCTGTAAGTAAGAAGCATGGTGTAATAAAAATAAAACTAATCAGATGCAGAGCAAGAGGGGAAAGCCCCCTCCGCAGCAGAAATCCAACACAAGGTCAGGCAGTGGGACTGCACCTCCAGACTCCATCTCCAACATTGCATATTGCTTCACTAACCCAACCCAAATGGTGGAGCTCTGGCACACCAGCGAGTTGCTGTATACTGTATTCACCTTTTGCATGATGGGGCCTTAACACAGCATCTGGAAACCATGAAAGGGTTTGTTTAACAGACAGATGAGCAGCCATCAATTATGCTAAATTATGCTACAGGACAAAAATGAGAAAGTGTTCCCGTTTTCAGTTTTATTCAGGTTTTGGGGCAAGTTATGATACAAATCACTTTAAAAACTAAAAATTGATCCCATTCAACATCATTAACGTTTAACAGATATTAACAAACATTTTCTCCAGGACATAAGTGTTGGTACAAGACATTATTGCTCCTATTTTATTCTTTTGTTTAAAAAAAAAATCAGATCTTACACATGATGCACCAAAAAAATTTAAAAGTTCCAACAGATCATTGAACCCTGGTTAAAATGAAGCTGCTAACAGTATACAGTACACAGTACAGATGACACCGAGAAGTTACATTACTAGGTAAAATGGCATACATTCAAACAGGTAGGGCTGTTAAGAAAGTCAAGTCATACTTAAAAGCCCAAATGCTGACGTCTGTGTACACAGTCTCAAAAGTAGAAATGGTGAGGAAAGGACCCTGGTTTTATGGTAGGTTGCGAGAGTCATTTGAACTCTGCAGCAATACATGGCACTACTCCTTTTAGTGTTCAAGAGGACAGGAATCATGAATGATAACTACTTGACCAAATAGCCGTTCTACTGTTGTCCTACATAGAGATTATTCAGACACAGCTTGGTACTGGCATCAATCATACAATCCTTCTGCTCCAGTTCAAATAATAAACCATGCAGCCGGCCTTGTGCTTTTCAGTTGTTCTCTTGTGAAACTGATGTTGCCTAGAAAGAAGAGAGAGAATCTTTGTTGTCTAGATTTTTCAGCTATTTCAAGTAAAGAGGTCTCTGAGGTACAAAATCTAAAAACATGTGAGCGAATAGAGGGTAACTAAATTCTGCCATGGCTCCCACTTGATAGTTTTTTGCTGTTTGGTCCTGTGCTCCAACACCAAGCCCTTTTCCTATCTGGGTGTGTTTGGAATTGACTTATATTTCTTATGCCCAAAGACTTTTGGGGATGTTAAAAAGGTAAAGGTACCCCTGCCCGTACGGGCCAGTCTTGACAGACTCTAGGGTTGTGCGCCCATCTCACTCAAGAGGCCGGGGGCAAGCGCTGTCCGGAGACACTTCTGCGTCACGTGGCCAGCGTGACATCGCTGCTCTGGTGAGCCAGAGCCGCACACGGAAACGCCGTTTACCTTCCCGCTAGTAAGCGGTCCCTATTTATCTACTTGCACCCGAGAGTGCTTTCGAACTGCTAGGTTGGCAGGCGCTGGGACCGAACAACGGGAGCGCACCCCGCAGCGGGGATTCGAACCGCCGACCTTTCGATTGGCAAGCCCTAGGTGCTGAGGCTTTTACCCACAGCGCCACCCACGTCCCTTTGGGGGATGTTACTGAAGGTTGAAATCAGCACTATCGTGTAACAGTCATTTGCAGCAAGCAGAGCAGTGAAGGATCTCAGCAAAGCAGAGGAAAAAGACTAGAGGCTAAAACACTTGGCAGATATAAAAGTCCTAATACAGGCCTCCGAGGAATAGTATAGGGGGCAGCCTCATGAAGTGGCTGCTGTAAAAGACACTATAGGAAAGCCTTCATTAAAAGTTGCTTGAAAAATATCCACACGCTCTCATTTCATTCCACTACACATGTTCATAAACGTTACATGGAACAGCCCTTTCAAAACTGAAGATAAAATTACCTCATTTTTTAATATTCCCATAGGGGAAAGCCCTGCCCAAGGAGAGCTACAGTGTCTGGGATAAGAATTCTAGCATAAACATTTAAACAAAAGGCTAGTTTCCTATGTTCAGAGAGCTTTTGGGGTTGCTGTTTTTCCCCCTTGAAATTTTAATAGTTTTAAAAATATTACTCTTCTGGCAGTCTGACGTTGTGGGAAGAGCTGCAGCTGAACGTTTAAATCAAATCTTAGTTTGCTGTGTATTTTTAATGGGAAATTGCAGAACATATTTAGCTATGTTTTAACTCTTAGGCAAATATACAAATGCTCCATCCTGGAGCTCCTAGCCCTGCAAGTCTTTTTTTGCAGTGGCATAATGAGGCTTGACGGCGTCTGGGGCGCACATGCCGTGCCATAGGGGCGGGGCACCAGCTAAGAAAGGGAATACAACAGCTCGGGCGTGCTGCAAGTCCAGCCCCACACTGCTTTTGAGAGCAGTATGCTGGGCTTGTGCGCCAGCTTGGTCTCCGGTGTACTGCCCTCAAAGGTAAATGCTGCTCAGGGCGATTTACTCCCAGCACACCCCCTAGCTATGCCACTGGTTTATTGATTCCCAAGTTGGCTTCTTTGCAGCATCCCCTTTCCTTCCAAAACATGGCAGTTCATGGTCCTCTGCTCTGGTCGCTGCTCCAGCAGATTTGCAACTCATCAGAAATCCAATGAATGTTTTATTTTTATGTTGTGAAACACCCTGCAATCTTTGGATGAAGGGTGGTATACAAATTTAATAAATAATAGAATAACGTATTGGGCCTCCAACAAGGTGTTCATTTATTAGCATCAGCCAAGAGCTGCCTTCTTATCAGAGGAAGGTTGCAGTGATAAGCTAAATGGTACAGGCAAGGTGCAAATCCTTATACTTACATATGGGGTCCTTTCTCCAAACTGACTATAAAATGTCATTTTAACTTTTTGCTTGTGTCCAGTTCTTTGGTCAAAAGTGTAGCAAGATTCAAAGGGTGGGCTGTACAAATGGAGACTAACAGCAGTTTCCGTATGGCTTGGGTTCTCCACACGGTGTAAGCCAATGCAGTCTAACAAAAGAAAACACAAGAGCACTGGGTTAGATCATTTATCCAACAATGTTACCCTCAATTTTAGGATCTTTTAAAATAAAATAAAGTAAAATGCCTAGCTTCTATTAAAAATCTAGGTGAATTTTGCATAGTTATAGTCTGATAAAGCCCAACAGGATGTCTCCATGATCTCAAGTGTTGTGAATTTACTCATCTGCCACCAGTACAAATGCAGTATTCTCTTTTAAAGATGTTATAAAAATTCTAGGGAAAGAAATTAAATAGAGAAGACCATTATTTTTCCAAGAACTTGGGTTGGGAAAGATGCTATATTTTAAATCAAGTTTGGAAATTCTCAGGGCCCTGCCAAGCTTCTCTTAACTAGCCATCAGGCTTCTCTAGGTCTCACCTTCACCAGCCGTACTCTACATTTGAGTTCTTTCGCCAAGCTGAAATGTATCCTCCAACTCTTGCTCATGGGGATAGAGATAGAGAGATGTGTGTAACAACGGTGACTTTTGCATGGTGCTGGAATGTAACTCATTGTGCAATGGGTCACATCCATTGGTCTCCTCACTTTTGCCTCTAGTCCTGCCTCTCATTGGAATGCTTCACCTGGAGCGTTGTGCAGAGGAGCAAAGGGCCCCCTCACTTAAAAGATTCCCCAAACTGTATTTTAAGCAGATAGTAAGGACATTAGCCCTATGATGAAGGAAATAATTCTTTTGGGGTGAAGTCTTTATTCTTCCAGTAATTGGTTCTGCCTTTTCTAAGTATAACTAGCCATTTTAATGCCTTATGTAAAAATATCAAGCTATTTACCATTGTGATGTCATAAACAGGTCTTTCAAATATGGTACCATATTTTGATATCCCAAAAAATCAAAAAACTTGACAATCTTCAGGAGCTACCTTAGCATCAGTAAACATATTGTTGCTTTATAAAATCTGAACACATGATCTGGCTTAATGCAAAGCTTATAGTTGAATTAATATTGTATAAAGGAAGCCAAATTGCCACCTGCCCATCTTTGAGCTGTAACTTGTGGACATCCATTTGTTGTAAAGTCTCATAAGCAACACATTCCCATACATGTGATTCCACCCCCCTTTTTGCTTGGCATACCTTTCTGTGTAGCAACTATTTTAGTTTGAAGATGTTCAGAAAGAAGAGACAATGCCTTTCGGCAATGTTCAAAGTTGCTTGTGTGCATACATCATTTGTTTTTGATTTCATTCCAAATCAAAGTGTTTGGACATGAAAACAACAGAGAGGAAAAAACATAGCTGAGACTTTAGTTCCCTGTAAGAGGTGTGTGTGCGCCAAGTATTGAACTGAAGTTATTTCCCCAGGGAAATGCAGAGAGGACATTTTTCTCATCTGGCATACAAGAATAAACCACAACTGAAAATAAGCAAGATCAACTAAGGCCAATGTGGCATGTGCCATCTTGACATTATCTTGGCAAAGATGGCTTCTGTAAGATGTAAGGATCAAATCATGTTCTACCATTATTTATTATTGTTGGTTACATTCATACTCCACATTTTTATTTTAAAAAGCCCAAGGTAGCTAACAGTTATGGAATCCCCAATGCAAAAATAACCAGTCCACTCCATGTAAGCTCAGACATTCTAATCCTCAAAGTCAAAATAATTAATCCCACCTAAAATCAAAGCATGGAGAATCTGGGTGGTAAGCATGATAAATTGGCCAAGTTTCACAAAATTCTGAACAGAACTGAGATACAATACTTTGAATATTTTGCCCTGAAGTGCAGCCCTCACTCAGTTCTGATGCTCCTTTTGTGACCCAAACATATTTTCACTTCCATGGTGAGTGCAGAATAAGCAACTAATGTGATGGATGTTATCCATTGGTTCTAAAACAGGTATTGTACAGGTCCCTGCCAGTGCTGTTGACAGCCATGCCAGAAAATGGCGGGAAGGATGTGGCTGGGGAGTAGACCGAAGACAACGTGCCAGTCAGCCCCAGGTGAGGATCCTGTTCCAAAAGTTGTCCATGAAGCTTTAGTATTTATTTATTATCACAGCCCTTTTTTGCCTACAGACACTACCTTGGGGGTCTCTGGTTTTTTGTGATCAAGACACTTGCTACAGTGCTTAAATTTTATTTTTTGGGGGGGTGAGGGGAACTCTACCTATCATCTCAGTTTTCAGAACCACCACAAAGGTTGGTGGGATATAATGGAAGGTCCTAAAAACATATTAGGATAAATAGCTTTTTTGGAAGTGCTGCATGCAACCATGGTGATTGTAGCAGCATTTAAAATCCATTCCATGGCATATATTACAATAGGTCTCTGTGTTTAAAAGGAGTACCAGTGAAGGTCAGCAACACTATGCACAGGAATCTTATGCCTAATTTGTAAACTCTAAATTCTGCACACAGTAGTTCAGATATAAGGAAGAAACGAAGTGGGCTATCAGCAGAGGAAAGATTAGACTTATTCCATAACATGAAATGTCCCCATGTGTCCTATTCTTTTATCCAAGAAACGGAAAAAAACCCTTACCTTCCAAGATTTGAAACGTCTAGCCAAGAAGTTATAAGGTTATTTGGGTATCTACGATGAACCAAAACAAAAGGGCTTACCATTAATATAAGCACACTGGTTTTCCTTCAAAACCCTTTCGGATTTCTTCAGCAGCTCTCCAGTCCCCTTTTTGCCAGGCCACTCAAACAGCGTCTCTTTTAGATTTCCTTGAAGCATTTTCATAAAGCAGTGTGAATCTGTGTGATCATGGATACTGCTGTATATGTACACAAACACAAAAAAATACCATTATGAAGTTAGCAGGACTGTTGTACTTTTACATATACATCCGACTCTCAACTTGCATAAGGGTTGTGTTCTGTGGATAGCACGTGAAGCCGAAATTGCATATGATCAAAACAATCCTGGAACTGCCCCCATGCAAGCATCCTTTTCTGAACCCCGCAGGCTTACCACGCAAAAAAAGAGCTTTTAAGCTTTCTGACATGCATTTAATTTGTGCAGTGTCAGCTGGTTGGCCGCTAAGCACATAAAGCTGCAATCGAGTAAGTTAAATGTATGTAAGTTGCAAGTTGACTGTAGTATAAACATAAGGTAAAGGTACCCCTGCCCGTACGGGCCAGTCTTGACAGACTCTAGGGTTGTGCGCTCATCTCACTCAAGAGGCCGGGGGCCAGCGCTGTCCGGAGACACTTCCGGGTCACGTGGCCAGCGTGACATTGCTGCTCTGGCGAGGCAGAGCCGCACACGGAAACGCCGTTTACCTTCCCGCTATAAAGCGGTCCCTATTTATCTACTTGCACCCGGGAGTGCTTTCGAACTGCTAGGTTGGCAGGCGCTGGGACCGAGCAACGGGAGCGCACCCCGCCGCGGGGATTCGAACTGCCGACCTTTCAATTGGCAAGCCCTAGGAGCTGAGGCTTTTACCCACAGCGCCACCCGCGTCCCTTAGTATAAACATAATGTACCATAAAATGATTACTGCTGCAACCCTAACCCCATTTATTTGGGAGTAAGCTCCATTGAAGTCAATAGGGCTTACTGTGTTGTACATCTAATACAAGACAAATATTGTTATTGCCCACATCATTTTATGGTGGTCTTGAAAGTGGGGTGAAAGTGAAAAAAGGCAAAGTGAAAAAAGAGTCAGATTTAAAGGGAAATATTAGAATTTCTGCAAATATGAAAAGAGACTGCAGCTGTTGATGATTTTGAGGAAACACACTGTGATGTCACTGACAAAATTTGCTAATAATCTGTTCTTTGGCAATGGCTGGGTATGTCTAGATAGGAATTCAATTAAACAATAGGACCATAACTCAAAGGCATTATCTGGGAAAGGACTTGGGCTGCAATGAAGGGGCTGCTTGACCAGCATTTACACAGTGTGTACGAATGAGAAGTGAAGGGAAAATGGTGCCTCAGTGAAAAGGCACTAATTTGTATGACTCAAGGGCAAGAGAGGTGAATGTTGCTGGCTAGTACTATGCTACTCGTCGACACCAACCACCACTAGAACTGGCAGTCTCTATGTTGCTTGTGGGTAGCAAGAGTACAGACACAGCCTGCCTGTTACTTACACAACCTTTTGCCTGGAAGCTCTCTTATAGTTGTCCATTGAATTTAATTCCATTTAAGATAAAAACCGATGCTATATTTATGTTTGGCTTTCGGACCTAACCTTCTAACAAAAAAACACCACTACCTCCAGAGATGAAACTTCTCATTTCAGATACACATAATAATTTTCTTTTACATCATGAACTCGATTCAAAACAGTCACTCATATTTTCCATTGGAAAATATGTGGCAGTGTTCTTTCTCTGTTACTGGCTATATTCTGGAGCAGGGGGGGAAACACCACGTTGTCACTCCCCCATTCAGATTTAATTGACTCCTTGACTAACTGGTGCTGCTTGTGCAACAAATTAAAACAAGCTGTGGTTTCTTATTTTTAAGCAGCTGCTCGTCTGTCTCGCAAACCACAATGCACTTGGCAGAAACTTGGAGTGCAATTCTGGAGAAAAACCACAGATAACCAACTGCCCAGTTTGGGCACAATGCTAGCTAAACGAACCTTGAACTCAAGCATTCCTCCTTCGGCATGGCCACTAGCAGAAGATTAGGAACACTCACTTCCTGGTTTAAGCTAACCAATTTTGACTTACATCTAGCCTTTGAACTCAGTTGAAACTGTGGTTTGTTGCATTAAACTAGACTAATAAACTATGGTTTGACCCAGGTTTGTTTCAGTATATCAGTTTTAACTGGCCACAGTTTGCCCTTGTCAGATGCAATGATAAAATGAGGTTAACCTGAAAATTCTTCTGTAGGTTCATTCCTGTAGCAGTAAACTGTGGCCCAACATTACATTCAAACTGAGTCATTAGCTTGCAGCGTTGAAAAAAGTAATGATCCTATATCAGGTTTGCAGAGTTTGTGACCTGCCACCAAGCTCAATACAGCTCAACAGTCACATACAGTTGCCTGCAGAAGCCAGTTGTTTTTTCTGTGGTCACAGAAAGGCAGCAAAAGCAAGTTAGTTATTTGGCCTCTAGTAGGCTACCATACATGGGTAAGTTGTCTATTTAGTCTGAATGGGCACAAGTGGGACAGGGCGAGGCAGCCCTAGATAAATCTGCATAACAATATGCCAGATGTGCTTCCGCTCCTCATTAGGGGAGGCTGAAACTCTTGTTCATTATTGGTTTTCACTTCAGTAATCTTTGTGCAGACTTGCTCCAGATCGGGTCATAACAAGATTTATTAAGAGAACTTGTTTATGCTTGGTGGGATTCACCTAATGAGTCCCATCAGCACAAAAAGTTCTACTTGTGTAATGGGGTTCCCCCTTCTCCTCCGCCCACGTCCTCCCAAATTGGCTTAGGGTATGTGTGTGCATGTGCGCCAGGATCAAACCAAGCACAGGGATCACAGGTAATAATGTAAGGTTCAAAGTGACCTAGGAGTTAAAGGCAGGTAACAGTATTGTTAATAAAGACACCCCACCCCTTGAAGGCTCATAGGACACTAGATTAAAAGTGAACTAAAAATAATACTACACGATGATAATAAACTCATTCCCAAAATCATTTCCTGAACTTCCTAGCATCCAAAAGTATATTCTCTGCCAGCTTAACTTGCTGGACAGCTCACTGTGGTACCAAAGGAATCCTATAGTTCAGCTCTTTCTCACTGTCCATAACTGTAATTGTATGAAGACAAACACAAGCTGCATCCCCTCCCCAGGTATCTTTTGCTGCCCCCAGCAACTTCTCTCTGATGAATCTAGGTAGCTAGGTAAAGGTAAAGGGACCCCTGACCATTAGGTCCAGTCGTGACCGACTCTGGGGTTGTGGCGCTCATCTCGCTTTATTGGCCGAGGGATCCGGCGTACAGCTCCCGGGTCATGTGGCCAGCATGACTAAGCCGCTTCCGGCGAACCAGAGCAGCACATGGAAACGCCGTTTACCTTCCCGCCGGAGCAGTACCTATTTATCTACTTGCACTTTTGATGTGCTTTTGAACTGCTAGGTTGGCAGGAGCAGGGACCGAGGAACGGGAGCTCACCCCGTCGCGGGTATTCAAACCGCCGACCTTCTGATCAGCAAGTCCTAGGCTCTGTGGTTTAACCCACAGTGCCACCTGCGTTAACACAAATCTTGGAATCTGAGCTACTCTTTCTTTGCTATTTAGGGGTGTGTGTATACCCCTGCACATATTTTCAGAAGAAAGATAGCAGCCAGGAAAGTGTCACCCTTCCCCACCTACTGAATCCCCTTGCCATCAGTTTTTTCCTTCCTGGTGCAGCAAAAACACATCTGGGAATCCTAACTGGAAGGAAAAGCAGTGGGATGGGAGAAGGGTTAAGCAAACACCACCTGCAGCTTTCCTACTGCAAATTACATTTTTGTGAAAACAGAACTCCTCACTTCCACAATCCTCAGAGTCTTAAATCATTGCATCACAAGACAGCATTTTACCCAAATGGAAACAGTGCATTTCAGGATTCAATGCAAAAGCTGCAAAGGCCATTGAACCCCAAATTTTGGCATATTGGGTAGCATGCAATTTTAGTCAGCGTAGAGGCATTGAAATGAATGAACATGACTAACTTTGATCCATTAATTTTGATGGGTCTACTCTGAATAAAACTTAATTGAATGTCACCCATTGTGTTCTGGGAATTGTCAAGGGTACGTTGACCAGATATTACTGATTTACAAAATTGGGGTTCTGAGGGGGAACTCTCTCACTTGACAAACCCTGCTTTAGACTAGAGGCAGAGACAGCACAATGCCCCTTTAGTAAAACACTGGGGCTAACATACATAGAGCAATGAAAAACCTACTACCATTGTAAGAAAGCACAAAGAAGGAAGTCACCAAGTGGTTCTACAACAGTTTGCTCTGACAAAGAAGCATCACATTCCTCATGCTTAAGAGATGTCTGATAATTGTCTGTTTTGCAGAGGCAAGAGAAAAAGGGAACATATATCTAGTACATAGAGAGAAATGGTTCTCAGAACAATAACATATGGCCTTTTTTTTAAAAAGGGACTTTGGGAAATCTGGTACCTCTGGCTTGCAGATGAGGCTGGATCTGCACAGTGTTGATTGGCCAGCCCTTGTGTCAATGATATATTCACCTGTCCCACCCTTCCCTGAGCAGGATCACACACAGAACTTGGGTTACTCACAAAGCCATATTCATCTTTTCACAGGGTCTTTTAAAGTGTTTTTAAAAAGTGTAAGGAACCCAGAGATTAAACGCTGATTAACTGAAACAATCAAATATGCAAAAATTGACCCTTAAGAGCTGGTGTACTGTTTTGGTTTTGTTATAAATAGATGGATTTTAAAATTTAAAAAAATCATGCAGGGAACCACCCAACGCTTTTGGAAAGGTTAGAGTTCATGGAAATTTATAATATACCATCTATATAAGGCTACAATACATTTTATTTTTTTGGGCACAGATGCAATGTATTGTATAATAATTAATTAATTAATTAATTAATTAATAAATACCCTGCCCATCTGGCTGGGTTTCCCCAGCCACGCTTGGCGGCTCCCAACAGAATATTAAAAACACAACAAAACATCAAACATTAAAAACTTTCCTAAAAAGGGCTGTCTTCAGATGTTTTCTAAAAGTCAGATAATTGTTTATTTCCTTGACATCTGATGGGAGGGTGTTCCACAGGGCAAGCGCCATTACCAAGAAGGCCCTCTGCCTGTACAGCTTTATATTATGGGGAAAATATATATAGCCACAAACCTGCCATGGCCTTCACCCCAGCATAAGATCATCAAATTGAACTTTCCATTTCCTTTATCCACAAGATTTCTTGTGTACCTGAAAGAATAAGATGCAGGGTTTTATTTTAAGAGCCATCACTGAGAAGCAGAAACAGATGTTAAGAACAGTATATACAAATTTAAAAAATTAATGGTTGCTAATTTCCAGCCTGCTCCCCTACCCCAACCATCTAGTAATCTTTTCTGATTGAGCTGTATGACAGTTCTACTCACTGCATTGTTCTGAACAATTAGTGTCTACTGCATACAAATTATCTTGATAATACTCTGCTACCTTACTGGGTAGTTCTAAGGTTCATTGAGATAATATATCTGATAATATAGGTGAAGTGCTTGTATTTCTCCCAAGCTTTTATCTTTTAAGGAAAAAAAAACCACACATACACATAAACACACTCTTGCCCTTGTCCATATATTCTGACCTATTTTCTTTCAGTCAGTGGCATCCTAAAACTGCAATATATTTATACCTTTATCACATAAGGGTCATAAAAATATATCGCAGTGGTTTACAATGCTGAGTGAGTTGTATCCTTTCCGGGATCCTTCTCATAAAAAGGAGAGTGAACAGAATCAAATGAAAAGTCAACAAGAATTAACTTTTGTGTAAAATACAAATTATTAAAAACTAGGCTGTAAGTCTCAAGTAACAAATTTCAGGAATTCAATTCCGGTGATTACGGACTTGGTACTTTATAAATCTATGTTAGATGTTGGCATCTGTCTGTCTCAACAAACCATTTAAGTTAGTAGTACATTATATACACACATACAAGTCGAACCATTGGTCCTTACCTAGGTGAGTACTATCTATAGTGACTGGCAGTTGCTTTCCAGTGTTTAAGGCAAAAGTCCTTCCCAGCCCTGCGTGGAGATGTCAAGAATGGAACCCAGAATCTTGCATATGCAATGCATGTTCTCGGCTTCCACTACTGAGCTACGGCCCCCTTTTCTCTCTGTTGACTGGATTGCAAGGAACCATGCAATTTTTGCATGTACCTAAGGGAATCTGGACATGTCTTTCTCAAGGAGCAGGTCCTCATTCCCTTACTTTTAAGATTCCAAAGGTTTGTGACATGGCATAGTGGTCCACCATTCAAAGGAAATGAATAAAGAAACCCCACTGGCCTTATGGGATAGCTAAAGTAGCTCTGAATCCCAGCCATCATGGAAGCACAGAAGTCAATCAGGCCCACAGTTGTGTGATCAGTGGGTCTTGGAAATCGGTGAGTGAATAAACAAAAATTTGGATTGTGGTGTAAACACCATTAATTGCAGATCTGGTTGAAGCCCAAATATCTGGGCTTCATTTATCCTATTGCTATAGTTCAAGAATGCTGAAAAAGACTAGATAGATATAAATTAGGGTGTAGAGTGATGGTTAACATTTAGCAAACATTGGAAAGCCAAGAAGACATATGGGGTTGGGATCTCCAAGCTACTCTGTAAATGAAATTCAGCAACACAACCTATAAATGGAAAAGCACAACGTAACCCAAATACTTCTTGGGTGAGGTAATTTCTGCAATGAGATTGCAACTACAGAAGCTTTGTAACAACAAGGAAGTTACTGATTTTTTTTTACAGCTTGTTATCAAATGGTCCCAACCATTTAAGCTACTTTTCTGCAGAAGAAATGCAAATCCAAAGTGTGTGGGGTGTGTGAGAGACTCTCCTCCTGATAAAAAGCCAACTTTACAGGGAATTCTGCCAAGCAAGATAAGAACAAACTAGTTTCACAATGCCAACAGCAAGTGTTGCACAATAATCAAAGATTAGAAATGAAAAAGACTAAAGGATACAGCAAAGGGGGACGACGGTGGGGAGCAGCAGACTCAGCAGAGTAGCACCTGATTTATAATTAAATCAAAGCCTGACTTTTAATACGGTGCAGTAGACACACCCTGTTTTCACTTTTAAAGGTCAGGTGTGTGCACGCAAGTTTGAATCGGTACACAATCCAGTGGAGGCAAGTTTGCAGACGAGGGTTCCAAGGGGACCTTTCCAACAGTGGAACGCCAGAAGGCTGGGAAGCCAGAAAGCCCCTGATTTGCTGCCAGTTCCTTGTCCCAAAAATATCTGTTAGAGAACACAATAATCTGACACAGATCAGGAAAAACTGGCTTGATGTCTGCCATTCGTTTTCCTCGTTAACATTTCGAAAGCAGTTTATTTGCAAAAAGCGACCAAGAAGGCACATCCGATCAATTCGCGCAGTAATAGCCTGTTGCTTAAGTCATTTGCGGGCCACAGCCCTATGAACTAGACATTGTCCTCCAGGCCTGCCAACGCCCCTCCATCGATTCTTATAAAAGTACAAAAAAAACCACACGAGTTCCAGCCTCCCCGCGAGGCTCGGGCTGCTATTTACCTCGAGCCAGCTCTCATTGGCCCAACCCTTCAGGGGTGTTGCTCAAAAGCGGCTCTGATTGGCCACCGGGTCCCCGCCCTCCCTCTGCCTCTAAACCTTCAATGCGTGGCACTTGGGAGAAGCCGGGAGAAAGCAGTCAAAAGGAGTGGGCGGGGCAGGGAACGCGCAAGGAAAGGGGGCGGGGCTGCGGGCGCCGTGGATGCGCTGCTCTCGCGCCCCAGTGGGGTCACCCAGCAGCCCCCAAAGAGAACCCCAGCCTGTACTCAGAGGGTGGAACATACTGTTTCCATACGCCATGGAAAGGGGCCTTCAAACAAGGCAGATCTAGCTTAACATTATCTACCTTTCCGGGGTTTCAGGCAGGGGACCCTCGCAGATCTGGGCTATGGCAGCCTGGTTGTGGGATATTTCCCCTACAAGGGAGGCTTTCCTGTGAATAATTCTCATGTCTTCAGGGCCATAGATCACAGAATCAGAGTTGGAAGGGACCCAAAGGGTCCTCTAGTCTAACCCTCTGCAATGCAGGATTCCTGCCAACAGCCATTCCTGGGTGGGCTCGAAACACCAACCATTGGGTTGACAGCCACACACAAAAAAAGCTTAGCTGAAATTTATCTGCTGTGTTTAATATTCATAGTGAATTGTTTCTACTCTTTATTGTTAGCCACTTTGCCAATATTCAGCCTTCAGGGCAGGTGTAAAGCACAATAGGCAAGTATGCCAGACTGTTACAGACCATCCAGTATGTTTTGCAGCACATAATGGATTGAACTTAAGTCTCCCTCCTAACCCCCTTCCCAAATACGATACTCTGAACTAAAAGCAGAAGTGGAATCTGCATCTTAGAGCCCCTGCCAGCCTCTTGATTTGATTATCAGCCTCCCTAATGAATTGGCTATTCATGTGCCTTTTCTGTTGCTGCTGCTTACAAAGAAACACCAAAGATGACTTATTGTCACCTACATAAGTTAATCATTTAGAGGGAAAGTGTGCCAAAGAACAGGAACCAGAAGAGAGGAGGCTTGATATGGGATTAAGAAAAAACCTGTTTTAACTTCTGCTAAAAATGCATTTGCAGAGAAACTGGCGTTTAAGCTAATTATAAATGTATTATCCACACACACACACACACACTTTTCTGTAGGGAGAGTATCAGAATAGGACCCCGGTGCCATCCAGTGGATCATTGTATGGTTTATGGTCCCTTCAGTGAGGCAGAAGCTGGAAATAACAGGTCACGGGATAAGGTTCAGTTTGTGCCGCACACCCTATACAACACACATGATAATCTGGATGAACCGAAGAACCCACTTTTATGTTTCCACTAATCACTATGAATAGCTCCATAAAAAAGATGCTTTCGTTTCAGCATTAAGGGTTAATCAACAGTCATGCTGATTTATTCAAACAAACTGCTGTGCATGCAGCCATTTGAGTGAAGCAAGTTCTGGAGTTGCTTTGGTGATTTTCACCACATTACAGACTGGGAGAGCCTGAACACCATGAAGTGACCATATACATGTATACTGCAGGAGTACCTATACAGTACTCAAAATGGTTAACGGATAAACAATGCAATTATGATTATAGGGGCATATCTGATGTGCATGTAATGTCTTGGGCACATTTTATAGGAAAATAGCCAGTGATTGCTCATACCTGGATTTCTGGTCAGGTATAGTTAAGCTTGTGCAGTACAATTATGTACTCACTATAGTAGCAGCAGCATGCATCATCATTAATGAAAACCACCAGCTGGTGATTCATGCTGCTTCTGCTTATATTATATATAGTTATGTATTAATAATAGATGTGGATTGTTTTAAAACTTTAAAATGCCATATAAATGATATATCCTCTTGTTCATTGCCACTTGACAGGAAGTAACAGACAACTAGGCTACCAAGTGGCTGGAGGCACTTTTGGTCATCCTCCATCACACTCAAATTAGTATGGTCAAATTGTGGTTCAATGGCCAGTTATAAAAAAAAAATATTATAACCTGTATTTCTTTCTTCAAGGGGAAAAACTCCAGAAAAATAAGGTGGACTTTGCACCATTTGCAAAACCCTGCTTAAAAGTGACAATTCACTTTTGGCAGTGAACCTCAGACTGCAAAAAAAGGCTAGCTGCCTTAATCCATGCTATTGATTAAGGCTAAAATGTAATGTTTGAACAGTTGTACTAATGCTGATGGAGAGGGAATTACTGTTCACACTGCTGCAATATTTTTTTGGTCACTCTGACGCATTGACAATTCCCAGAGAGGGGCTTGCTGGGGCAGATACATTTCTTCCTGCAGTCCACATGGAAAGGAAATGTAGATGCGAACCACCAACTATTTAACAGCTACCAATGGCTGAATTTAGCCTTGTTTAATACAACAGGCCTCTGAGAAAAATGAGTAGTGATGATTATCCAGTAATTAAGGGAGGCACAGGACTTTTGTGACACAAGATTTGGAACAGTATTCAGTAGACATCTCATTAGTGCCTTCTCCTCACCCCCACTCCTGGCACATGCTTTAGGCCAGGAGTACAGTAGGTAATATGATGCCCTTGAGAAGTTGTTGTTGGGTCTACAGCTCCATCAGCATTTTTAATAGTCAGTAATAATGGAAGTTGTGGTCTACCACCACCTGGAGGGCACATTAACTCTACCATTATTAGGCTGCCTCCAGATTTTCACCACCAGGCATATTGCTTTGTTCTGGAGTGCCATTTCAAATGGACTGGAATGCCCAAGAAAGAAGAGGAAAACAACTTTGGAAAAGCCCTAATGTTGCAAGATAAACCAGTCAGAGTTTAAGATCTAACAGGCTAGTCGTGCAAAAAAACCACACCAACACACAAGCTACAAAATGAAGCCCAACCTAGCAAGAAAGGCTGTGACCCAAAAGCCTGGTGTTAATCCTGTCACCTTGACCCACTCCTGGGGTGCTTTGAACTAGACTTGTGCACATCGCTTGCTGTACTTGTAGCTGAAGGGATGGGCTGCCAGTTAGTCCGCCTGAGAGGCCTGCCAAAAAGTTTTCTGTAGGCATTTTCATTCCAGCTGTTTCTAAGGTCTCGTCTTTAAAGTGCCAACCATCTCCAAGCTGCGCAGCCTCCCACTTCTCAAAAAGGAGATTTGAGCAACTCAAACCGCTGGCCTGAATGCAAGCTGCTAAAAAAAAAGGAGCCACTATCTGCACAACACATATGTTAACCATTAGCAACAAATTACATATGTAGCAAACGCTAAAAGATACACTGAAAGGAATCTGAGCAAGATATTTGGATTTGCAACACCTACGAACATCAAACGTGCAAACAAAGTAGAAGTGCGCCTGGAGAGTAGATTGCTATTTAATTTCTAAAAGATCCGCACTCATTTTGTACCAAACTTAATGATATGCTCCAAGAAAATCAGGTCCGTTTGGCATTTTAAGCAAAGCGACTCTCATATCGACCGCTTTTCGTTTAGCTTATCCTACAGTAATAAATCAACCAGTTTGTCACCCGCTTGCTTGTTCAGGCGAGCTAATCTCCTTGATTCCCACCGAGTTTACCTGAACTGGTCAAACTGAGCATATTTGAGCCACTCCTCCGGATTGCTCTCGTAAGTTTCCATTAAGGTTTGCACTTCTGCCACATTGACTTTGTCGCCGGAAAACAACCGATGTAGGATCTGGATCAGCTCGTCCAGAGTCTGCGCCTTCCACAATTCCGTCTGCCCGGGATGATCCATGATGCGCTTTTGCGGAGCCTGCTTCGAGTTGCACAATGGAAGCGCCCAGTCTCTCCCGCGTCGCTTCGCAGCCGGTGCCTTGGCTTGCCGCTATTTATCCCCTGGAGTTAGATGGGAACGTACCAAGTGCTCAAGGACAGGGAGCGCGCAAGGGAGGCACCGCGAAACGGCTTCGGCTAGCCCTAGGCTTTTAGAACACGCTGAAAAAGGGACACCCCCGCCGTGGCCGGGACCTATCACAGGCTGATTTTTCAAAAGCCCTCGTCGCCTTGGCGAGATGGGGCGTCTGGGCTCCCCCCACTTTCGGGTCGTTTGCCCGCCTCGCTTCTTAAGGGGCCTCGACTGGCGCGCCGCCGTAGCCTTACAGCACAAAGACGCTGTTCTTCGTGCTTAAAAGGGAGAAGGAATATACAACTGAGGAAGCCAAGAGTGATTTTCCCTCCCGGCAACGTTTGGATATTCTAATCTAATCTTCTAACTCAGCAGCACAATGGCTGAAGGCACTAGCTTTGCAAGGCACTCTTTTAAATTACAGTAGTCTCCGCTTTTCATGGCGTAATAACCAACCAGGTGTGTTTTGGGGAACTAGGCTATGTTTATAAATTGAAATACGTAGGCGCTGACAATTGCACATTACCAATTTAGTTAGCCACCTCTGCAAAAACCTTTTGTCTTGTAGGAAAATTCAGAATGGTAAAAGGTGGCTTCTCACCCAAGAACAGCAGGTTTAGGATCAAAGTACTGTAGTTCATTCCCCATGAGTGAATATGGAAGAGAAGTTTTCAATTTTTAGCAAGGTACAGTATATAAGGGACTTGATTGAGCAGGCAGGTGATTTAAGAGAAAGCAATCTATAGTGACATTTAACTCCAAAAGCTGTGGAAAGAACACTGCAGATTTCTGCCTGTTTCATAGGACAGAAAGGCTACTTTTATTTCTGTATCATTTTTCATTCTTAGATTATTCAAAATTAACATTAGAATACCATTGTAGGGGCCTATTAAAGTAGATCTCCCACAAAGCAGAAAGCAAGCTGTAAGGTCTATCAGAACTTTCCCCCTGGCTAGGTATTAAGGATGGGGCAGGGGAAGAGAGAAATGCTGCTGAACTTTGCTTGTACCCTACGACATGGACCAGCACATCTTCACATCTCAGTTGTGATTCAAGAAAATATCTCCAAACTTTTTGCTTTGAAAACGGTATTTGTTTCTCCACCATCTGCAGCTTTAATTTCAGTCCTGCATTGTTTAGCAAAAGCAGAAGATTCACACTTCCAAGAAGAGTGCCACTGATGTCAGCAATAAAATGTTTCATTAAGTGGGTGGGTTTTTTGGGGGGGAAAGGAAGCTATTCCTTAGACACAGATTAAGTTAATGGCAAGTTGGGAAAATGAAGCTTGCCCAGTGTTAAATAGTTGCACTTTAATAACAATGTGCTTTATATTTTCTAGGATTATAAGTCCCAAATTCTCCACTTATATTTTGTAATGTATTTTTAAAGTATTGCTAGCATTTTACTTTGTCTAATAACAATGGAAACTCAATGAAAGCTTATCAGTTGCTTTATACCACTTCCTTGAACCATTTCAATTTCCTTTAATGGCACTATCATATAGATAAAATATTTAACTGTGGAATACTGTGTTCTTGGCTGTATAGTTTGATCTGTGCAGATGTGTAGATTGTCCTGCCTTGTCGCACACAACTGACAATGACATTTTGCTTTGTCACATCCATTCATAGTGGTTCTATATTTTATTCATACAACCCATTATATTGGGCTATAAAGCAGTCTTCACATACTGAGTTTTGTCAACTGCAGCATGATCAGTGCTGCATTTGTGGGTTTTTTGGAAATTAACCTTGTAAATGTTAATCTAACAATACCAACAATAGCACCAGGAAGAAATAATGCAAACTTGGAAAGTTTATCTATTGTGATATTCACATTTAATAGGTTTTGGATAATGGAGAAATGGTATGTCAGTATTGGTACTGCCTATTTCCAGTTTATTTTATTTCCTGAAGCTAAGATAAGAGAAGCTAATGTGTGATCTCTACTTTCCTACAAGGTCACTTTGGGTGTTTAAAGTTATTCATTCACCTACAGGGTCTAGTGGGTTTAACTTGAAGCAACCTGTTGTAAGAGATACAAGATGAAAGTCTACAATGAATATAAATGTCAAAGGGGCTCTACAAACAAGCAATAACAATAAACTCATAATTTGTTAAATGATAACCTTTATTCTCAAAGCTGCCCAATATTCCTACATTTATATTTCTGCATTTCATTGTATATACTTTGTTGTGTAGTGAACAAGTGGGAGGAAGGAGATTAGTTGGGAGGGCTGCTGCTTGAGAAACACCATCCTAAAGTCTCTCTGGGACTACAGATTCCAAAGTTAAATCCCAGCAACTGTGTTTAAAACAAATAGTCATAAGAAAATGTAACTATTTTATGCATATACAGATACTTCAGCTGCCCGTCTACAATAAATATCCTAAAAGGGAGGCTGTAAACTTCCATGCAGCCTGATGAAATAATGATCCATGTACTCTCCAAGTCAGGAGATAGTATCCTTTCAAAATAAGATTCAGGTCCTGGAGCAAGGACAGGCAGCTCAGCTGTACAGATGGCACACACACACAATTATTTGCACAAAGCAAGTGATCAAATGAAGAAAATGGAAGCCGGTAGGCTACGTAGTTCTTGTATTTATCTCCTATACTGACAAGTAGAGAAAATAGGGAGAATAAAGTGAACTCCATGGGTAACAATGCAGACATTTCTTCAGTTTGTCCCTGGGGAATGTTTCTGAAGATCTTTATAGCCCATTCATTTTCTAAGAATCCCAAGCACTTGTAGCTCCTAATTCATCCCCAGGCCTGAGATTTACAATAATGCAGTACAAGCTTGCCATCACTTCCAAAACACTGCAACAGAACAAGAAACAGAGGAGTTAAACAAATTTAATATTTAATTAAACCTATAAACTGTTGGGTAGCAATTATACAGCCTAATACAGAAAGTGTCAACATTCTACTGAAGGTTTCTTATGAAATGCTGCCACCTGTTGACAACATACTTTGAAAGTTACATGCTGCATTTGCTACAGCAGACATGGAGTGAAATGGTAATCAAACTGAAACATCTTACAGAGCAATCCAGACTCCAGAGCAGGCAGTGAGACTCCCTGAACCACTGCTGCATTTGGAAGGGCAGGTAAAAGCCTGATCGGGGCTATGCCAGCCTGAAGCTGGTAAAGCACTGCATCCTACATTGGGCCCAAGGCCACCAAGTCATGGCAGTAGAGCTGGCTAATGGATTCCAGGCTGGCTCAGCCACATTCCCTCCCTCTCTGGAATACCCTTTAATGGATTGATACTAGTAGGACTGTCCTTTTAGTGGGTGGAACAGAGAGCTCTGTGCCGGTGAAGTTGTTCTGGGCAGGGCAACCTTTGCTTTGACCAAACAATGGAATGGTGCCCTTAGTTCAGGCATAGGCAAACTCGGCCCACCATAAGTTTGGGACTACAATTCCCATCATCCCTGACCACTGGTCCTGTTAGCTAGGGATGATGGGAGTTGTAGTCCCAAAACATCTGGAGGGCCGAGTTTGCCTATGCCTGCCTTAGTTTCTAATGCAAAGAAGAGAAAAGGAAATACTTAGAAGCTGTGAATTACCTCATATAGTGTTCCAACTTCCTGGTCTGGTGAAGGAGCAAAAGACTGATTCACATAAATAAACTGTATGAGAAAGAGATACTTGGTAAGTTTTAAAAGAAGTTACTCTATTTAAACAGAAAAGTTTTATCAGACAATATTCTCTCCCATGTTACCTCAGCATCCTGTCACTGCAATTACAGGGCTAAGAGAAGAACAGTCTACAGCCAGCTATAAGCTGAAGGTTCAACAAGGGCAAAGAACCCAAGAATCATAGAACTGTCAAGTTGGAAGGGACTCTGAGGGTCATCTAGTCTAAGCTGCTGCAAAGGCAGGAATCTCAACACGCTTCCCTCATCCAATGTAAACTATACTGGGCCCTGCTAAGCTTTGCAAATGTGCTAGCAGTTTTATTGCTGCACCACTATGAGGAATAGGTCCATTAGTTTTATTGTACAAAGGAGGAAGCCAGCCTACCCAGATTTACTGGCCTGAGGACTTAAGAGTCGACAGGAGTTTGCTCCTCCTCCAGCCCACCTCCAGCTCATAGCTACTTGAAGTCCTTTGGTAACAGGAGTGAAAGAAAAGACAACTTGCCATCAGGATAACTGCTTGGCCACAACCGAAGCTCTTTTATGGATAGTTGCTAAGTGGCTATTTGTTAAAGCTTTGCAGGAAAGCTAGATTGGATATGAGTCCAACCATGTTTGGTGTTCATGGCTCTTGATCAAACATTGTGAGTAGTGATTCAATATTAAAATATTCAGTTTCAACACAACAATCATTTCAGAACTGGGTTAGCATTTGTGAACTAAAACCGCTGCCAGTATATAACATGTGGCTACTTTTGCACCCATACAGCCATTTCATCTAACATCTATTTTTTCATAGCTTTAAGTTTAATAAGATTCTATATTTCTCTGTCTTTTGTCATTTTTGACAACAGCATAAATGTATAGCTGGAACCGCAATCATTCCCTTGAAGATGCCCACATTACATTTAGTTTCAAGTTACATCCACTCAGGATCTCAGCTCAGCCTAGATTTAATGAAACCGATAGAGGTAATTCAAAATATCCAGAGCCACTATTCTACTACTATGAGAAATAACCTTGGAAAAGCTTACCTATGTGCATAGCAGTAAACTTCCAAATAGATTCGGGGACTCAGAACTCATCAAGTATATATTTTGGAGATAGGTGGGGACAAACTAGAGGGAATATTTTGTGCCTTCATGCCCTGCCTGTAAGCTTCCCAGCAGCATCCTACTCTGATTAAGCTCTTACTGATGACTCTCATATTCCTAAATAGGGAAGTGAGGATGTCACTTACCAGCTGTTCCGAGGCCACTAGTTTGAGAAACTTTTTGATGAAGTCAATAAGGGCTTGGATTGTGCGCGTTCTCTCTACCGACCATTTCTTGGTTTTCATTATAGGGGTATCCCCAACAGCCTTGAGCAAAACATCAACTAGAAAGCAGAGAACATTGCAAATGAGAACAAATAGGAACACAGCAGAACATGTCACTGAAGTATGCTGAAAGAAAATAAATAAAATGTAGGAAACAGATAAGGAGAAATGCAACAGAATACCGTAATTTGCAAAAAACTTCTACTTGTAGAATTTATATACTTAAAATACTGCGGCTGAGCCCTTGAGGCTGAGCCCTTGAGGATATACATACATGGGTGTAGCTGAGGGGGGGGGGAGCTGTGTCCTCAAATCAAGTAAATAAATAGAAATACTTAACTAAAAGTAGAAATTGTAGATTTGAGATTTTTCTGAACATTTGGGGTAAAAAAAGTAATTTAAAACAACTATTGTTGAGACGTTTCGGTCCAAATCTGCTAGACAGAGCCAGAGGGAAGACGGTGACAGGTGGGTGTTCTGCCCACCCCTAATGTAATTACTGTACTTAATTAATAATAATAATAATAATAATAATAATAATAATAATGTATTATTTATACCCCGCCCCTCTGGCTGGGTTTCCCCAGCCACTCTGGGCGGCTCCTAATGTATGTACGTATACATACAATAATATTTATTAATACGGGTGTCATTTATTGGTGGGGAACCAGAAGAAATCATTTGATCCATGGAGGCCTGGGACGCAGAGCAAAATCAACGGAAGCACAACTGGCAGGTAAGAGGGACAATAGATCGGGACCTTTTAGAAACTTGACAGCAAAGCGTGAGCCCTCAGCCGTTCAGGGAGGCCTGCGATACCTGCCTCGGGCGACCAATACGACCCTCCCTCCCCCTTTCGCAACCCGCCCGTTTACTTTTCTTCCTGGCGTCTCCCGCAGGTTCCTCGGTCACCGGGGAAACGGCCGAAGCGGGAGCCGACTCCAGCACCCCCAGCGTAGGCCCGGCCCCGCCCTCGGGGGCATCTTCGCCCCCTTCACCCCGGCCGCCCTCCTGAGGCGGGAAAGGAGCGGCGGCGGCAGCAGCACCACAGGGCTGCTCCTGCTCCTCACCCAGCTCCGACATAGTAACGAAACAGCGGAAGCAGCAGCCCCAGCGGCGCTCGCTTTCATAGGCTCCTGCCGGGGGCACGTGACCGCCGTTTTGTCCCTCGCGCGCTTCCGTCCTCGTACTTCGCGTCAGTCAGATGACCGTTTCTCTTCCCCCTGTCCCCTTCCCTCTTCTAATCTCGTCGTCACGTGAGCGAGGAGCGGTTCCAGCGCCTGAGGTGTCTTTCGGTAGAGGCGGGTTTTGAGGGGGCCGGAGTCGCGGGCCTCGGACTGGGGGAGGCGCAGGACCCCCCCCCAACCGCCTCTCTCCCCCCCCAACCGCCTCTCTCTTTCGCCTCTTCAGCAGCGGCTGCTCCTCCCTCACCATGATTAAAGCCATCCTGATATTCAACAACCACGGCAAGCCGCGGCTCTCCAAGTTCTACCAGCGCTATGTGAGTGGGGGCGAGGAGAGGTCGCTGGGAAGGGGCGGGCCGGCGGGCCGGACTCGGTGGCGTGGCTGTGTGGCGGGGGAGCTCCTTGCGAATGGGGTGGGGCGCCGTCGGTTCCCTTGGCGCCGCGAGGCAGGTGCCCTCTTCCCTCAGGAGGCGCCCTTCGCCCAGGCGGCTCCAGTCCAGAGAGACAAATATTCCTCTCTTCCCCTATGGCTTACTTTCAGGGAAAGCACTCTGCACATGTTCTCTGTGCCGGATTTGCGTATGAGCTAAGCAAGTTATAGCTTAGGGCTCCACTCTCTTGCCCCCCCCAAAAAAAGTAAAGGGGAAAAAACTGGATGTACATTTCCAAAATATAAGATAAAAGGCAAATAAAATAAAACCTACATACAGTAACAGTGTGTAGTGTTGTGTAGGCTCCTATGATGTAGGTAATGGGCCCCGTCTGCTAGCCTGCTCCCTAAAATATCACTGGTTTGCTCATTTCTATATCAATTAATTTTGATAAAATACATACTTTGTTATGTGAGGCTTTAGATACCTATTAGGTCCATAAATTATCCTATAGCATATATTCAACACAAAAAACAGCAGCAATTTGTTGTTGACAACAAAGGGCCCCATTACCTTCAGTAGCTTAGGGCCTCATCAAACCTAAATCCGGCCCTGGTTCTCTCACTCCCTTCTTGGCATTTCTTCTCTCCCCCCCCCCCACCTTGGTCTTGGCACTGGCCCTTTCAAGCCACGCTGCCAACTTGAATAAGATAACGGGGAGGTGGGGGTGAGCAGGTAAGCCCTGCCTCATATGACGTGGCACACGCACACCATTGGAATGGCAATGCTCATCCACTTGGGGGGTAGGTTGCGAAGGGTCCTCAGTCCCTATGAGTTGGCTCCTGTGCTGCTCTGCATCACCTGCCGACCATATCCTGGCCTCCAGGGGCTGCAGAATTACTGGCTCGTAATAACCCACCATCGCAAGCATGCCTTGTGAGAAGTTAGGTCACCGGGTCATCTGGCTCGTGACGACAGCAGTGGCTCTCCAGGTCTGTGACAAGTGCCTTCTTTTTAATGGAGATATAAGAGCATGATGTGTCACCCACTAGAGGTAACAACCCTCCCAGTGCCTTAGCTATGGAGGGATGGGGGGCTAACTGAGGTTTTTTTGCCCCTAGTGAAGTCTCCAGAGGGGTGCCATTGAGGCTCCCAGCCTGTGTGTGTACACAAATGCGCATGGGGGGGGGGGTGCCAAGATAGGTCTTTGACCCGGGTGAAATAAAGCCTAGTTTCACCCTGACCCCTCTCCTAATGTTCTGTGCAAAACAGACATTTCTATCAACAGAGTTACAAGTGCCCACCATGAACAACCCAACCAGTGGTTTCATGTATATGAGATGACACTGGGGACAGTGTTGTCCCTAAAACGAGCTCCACCTATGCTTTTCAGTTCTGCATATCAAGACTAGTCTTAGTCCATGTAAGGGGAACAACAAGCAGCTCCATCCACCTTGTAGCCCTACTACAGGACTGAAGAGGCAAGAAATGTTCGAAAGATGTTGCCCATGGATGTGCAGGCACTCCAGAGGCCAGACACAAGTCCTTTGTATTGCTCTGATTTCCTTTGGACCATATCAGCGAGGCCGAGAGAGGGGAGTCTTGTTATATGGGTGACCCAGAACCTCTATACACACTGTCCAGGCTTGTGCCCCTGGGAGATCACTTCAGTGCTGCTACCCAGCGGTTTGACTTTGCCCCCGGAGGCGAACTCCATTGTCTCTTGAGACAGGCAGATGCCAACTACAGCAGCAACAACAATGGGATATTGAATAGTAACGGTGAAGAAAAATAAATGTTGGTGGCACAGGGGGTTGCTTTGCTGTATTTCAGCACATTGGGCTGAGCGGGATGAGGAGGAGGATGGCAGCTCTAACGGTATTTTAGTGGGTAAGATGAGAAGCAGGTGATTATTGTTTGATGCAGAAGAGTTCTTATGTTGCCTGTTAGCTGATGCTTCCTTCTAATTAGTGACATGCGATACTCAGCCAGGCTTTGGGGTTATGGTTGGTATTGATCCTGAACCGTTAGGAATTCCAGGTTTGTAGTGTTTGGCACTATTAAATACACACACAGAGAAAAGTTACTAAAAACTGGATGTTTGTTAGCAGGACAGAAATGTGTAGGGTATGTCACTTTTAACGATTGCTTTCTGTATGACAAGAGGAAACATGGTGCCACCATTTCCAATCAGAAAATTTTGAGTATCCTTAAGTCTATTTTGTACTTGTGGACATTCTGTTTTTGCTGTGTTTGCACATTGAAACTCATGTACATTTGCTATTCATGATGGTGTATTTGCCCGGTTTTTTTTTATACAAAGAAGTGTACTTGTAGAAAAGTTGTTACATGTCAACCCAAAGTGACTCTGAGTTGGTTCCTTTACTTGGTGTTTGTCAGAGGGGAGAAGGATAGAATGAGAACTATGCTGTATAAAAATTGCAGAGCCACCATCCTTAGTAACTCCGAAAGTTCTTATTTTTTTTTAGTCACTTTTAAATACTGCAAAAAGGTATGTATTTGCATAAGCAAAGCTCGTTTCTTGTGTAATATAGAAATATTGTAATGTGGTAGAGTTACAGAACAGCTTAGGTGAAGTAAGTGCAAAAAACTTGCCAAGAAGGATTTTTAAATGCACCTTGTGAAAGTTTAAGGGGCTAGGTACAAATCTGATGTTTGTGTCTGTCTTTGTGCGCAGCATCTTGCTTGACATGATGATTTGACTATGCTTCAGAGGACGAATCTCTGTTTAGGTAGTCACTCAGCTTTGAGAGTTAAACTAGAGGGATAGCTGTGGTAGCGTTTTGCAGGGACAACAATCTTAAGAGTTTTGTGGCACCTTACACAAACAAATTTATTGAAAGTTGATATCATAATGAATTAGTCAGTTCATAAGGTGCCACAAAACTCTGATAATGAATTAGAAATGCAAAAAATGTGGCTGTGCAAAATATACTAGTTTTAATGTAGTGATTTACTGGAATTTGTGTGTAATAAATAATTTAGCTTAAATGCTACTCTTGCCCCAAAGCAAAATCGGAGATGCTAGTTGAATTCCCCCCCCTGAAGAAATCAGTTTCAGCATTTCTGTATTACCCATTCAGAATAATAGCTTCTTTTCTCTTGCACTAGGAGGGAGATATGTCTGTATGTTGATATTTTGTTTATTTCTGAAACAAAGTGCAGTATGGAACAGTACCAAGGGTGTGTGTGTGTATACATTATATATCCCTCCTAAAATGTTGCACCAAAATTGTTACTGAGAGAACATAGTACTGGATAGGGATGGATCAGTGCTTATGTTATCCAACTGTATTTAGAAATATATATTGTTTTACTACCCTAGTCTCTTTTCCTCCCCAGAGTGAAGATACACAGCAACAAATTATCAGAGAAACATTTCATTTAGTCTCAAAACGTGATGAAAATGTCTGTAATTTCCTAGAAGGTGGCTTGTAAGTATCCTGAATTGTATTCAGTTGTTAAAATGAAATATGAAGGTGGTGAAAAGTGTCCCACTTTGAAGACTTGGCATATCAACGTTACTTTGATTTTGTACAAGTCCAACATCAAAACCCATGACATTTCCTGTAAAATGTTTAGGCTTAGAAGACAATGTGCATATTCTGCTGTGATGCCTGATGGTGGCCAGATTTGTCACTGGTGTCATAGGGTTGTATGGAGTGTTAGAGGAAGGGTAATGCCTCTGGTGGGGTACATGTGCTCCTTCTGGGGCAGTTTCTCCACCTTTGGTCCCCATCTTGCACTTAGCTCTCACCTGTGATTCCTAGAAGCTGTCAGCATGCAACAGCAGCCTCACTCTGGGAGATGGCTTTGATTAGCTGGCTAAACCCAGGTGCAGATCTTCTAGGATTCAAGGTCCCTTACTATGTTAGCAAGCACATGTTGTTGCATTAGGACCACCACTCTCAGCTTAATACACTGAGATATGAACGATCCTTTTGTTTGCCTGTCCCTTTGCATATACCCAAAGTAATCCAGTAAGTCTCTACTTAGCTGTAGCTTTCTGTTTTGCCTGAACTGGCAAGCCATGGCTACCAGCTTTAGAAGAAGGCATATGTACATTCTTATCTGGCGTTGTTGTTCATTTGGGTAGTTACCCTTTTCAGTACCAGCGTAGGTCGATGTTTGTACATTATCTGTTATATTGTACTTTACAATGTTTGTACATTTTATATGATATAGTCTCTATTATGAGGAGTCACTGCCTACTGATTTAAATGGTTTTGACTTTAATGTGTGTTTTATTTATTTGACATGTGTGTACTGTTTGATTGTAATAAAACCATCAGAGTGGTTTACCAAAATATCCAATACAATTATCAGTAAAAGAAATCAAGAACAAATATTCGAAACATGCACAAAATAATTAAACTCAACAGCAAGCTAAAACCAGATTAAAACACATGACATGGATGCATGTCTGGGTAGGCTTGCCTAAAGTAAAATGTTTGTAGCAGGTGTTGAAAAGGCTACAGGGAAGATGCTTGCCCCACGTCAACAGGCAGGGAGTTCCAAAGTGTGGGTGTTGCCACACTAAAATACAGATTTCTTATAAGTGCAGAATGAGTGTTATGTGGCATTTGTAACAGCACTAGTTGTCCAGGTTAAAGTGGCCGAGTGGCCCTACATGGAGTAAGGCAGGCTTGCAGGTCTCATAGAATTGGAAGGGATCTCAAGGGTCATCTAGTCCAACCCCCTGCAATGCAGAACACACACAGTCTCGACACAGTTCCCTATCAAATTTGGGACCATACTGGACCCTGGTTAAGCTTTGCAATGTGCTAGTAGTTTTATTGCTGCACCACTAGGGGGAGCGGTCCCCAATTTTACCTTCTAGTTTAAAAAATGTTGTAGCTGCTAACAAATGCAACTTGGAATGTTGCAGTTAATTGTTAATGTTTACCTTGTTTTGTTTTAGATTAATAGGTGGATCTGACAACAAATTGATATACCGACATTATGCCACATTGTACTTTGTCTTCTGTGTTGATTCTTCAGAAAGTGAACTTGGCATTTTAGATTTAATACAAGTAAGTAATTTATAGAGGATTTTGTATGTTTTTGTCCTGTTGTTTTTCTTTATTTTATCTACTAATAAAGAAATAAATCTACAATGTCCATCATTAGATGTAAGGTAATGAGATAAGTGTTTATTCCGCTAAAATTATTTTGGTGAACTATTATCTAAACTGACCTGTGTATTTGCTTGCCTGTAAGGCTTGACATGCCTCTATATAATAATACTGACAATATTTCTCAATACTAAGTATTAATACTTGTATGGGGAGGAAATTATTAACAGTGGCCACACTATTGTATGTTTTGCTTCCAGTATTGGTGCTAGGAAGCTGATTGGGAGCTAAGTTTCTTACTTTGAACAGAAGCTCACTTGGATTCGATTGGCTCTGGAGAACCACTCTTAGAACAAAATATTGCCTGCATGTAACAACAGCTTGGAAAATAAAATATATTTCCCCTGGAAATGAGGCACTAGGTTTTCATGATATGCAAAAATAATAATTTCTGAAAGTGTTTCTCTTGCTATTCATTTTGTCTACATATGTAATCTGTGGTAATCAAGTGGTGTGTGATTTTGTAACTTCTCAAACCTATTCCTAAGGCAACTGTGTGCATGCTTGGGAGTAAAATCTACTGAACTTAGTGGAATGTACTTCTGAATAAACATATATAGAATTGTGCTGCATGCTTATTCTTTAGAAATGTGTTAGATATATAAGAAGTCAGCAGTACAGGATGTGACTGTTTAACAGGGCTACGTTTTGATAAATACAATCTGAGTCAGGACCATTCTGGTGATGTGGCTACAGTGGGAGGACATGGGAAACAAGTAAATGCTATATTGCTCACTATTTGCAAGCCTGTTTTCAGCCTGCAGAGCTGTTATCAGGCTAAAATGCCACTTTTAATGCTTAATTTTAATTAGTTAAAGAAGGGGCACATTCCATTTTGTTCCAAAAGAGGGTGTCCTACCACAGCAAAACAAAAGGCTAGCTGTAGTGTGGCACTCATTGTCCAAAGTTTGAAATGACTCTGGAAATTTTGGTTGTAATACATACCCAGGGAAGCTTGCCTGGCGCCTTCATTACATATCTTTAGGTACCAAGCAAAAACATTCCCAGGTCTTGGACTTACTAAACAATCTATGGTCTTTTAAACTGTGTGTTTGGGGCAGGATGTTAGGGATTTTTTGGTCATTATGGTATGTATTTTTGTGTTCTGACATTGTAAACCACCCTGTGATCTTTGGATGAAGGTCAGCATAGAAATTTAATAAGAATAACTATAACATAACAAAAGTAGTCATAAACAATAAATAAAACATTTAAAAATACAAAACCAAACTGAATAATCTTCACATAAATCACAACAAAATCTAAAATAAAGATACAAAAAGAACATCAGCAACCCTGCCCAACAACCCTCCCCCCCCCCCAAAACCCCAGTCTGCTCATGTTATGATGCTATGTAACCTTGTACATGGGACGCGGGTGGCGCTGTTGGGACGCGGGTGGCGCTGTGGGTTAAAGCCTCAGCGCCTAGGGCTTGCCGATCGAAAGGTCGGCAGTTCGAATCCCCGCGGCGGGGTAAGCTCCCATCCTTCGGTCCTTACGGGCAGGGGTACCTTTACCTTTACCTTTAACCTTGTACAAACATGTTTTTATTAATTTTAATATTTTGTTAGCAAAGAGAATCCATTCAGTAAACTTGAGTTCAGAAATTTGTTCACTTTATAAATATATTTATGGGTGTCTCTCAGGAAAAATCCATATATAGCTGTGCTGGGTAACCTATTGTGCTTACTTAGAAAGGAAAGTCTGGGACTTTTCATATATGAGATGCATTCTAGGATAATCCTCAGGATGGACCTAATCCGTCATGCCATATATCCCTTGCTCCCATCATGCTTCAAAATGCTTATATTTGGTGAGGCTGAAAGCTGGGGGTGAGCTAGGAAAGGAAGCAAGGGCAGTGTTGTTGATGGGCAAAACTAAAACCTTAACCCATTACTTCCAGGTCTACCCATTACTTAACCCATTACTTCCAGGTGTAGCTCCTAAAAATGGTTCATGCAACCTGTCAGTGCAGATGATTTAACTGATAGGAATAAAAGAGTTTATAGCAGTAGAGAATGAAGTTAAGTTCCACTGAGCTCTAGGGGATCATATCATTTCTATTTATCTAGTTTGTTTTAATTGTAAGGAATGCAATCAGTGCTATTTTTCTAGAAACAGAGGTGCCAGAACTCACTAGAAACACCTCCCTTGTTCTCTTATAATAGCAATGGCACTCACCTGAAAGGTGCCGGAACTGAGTTCTGGCGAGTTCTGGCTGAAAGAAAGCCCTGGTTGTAATATACCTTGAAGCCTGGTAACCCCAACTTCCTCTTTTTGGTGCAAATATAATGCATTCCCCCCCTCACCGCTTTCCCCTTGTACTGAAGGTTTGTATTTTTTACTATTAAAACATTCTGGCAGAATCTTAAATGGCAATATTTGAAAGCAGGAAGAAAATCATTTTGATAGGTGCCACCCTGGTCCACTAGGAGACATTTAGTGATTTCAGGGGGAAATATTTTCTACCTAAAATTGTTCCCTTATATTTGGGAGTCCAGTTGAGGCAAATGTCTAGCTTTAATGAACTCTGTTGCTCTTTCCCAGAACATTTTTATATGTTTTGGTTGTATATAGTCAGTATAAATGCTGCTTTTAGTAATAGCCTTACGTAGTCATGAATTAAATAAAGTAAGTTTCTGTCTCCTTTTAAATGGATTAATCTGTGTGCATTACTGCGTGTTTGTGGCAGAACATCATAGCTCCTAAATAGAAGCAGTATGAGGCTGCTGCTTGTATACTACAAATGGCTCTAGCTTTAGCAGATAATAAAGCAACTGTCTAGAAATTTTAATGCGATGTTCAGGCAATGCCTGTCTCTTCGGGCAGATGAGATTAAATGTTAAATTGGTTAGTCCGCTCTCAAATCTGTTTTGTTGTTGTTGTCAGGTTAAGCATTTCAGCATGTCTCTGTAAACTGTGCCACAAAAATTTGATAGTAAAGCTTTCAGACCATAGTAACAGACACAGTGTGAAGTATTTAAAGTGATAAAGTGTGAATTTTGTTTGAAGCGTGCTATATTTGGCTAAGGAACAGGAATGTCAAGCTGTCACATTAGTGAAGTTTGATCTTCAATAATGTACTTGGGATCTGCCAAGAGAATCCGCTGTGTTAACCCCACATGTTATACAGATACATTAAACTTCCATAATTCTTGATAGTCTTCTGTGTTCTGATTGCCACATTTACAGTTTGTCCATAATGGAATGATGGAGTTGCTATAAAACTTTGACCCCTTGCAAATTTTCTGCCCACAGGTATTCGTAGAAACGCTAGACAAGTGCTTTGAGAATGTCTGTGAACTGGATTTAATTTTCCATGTGGATAAGGTAGTGTGGTGAGCTGCTATAACATGAATTCAAAGTATTCTGTTGACCAGAAAATCACATTCTTGTATCTGTCAGAATGGTAAACAGTCCCTTTCCTTGTTCAAATGTCATTTGATATTAGCTAGTCACTTTTTAACTGAATAAATATACCCTGAAAAATGAATAGTAAAATTCACATGTAGTTTCGAAAACATAATTGCAGTATTGCTTTTGTCAAGTCAAACCTCCTGACCTCCATTTTACTGATCTGCTATCCTACACATGGTTTCCTTGCCTTGAATACTGCAGGATTAACTGCTGAGACTTAACAATGCATACAATTGTGCTATAAAGAAAAAACTGGTGGTATACAGAAAACCCCTTGATTCCCTTGGCATATAGTCTTAATTCAGAATTGTAAGTTGCTTTTGACGTTTTCCTATCTGGTAGCTGCAGAAAAGCATGACTCAGGCTAGTGTATTGTCCATGGGAAGATAATTTTGCATGCAGAGAAGAACATATTGCTCAGGCAGTAAAAACAAAAAAAATATAAGAAAATTGTGTGGGTTGAAAACTTAAAAGTACTTGCCCCACTCCTCCCCCCCCCCCCAAGTTGTAGAGCAGCTTGATGCTTGTTGAGAGAATGAGGCAGTGGAGGGAATAAGCTGCTTAATTCTTCCATTAGGGAAAGAAACAACAGGCCAGAAGTTTCTGTAAAGAACATAAAATTGCTTTTAATCATTGTCAAGATTTCTTCCACATGAGACTTGTATCTGCACTGCCAAGTTTATAAGAACTTGCAGCGGAAAGGCAGTTGGTTAAAGATACTAGAAAACAACTTTTCTGAGCGCCTGAACTGAACTTGCTCCCTTGTATAGGGAATTTTTCCCCACCCTCCGGCTTCACTGTTTGACACCTCCTATAGTTCCTCTGAGGCTATTGTTACTTCTTCCAAGAAATTAGATGTGGACTAGAACAGTAAATGTCTGTTTATGAAGACTAGCAAGCTCCCCCCACCTTTTTCCTATGGGAAGTATTCCTCCTTACTAACAGTTGCTAATTTGTCTCTACATCTGGGTTTGAAGGAGGATGAAAAAAATTGCCCTTCCAATTTTTAAGAACATTTTTTAAAACACTCTTCCACCCTGAAGCCGAAATGTTTTCAGTGATGTCATTTCTGAGCAATCTAATATTTCTTTGCTTCCTAGGCTAAGTCTTATTCCCCCATGGCTTATGCCTTCCCTCTTTTGTTGATTTCTGCAAATCTGCTCCTTGCCAAGGTATTTTGAAATAGGCAGAAAAACAGCTATTGGGACAAATCATGTAAACTAAGTGCACTTACCCTGGTTTGCGCAACTTCAGCGCACAGAGCCCTCACTGGAAATCATTGTCCTGGAATGTTCTGTGTAACTTATATACAGGCAGCTCCCCATTGACACGGGGATTGAGTTCCGCCCTGCCCCCTTGCGGTGTCGAAAATGGTGTACGCATTAAGTGTCACGCACGGGCCGCTTGCGTGCAAATGGGGACTTGCCTGTACTGCATTTGAAATGCCAGATTAGTTGCATATGTTGCACAGTAATGCTTGAAGCAGATACAATACCTGAAATATTGGTAACTGCAAAAAATTATTCAGCTGCATGCAATGTATGTTAGCCTGCAGCCAAAGCACCTGAAGGTTCTTGATTTTAATGATTTAATTTCAAATATTTTTGGACTATACAAGTGTGAGACCCCGTGTCTCATTTTACTGGAAAATTTTCAATGCGGCAGCTCCCTGAACTGCAGGATAGTATTTATTTTTAAAAAAATCAGTTCTACTTTACGTTGTGTTATGAGTTAAAAACATGTGCTGACAGTGTTCTGCAAACGTGGAAGCTTTTATAGATGAGGAAGAAATATCCAGTATGGAAAGCTGGTAAACACAGGATATATAGGCATCAATATGTAATCTTTATGCAACACTTGCAAACAATATTTATTTGAAGGGCCTCATAAAGGAGGTGTGCAGTTTTGTGTTGGATGATCTGGCAATCACAGGTTTTCTATGCGTCTTTAACATTAAGTCCATAATATTTTAGCTGCATCTTATGAGCAACCAGTGTTGCAGCTCTAACTTAAATGTTTGCTATGTTACTAATTTTACAAAGAAGAAAGGCATTTAAGAGCCTAACCCCCTGCAATGCAGGAATCTCAACTAGATAATGCATGACAGATGGCCATCCAACCACCAAGGAAGGAGAGTCCACCACCTCTTGTAGGAGTCTGTTCCACTGTCAAACAGCTCTTACTGCCAGAAAGTTCTTCTGATGTTGAGTCAGAATCTCCTTTCTTGTAACTTTAATCCATTGGTTCGAGTCCTACCCTCCAGAGCAGGAGAAAACAAGCTTGCTCCACCCTCCATGTGACAGTCCTTTAGATCTTTGAAGATGGCTATCATATCTCCTCTTAATCTTCTCTTTACTATGTGAAACATACTCGGTTACCTCAACTGTTCCTCATAAAGTTTGGTTTCCAGACCCTTTATCGTTTTAGTTCCCTTCTCTGCACATGTTCCAGTTTGTCAATATTCTTCTTATATTTGTGAAGCTGGTTCTTCCTGCCTAAGTGCAGAACTGTACATTTGTCTCTGTTGAAATTCATTTTGTTAGGTTGGGCCCAGTTCTCCAATCTATCAAGGTCATCTTGAAACCCAATTCTGTCTTCAGTGTCAATGGCTACCGCTCCCAGTTTGGTGTCACCTGCAAATTTGATTAGTATCACCTCAGTTTCTTTCTCCTAATTGTTTATAAAGAATTTGAACAACAACACCCCACGGTAACCCATTTGCTACTTTTTCCCAGAATGATGAGGAACCATTAGTGAGCACTTTTTGGGTTCGGTCAGACAGTTGGCTACAAATCTGCCTAATAGTTTCCTCGTCCAGTCCACATTTCACCACCTCTCCACAATAATATTTGATTAATTTGCTTCCCTTTGTTTCTTTTGTCATTTTTTTTTTTAGGTCCATAATATTTTGGCTGAAATGGTGATGGGCGGAATGGTTTTGGAGACCAATATGAATGAAATTGTCACCCAAATTGATGCTCAAAATAAATTGGAAAAGTCTGAGGTAAGAATGGAAAGAATTGAAGCCAATTGGAGCATGGTCACACAACCTGCATGATTTGAAACTGTCATGTATTGTTTAGTATTGCCTTATACTTAGCTACATGTACTGTTACAAAGAAGCATTTAGTATGTAGCATGTTGAAGCCTTTGTTGATTGCTGAAGTAGCTGAACATCCCCTTTTCCTTCTACTGAACTCCCATCTGCCATTGGCATCTGTGTATCGAAAGATTTCTGAGCTTCCTTCAGTCAAGGCTTAATTTTGTGTTGATTTTTTAGAACACCCTATTGAAGGGTGTGTGCATGTTAAACAGAAATGAAACCTGCTAATAAAATGAGATGCTAGAGATTGCTAACCTGCATCCCTCCAGATGCAACTGAACTGCAGCTTCCATGATCTCTGACCATGAGCTGGTGCCAGTTCATCTGGAGGGTCACTGTGGCCAAAGTGGCCAAAGAAGCTCAAGCAAGAAACAGATTAGCATGGCTAATCCTAGATTCTGAAGTGCTATCTAGTTCCACACTATAGAACTTGGTGAATTTGACATCTAGCGCCACTTCATCCTAGGAACGATTTCTTTTCCTTCCCAACAATGTAAGCCAGTATGTCTGGAGTTACACAACCAGAGTGTTAAAGCAATGGGCACCTAGAAATTGATATGGTATCTTGCCTTTCCCACAAATAATGATCTGGGAATATAAAAGGCATAAACAGGAAAAAAAATCAGGAATTATTATAGTCAAGCTAAATGACTGCATTTCAGTCTTTTTTAATTATTATTTTTAAAAATCAGTCCTGGAGAACATCGCTTTAATGCTTTCCCCATGCTGTTCCTCCCCACTCCCCCACTACTGGAGGAGGAAAGTTGCTTTGAGGGCAAATCCCTTCCCTTCCAGGGCAAATAGCTTCAGTCATGCATAAATGTCTCATCTAGTTTCAATTCTTAGTCTTTTGTATATAAACAGGTATGGCACACATTATCCTTCCTTGTGTTACCTAAAAATGAAACTCATTTTGCAACTAGTTTGCTCATAAAATTGAGAGCTGAGTTTCCTAACAGTTTGTATTGACCCTTCACATAGCTTTTGCAATTTGGTTGGACATTTTCCATCCCTTTGCCCATCTTACGTACATTTAACATGAGCAGTAGAGCATTGGCTGAGAAGCACAGAAATTTGGTAGGTCATGAAGCAGTGCATGGCATTATGCTAGTACAAGAATATCAGCAAAGATCCAATCAGTGAAAACTAGAATCTGACTTTAAATTATGCAGAACTGAGTTTCTACAGATGGTTCAAGAGAACTTTCCTAAATAAGTTGTTTATCCTTTTTTGAAGCACAGTTCAAAACAAAAGCCGAGGTTTAAATTATTGATCTGTAACTTGGACTGTCAAATAATTAATTCTCTCGAAGCAGGCCACTTAAGTGAAGTGGACAAGTTTAACCTCAATTTCCATTGTTTCATCTACTCAGCTTCTATTTTCTGTATAAAACTTGACAGGTAAATAATGGAAAAGTAATTAGATCACAGTGGCTTTATCTTCACTTAGAACCACTTCTTGTTACAATAAACACCAATTAAAAGAGTGGATTAAAAAAGGCAACGTAATCTCTGGAGGGACTAATTGGTCCTTTTTAAGCTACCTGGTATATTCTTTTGAAGATCTACGTGTTAACATATCAACTCCTACTTCAACTAATCCAAAATATTCGCTTTGATCCAAAGTGCCCCTTCTGCTTGTGTGTAGGGTGTGTGTGTGTGTGTGTGTGTGTGTGTCTGATTCCTCTCAGCTCCAGCACCCCATGCTATTCTGGAGTGTCCTCTGACCCTCGGGTGCATTTTTAGGAAGCGTGAGTTGCAGTGGGAATAGGCGGAAGGGAAAGCCCTGGCGTGCGCTCAGAGCACTGCATGTGGCTCTTTGGATCCAAGTCATTAGTTCACCTATTTGTTTCTCTCAATTGGTGTACAAAGCTCATTTTCCAAAAGTGAACAGAATTGGTTCCGGAAGCTGTAGATTTAATCTTCCTAGCACAGAACTTGGAAGACAATCCAAAGCAGTGTCAAGTTTGTTCAGCTTTTAAACAGTTTAGCCTCCACTGCACAGCCCATTTCCCCCGGATGGTTTTGTTACACGTGAATAAGGCTGTTCCAGAGTAAATGGGTGCATTATTGCCTCGGAAATCAATGATTTTTAAAAACATGATAATGTTTGTCAGCTGAATTTGTAGGGCAGGATATGGAACAACAGCACCTTCTGCTTCTCTCTTTGCAAGCTATAAACAATTTTAGCTGTTAGTTTCTGATACCTGTTCACAGAAGCAGAAGGTGTGCCATTCACTCCAAAAGTTAGTAAGGCTTTATTCAAGCCTTTGGTAAGAGAGTTTAGGATAAGGATTTGTCAGGCACTATCAGTGACATGGAAGGTGTCCTATATAAAAACTGGGATACTTGTGGTGTACTTGCAGTGTTCAGCTGGGTGTAAATTTGGTCGTTTAAGTCACTCCTCATTTTTTCCAAACCACCTGATCTTTTCTAGTTCTTTCCATTCTTCTCTTTACAGACCTTTATCTTTCAGTCTCCCAGACAGGACAGGTAGATCCAGGTATTGCCAATTTTCAGAAAAAAAATGTGCTTCTATAAAATAAAGGGAAAGCAAAATGATGTCAAAGGCAATAACTAAATTAGGCCAGACTCAAAAATTATGTGTTGATAAACCCATATTAGTCTTTGTAGCCTACTTTTTGTGCTAGTTTCCCTCATCTTTTATTGCCTGTAGTGTATTTACTAGATTGTCATTGACTTCATATATTTTTATTTTTACTTTCCCCTTTCATTAGTGTTCAACTTTAGAATTTATAATTTTTTTAATGTAGCTTTATTATTTGTATACTCACATTACAAAGCAATCTGATTGTGCTAGTGCAAATGTAATGCTTCTGATTGCTTATGCAATTAGGGTTGTGTGTTTCCTATTCTCTGCTCCCATTTGTTCCTTCTGGAGCATGGGTTTTACCATCTGGCTTAACCATAGCATAACTCTTAGGTCAGCTATTAAGTAAGGCTGTTTAGGCTTTCTGCTGAATGAGAATCTGAAACTAAGGTTCTGGGCAGATTTAAAATTCTGGATAAAGAGGAACCCTGGCTATCCTCAGTTATAATTAACATCACTGGTGATGTAACACTTAAACATGGAGAATGCCACAAGGACTTCATACTCTTGAAAGGAGGCAGAGTAGCAGCACATCATCTCATAAACCACTTCCAACTGCTTTAAAAAAGTTTGCAAGGACTATTGATCCCCAATTACAAATGCAGTAATACAAATTGAATATTTTAAGTTTTGCAGAATAAACTTTATTGGTGTGGAAGCATGGATAATCCCAAGGGTAGGGTTTGAATTTAGTGGAGCTTCTGCTCACGCTTGCAGATGGCGACTTGGATTTTTGCCATCGTGTGGCATTGAGAACTATCCTAGAGGGTTGTCTGACCCTTGGGAATGACTTTTAGGGGGCTGCAGCAGAAAGGAGGTGGGTAAGCCACAGTCCATGGTCAGAATGTTCTTCTTAAGTAAGTGTGATGCTCCAGGGAAGGAATTTTCCATTTTTAACTTGTGAGGTAATAGTGTTAGAGATGAAGTGCTACCAGATGAAGCTTTCAAAATTAGCTGCTTGTGTATTTTCAAGCTAATGCCAAAAATAAATCTTAGAAGTGCGTGTTTTTAAAAGGTAGCTGAGATTCAGGAAACAAAAATCAACCCCACGCTGTATTGTGGATGGATGCATGAATTAAATAAATAGCCCCACTGCCAGTCGAATTGAGCTGTAATGGTACATATTGCAAACATAGTGCAACTAATTTGTATTATTTTAATTTACATAGAGATATTCTATGATTCTGTGCTTTAACTGAGATTCCTGCATTGCAGGGGGTTGGACTAGATGACCCTTGTGGTCCCTTCCAACTCTGCAATTCTATGAGTCTTACGATTTTGAGGACTCAAATTTTAAAAGCAGTCAAAACTTGTGGAAATCAAAAACCAGTCAGAGTAATAATGTACAGATGAGGAGAATCTTTTTTTAGAACTCAGTGAATTGAAATAACTTCCACAGAAAGGGAAAACTGCACACAATAAGCTTCAGGAGGGAGATATTTCTGGGTAGACTTCTCTTACAGAGAAGAAAAAAAGCTGCAATCATAGTTCTGTATACGCTAAATGTCAGGTGGACCCTTGACCCTGTTGGTTACAAGTGAAATCCTATTATGATATCTTACTTGTACCATTATTATATTTGAAAGGAAACTTCAGATATTTGTTCTAATTGTTTTAGAAGATGAAAATTCTCTATAGAACTGGTTCTTAGCTAATTAAAAATAGTAGCTAAATGTGTCTTCATTCAGTTAAATGGTGGGTGGGAGCAATGGCTTAAAGTGGCTATATTGGACAGGATTCAACCTAAAAGTCACCAAAATCATGGAAGAATTTTGTATATTGTGAAGCATAATTTAGATAATAAGTAATCCAGCCAGTTCAGTTTGATTTAATTCCCCCAAACCACAAAAAAATTCCACAATTAAGAAAAGGGGTTTTAATTAGTGTGTGTTTTCTTTTTATGTAGTATTGCTCTATTTTACTTTCTGCTTGTATATGTTCTGTTTTTTATTTTTGGGTCTGGCAATTTTTAAAGGAGATGACAAACAAACAAAATTTTAAAAAACCATGCCCATCCATTACTATCGCTGTGATCCAAGTGCTTGAAATTTCCAAGAGTATGTCTAAGTCTTCTATCTGTTTGGCATTTTGATATACTTGCAGACTTCATTTTGTTTTTTCTCTAATTCTGTTCATTTATTTAACCTCATGAGAAGAGAACATGACCATTCTTTTATATTCTGTAGTGCATCCTTCCATCCTATTCATAACCCTGCTGCTTTGAATCATACTTGTTCTGGGAAGAAGGGTTAATGCAGAACACCAGCAGCTGTGATATCCAAGTTTCAAACATGTGGGAGGAGTCATTTCCAAGAAAGGTGCATATAAAAGGACTCCCCTTTTATAATGAGCACAAGCTCTTGGGACGCTAACCTGTCCATATGTCTTCCAAGGAAGTCTTGGAAGGTAGCTGATAGAATCCTCCTATTCTGGGGATAATACAGATTTAAAGTGATCATTGTTACACACTTTTGATGTTAATTAAACGCATGTAATGTGCTACAAAAGAGGGAAAAAATGCACAACTTCCATATTACTAAATAGTGTCCTGAAAGTTCTGTATTTTCTGCTGAAAGGGAAATGGCTTTCCTAGTTGTGTGAACTGGGTGAGTGTACTTAATTGTGTCACCTCAGCCTTTTTACCGTGCTCAGTTTATCGCCACAAGCCAGTATTTTAAGTTCGGTGTCTATCCAGTGGCTTTTGACGAAGAACTGAAATGCCAAACTGCTGTGTGCTCGTTTAATTTGAGATTATAAAGCAGCTGGGGGAATGTGTTGCCTGGTTAGTTGCAATTTGAGCTGTCTGTAAGTTCATGCTGTACTTCTGAAACTCTGTGGAAACGCTTAAACATAAATGTGTAGACGGGATATACAGTCTGTCCTTAGCAGTAAAAGGAGCACACAGATGAAGGGTGCTGAATCCTTCTTTTGAGCCTCATCTGCCTTCATTGCTCTAGCCCACTCCCTTTCCAGCTCTGATACCAGGAGCGAGACGGGAATGGGTTTAGGAGGTAAGGTGAATAAACAGGCCTCTCCCTAAGGTCCCTTTCCTTTGACAGACGCCATCCCATCTGTCTTCTGTGAACTGGATGGGCTCACAAAAAGAAATGCATGTATGCCACAATCTTCTGTAATTCGTTCCCAATATTGGATGTGTTTTAGGTAAAGCACCCAAGTATTTATAAACATTATTCCAAAACTGTTCACATTGTCTCAGAAGTACTGTGTGACCTGTATCCCATGCTTAAAGTGATGTATGTTAAATCCAGCATTCTAGTTTAAATTGGCAGATGTCAATTCACCAAATTAAATACAAGGTCCTGGTCCTCTTCTCTTATAGTGGTGTATGGGTAAATATGTTGTCTTGTCTGTTCTGGCATTTGCCCAGCATTTATGGATGGGAATAACCCCAAATGTACATATTTCCCCCCCCCCTAAGGTCTGCTTATGGAAATCATATAAAACAAAGTTGGTGTCTTTAATAGATGGTAGCCAGTCGTGGTATACATGAATACTGACATTCCCAAATGACTTTATTATTTTGGGTGTAGAAGAGTGTTTTTATGAGGTTAATAACAACAGTTTCAGGTTGGTTAAAAGAGGGTTATTTCTTTTTCTGTTCAAAGTAAAGTAAGGTGAAGGGATACCGGAATGTTTGACAGGAATAAAAAAAGGAATAAAAAGCTGCCACGTTAACCAACATAAAGCTAGAAATGTGTGGTTTTTTTGTATGCTGCTTTGAAGTGGGGTGCCAAGGTCATTCACATTAAATCAGTTCAACTAACTGGCTGGATATGAAGGAGTTCCCAGGGCAAGGGATGAGTTCACACACTAGTCCAGTGTTTGTAATGGACATTGGCAGGCCTGGCAGAGCACAAAAATGGTGCCACCTTGCAAATGATATCATGCCATCAAGTGCTGCACCGAAACATCCAGTGAGCATCTCTGCTCATTCTAGCTCTAATGTATAACCCAAATTTACAAAAGCTGCTTATGAAGTTATGTTCACAGTCAAAGCCATTTCCTAGGCATCTGAACTTGGAACTTAATCAGCTGTTCCACCTGGCCTTTGAATGCCTATAATTTTTAACCCATTCCTCTCCCTAATAAATAGGTTGGTTTTTTTTAAAAAAAAAAAAACACAACTCATTGAGCTCTGCCTACTCCTGACTTTCAGCTGATAGGCACTTTGTCCCCAAGACTTTGGGAGGCAAAATTGCTCTGTTTGAAGTTTCCTGCATCTTCAGTCTTAGACATCTTCGGGAAGACATCTGAAGGCAGCCCTGTTTAGGGAAGCATTTAATGTTTGATGTTCTATTGTGCTTTTAATTCTGTTGGGAACCGCCCAGAGTGACTGGGGAAACCCAGCCAGATGGGCAGGGTATAAATAATAATAATAATAATAATTAATAATAATAATAATTACTTAAGGCCATATCTGCATACTTTTGATTCCATGAAATCCCAAGGCTGAGAACATGTGAGTGGATGCATGTTACAGCAGTTATCTAATTTAGACCATTTATAGGTGGAAAATCATGAGTTTGCCAGGGCTTAATCAGCCATTAGATGAGGCTATCACAAGATTTAGGACTTGTGAGCAAATAAACATTGCCAGAGAGACTGTTTACAACTACATTTCTTCTGCTTTTGATATAAATAATAAATAAATAAATTTGTATTCTGCTCTTCATTTGAAGATCCCAGTGTGGTTCACAGCAGAAAAATACAAAATGAGAATACAAAATACATAACAAAAAAACAAAACAAACCTGGAAGAATTTTGAGGGATTATCAGAAGTTATGCATATTTTCATGTGATTATATTCAGATTCCAGGGTTCTGGCAAGTTCACAAGGGTATGTCCTAGTTTTCCAATATGGTACCTGCTTAAGCTAACCTGTCTTAAACATTCCGATTCAATAGGTGAACATGTGTAATAAATCTAGCCTTTCTAACCTCCCCCCCAATTCAGTTGAAAGGAAATTTGAAAAATTGCAGGAGCTTTTATGTGAAGTTATCTTCTGCTCTAAGGCTGTGCATGCATACTTGGGAGTAAGTGATATTTAACTTGGTAGAGTTTAACTTAGCAGTAAATGCCTATGGTGTATTATATTTCTTTTTTTTGCTAATTTGGTGCCCTAATTGTATTTTCAACAATTAAGTCAGCATTTATTACTATTCTGCCTTTTTTGCATCTTTGTAATAAAACCACATATAAATCCTGATTCAAGCTTCCTAATTTTGGAAGCTAAGCCCTTTCTCTTAAAAGTGTGTGTTGGGAAGGAGAAGACCAGAAGTGTCACTTGTTAAAAAAAGCACTGACTGGATTTTGTTGGGTGACAGTCAGTTAAAGGTTAACTAGATTAGGAATGCTGTCTTCCTCTGTACCCATCCCTGTTGAAATTTGGGCAGTGCAACGTGACTTTCATGCTTTTTGCAAGGGATACTAGTAATGACTAAACATTATTGCCAAATTGAGTCTATAGTGGAGTGGGGTATAAGGTTGGATTTGGAGGAAGAATTTAATGGCAGAAGATGAAACAGGTGGATTTTTTCTTTCTTTGCTGCCATTCTGATCCCAAGCATACTCAGAAATAAGACTCATAGAACTAACTCAGTGGGACTTGTGTTCAAGCATGCCTGGTTGGCATATGTCATGTAGGCTGTAACACATTTCAGATATATTTCCTTGTGAAAAGATTGCTGGGATTTTAAATAGTTTTTGTTCCATTGTATAAATACTTAAAGGGTATTTAGAAATATTGCAGATTAAGAGGATAATGGTTCTGGTGATCATTTAACAAGCTTTTTGAAAGTAGTGAACTTCTGATATGGACAAATGCTAGTACTAGACAAAACACAGTAGCCCTGTATTTTAGGTGGCTCTAATGAAGGCCAGGGGAAGCCTGAACCCTTAAACAAAATGCTTATAGCACAGCTAGGGACACTGTAATGCTGCTGAGACCCCAGTTACCCACCATCTTAATATCCCAGAAGCAATTATACATTTAAATTAACATAGGCAAAGTTTCTTTCATGGCCCCAACAGTGCCTAGCAAAAGCCCTTGACTAAGGGTGCTTCTGCAGTAAGCAGCTTCTCCCTGCCTAAAGGAAGAATGCAGTAAACTAGTATATGAAGCAAAATATTAAGCCAACCTTCCAGGCAAGAAGTATACTGGCTTGCCTGTACTTTGTCACAGAACAGCTTGGTGTGAGCCCGGAAAGTTTTCTGCCAGAAGGAATTGTTCTCTACCCTGGATTAACTTCAAGGGAGTGTGGAACCTTAAAATTAAGAACGTAGTTAGGCAAATTTATGTGACTATTAATGTTCATTTGTGAATCAAAGTATGTAAGAGCTAAGCCTAGCCTTGTAAAGCAGGACTGCAAGCCATAAACATCTTGGTTAATTAAATTCATTCATCTGTGCTGGCAAGCATTTTGTACATTTCTCTTAAAGAACAATGCACCACAATAGTGATTTGAAGATTTAAGTTTTAACAGTTTTCTTTGAAGTAACTGGCAGTCCTCCATAACCCTGGCTTGCTCTTGAATTTACTAGTTTGAAATACCAAGATGCAGTTGGGGGAGCTATGCAGATATATTAGCAAAGCTTCCAAAATCTGCATCCCTTAAACAGCGTGGGAAATGTGTATATAAGACGTTTCTAGAAATTGAGAGGATTTCTTGCATATTTTGCAAGAAGGCAGGCTACAGGTAGTAGTAACCTCTGAATCATACAGACAACTTTTGCACACATTGGAGCGGCAACCTTTATGTTGTCAGTCAATCCTGAACATAGTTGCTTAGTTTTAATCCTTACTGTATTTGTTTAAAGATCGGTTGTAACTACTTGTCTTCTGTGTGGATAATAATTCTGAACACAGGGATTTTTCCTTCATAGATAAATTATGTTGAACTCAGAAGTCTTGGCTCAGAAGCATTTTTCTCTAAACCTTACAAATGGAAAGGGAAGACCCAATAAGTCAGGGATGGGAGGGACTAGTCATGTTTATATTTAGCATCTGAGTTGCCAAAATCAATTATTTAGTGTAAGCCTATGTTCTTTTGAAGGATCAACAGCCATGTAGCAGGCAGGCTCTTGTTTTTTAAGTGTTTTGGATTTCATTCTTGGAACGTCCCCATAGCCTTTGAAGTGAGGTGGAATGGAAAAAAGATATAGAGGTCATTCATTATTCAGCACTACTAAATGAATGATTAGATATAAAATCAGTGTAAAGCTTCTTCATATTTTTTGCATATGATTTTAGTTTTCGGCATTTTTTTAAATGCTAAAGCCATAAGAGAAATAAACATATTAGAAGTAATACAAATCAATAAAAAATGGCTGATTATCAAGATTGGTCACCAACTGAAGGTGTCAGAACACTGGTGCAGGTTGCGTGCTGCAATGCCTGGAAACAGTAAAAATCAAAGACAGCAAGAGCTTTAACTTTTATTAACCTCAATCTGGTTGTTTTACAGACTCTACATTAATTTTTCCCATCAAGTCGCCATTGCACGTGTTAACCATGTTTTAGAGTTTGTGTGAACTGCTTTTTTTCTCGTTAAATACTTCAGAGTAGTCCATTTCATTCCAATCCAAAATACCATCTGGTTTTTCTAATCTCGAGTCTTGGTGTCTGTGTATAATTATTTATGGTAATAAAGTCATCCTTGTGGTATGCGACTGAGTGTAATGTGCGCCATCTTAGTGATATCTTTTTCTTCTGTATACAGGCTGGTTTAGCAGGAGCCCCAGCCCGGGCTGTGTCAGCTGTAAAGAATATGAATCTTCCAGAGATCCCAAGAAATATAAATATTGGTGACATCAGTATAAAAGTGCCAAACCTTCCCTCTTTTAAATAAATTGTGCACTCCAGGTAAAAATGAAGAACAAATAGAAGTTGATCGCAAATGTTTACCAAACCAATGTTTTGCTGTTTAAATAAAAGGTCATGTTACCCTGTAGAAATCCTTTATAAAATTATGTGAAGTTGATTGTGCTTTGCTTAGTGAATTTAAAGAGAGTGGGTGGTTTGTGATTTCCAAATAAGATTCTTGTGCCCATCTAAAGCAAGCATATAATGTTCTGGAAAAATAATTCAAACTGTTTATTTACTTTGTATGGCATTTTTTTTGTATAGACTAAGCTCTGTAATTAGTACAGCAGTCCTGTATACATTCCTTCAAGTTATTTAAGATCCTGATTTAAATGTTGCATGAAAGCAATTCAGCTGTATCTTCTCTTGCTTTTTAAATAAAGTCATAACTATGTGGACTGCAATCATTTGTTTGTTACCTTTGTGGATAGCAATAAATGACTGTTCCATACTGTATCAACCTTAAAGTCTAGTGTATATGTCACTTGAGAGGAACTCTGACCACAGATATGCTAGTTTTCAGTCAGAAATCTTGACTTAAATTCAGTGTAGAAGTTCTGTTGCAGAATCTGGGTTCCTACAGTAATAACAGCACATAATACCAAACTGCATTAGAATTGGATCATATAAACCATTTGCAATTGTGCAGTGTAGTGCTAAATTAAAGTTCCTTAGCAGTATGCTAGTTGTACTAGCAGAATGACTTGCACGAGAGGAGGCACAGGAAGCCAGCATGGTTCTTGTGGCTGGCTGCGTAACAGATTGCTGTAGCCCCAATACTTCCTGTTGCACAAGCTTTCACTAGCACAGCTGCTGCACTGTACAATCATTCAAACTGTACAATCATTATTCTTGCCTTTACACTAGTGCAACATCCCTTACACTGGCAGCCAGAGAACTTTTAAGTAACAGAGAACAGTAAAGGAAAACACCCTGGAGCCTGTCATTTAATAGGACTCTGGAACCTCCTTTTCATAATTTTTTACTTAAAATGAAATAACTATAGATGCATTAAGGGTTGGGATTTAAAAAAAAACTAAATAGCTTTTGTATCTGGTTAGCTAAACCGAAAAGTGACAAACATACTTATTTGGAAAGAAGTTTCAGATTCTTAAAATTCAGAGTTCTCTGAGCCTGTTTCAAATAAAGCTTCTTGACTGGATTTTTATTGCATGCAAGGATCCAATGAAAGCTCTTGCTTTTTTCTTTCCACACCCATGTAATCAAACATATTCTCCCTAGAACCAGAAGCTCACTTAGATAATTGGTATTGAGCAATAGGTTGCATGAGAGATTTTGAGGATTTGAGTGCACAAGGCATTGTTTTCAGATAGATTTTCCACAACAAAAACTGGAACAATTTAATGAAGGGGCACATGTATTTTGGGGTATGTAGCTGAAATATTGCAGGCATATCAGAATAACCATCTGCATTGGGAGCAAAGTGATTAGTTTTGAATTATGAAAATTATTGTTGAACAAACGTCTGAATAGAACTGGAAGGAAAACAGTTACACTTGTATATCTGTAAACTAATTGGGTCTGGAAACAAGCCTTTCCATGTTATGGAAGGCTTTATAATACAGTGGTGCCTCGCAAGACGAAAAGAATCCGTTCCGTGAGTCTCTTCGTCTAGCGGTTTTTTCGTCTTGCGAAGCAAGCCCATTAGTGGATTAGCGCTATTAGCGGTTTAGCGGCTATTAAAGGCTTAAGGGATTAGCGGATTAGCTGCAAAAAGGCTATTAGCAGCTTAGGGCCTTAGAAAAAGGGGGTGGGGAGCGAAAAAAACCCACCAGGAATAGCAAGACATTTTCCTCTTGCGAAGCAAGCCCATAGAGAAATTCGTCCTGCGAAGCATCTCCAAAACGGAAAACCCTTTCGTCTAGCGGGTTTTCCGTCTTGAGAGGCATTCGTCTTGTGGGGCACCACTGTATGTTTGTAAAGCTGGTGGTTGTTTTTTAATTCATGGATGAAAGGGACCTAATTTCAAGTGAACATGTTCCAAAAGACACTGTCTTTTAATTTTCAGTTATTTTAAAACTTTCTGTAGGAAAAAAATGGTTCTCAGTTGTCCCAGTTTTCTCAGATGACATAACTCATCAAGAACATTGTTTGAGCTCCCTGATGTAAGGGAATACACAGGCAGTTTTGTTCTCGTTCATATATATGGCTAGAGCTGGGGTACCCTATGTGGATCCTCCAGATATAGCTAGATTACTACTCCCATCATTTCTGACAACTGACCATGATGGCTAGGGCTATGGGAGTTAAGTCTACAAACACATTGAAGGCACAATGTTGACTAGAAAGGTCACTATGGAAGGGTTAGGAGGAGGTAAACTAGGAGAATTCTTGAATGTGTGTATTTCGGGGTGAAAAATAAAAGCACCCTTCCTATCGCTAGGCTGCATGTGGGTAATACTTAGAATGGCTGAGCACTTAGGAAGGCAGTGAGCTTGGGTTTTGGGAACCTGGAACAGATAAGGCTGGCCCAAAGCTGGATACTGAAGACAACCAGTGCCAGCTTCAGAGATCCAGGAGGATATCAAAGTTTATTATGAGGCCCAGAAGAGTTAGTGAGGAAGCATATCTGCTCTCTGTTCACTTCTGCTTTGTCCAAAGAGGTTCTACCACCAAGCCCAAAAAACATTGACAGCCAGAAATAAAACTCTTGTAAAAGCTTTAAGCATATGTTGGATGTTGTCCTCAGTTTCATAAATGTAGTCCTGGGGTCTAAATGTAGATAAAGACCAGTTAAAGTTTATTGACGAGCTGATTCTGAAAGAATAGGAACCCTGCAAATATGGTTTTTGGTTTAAATGCAGAAACCTGGCTTTGTAGCTGGCACAACGTATCTTTTATTTTTACATAGAATATTTTTAAGTCTTGTTCATACTTAATGTTAATTAAAAATACTCTGAAGGCATGGGGTGCTTTCTGACTTCATTACACTAGCATTCTCTAATTCAGCAAAGATGTTGGTCTTCATTCTTTCGCAAAACAATAAAAGGGGCAAGCCACAGGAATTGGGGAAGAGGAGCTATCAAGGCTTGAATGAAAGAAGTGACTGATCAGAAGGTCAGCGGTTTGAATCCCTGCGATCGGGTGAGCTCCCGTTGTTTGGTCCCTGCTCCTGCCCACCTAGCAGTTCGAAAGCACATTGAAGTGCAAGTAGATAAATAGGTACTGCTCTGGGGGGAAGGTAAACGGCGTTTCTGTGCACTGCTCTGGTTCACCAGAAGCGGCTTAGTCATGCTGGCCACATGACCTGGAAGCTGTCTGCGGACAAACGCCGGCTCCCTTGGCCTATAGAGCGAGATGAGCGCCACAAACCCAGAGTCATCCACGACTGGACTTAACTGTCAGGGGTACCTTTACCTTTACTTTTACACAGTTCTCAACCCCCCCCCACTTCAGTCCTTCCTTGTTTTTCTCTATAGCAGTAGAGAGAGCTGCCCATAGAAAACAGAAAAATCCAGGATATCCCTGTAGCTGTGATTGAGCTATAGGAAGGTGAATGAGATAGGATTGTACTCTCCCAGAGCCTTTCTTGCATAGGTCATCTATCATGGCATCCAAGGCAATTTCTGTTCCAAAACTGGGCCTGAAACCAGATAAATCTGATGTTCTATGGAGCAGTTTGCGTACACCCCCTACAAATGTGTTCCGACATCTCATATTGGGTGGCTTCTCTATTATGTTTTCTAGGCTGTTGCCAGAACATTTCACTGCCCACTTCTTATTCGGTGTATTAATTGCTTCCTGCCTTGTCCCTAACCATTTCTGTTAAGATTTTCATAAACTCTATAATCACTAAGTGGGTGGCCATAATCTCAAGCCCAGCTAGAAAAACATATACACAATATCGTCAATCTTTGTTTGGTTTCCTTTTACTATATACACCATGGTTAAGATTGCTCTTCTTGTTTTCAGAGCTCCTTAAGGGCTTCTTTCACATCTTTCCTTTGCTTCCCCATCTCTTGGGGGGGAAAGGAATGCAGAATTACTTAATCATTCCTCAAGCTAAATTCAGATTTATGCTATCCTGTCCATGGGATTTTCTGTTCCCTTCCCCAATAACTGCATCTAGATTTTTAAAAGTTCAAATTCTTTGCAAGCTAGCTAAGAAGATGGGCTAAGTTGAACTATTGAACTAGAGACAACTATAGGAACTGGGATGTAGGGGATTCTTGGAGGCTATGTGAACCTTAAATTTAATTGGTATTCTAGCTTATCCATGATTATATGAAAATTCTATATACCGTATTTTTCGCCCTATAGGACGCACTTTTTCCCCTCCAAAAATGAAGGGGAAATGTGTGTGCGTCCTATGGGGTGAATGCAGGCTTTCGCTGAAGCCTGGAGAGCGAGAGGGGTTGGTGTGCACCGACCCCTCTCGCTCTCCAGGCTTCAGGAGAGCCCCAGCGCCAGCCCCACAAGGTCGGGGGACAGAGGGAGGTGGAATGCCGCCATCATGCTGTCTCCCGAAGTGGTTTGGAGGCTGACGGCGGGGAGACCCCGCCGCCAGCCCCTCAAGCTCCGGGGACAGCTGGGAGGCGCAGCGCGTCTTCCCGCTGTCCCCTTACCTGATCTGAAGGTGGGCGGCAGGGAGAAGAGCGCTTCTCCCCACTGCCTGCCCCACAAGCTTCGGGGATAGCTGGGAGGCGCAGCGCGTCTTCCCACTGTCCCCGTACCTGGCCTGAAGGCGGGCTGCGGGGAGAAGAGCGCTTCTCCCCGCTGCCAGCCCCACAACCGCCTGGGGGGGGAATAATTTTTTTTCTTTATATCCCCCCCAAAAAACATGGTGCGTCCTATGGGCAGGTGCGTCCTATGGGGTGAAAAATACGGTAATTCTAACACGGCATACATTTAAATGTTTCAGCATGTCTTTTTAGGAAACAGCTTTACTCTCTTAATGTACAGAGAGGTGATGACATATAATCCAATGAAGATGCAAAATGTACCTGTGGAAGCCAACTTTATGCTGTGCCTGTATAAATAGGATTTCCTCTGAGTTGCTGCTCCACTCCAGACCTGTTTTTCATGCCAGTGCTAAGCTCCAATGTGTCTGGAAAAAATAGAGAAAATCTATAGCGTCAGGTCCTGGCTTCTCGGGATGCACTAAAACATTTGCACAATGTGCACAAAGAAACTTGTAACAATTGGTTTTATTCTGTTTTTTTAAATAACGTTAGAAAAGGTAAAAAAAAGATGAATAATATACTTCAAAGTAGTTCAGTGTGTTTTCATTTCCATTTCTTTGCATTCAAAAAGGGAGCCAAACATGCATACAGCTCTTGGATTTCCTATGAGTCATAGGTTAATGACTGCAATACAGAAAACTGAAAGGCTGCTTCTACATTATTTGCAAATGCTCACATTCTTATCCTAATCTTGTGGGTTTTGGTCATTTTTTGAAACATCATATGTGCTTGCCTTTCGGTTATGGAAAACACAGTCTAACCTGCTATTTTCAAATGATACAACAATCTGTTTGCATTAGATTAGAGGTTAAGTTTGATTATCTTGACCGGAACTATGTGCTTCAAGAACTTCTTGTTGGCTGCAAAATTCTGTTACATGGCAGATGTCTTCAGACACCTGAAGGTTCTCATAAAGTTAAGAATGTGCTAGCAGATTCCAAAAGAGGTTCAGCTAGAATCCGATGGATATAACCAACAAGACTTATTTAGACTGGGTTGTATCCAACCAAGTTCTTCTGAGAGTAGAATTTACTCAGTAGATCCAATGACTAGACCTGCTAATACTGCCTATGAATTTCAGTGGGCTAATGTTGTCCATTAATTTCAGGTTGTTTTGCATTAAAGGCTGCCTTACAGGTGAGTACATGAAGCGTTTAAGTGTTGCAGGAAATGCTGCAATTTTGGAGTTGGTGTATTTTAAAATTGTTTTATGCAGTGCCGTAGCAAAGTTCTCCTAAATATAATATAAACAAGACAATCCACAATGGCTTAGAAATAATGCATTTCTGAATATTCATCTGCAAATAATCATAGCTGGAACAACATACTTCCAGCTGGAAAAATAAGCCTGGCAAGATCACAAGCATCTGCCTATTTCTTTTTATCATGTGCTTTTAATTCAAACCAAAGAAAGGAGGACTGTTGATTCATTAGTGAAGATTTAACTCTGCTCATCCTGAACTACATAGCTCATGCAGAATTTACTTAGCAGTTACTGAATCTAGAAATTTTTTCCTTACTGCTCCCCGACCGCCCACCAATGGTTTATAAGAATAAAAAAATGGAAATGGAGGTAACAGAGGGATTTGCATCATCAACATTAATACTTTTAACAAATCTGGTGGCAACAGATCCGAGAAGTGAGATGATATGGGGCTTCTTGAGAAAAATGATCTAAGAACAGCAGGATGAGACGGGTGTGCAGAAAAGAAGCTGAAATGCAAGCCAGCAACCTTCTCTCAGGTTTAAGCAGATGAGCATCATCTGCACTGTAAATTATCAAAATACAATTATGCCATCAATCCCCATTCGCTGAAGCCATCTTACTACAACAATGTCACAGCAGGCTTACTCATTGTTACCTAAGTACTTTCCTTCCCCATAGGTCCTTTGGGACAGAGTCCTTCACATGATTCATATGTCATTCATCTTCATTCTAAGACGGAGACTCCCTGTGAGTAGCCATCGGAGTTGCAAAAGTGAGGGGGAAAGTTATTTCAACAGAAAAACAATCAGAACCAGCCAAATCTGCCTTAATATTTTCCTTAAATAATTACCCCTGCCAGCCTCACTTCCAGGAACATAAATGACCTACAGAATTCTGGTTTCTGATTTTTGTGATACATTTCACTTTTTGCCACTCCTGCAGAAACTGTATAAGAAATATACTGTATTTCTAGTCTTTTGGCACGATGAAATAAAATGCTCAGCCGGTAAGCAAGACAATTATTTGTGAGAAATAGATGGTGTGCAGATTGTTGGGATACTGCCAGGGAGACAGAGTCCATCATGACCCCACGTCGTCTCCGTTGCGATCCATCGACCTCCCGTAGACACGCAGTATCAGCAATTAGCGACACGAGCTCCAGAAATAGCTTGCCACATTCCAGAGCCGATGCACGCTTTATCAGCAGATAATGCACAGCGAAAGATGCACTCAGGAGAGCATTATTTACAAGTTTATTTCTGTGTTGATCAGAACAAAGAAAAACATGACTGCCTGCTTCAGTGTTCCGGCACCAAGAGAGAAACGAAAACAAAGACACAACAGAAACATTCTGTGAAAACAGGAAATACGCAGACTCTGTGACTCACAAAGCCTGCTCCCTTTTAAGGTGGAACGGAAATATCCAAACACAGATAATCTATTTGGGGCTGCTCCCAGTCCTACTCAGTAACCACTCTTCTGTAAGGCAGAAGTGGAATTGCAACTGACTTTAAACTCGCACAACATCAAAACACAATTGGAAGCTGGTTTAAACAAATCAGGATCTTTGTGAAGATGTCTATGTGACAGGAAGAGGAGGGAACAGGTGCAGGAGAAGAGAGCAGGCACAATTCCTCCTTTAATGGTGGATGAAGCTGGAAACTGAATTGACCCTAGAAGAGCCGATGTGTGCCATATTTTCATTATCCTTGTGCATTCTCTGAATACTAATAACCATCAGATTTGATCTAAAAGGGTTTCTTTTAGACTTCTAGCCACTTTACAATATTTTGTTGCACTTCCAAAGTCTTATAGTCAGACAAAGGCAGGCTTAAGGCTGTGCAACAGTATCAGTAGCTGAGCCTGGTTTTAGCATCTATGCTGTATTTTTATGTTTAACAACTTTGATGAATTGGGGAAAGCATTTGAGATAAATAGCACAAACTAAGTGTAAAGTCATGCCAATGATAACCGCAAAACAAAAGTCTTGGCACTTCTAAGTCGTGGCTTTGCATGTCATAACTTTAAATGACTGCTCTGAGGCTTATAAGCTGTTCCTATTAATACAGAACTGGTTTCAAAGTTGAGAGATGATTCCCATAAAATATGTTTTAGTAAAAACAAATGCAATTGTGCTTGAGCTCTCTGCTGCATAACTCAGGGATGGGGAATCTCTAGGCCCTGGTACAACCTTGGCCTGCCAGGGAATACTATTTGGAGCCTGAGGTCACTTCTTCAAAGCCACACCCGTCTGTCAATCAGCTGGTATCATTGGGTGGTGCCAGGTGATGGGCAGCTGTGCTGATTTATCAGCACGTTCCCCGCAGAGGATGTGTTGGTGAAGCAAGCCCCTGCAGGGAGCAGGACTGAATTCTCCACTCAAAACAGAACTCCCTGCCACTGTGTGGGTCAGCATTTACAGATGTTCAGGATCACCTGCCTGCCTATCAGTGACATCATAATGATGTCAGATGGTTGGTAGGCAGATGGCCACTTGTAAAAGCCCATGGATGGTGGGAGATAAAAGATCTGGACCACTGGGTCAAAAATGTTCCCGACCTTGGTATAATGAATGCATTCTTTACTGAATACATACAAGAACTCCTGTAGTGTTACTGATTCTAGAGATTATCTGGCTTGTACAAGTACAGCTATGGCAGTCTTGGAAAAAGGAACTGACAAGAACACAATTACTTTTTCTGTTATGATTTGCTCTTGTGTGTAATATTAACAAGCACAAACTGAACAGCTAAATGTACGTGGGCAGCCAGATACCCTAAGGGAAGATGGAAATAATAATTTACTACTATTTCCCCCCAGTGTGTGATAGCACAGGTACATTTTCTAACCAGGTATCTGAACCTCTATGTGTAGATCAGGTATAGGTAAACTCAGCCCTCCAGATGTTTTGGGACTACAACTCCCACGATCCCTAGCTAACAGGACCAGTGGTCAGGGATGATGGGAATTGTAGTCCCAAAACATCTGGAGGTCGAGTTTGCCTATGCCTGTGCAGATACTATAAATTCTACCTCGATTAGAAGGTAAAACATGGTCTGCTTTCATATTGTGCTTCCAGACTGTGGGATTCAAGTACATACCAGCAAATTTTGGCTGCACAATTAAAGCTGATTTGGTCTTGTGCAACAAGCCCACTTTCCCGAAATACCATATTCTTACAAGAAGGAAAGTGATGTAAAAAAATGTACTGGAAGGTACAGATTTACACTTGCTTGACTGATCTAACTTCCCTGCAAACAAATCAGAATTAATGCTTGATAAACATGTTGTCTGGAAGCAATCATTCTGTCTGTACTAAGATAGCCCTGCAGTTGGGCATCCTGTAATTCAGGTGGGCACTACTGCTGAAGATGACACAGTATGGACTGCTGGATTGGATGTGTATTTATTTGATCCCATTCCAAAATCTCAAAAAAAACCCTGTCCATTCAAACGGGCCACAGATCCATAGAGGAAAATGGAGGTGCTTGTGAGACAATGTTAAATTGTTTGCAAAACGTTAAATGCAGAAAGTGCACCCCACTCTTTACATCACATCAAGAATTAAACATCTACCAAATGATTAAGCAACAGTCAGTGCTATCCAGCTTGCCGTCCGTCTCAAGCCTCAAGATGACGAAGGCTGGATGTTCTGCCAGGAATGGGCCCTGGAACAAAGACTATAGATTTCTGGCCAGTTCTGTTCACAGTTGATATGCAACCACATGTTGTGGTGAGATACAAACTATTTGTCTGGATCATGATTCTATAAGCCTGTTGCCTCCAGGAAACTTTTCTGAATTGACATGTAAAAAATGCAATACTTTTAAACTTGTTCATAAATTCTCTGGAGTTAGAAGTGAGCAGTGAGATGGTCAAGTTTGCTGATGACAACAAATTATTCAAGTGATTGGGAGGGGATCCAAAAGGATCCCTCCAAACTGGGTGAATGGGGAATAAAATAGCATCTGTAGTTCAATGTAAGGAAGCAATACACACTAGGGCAAAACTTCCTGACTCCGTAATTACTAATAGGGTCAAAACTGGTGGTGACTGAGATCATGGGGTAATAGGGGAGAGCTTGATGCAACAGCTGTAAAATAGCTAAATTATGGCTTATGAGATCATTAGAAATGAATAAAAAACAAAACTGGTAATATCATAGTAAAGGTAAAGGTAAAGGTACCCCTGCCCGTACGGGCCAGTCTTGACAGACTCTAGGGTTGTGCGCCCATCTCACTCAAGAGGCCGGGGGCCAGCGCTGTCCGGAAACACTTCCGGGTCACGTGGCCAGCGTGACATCGCTGCTCTGGCAAGCCAGAGCCGCACACGGAACGCCGTTTACCTTCCCGCTAGTAAGCGGTCCCTATTTATCTACTTGCCCCCGGGGGTGCTTTCGAACTGCTAGGTTGGCAGGCGCTGGGACCGAGCAACGGGAGCGCACCCCGCCGCGGGGATTCGAACCGCCAACCTTTCGATCGGCAAGCCCTAGGCACTGAGGCTTTTACCCACAGCGCCACCCGCGTCCCTAATATCATAGTACCCTCATACAAATCTATGGTATGACCACATCTGGAGCACTGTAATAGTATTGCTGCACTTCAGAATGATACCGCACAGCTGGGAAGCTGGAAAAGGGCAACAAAACTTATAATGGGAGTGTGAGCAACTTCCCTTTGGTGAAAAAAGGATGCACTGTTTGGGGCTGATGCTTATGTAGCCAAAATGGCACCGCCGACAAACAAGAGGAACGAATTAGCAGCGCTCTGAGGTTTCCCAAAGTACAAAAAAGAACATGATCTTCTAAAGGAATTTCCAAAACATTTTAACGAGGACTGAGCATACTCTGTGTTTGTGAAATGCAGACTGACTGTTGGGGAGAAGAAATGCAAAACCAAGTGGGAGGAGGAATAAAATTGAGTATTTAAGAAGACATAGCTGACTCATCCACAATACGGCAGCTAGACTGGTGACTGGGAATGGCTGCCGAGACCACATAACACTGGTTCTGAAAGACCTTCATTGGCTCCCAGTACATTTCCGAGCGCAATTCAAAGTGTTGGTGCTGACCTTTAAAGCCCCAAATGGCCTCGACCCAGTATACCTGAAGGAGCATCTCCACTCACATTGTTCTGCCCGGACACTGAAGTCCAGCCTTCTGGCGGTTCCTCACTGCAAGAAGTGAGGTTACAGGGAACCGGGCAAAGGGCCTTCTCGGTAGTGGCGCCCGCCCTGTGGAATGCCCTCCCACAAGATGTCAAGGAAATAAACCACTATCTGACTTTTAGAAGACATCTGAAGGCAGCCCTGCTTAGGGAAGTTTTTAATGTTTGATGGTATTTTTAATATTTTGCTATCCAGAGTGGCTGGGGAAACCTAGCCAGAAGGACGGGGTATAAATAATAAACTGTTGTTGTTGTTGTTGTAACACTACACAGGAGTATTCCACACTGTCCAATTTTGTTGCACTTGCTTGAGCCTTGCTCACTCAGTCTGCCAACTCTCAACATTTAACTCCTTAGAACTTGCCTTCCTCACCCCATTCGACTTCTAAGCTTGCTTTTCAGCTCCCCAACTTCATATCTGAAGCTACTTCTCTCTTCTGTTCTGCAGGCCTGCTTTGCACCTTTGGGTCTTTCTCCCTGCTTTTATGCATCTTCCTCCTCCCACACATTGCAGCCCCTAGACACCCTTTTCACCCTCTGGCCAATTATGAAGCCACCACCCCCTCCTATTCTTCAGATTCCATCATGCCTCTGCTTTTATTTTCAACCCCATTCCTATGCCTCCTATTCTCTCTCTTTTTTTTTGTAACCTCATTTGCACACCATTTTCACCTTTACCTCTTTTTCTCTCGCTCCTCCTCTTTCTCAGCTCCCCCTTGCACACAGACCACCCCTCATTTCCATGCCGATTCACAGCGCTCTTTGCATAAACACACACAGCATGATGATATATGTTACCTTAACATTGTTATGAGTTTGCAAGTGCCAGACGTATCTGATCCCTGACTGAGCCTGGAGATGGGAGGAATTTTGAGGCTCATTTGGCCGACATGTAGCATTCAGTTGGGTTTCTAAGGGAGCTTTCAACCCCAACCTCTGGGCACTCTCATCATGGGCACTGTAGTTCATAACATCTGGATGGTACTATGTTGGCTACCCCTATTTTACATAGCTACCTGTGGTCAAGCCATTATTTTTACTCAGACACACAGCAGTACGGTTTATGGCCATCCTTGAACAGTAGTCCTCTTACATTACGTCTTTTTTTTTACTCAACAGGATTTCAAAACTGTGCTTAGGGTGACGGAGGAATGGAAAAGTTGTCTGTGGCTCAAGAAGGACAGCAAATAAACATAATGCATGCTCAGGGTTTTTTTGTATATGCATCTTTTTTATCATAAACAATATGATGATGACTGAGATGTAAAACGATATGCAGCAACTGGTGTGCTTTCTATAAGAAGCAGATGGAGGCTGTCTAATAGAACTAAACCAGGATATGATAATGTAAACTAGTATTTAACAAAATGAATGCTAACGTTTTCTTGAGTTCTGCATTCCTGCATGCATTTAAGTTGTTTTCCAGATGTCTTCAAAACAGTAGGGTTGAGCACATAGGCAGTGGACAAGCAGTGGTCAGGGTCTCAGCAGTGGATTTAGCTCAGTGCTCCCATAAATACAGGTTATTTGTATCATCTGGGCACCACATTGTACACATTTTTATGAACTCTTGTTTATGTAAACGGTCCCTCTGTTTTCTCATTTACTAGCTTTATACTTAGGAGAATGAGACATAAACATTTGCATTCTTGTGGTTGAAGGGGGGGGGGGGGATCAGCTCCAAAAGTGTAAATGATTTTGCATTGCTAGTATAGTTTAAAATCCCTTGTCTGACTAAAGGTCCCTCCACACCCCCAAGCATTGCAGTATTTCTGGATTTTACACTGTGTGCTTTATGTCTCTGCTTGTAAGGAGAGTGGTTCTTTATAGATTTTGATATCCAAAAGTTCTTTACATGGATACACAAAACTGTTATCACAGGTGCATTACCAAAATACGTTTTGCATCACATGTATGGCACAGGTGCACATGTCACAAACTGGGACTGGCGATTAGTTCCTTGGCTTCTGTATTCAGTGGTCTTAAGCACTGCATGGACCACCTACCTTCAAGGTTGCATTGAGTACCAATGCACACATGGGTGTCTACAGATCTTATTTTTCCAAGTGTGCTTTTGTGCGCATTCATCCACACATGAGCACTTTAGACTCTTATCTCCATGTTTTCCATCCACACTCATGGGCAGTCCTTATTGGAATGTATTTCACTGTGGGTTGTTGTTGTTGCCTCCCCTCAGTTTGTACTTCCTCACCGTCTCTGAGTTCAGGAAACCAGATGTCCAATGTGGGGATGTGCACAGGTATTTGTTCATCTGCATGCATGGCCAATTGTTTTTCATAGAATAGTGGAATTGTAGAGTTGGAAGGGACCCCAAGTGTCATCTAGTCCAGCGCTCTTCAATGCAGGAATCTCAGCTAAATGGGATGGCAGATGGTCATCCAATCTCTGCTTAAAACCAAGGCAGGAGAGTGCACCATCTTTCGCGGGAGTCTGTTCCACTGTCAAACAGCTCTTCTTCTTGATGTTAAGTGAGAATATCCTTTCTTGTAACTTGAACCCATTGGTTCGGGTCCTAGCCCGAAAAACAAGCTTGCACCATCCTCTGCGTGACAGCCCTTGAGATATCTGAAGATGGACAGGGTTGCCATATTCTGAAGAGAAAAAAAGAGGACACAGTTGCCAACTTTTACTTTTAACTATGGATTGCTATGACGACTCTACCCATGAAAAGGTGTCCTGGAAAAAGAGGGCATATGGCAACTCTTCTCAATTATTCCAATACACAAAACAGCAGGTTAAAAACCCCAAAGCCTTGTGTTGCTTGGCCCAGTCAGCCGCCCACTGATGAGCACCTCGTCAATGGGAATAGAGTTAGATAGATGGCATCCAACAAAAATGTTATGAGTAAACAAACAAACAAACAAACAAACTCACCTACACAATGCACTTCAGTACCTTCAGTTGGGTAACATATCATTTTATATTGTTGTATTTCCCTTCACCACATTATCCACGGATCGGGAACATTCAACTTAAACAGGGGAAAGTGCAGACTGTCATTTATTTGGATGAGTACAAGGTCCTGCTGATGAAACCGAAAAGGGTGCACACCTGGGACGCATCAAACCCACTTTACACAGCCCAGGACAGGAGTCCCCAACATGTGTTGTTTGGAAATATAATTAGGGAGAAAGAAAAGCGCTGTGTCCCTACCTTAAAGGGGCCTGAACTTCTAAAGCAAGGGCTGAGGGAGTGTCCTACTCCCCCCTCAACCTTCCCTGCCCGATTTCCAAGCTGCATCAGAGGAGGAATGTGCAAAAAGCCCCTCCTGCTGGAGCTTCCAGTATGGGCTCTGGGCTACAAGAGGAGTCTCGGAGGATGCAAAGAAATTCAAAGTCCCTTCCAGGGAACCAGGGAGGGCTTTCGCCTCCAGTCAGCTGCTGGGAGATGATGTGCAGATGAGGAGCTCCCAGGAAGGGAGGAAGAAGAGGCGGGGTTGAAGGAAGGATGGATTCTTGGCGCCCAGGCGGGGTGTGCCGCGTACAGACCACCTCAGCCAGCAGCTTGCTTGGCTCCCGCCCTGCAGTCCTGGCGCTCCCGTCTCCACCGACGACCCCCTGAGGCCACGAAGAAGAGGCCCTGACCCTTCCCCGCCTCAGAAGAGGGGGCCTTATCCTGCGCTGAATTTCTTCCTCAGTCGCTCAGGCTCCCCCCTCGCTTTCAACCGGCCACCATGACCGTCAAGTTGCGCTCGGGCTTCTACGTGGGCAAAAAGTCCGCCACGCTGCTGGCGCTGCTCTCGGCCGCGCTGCTTTTGGCGCTGCTGGTGCTGGCTATCCTGTACGGGCGCTGCGCGCAGGATTTGGAAGGGAGAGGCGACGAGGCGGCGGCGGCGGCGGCGCCCACAGACGAGGCTCCCGCCAGCGCCGAGCCCTCCGCGCGGCCGCCCGGCGCCTGGGACGCCTGGCGCCTGCCGGGGGACTTGGAGCCGCTGCACTACTCGCTGCTGCTGTGGCCGCACCTGGCGCCCGGCCTGCCCGATCCGCGCACGCACTCGGGGCAGGTGAACATCACCGTGCGCTGTCTCCGCGACACGGACGCGGTGCTGCTGCACAGCGTGGGGCTCGTCTACCAGCGCGCCGCCGTCTGGGGGCCCCTGACGGGCGCCGCCGCCACCGCCAACAACAGCAGCGTCGGCGTGGCCGAGCTGTGGGAAGCGCCGCGGAACGAGTACGCGGTGCTGGAGTTGCGCGCGAACCTGAGCGCGGGCGCCCTCTATGAGCTGCAGCTCGCCTTCCGGGGCAAGATCCAGCACGAGCCGGAGTTGCACGGGCTCTTCGCGAACACCTATAAGGACGAAGGAGAGAGCAGGTAGGTATGCGGTTCCGGGCTTGCTTCCCAGAACCCTCCAAGTGCCGAATTTGCAGAAGCTGTCCAGGTTTCTGGTTTGATCCCGGAACGTCCCGCTTTTCCTTAAAAGGTAAAGGGACCCCTGACCATTAGGTCCAGTCGTGACCGACTCTGGGGTTGCGGCGCTCATCTTGCTTTATTGGCCGAGGGAGCTTCCGGGTCATGTGGCCGGCATGACTAAGCCGCTTCTGGCGAACCAGAGCAGCGCACGGAAACACCGTTTACCTTCCCGCCGGAGCGGTACCTATTTATCTACTTGCACTTTGATGTGCTTTCGAACTGCTAGGTTGGCAGGAGCAGGGACTGAGCAACAGGAACTCACCCCGTCACGGGGATTCGAACTGCCGACCTTCTGATCGGCAAGTCCTAGGCTCTGTGGTTTAACCCACAGCGCCACCTGCGTCCCCCGCTTTTCCTTAGGACGTCCCTATTTCCATCAGGGAAATGTTGGAGGGTATGGTAGGATGTCCTTGCTTTCATTGGAAGGTTTGCAATTATGTGGCCCCCGAACCAAGGAGATGGGGAACTATACAGCCTTTGGAAGACACCTGAAGGCAGCCCTGTATAGGAAAGTTTTAAAATGTTTAACATTTTATTAAGTTTTTATATATGTTGGAAGCCACCCAGAGAGGCTGGGACAACCCAGTCAGATAGGTGGCGTATTATTATTATTATTATTATTATGGAATAGGACATCCTTATTTTCATCAGAGAAATGTTGGGGGTATGCCTTACCCCTCTGATGGAACTAACAGGGGAGAGTTGCATGGGAGGAAGCGTTAAACACTTTCCCTGAGCCTGAGGCCCACGGGTTTAGCACAGGCCTTCCGACTCAATTCGGAACAATGCTGGTGCCTGTTTATATTCGGTTATTTGTCCCAACGCTATTCCTTCTGTCTTCCAAGGAGGGTGGGATCTGCTACTGGTCTTGCATCCAGACACAGCGATGATTCTTGATCCAATGTGCGTGACATGCCGACACCTTTTGCAGGAGAGCCTGGGTTTTTTTAAGCAGAGGTTGGATAGCCATCTTGCCATGGATGCTTGAGCTGAGATTTCTGCATTACAGGGGGTTGTGCTAGATGACCCTTGGTGTGCCTTCCAACTCTAAAGTTCTGTGATTCTATTAGAGCAAATGGGGCACTGCTCCAGCAACCTCAGTCTGGCTTCGGCCCCAGGCCCCACCATCCTGCCTTCTTGCTTGCTGCCAGTGAGGGGGTTGTACTGCTTTATTGCTTTCCTCCTCTTGCTTCTCCTCAGTCTCCAAATTGCTCTTATTGGACTTGTTGCAGGGAACATGAGTTGGGTCTGCCTATCACTGGCTCTAACTGTCTGCCACTGGATTCCTCCTACTTTTGAACCACCCTGCCTTCCACCAGCCCCACTGGACAACTGCAGTATTGGAGACAGGGGGGAATTATTATTATTATTATTATTATTATTATTAAATTAAATTTGTATACAGTGGTACCTCTGGTTACAAACGTAATTTATTCTGGAGTCCGTTCTTAACTTGAAACCGTTCTTAACCTGAGGTACCACTTTAGCTAATGGGGCCTGCTGCGCCGCCACCGCTTGATTTCTGTTCTCATCCTGAGGTAAAGTTCTTAACCCGAGGTACTATTTCTGGGTTAGCGGAGTCTGTTACCTGAAGTGTTTGTAACCCGAGGTGTTTGTAACCCGAGGTACCACTGTACTACCCTTCATGGACATGTGCATATCTGACACAATTGTGCAAGCAAGTGTAATGATCTAGGATGAGAGTTTGAAACTTGAAAAAAACACGTAACTTTAAACAACTTCCCATATGGCAACTTCAGAATCCTGATTGCATTGCCATGCAATATGCTGACACTTCAGTTCCCTGAATTAACTCGAGTCCCTTTTCAGTGTTGTGTTGTGCTGTTGCCTGAAGGATGTGAGTCTCCTGCAATGATGCTCTAACAGGCTGCCTGTTCTCCTCTTCCTCACAGCTGTTCTGCCCTTCATAGCCCAGGCTTAGACTTTTTAAAGCAAACTCTGTACAATGATTTTTGGGAAGAATGGTCTAGTCTTGTCAGGAAAGCAGATTTAATTCACACTTCTTGTAAGCGAGGGGCGGACTTTCGTGATCTATGGAAATATAAGCAAGGCCAAAATTGGGCGCCCCAAAATGGATCTTCTTAATTATGGATCTTCTAAATCTTCCACCCCCTTGGCTTGGCATCCTGCATTGCATAAATAATCATTTCTACTTTGTCACTTACTCTTAAAGTCCAAGTGGGGTATAAATGTGCTTATGTGGAAATACTAATATATATTGTGAGTCAACGTGAGCTATTTAACTTGAGAAGAGCCTTTTTCTCAGTTTGGGGTGAAGGAGGCATTCAGTAGAACCGGTTAATTTCTCCCAACACACAGGAAAACAGAGAAACAAAAGGACTTCTGAATCTGTCCCAATGTATATATTCCTTCTAGTAAAGCCGAATACTCCTCCCCTGACAATGGCTAACCCAATAGCTTTCACTTCTTAAGCTGTTGGGTGTGCTTGTAACTTATTTTAAAAACTGCACACAGCTCCAGGGATCAGGTTGTATAAACTGCTCTTGCATACCACTAAGGTTGGGGATGCATGTGGAAGTTTGTTTCCACACACATTGGGGCTATCTTATTTTATTTATTACATTTATAAATAACTACCCAGGGCAGTTTATACATAACTGATAAAACAACGAAAACTTCTAAAAACAATACTAATACAAATCCAGACTGGGATTTTTTTAAAAAACCAAATCTCCATTTTTAAAAGTCTTGTTTAAATAAGAAATTAGATAGCCAGAGATGGTGCCTGTCTAGTATTTAATGTGGGGTTGGGGGGGATTCCAAAGAGTAGGGGCCCACACTAAAGGCCCAATTCCTCCTTATATTATGGTATCCACAGGAGGATTGATGATATATGAGCTGAGGCAATCCTTTATGCATCCAGGTCCCAGGCCAGGGGCTCCATGGGGGGGGGGTTAAAAAGTTTGAAGCAGCGGGCTGGGCCCCCTCAATATTTTGCTGCTGTAATGGGCTGCAACAGGCCCCACTATGCCTACCCCCAGCCACAGCAGGCCCCATCAGGCCTTCCTGTGGGTGTGACGGGCCCCATCGGGTCCTTCTGTGGGTGCGACAGGCCCTGTCAGGCCTACCTGCAGCCACACCCGGCCCTGTCAGGCCACCCCACCACCACGTAATGTCAAAGTTGGGTGGAACCCAGTGCGTGTGTCCCAGTAGTAATAATATAATAATTTATTATTTATACCCCGCCTACCTGGCTGGGTTTCCCCAGCCACTCTGGGCGGCTTCCAATAGAACACTAAAATACAATAACCTATTAAACATTAAAAGCTTCCCTAAACAGGGCTGCCTCCAGATGTCTTCTAAAAGTTTGGTAGTTATTTTTCTCTTTGACATCTGGTGGGAGGGCGTTCCACAGGGCGGGTGCCACTACCGAGAAGGCTGGTTCCCTGTAACTTGGCTTCTCGCAGCGAGGGAACTGCCAAAGGGCCCTCGGCGCTGGACCTCAGTGTTCCAGGTTGTACAGGGCTTTGTATACCAACCTCAGCCTGGGCCAGCCTCAAGGGCAGATTGCATTGAAGTAATCCCACAGGTTACCCTCTCATGAAAGACTGTTCATCCCAGTGCAGAAACCACAAAGCTGGTAAAAGGGATTCCCAGCCACCGAGGTCTCGTGGGCCTCTAATGACCGAGATGGATTCAGGAGCATCCCCCAGACTACGAGCTATTGACTTTAAACTTATTCGTATTCTCAATTTAGGTGGTTGGTCGCATCGCACCTAGAACCGGTAGATGCCAGGAGGGTTTACCCATGCTTTGATGAACCTGCAATGAAAGCTACCTTTAACATCAGTATTGTTCACCACCCAAGCTATAAAGTGCTTTCCAACATGCCGATTAAGGGTAAGTAAGGGAATGTGGGACTTTCTAATTGTGTGGTGGGACCCGTTAGTAATGGCAGTGGTACTAGGATTATTAATATTGTTGCTATTATAGTTGCTGCAGCCAGGATTGGAAAAATCCCAGGTGCCCTGATCATCTAGGTGCCTAAAAGTTTAGTGCTGGAACCTAGGAATCTGATGAAACCCCGGTTGGCCATGGCATTTTTTACACAGGAAACAAGAGTACAGCTTGACTATTAGATCTAGCGGTCACTATATAGAAGGCACCCTTAGACTTCCATTCTGAACAGAGCAAATTTGCCATAATATTCAGTATTAATGCCTATAATAATTGTTCTTTTATAGATGTATCTGAGTATAAAGATGTGAATGAGAGCACATTGAGTACTTTGAGTAATGGGACTGCACTGATGAACTGGACTGTCACAACATTTGAAACAACACCCAAAATGTCCACATATGTCACTGCTTTTGCGGTCTGTAACTTTGATTATGTCACCACAGTGGAGAGGGGCAATGAGGTGAATAAGTCTGCTGAATTTATTATAGACTTTAGCAGCATATACTTGCATTTATGAGTGAATTATGTGTTGCAGAATATGCACTGATGTTTAAATTACGGTATAAGATTAAATGGTTTTTTAAAAAATTAATTGCATCCTGAAAACTAATATGCTACATCTACTCCCGTCTCCCACTTTGTCAATCTTATTCAGAACAGGGTTACTCCAGATCAGGTTTTGTTTAAGCACAGTACAACTAGATTCTTTAGTGGAGAAACATTCGTTTGTTAGAAGACTGCTTTCCACACGCCAGCCCACCTTTGGAATAGGGTTCTCTTACTAGAACATCATTCACTACGTGTAGGCACTGCTGTCCCAGACTTGGTTTACCAGATGAACCAGATCTAGCTGGCATGCTGGATGCTCATCTCCCTCATCCCGTGCAGGCCATCTTTGAGAGGTGAGTGGGACCACCCACCTGTCAATCACCTAACATTAAGAGGGCAGGTGACTGATAGCTGTCAAAGTTCAAATGAGGTTGCTGTAACTATTTAATCAGTGATTACAGGGAACTCCTTGGAGATATGCTTTTAGCACCAGTCGGCTGACTGGTGCTGGCAGTGCTCCTTTAAAGATTTATTAAATTGATATAATCCCATTTAAAAGGCTGTCAGTCTGGGCCATTATATCATCATAGAATCATAGTGTTGGAAGAGATCTTGAGGGTCATCTGGTTCAAACCTCTGCAATGCAGGAATCTCAGCTAAAGCAGCTCACAGCCTCTCGTGCGACTCTGTCCCACTGTCTGTTTTACCCAAACTGCCCATGCAGATTTGTCTTGTCATCTGCAAATGGGCAGAACGGTTTAGGATCTACACCAGTGTTTCCAAAACTCATGTCTCCAGCTGTTTTTTGGACTACAACTCCTATCATCCCTAGCTAGGAGGACCATTAGTCAGGGATGATGGGAATTGTAAGTCCAAAAACCACTGGAGACCCAAGTTTGGGAAACACTGATCTACACTATGGGGGAAAGAGTAAGATGCTTGTGTTTCTGGGCTTTTCATTTTCCAAGGTCTTTATCAGTGCTTGTGTTGTCTAGCTAAGGAGGACAACCTTGTCTGTAGCAGACTACTGATTATATAAAGTTTCACTCATGAAGTCTCATATCTCTAACCATTAAGCAGCTAGTACTCCCATTTACCCAAATGTCTGATAATCCAAAATATTAACAGAATGCACCAATTCAGAAGGCTCCATTCCCTTACCCCTTCTACAGAATTTTCCACCTGCCCATCAAGAGTTAGGCAGCATTCTGTGGCTGCTTAGCACACTCGTACCTTCTCACTTATTTAACTCAGTGTTGATTGGTGACTGGCTGCATGTAATCCAGGTGATAAATGGTTCTTGCAAATTGTAGTCACGACAAACATTGTGTGGAGCAGACACACAATGCTTTTCAAGTGACTGCTTATGTAGTCCTGGATAACACAGAAATGAATTCATTGGTGTGTCGATTGTCAAATGTTTAACTGACATGGAGCATGCACAAACCTAGCAACCGTTTCCCTTTCATCCTGCAAACTCATCCTTTTGTTTGGAAGAATACATGGCACAACTGCATGCGGATGTGGGAGCAATTAAGCTTTTAAAGAACAAGACTTTCAGGGTGCATGATGTCATGGAAGAAAATGTGGTGGTCTGCAAAGGATAAGGCAACCTGAACAGAGGTCTAAAATGCAATGAAGTTTTAAGGAATTCTGCTAAATATCTGTTTTCTTTTTTCTGAAAGTCACTGTGCAAATTCATGGCCACTGAAGAAGGCCTAATGATACGAAACAGATTTTCATCACTTGTCCAAAATAACCATTTCTGTGCATATTCATAGATACGCATTTGGGCTCGGAAGGATGCAATTAAAAATGGATCTGCTGATTATGCTTTAAATATCACTGGACCAATCTTTTCATTTATGGAAGACTTACTTAACATCAGTTATCCTCTTTCAAAAACAGGTATTCTTGCTTGCTTCTTTTTTAAAAAGAAACAACCTCTTAAAATGTTTAAAACGGACAAAATTGTTTTTGCTTGGAATCATGTGATACGTCCCCGGAAATGCTTTTTTTCTTCTGACTTTGAATTAGAAATCCATACAGTGTTTGAGGAACAGCTGTTCTAAACAAAAGGCATAACATTTCTGTGACCCTGAAACTAGCTGGTTTATTGTGGTCTGAGCTGTCCGAGACAGCCTACACCTTAGAATACACTATTTGTTTTATTGTATTTTTAAGACTTACACCCTGCTGTTCCATCTAAAATATCCCTGAAGTGGCCATCAACAGATAATAATAATAATAATAATAATAATAATAATAATAATAATAATAATAATTTATTATTTATACCCTGCCCGTCTGGCTGGGCCTCCCCAGCCACTCTGGGCGGCTTCCATAGAAACCAAAAATACACTAAAATATCACACGTTAAAAACTAAATCTTCAGTTGAAAGCTTTGGTGGTGGGGCAGCTAAGAGAGATGTGGTGAGGGTGTGATATTAATGTCTCTCCCCAGCTCTCTGGTTGCCTCTGCTACTGCCCTTAGGAACCTGTGAGACACCAAGAGTAGAGGGCTGGTGCCTTCAGGAAGCCCACAAACAGGGCTTGAAGGCATCTGATTGGCCACACTGCACAAAGGTGGACCTGAGACCTGATTAAGCAGGTATCTTTTTATGTTCTTTTGTACGAATACTTCCTTGTTTTTTTGTTATTAAAAACACAGAGCATGGAAAAAACCTACATGGGGGCGGGGTGGGGGGAAAGCTCCCAATAGTATTTACAGTCATACCTCGGGTTACAGACACTTCAGGTTGCATTTTTTTGGGTTACGGACCACCGAAATCCAGAAGTACCGGAATGGGTTACTTCTGGGTTTTGGCAGTTGCGCATGCGCAGAAGTGCCAAATCACACTTTGCGCATGCGCAGAAGTGCCAAATCACACTTTGCGCATGCGCAGAAGCACTGAATCGCAACCCGCATCTGCGCAGATGCACCGCTGCGGGTTGCGAATGTGCATCCCGCACGGATCACGTTCGCAACCTGAGCGTCCACTGTACTAGGTTTCTTTTCATGCCAATATTGTCAGCGACTGAAAATCTTGGGAAATGACAGATTAAGCCAAGAGCACTCATGTAAATGTATGAATTGTGAAATTGTTAAAGCTTCTCCTTTTTCTCTTTATTTAAACCAATCTAGATCTGCTGGCGCTACCTGATATGGGAGCTGGTGCTATGGAACACTGGGGGCTAATGACTTTCCAGGAATTATCCTTGTTGTATCACCCAGAAGATAAATTCTCACACCAGAAGTATTGGATTTGCAAAATTATTTCCCATGAGATAGCACACCAGGCATGTGGTAAAATCTTCTGCACTTTAATCTATCTTAAAAACAAAGGTGTTATTTTCGAAGTAGCTGTAGCTGCAATAGTGGCAATTTAATGTGAAAATAAATCCTGAGAACTGCCAAGTGTCTGGAATCGGTCGTCAGGAGTACAGTTCCTGGGGAAGTAGAAGGCTCAAACAGCATATCACTGACTGAATACATTTTTAGAGTTTTATAGATAATTCCATAGAACTAACAAATAATAAAAGTGAACCCTGGCATGACCTTTAAAAAGCCCATTATCTATTTGGGTGTCTGTGTTGAGATTAACATAAACCATGTGGAGAGTTTTTTCAACAGACTGTTCACTGAAAAAAAGGTCACTGGTATATTGAGTAGGGACGCGGGTGGTGCTGTGGGTTAAAGCCTCAGCGCCTAGGGCTTGCTGATCAAAAGGTCGGCGGTTCGAATCCCTGCGGCGAGGTGCGCTCCCGGTGTTCGGTCCCAGCGCCTGCCAACCTAGCAGTTCGAAAGCACTCCCGGGTGCAAGTAGATAAATAGGGACCGCTTACTAGCGGGAAGGTAAACAGCGTTTCCGTGTGCGGCTCTGGCTCGCCAGAGCAGCGATGTCACGCTGGCCACGTGACCCGGAAGTGTCTTCAGACAGCGCTGGCCCTTGGCCTCTTTGAGTGAGATGGGCGCACAACCCTAGAGTCTGTCAAGACTGGCCCGTACGGGCAGGGGTACATTTACCTTTACCTTATATTGAGTACATTTACCGGTACTCACTTTTGCTTTCTCTCAGAGCCCTTAGATCATGTATGGGGGACCTTTGGGCCTTTGGATGTGGCTTAAATATGGCTCCCATATAACCTGGCCATTGGCCATGCCTGCTGGTGCTGATGCAAGCTGTAGCTCAGCAGCATCTGAAGGGCCAAAGCTTCCCACGTATGACTTAGGTATATGTTGCAGAAATGCAAGCAATTACTTGCACTTCTGCCAGCACACCAGAATTGTCCTTTTGACCTATGAGGCTTCCTGTGGCACTATGCTGTTTAACAAGATGCCCTTTAAGAGACCACAGCTAAAAGTAAGCCCCCCTAAATAGCATTTTTGGGCCGCAAAAGAGAAGGGGGTACAGTGCTAATGGCCCCTGCTCTAATTAGCAACACGGCTATAATCTAGTCCCAGTAGAAGTGTAGGAGGATAAGTGAAGCACACAAGAACCACCTTTCTGGTTCAGTTTATAGTGCATTTGTCCCAGCATTTTGCTTCCAATAGTGGACAGGAAGGAATATACAGGCGCTCATAAGCAAGACAGGAAAGTGGTGACCTTCTCATATAGTTTGACCCTATTACCTGATACTCAAGAGATATTTTTTTTTTATTTTTTTTTGCCCGCAAAATATGCCTGCAAATATGGAGGTTTAACTGTCATGGCTAGTCTCCATGAAGTTCCCAGCCATGTTAAAAAATAATTCATACATTTAGTGATTTCCATAAGTTCATTGTGCATTGTCCCTTTGAGCTTGCAGTTGGGCAGCTTGTAATAGATCCCATTCCTTGAAAGCTGAATGTAGTATGCAGCTATGGGTATGCAGTGCTTTTTTGTGATGGTACTCACTGATATGGAGTACCGGTACCTCTTTGTTTAAAGGGGGAGGGGGAAGGAAGTAACAAGGGGAAGCACAGAAGTGGGAGCAAGAAAGGAACAGCACGGAACATTGTCACATTTGTTTAGCACTAGACTATTTTTTTGCTAAAAGCCTACAAAGGAGTACTTAATGAAAGCATGTAAAATAAGATACTGGATCAAAACTTGATTGATTAGCATTTGCTCTACAAATCCGCAAACATATATCAGATTATTATAAACTTTAATACCAAACAAACCTTTTGACACTCCAATATATGCTTCTGCTTAAGTTGTTAAGCAAATCTATTTTTTCCTGTTGTGTTTCCTATTGACTTGTTTTTCTTTTCATTATGAGTTAAGCGATAACAGTTTTATGTAAAGTGGTGTCTGAAAAAAGTGTTTGTAAACTGGGGGAACTCCATGCTTTACACGCTTTATCCTGACAAGATTATGGTAAAGCATAAGCATGCCTCTTTTAAATTAAAGTAGAAAAAGGATCAAGGGAGTGGGTGGGAAGGGTAAAAGACCAGACCCAAAATTGCTGCTTATTTACATCTCAAGAGAAGTCTCCATTTCCATTTCAATAGAAGCCTCCATTAGTGCTTATAGGAACTGGTCTGGAAATGCATATAGCAGTTGGCAGGGGGAAAGTTAATTTTCTCAGTAGCAGTCAGGCATGGCGGCATTGCTCATCTGCCTTCCCAGTACTGAGCATCACTGCTGCTTCCCGAGAGGGGAGATCCAGGGAGCTCAGGGTGATGCTGGAGATGCAGCAGAGCCAATCTGGTGCTTCCTCCTGCCGTGCCTGCGCCGCACTCAGCTCCCCTGCACCTCTCAGGAACCAATAATAACACTCAGTGCTGGGAAGGCAGGTGAGTAGTGCAGCCTTGTCTTCCAGACCGTTATGGCTCCCTCCTCATTCCACGTGGTTCTGCTGTTTAAAGACATACAAATTCATTGCATTCGCGCTCTTGAATGCATCACACTTAGAGAGAATTCTATTTGGTTATGTTATCAAATCCCAGAATGGATTTTTAGCACTTTGACTGCTGATTTCTATCTTTGTAGCTTTTCTAAAATGGCATCTTCCCAGTGCTTTTTTTCCTGGGAGTACGCATACCCCTAAACATTTTGTGAATCTAAGTTTGGCCTCATTGAGGGGCAGTATTTCAATATGAGTAGGAAAATGAGAGTACCCCTAAACATTTTTTTTTAGAAAAAAAGCACTGCATCTTCCTAAATTCATACAAACCTGTAAACATTATAGCATTCCTTTTTGATAACGTATGCCAATGTGAGACTATTAACTACAATGGTACCTTGGGTTACAAACACCTCAGGTTACAGACTCCGCTAACCTGGAAGTAGTACCTCGGGTTAAGAACTTTACCTTGGGATGAGAACAGAAATTGTGCACCGGTGGCCTGGCGGCGGCCGGAGACCCTATTGCTAAAGTGGTACCTCAGATCAAGAACAGTTTCAGGTTAAGAACGGACCTCCGGAACGAATTAAGTTCATAACCAGAGGTACCACTGTACACTCTTATGCCTGATGATTAGAAGAGCAGTTTGAAAACAATGCATTGAAAGACTCTCCTCTTCCTTCTATTTGAAGTGGTTTGGAAACCTAGTTACCATGAATTGGTGGAACGACATATGGCTTAATGAAGGATTTGCATCTTACTTGGAGCATCTCGGTACATATTACATAATGCCCACAATTCCTCTGGTAGGTGTGAACTATATCATCGTTTATATAAAGTTTATCCAAACTGTGGGATTGTTTTCAGTCCCTTGAAATTAATGGGATCTATGCAATGGTTCTTTCAGGTCTTAGAGGGCCCCAGTTTAGATCCAGTCTCAGCATTCTCCTTTCTGCTGCCTCCACCTACTTTCCTGCTTACATATGAGCCCCTATCCATACACTGAACTAGTACAGTCCACGCACAGATTTGCCACTTCATCTCAGCTTTTTGAGAACTCATCCATTAGCTGTCCTAGCAGCCTTACAGTTCTCCATCAAGGTCAGTAAAGGTAAAGGTAAAGGGACCCCTGACTGTTAGGTCCAGTAGCGGACGACTCTGGGGTTGCAGCGTTCATCTCGCTTTACTGGCCGAGGGAGCCGTTCCGGGTCATGTGGCCAACATGACTAAGCCGCTTCTGGCGAACCAGAGCAGCGCACGGAAACACCATTTGCCTTCCCGCTGTAGCGGTACCTATTTACTTGCACTTTGACGTGCTTTCAAACTGCTAGGTTGGCAGGAGCAGGGACTGAACAATGGGAGCTCACCCCATCGCGGGGATTCGAACCGCTGACCTTCTGATCAGCAAGCCCTAGGCTCTGTGGTTTACACCACATGGACACCCGCGTCCCAATCAAGGTCAGTAGGTGGCTCCAAATCCCTTAGCAGAATCCACTTTTTGAGTCCACGGCTCCCTTGACCAATTGCAGCACCCCTGTGGTTATGTCACCCCTTGACTGCAGAGCTGGCAGCCTTTCACCCTTTTTCAAACACCCTCCCTTGTGGAGCGTCCCCTCATCTTCCTCCCCTCTCCTTGGAAGTCCTCTGGGCAGCCACTGTTGCCGCTCCTGGTCTCTGAGCTGCCCCCCTGCCCCAAAGAGAAGTGCCTCCTCACACTGCTCCACAGCGGCCTGGGAAGAGGATGCCCCCAGCCTTAGCGGCCCAACGGAGACTGGCTGAAGGTGAATGTGAGGTCAGTGTGGTGTAGTGGTTAAGAGCAGTAGTCTCGTAATCTGGGGAACCGGGTTCGCATCTCCCCTGCTCCACATGCAGCTGCTGGGTGACCTTGGGCCAGTCACACTTCTTTGAAGTCTCTCAGCCCCACTCACCTCACAGAGTGTTTGTTGTGGGGGAGGAAGGGAAAGGAGAATGTTAGCCGCTTTGAGACTCCTGAAGGGGAGTGAAAGGCGGGATATCAAATCCAAACTCTTCTTCTTCTTCTTCTTCTTACCTTGAGAGGCAGCGGCAGGCGCGGCCAGTCCTGCCAGGCAGAAAGGCTCCCCTTCAGCACCAGGCACTCAGCTCCCAGGCAGGCCTTGCCCACAACAAGCACAAGAAAGGCCAGCGCAGTGCCTGCCTGCCTGCCCAGCTTCCCACTTGTCTATCCATTCCCAACAGTAAGGGCTGACGGACTGGCTGGCTGGGCTCCCTTGCCTGCTTGCTTGCTTACTCCAAGACCACCTCAGCTCCTGGCAACTAGCACCCCCTGGCCAGAGGCACCATTCACTTGGGAAGCACATTGTAGCCAGGGCTGCTGCAACAAACAGCTGTGCAAGCCTCTGGTAGGCAGAGATGCGAGAAGGCATTAGAGGAGGGAGGGAAGGAAAGAGGGACAGAGGTCAGTGTTGCCTGTGGCACCACTGATCATCATTCAAGGCATCCTAGGGTGCCACGGCACACTGGTTGAAAAACAGCTGCCCTAGCTAATAATCATGCCTTGTATACTAGGTCAAAGCTGTCTTCTACTGCTCTTTTGCGCTATGGTAATACTATAAACCATAGGTATTCTTTTTGTTGAAATTTTGTGCTATATATTACTGAACTGATTCACACTAATCATCTGTTGTTGTTTAGTCGTTTAGTTGTGTCCGACTCTTTGTGACCCCATGGACCAGAGCACGCCAGGCTCTGTAATGTAATGCTACATTATCTGTAGCAGATGGTAATTAAAATTAGGACATGATACTGGTTTCCTGACAATTACATTTCACATGCTGGCATTCCACAAATTGACTTTCTGCGATAAGAATTTCAGCCAAATACAGATTTTCTTGAAAGGGGTTATGAAGGCAATGACTTGAACGAAGGTTTTTAAATAGGAAGCCTATTAAATGTTTTATGAATTAAGTATAATTCTCAAAATAACTTAAAATGTGGTCTTTTATTTTAGGTAAACATTGCTATTTTATGGTTATTTTCAGGACAACATCTTTAATTACCAAGTGGTTCAACCTGTCTTGCGCATGGATAATGAACTACAAAATCAGTCTTTATCAGACACAGGTGAAAGACAAGAATCGGGTGCATTACTTCAACTGTTTGGTTTAATAACATACAAGAAGGTAAAAACAAAATTTGTAAGCAGTACATTAAAGGATTTTATCGGTCACATGATTTGAAAAGTTAGTATGAAATTGTCACTTTTTCATAACATGAGAAAGGGAATTCTCTGCCTCCATTGAATTGAATGGTAAAGCCTTTATGACAGTTTTCCCCAAGCTGGTGCCTTCTATGTGTTTTGAACCACCACTCCTGTTGCCCCCAAACTGTTTAGCCAATGATCTGGAATGATAGGAGGGTACCAGGTTTGAGAAGGCTTCCTGCTGCATTCGAAGTGGAGTCTGTATATCAAATAGCAGTGTACAGTGGGGGGGGGGGCAGACGAGTGGCTCCTATGCACAGTTATGTTGGGGCAAGCCCCACTGAGAACAATGGCATTTACTTCAAAGGAAGCATGTGCTAGGGAGAAAGGTTGTTTTCTGCTGCTCCAGAGAAGCGGACACGGAGCAATGGATCCAAACTACAAGAAAGAAGATTCCACCTAAACATTAGGAAGAACTTCCTGACAGTAAGAGCTGTTTGACAGTGGAATTTGCTGCCAAGGAGTGTGGTGGAGTCTCCTTCTTTGGAGGTCTTTAAGCAGAGGCTTGACAACCATATGTCAGGAGTGCTCTGATGGTGTTTCCTGCTTGGCAGGGGGTTGGACTCGATGGCCCTTGTGGTCTCTTCCAACTCTATGATTCTATGATTCTATGTATAGGATCACACTGTAAGTTAGGTCCATTCCTTTCAATCGGTCTGTTCTGAATAAAGCTTTGTTGAATACCACCCCATGTTCCCTTCACCTGTGAGGAGACACAATATGTGCCCACATATCTAGAACTGGAGAGGGTTTTTAAGGAAGAGAATGACTGCCCGACAGGTTTGATGTGGTCAGCAAACTTCATCATTGAATGCCACAAGTGCCTTTTTTATTCTCCAGTCTGTTACTTCTGATTTGTGAATTCGGATCAATGTGGCTGTTAGGCTGTGTGAGATATTTTTACTCTTCTTTGTATCATTTGTGAAAATTACCTTAGTAATTATATATGCCCATCCTAAATAAAGCATTCTGTGGCAAAATAGCCTCTCACAAGATTCCATATAAAGCCATATAACAGTGTGAGATATACAAAATCTCATCACTTGGAGATGTATGATATGAGTGCAGGGAATCATTTTGAAGAAACTGTATAATATAAAAAGACTCTATATGGTTTTGCTGCAACATTCACACAGCTACCCATCTGAAAACGCCACCACAACAATCAATATATTTAATAAAACTACTAATTTGAATGTAATGTTGGTAGATTAATGTCTTGAGTTTCATGACTTGCAAAGTCTCATCATTCTAAATACATAAAGATAAATCATATCTATCTCTATTTTCCTCTCTCTTAGGGGGCTGCCATCATCCGGATGCTGTCCAACTTTTTGACTGAAAGGCTTTTAATGAAAGCACTTAATGTGAGTTTCAAAAACAACTTTACCAACAGTTGGATTCTCGACGACTATTCAAAATGTGTTGTCACTGTGAATTGACTAATTATACTTGTTTAATTACAGTCGTACCTGAATGCATTTTCCTTTTCAAATGCCAACCAGGATGATCTGTGGAATCACATTCAAAAGGTGATTAAAACCATTAGTGTTTTCGCTGGTGCTCTTGGAATATCCAGTGTGGGGGCATTCTTGGTCCTGTCCTGAAAGGCCTTCGAACCAGGGCTATGCATGGCCTCTCAGTAAGAACTGAGACCCAATCTGGCACTTTGTGTTGGCCCCAGGTCAATGTGGGGCCTAACTGACCCATAGCCATATGCCAAATCAATTTAGAGGCTAGCTCTAATGCTTAATTAGGTTTTTTCATCCTAGTTTAAACATGTGGTCAGGAGAGGGCTGGGAGATGAATGACCTGTTTGACTCTGCCTGATGTGGTATTCAGGGTTCAGCTAAAACCAGTGCACAACACTAGTTTGAACCAACAGTGCTGAACGTACTGTTCAGATGCTCTGCTAGTTTGGGCTCAGTGATGAGCAGCACCAAATACGTTCTGCATTAAGCCTCTTTGACATGTTTCAAAGTCAGGTCTTTCCCTGAGCAGCAGCTCATTTTTTTGATCTGATAGTTCAGGTGTGGGGAACCTTTGGCCCTCCAGATGTTGAACTACAACTTTCATCAGCCGCAGTAGGCACGTCAGGGATGCTGCAGTTCAGCAACATCTGGAGGGCCAAACGTTCCCACATCTATGATAGCTTATGTCTGGTACGTGATATTACCTTGCAGGCAGTGGTTAATAGCCCATTTAACACACACAAAAGTCTATATGAATCTCAGTACATTTATATATCTGTAGTTGTCTATAGTCCTTTCCGCCACCATCTGTGGGCAGTCATGTGCCCTCAGTCAGCAAAGCATGGGTGTGTCAGAAAGCAGTGTGTGAAGTGCAAACTTATCCCACATGAAAAGTTTCTACTTACCGTATTTTTTGCTCCATAAGACGCACCCGACCATAAGACGCACCTAGTTTTTAGAGGAGGAAAGGGGGAAAGCACTACACAGTTGTGCAGCTTCATTTGCAAAGAGGAAAAGCCCCCTTTTTTGAGGATCAGCTCAAGTTGTTGAGCTTACTTTGCAACGGGAAAAAATCCTGTTTTATGGGGTTCAACTCACAGTTCTGCAGCTTCTTTAAGAAAGGAAAGGGAGCCGTTTCCAGACAGATAATCTAATCAGCCAGTCACATGTCCCTGGGGAAACAAACAGCCTTCATCTGCAGAACATTCAACAGTGGAGGTCTGGGCAAGGGGGCAGGGCCAGAAAGCGAGCCAGCAATCACCCACACATTCACTCCATAAGATGCACAGACATTCCCTTTACTTTTTAGCAGGAAAAAGTGTGTTTTATGGCGTGAAAAATATGGTAATAAAGACTTGGGGAATAAAGTAGGTGGAGAAAAAGCCCCCATCCCACTTCAAGAACTGCTTAGATCAGGCACCCTATACATAATTGACAGTTTCATCACCCAGGCCCAATCACAAATTAGTATGGTAACTGGCTTCAATAGGATAAGTTGCTCTGGCAAATCTGGAGCTCAACAGGGGTCTTTCATCCCTCTTGGACCAGGCTATACCTCCCAGGCTCCTGTCCCTTCCTGAAGAGTAAAGGTAAAGGTAAAGGTACCCCTGCCCGTACAGGCCAGTCTTGACAGACTCAAGGGTTGTGCGCCCATCTCACTCAAGAGGCCGGGGGCCAGCGCTGTCCGGAGACACTTCCGGGTCACGTGGCCAGCGTGACAAGCTACATCTGGCGAGCCAGAGCCGCACACGGAACGCCGTTTACCTTCCCGCTAGTGAGCGGTCCCTATTTATCTACTTGCACCCGGGGGTGCTTTCGAACTGCTAGGTTGGCAGGCGCTGGGACCGAACAATGGGAGCGCACCCCGCCGCAGGGATTCGAACCGCCAACCTTTCGATCGGCAAGCCCTAGGCGCTGAGGCTTTTACCCACAGCGCCACCCGCGTTCCTGAAGAGTAGAGAGCCTTAAAGTGGTAGTCCTTTGGCCTGAAGTCTAATACTCTGAGGCTTTGTGTGTTACCTGTATTTGCAAGGAGATACCAGTGAGCTAATAGCCTATGATGTGAAGAGACCAGTCACTCAGTCTTGCTTGGGTGGTACTGTCTCTGGACGTCTGTTTGAGGGATTCTGTTTCTTGAGGCTCCTGGCTGAAAGGGTTCAGCTTCACTCCAGAGTCAGGGCCTGGGTCAGGGATCAGCAATCCCACATCTTGCACTGCTCAGCCCCCTGATCCAACGGGATCTTCTTCTCCGAGTTGGACACCTCGTTGCTGCTTGAGGTGGGTAATGGCAACCTTGCTTATGAAAACTGATCTGTAAAGTTAGCCCCCCGCTCCATATGAGCTATTAAATGTTAAAGAATGCTGGATTTTACTTGTGTATGAAGCAGCAAATAGTACCTGGAAAACCTGCTGTTAGTACAAGTAGAAACATTTATGTGAAATTAAATAAACCAAACTGTTTTCTTTTTTTTTTTTTTATAAATTTTTTTATTGCGTTTCTTTCCATAATTTTATAGGTTTATAAACAAATAAAGTAGTTACAAGAAACAAATTTTCTCTTTTTTAACAACAAAAACAAAATAAAACTTGGACTTCCCCACCCCTTCCGATTCTGCGTTCTTTGCATTAACAATGTCAGCATTTTGTTACCTTATTTCATACCTTGTTGTAACTTTCGAATGTTATGTATCCAAATACAATATATTATATCTCAATTTCAATACCTTTAAAATAAACATAACATATTCAATTTAAATTGTCTCCTTTTCTCTTTTGTCACTAATTTTACCATTTACTTAATCATACTCGCAGAAGCTTAACGTTTCCTAATCATGCACTTTCTTAGGATTCATACAGCTTATAATATTTTTTCAGATAATCTTTAAATTTTCCCCAGTCCTCCTCAATTGTTTCTTTATCCAAATCTCGGATTCTGCCGGTCAGTTCAGCTATCTCCATGTAGTCCATCAACTGCGTCTGCCAGTCCTCCAGCGTGGGCAAATCTTGAGTCTTCCAACTCTTTGCAATGAGTATTCTTGCTGCTGTGCTAGCGTACATAAACAAAGTTCTATCTTTCTTTGACATTTTCTGGTCCACCATGCCCAACAGGAAGGCCTCTGGTTTCTTAGGAAAGGTATACCTAAATACCTTTTAAACCAAACTGTTTTCTAATCCAGACTTTTCTTGAAGGTAGTAGATGAACAGAATGACCTCCAGTTGCCGGCGCCAGTAAAAGTTATAATGGACTCATGGACCTGCCAACATGGCTTGCCACTCCTAACAGTAAATCTGACCACTGGGAACATCAGTCAGGAACAGTTTCATTCTAAAAAAGGAACAAACAAGACCAAGTATGCCTAATTTAGGACAATTGTTTTAATTTTGATTTCATTTAGTACTTTGGTATATATTTGAATAGTAGGTAACTCTTTTCTTCTGATAATCTTCTATTTTTGCCTGAACTATAATTAGCCACATCTTCTGACTCTGCAAATTATGTTTTGCACTTTCCTTCCAAAGTAGACATTGAAATCCACCTTGGATGTCAACATGAATTATGGGGTTGTGCCAAAAAGGAGATGTGAAACATGCGCGTGGGGGGGGGGAGGGGGGGAGGGAAATGCAACCCTAGGGGTAATTTCTGATCCTCCACACTGTGGTTTGGATGATCATTTGAAATGGGCCGTTGTATTGTTTTTGTTCTCTATTAAGAGCTCTCAGTAAAAGGTAAAGTTAAAGGTACCCCTGCCCGTACGGGCCAGTCTTGACAGACTCTAGGGTTGTGCGCCCATCTCACTCAAAGAGGCCAAGGGCCAGCGCTGTCCGAAGATACTTCCGGGTCACGTGGCCAGCGTGACATCGCTGCTCTGGCGAGCCAGAGCCGCACACGGAAACGCCATTTACCTTCCCGCTAGTAAGCGGTCCCTATTTATCTACTTGCACCCAGGGGTGCTTTCGAACTGCTAGGTTGGCAGGCGCTGGGACCGAACAGCGGGAGTGCACCCCGCCGCGGGGATTCGAACCGCCGACCTTTCGATCGGCAAGCCCTAGGCACTGAGGCTTTAGCCCACAGCGCCACCCACGTCCCAAGAGCTCTCAGTAGTATGCTGTAAACAGCTTTGAGGTTTTTCTTAAAAATATAAAGTGGTATAGAAACTAAATAAATAGTTGCATTTTGTCAAAGCACTGTTGATTCTCTTGACATTAAACTGAAAGGCTTTTACTGGTGTCAAATATATGACAACGTGTGCCGCCCCAAGTGTCGTGCGCACACAACGTTTCCATAACTCCTATGATCTCAGATTTTGTGTCAGGATCACCTGGCATTTAATGCAAGATGCATCTTTTGGCTGATGGGGGGGGGGGAATGGTGTGCATAAACGCGGCACACCTGGAACCTTGGGCCTGTAATATCTGGGTTTAGTTTCCTGGGCTTTCAGGACCAACCATATTCATGTGAAGGCAAATTATTTTAACTGTTTTTATACCAAATTTTAAATTGTAACCTGTCCTGGGATCTGCTGGTGGAGGGTAAATAATAAATTTTATGAAAATTATGAAGATGAAAGCCGGGTGTGCTTAACAGTGCTTGCTTCTATATGGATTGTTCCCACTACGTGAAAGCACACTGCACAGAGATCCGTGAGACTTGCTTGCAAGTAAATCAAAGGGCAAGTTCTGGTTCGGAGTGGAGCTGTGTGCACGACTGTGGCTTCCCAGTTATTAGTTATGGAAAGTGAAGGTTTGTCATGCATATACAAAGCTTGACTTTCCAAATCTCATGGAAGTTGGAATTGGGGTCTGGGAAAGTTAGTGTACCTTGAATTAAAACTCACACCAAAACTCAAGTTCCAGATTAAGCTCTTCTTGCTCATGCCCAATATGATTAAAGTGAGTATTCTTTAGGTGCTGATGCAATTTGAAATGCACATTTAAAAAAGGATAAAGAAGTTAAAAGGAAAGGCTGAGAGAACTAGATTTTTTCCAGAAAATGTTTCCTAAATGTAAGTTATATGATTGCATTTGAACCATTTATTTACTTAGGTTCAATAAATAATCATGTGTTTTTGTCCTTAATGAAGCAATATGTGGACGATTCCCATTTCTTGGTCAAGAAACGGAACTGTACAACCTTTGGCATGGCTTGATAAGAGCAGCAGTAAGTAGTTTTCTCTCTCTCTGAATTTAAGAAAGCCTCTACAGTATTTGCAATACACAATCTTGAAAACAGGCTAAAAGCATATTAAGATCAATTCAAATAGCAGGGAGAAGGGGAACAAAATGCCAGATCTAGAGCTCTGCTGGGTTTGTGGCAGTAGGAAAAGAGGAGAGTGTTTTCCCCTCCCCTTGCCAGGCTGTTTCAGGGGCTGGCATATTTTCTCACCCCTAATGCTGGTGGAATAGGAACACTTTAGATCCATCACATTCAAGCACTCCCCAGCACATTCCCATTTTGCTTCTACTGACATTGGAGCCTCAACATGGTTAGGGAAAGAGACACAAGTTTCTGCAGCAGCTGGGGGGGGGGGATTTATGATGTAGTGAGGAAGCACTGATTATTATTTTTTTATAATATTTTTATTAAAGTTTTACATTAAAAAGAAAAAAAAATCAGAAAAATACAAAAATGCAAAAATACAAAACGACAAAAAGAACAACACAAAGAAAAAAAAGAGAGACATAAAAACAATTCCACTTCATAATATTCCTTGCATTTACTTATTTCCCAGACTTCCCCACACCTCCCCTCACTGTATTCCAATTCATATATTTGATCAGCAAATCCCTTCCCTCTATTTTACCTAATTTTTATCTTCATCTTAATATCTTAATATATCTTAATCTCCTTAATATCTTAACAAATTAAAGCCTTTTAATTTTACACCTTTTAACCTTTGAATTTTCTATACTCCTTCACCACTTTATTACTAATAACCTTTTACGTTCAATCCGATGTCATTCTAACATTCATTAATCTTATAATATTTCTGTAAATAGTCTTTAAATTTCTTCCAATCTTCTTCCACAGTCTCTTCTCCCTGGTCTCTGATTCTGCCGGTCATTTCTGCCAATTCCATGTAGTCCATCACCTTCATCTGCCAGGGAAGCACTGATTTTAATAGTCATACTCCCATCTCTTTTGGGATATACCGTATTTTTCGCTCTATAGGACACACTTTTCCCCCTCCAAAAATTAAGGGGAAATGCGTGTGCGTCCTATGGAGCGAATGCAGGCTCCTTGGCTTCAGCAATAGCAACGTGAAGCCTCTGAGGCACAGAGGTGCGCACCGACCCCTCTTGCTCTCCCGGCTTCAGGGATAGCCGCCTGAAGCCTTTGGAGCGCAGCGGGAACTTGTGCTGTGCTCCGAAGGCTTCGGGTTCCTTTTGCTGAATCTGGGAGAGCAAGACTCTCCTGGCTTCAGCAGAGAGGGAGAGCTGTGCAGCGCCCCTTCAGCGAAGCGGGAGGAGAAATGGAAGGGGCTCTGTTTCTCCTGCAGCTTTGCTGAAGGGGCGCTGAGCAGAGAGGGGGAGATTTTTTCCCCCTTGTTCTCCCCCTCTAAAACAAGGTGCGTCCTATGGTCGGGTGCGTCCTATAAAGCGAAAAATACGGTACTAGCTATATTTCAGGAACTTGCTGTCTGGTGCATCAGTTTAAGATCCAGGCATAGTCCTGCAGTATACTGTACTTCAGTGTTCCCCAACCTTGGGCCTCCAGCTGTTTTTGGACTACAACTCCCATCATCCCTCGCTAGCAAGACCAGTGGTCAAGGATGATGGGAATTGTAGTCCAAAAACAGCTGGAGGCCCAAGGTTGGGGAACACTGCTGTACTTCATCTTGTATTGATGTTTGGTGGGGATCGTTAACAACAAGAACACATTATTTATATGCCGCCCAGCTGACAACGTTGCCCCAGCCATTCTGGGAGGCTTCCAGCAAATTAAAACACAGTACGGCATTAAAAACTTGCCTATACAGGGCTGCCTTCAGATGTCTTCTAAAAGTCCAATAGTTGTTTATTTCATTGACATCTGGTGGGAGGATTTTCTACAGGGCGGGAGCCACTACCAAGAAGGTCCTTTGCCTAGTTCCCAGGTCTTTTTGGTGTGTTTTTTTTTTTTTTTTTGCTTTTTGTGCATTGTAGGAAGCACATTTGTGTATTTTCATATGTTTTATCTTACCTTAGAAATGAGCCCACAGTCTTCACATGCCTACAAAGACCACTAAATTCATGCCAACTTTGTTTCCTTCATGCCACTTGCAGAAATATTTCCAGAAATGAAGATATCAGATTCAGAACATGATTGGATTATTTTAAATGTGAATTGGACTGGCTACTATAGAGTTAATTATGACCAGAAGTCTTGGAGAAGACTGGCCAAAGTGCTTGAAAGAAACCCAAAGGTAAGGTAATGATTATTATACAGTCATGTGACCTTCTATGTCAAGACAACCTCCCTTTTTGTATGGGGACTTCAGCTTCTTTTTATATGTGGAGAATCACCTTTTTCTTTTACCACTGGTGATTCACCTTCTAAATGCTGCCACCAAATATTTGTACTATATATATATATATATATATATATATATATATATATATAACCAATGCCTTTAATTATATTCCAGTAGCTGTGTTAATTTAGACATGATATAAAAACATGTCTGGCTGGTTTTGTAATTGAATAAAAGTAACAATATATTCTTCATTTATGATCAACTATACAGATATGATGTACCTTCTCTACATTATTTGTGTATGTATGCTAACAGAAGTTTGCTTATCCAGCTAGGGATTGGCTGATTGTCCTGCCTGTTAATATTAGGCAGACACCTTTGCTGTACTGTTTTTGCTACCCCAATTTTTTTTGTTTAGGCAAGTCTACCCAAACTCTTAATTTTATTTAGTATATCTGTTATAAAACTTCAGATTTTTAAAGATATTTTGATATCTTTTATGCCTACTTTAAGATTTTATTTTAATTGTATTTTGTTATGAAAATTTTACATTTTTTAAATGTAATTCCTTTGCTTGAGTGTAAACTTTGTTAAGTAAATGGAATCAACGTCACAGTTCCAAATGTGCAACATCTCACATTACATTCATCTTGGAATAATTGAGAACCATTTCAATTAAAAGTATCCATGATCTTGACTTCGGGTGCTACAGATTCTTGTGAATATCTTGAAATGCAGTAGACGTATTTAATGAACTGTTTGGACCTTTTGAACGTGTTCATTTAATGGATGCAATTTTGCAGGCCATTCCTTCTGTAAGCAGATTCCAACTGTTCGGAGATGCCTTTGAGCTGCGATGGTAAGCATACCTCCCAAAGACAGGTTTTTGTTATATTTGTAAATGAGCTCCATACTTTTCCCACTTCTCTCTGCTTCTTTACACACACACACACACACACACACACACACACACTTCTTTTGCACCACCTTTTGCTTTGAGAGTGCAGGGTGCTTAGCACAAAAGAGTTAAGGGGAAAGTGGACATGGATAATGTAGTCCTACGTTAGGCTGCTGCAGTTTCCCCAGTTCCTTAGAATAGCCACACCAGCTATGATGATCACAGCTGCAAATTCAATGAAAGAGCTCCCCCACCTTCCTTTCCTCTTGGCTCACTCCAGTGATGGCCAAACTTGGCCCTCCAGCTGTTTTGGGACTACAATTACCATCATCCCTGACCACTGGTCCTGTTTGCTAGGGATGATGGGAGTTGTAGTCCCAAGAAAGCTGGCGGGCCAAGTTTGACCATCACTGGCTTAGTCCCTCAACCAGTGTAAATGCACAAGCAGATTAGCTGCTGGAAAAGGAGTGGGAAACCTTTTGGTTCCATGAGCCCTGCAGCTCCGTTGGGATTCGGTCGACAGGCCCTGATACAGGAGCAGGGTCTCTTTCTGGTGTGCCTTGACTTCAGCCACTTGGGAAAGGGGAGCAGGGATGCTGGCTTCTCCCCACCCCAACCTCCCAGCGGAACAGAGAGTTTCAGTGGAGACTGGGGAGGGCCATGGATCGCCATGGGGGAACAACAGTGTAGCAACCCCCCGCCAGCACCTGGGGTGGACCAGTGCAGTATTATAGCCTGAAACTAGGCAGACCTACCCATTCCAGAGGAGTGCTTGTTTGAAATCCCATCGTTGTCACAAAGCCGAATTTTGCAACTGAGCATGCCATGCCTTATCTTTAAAAACTTGACAGGCAGTGCATGGAGACTGTTGGTACATCTTGGTTGCTTCCGTGAAGGCCTGAACGTCTTGCTTGTGTCCACTGCCAAACCTGTACCATTATGTGCTGGAATAAAGATCTCTTTCTTTACCTATATGCAGCAACTGTTGTCTGCATGCATTGGGCATGAGGCATGACACATTTTGACCTGGTGGGCCAGATATTTCTCTTGCCCCACCACCATCCTGTGGGCCAATTCTGACAGGTGAGTGGGATCACCCAACTGTCAATTATCTGAGGTCATAATAACGCCTGTCGATTGACAAGCGGTGGTCCCACCTCTCTCTCAAAGTTGGCCTATAGGGCTGGGGGGAGATAGTGACAAAACAGGATAGAGTTCCCTGCGCATTCGCTGACGGCAGCCAGTGGGTGTCAGTCCTGCTTTGTGCAGGGTTTTGGTGTGTGAGAACCAAGCAGGATTGAACCCTCTGTGCATCAGCTTTCTGAAGGGATCAGCTGTGTATCTGCCTGCCCCACACCTGATGTCAGGTGGTTAGGGAGCAATGACCTTGCAGACCAAGTTTGTCCCATGGGCCAGAGGTTCCCACAGATTTAGAATCATAGACTTGTAGAGTTGGAAGGAATCATGAGGCTCATCTAATTCAACTCCCTGCAAATGCAGAAATCGTCCACCCAACGCAGGGCTCAAACCCGCGACCCTGAGTCTCATGCTCTACTGACTGAGCTTCCCTACCCCTGCGCCACAATACACATGCCTATGGATTCTGGCAGTATTGATGCAGCGTTACAGTAGAGTAGAGGAATAATTAGTTCAAATCTTTAACTGAAAAATATTTCTTCTAGAAGCAGAGGTTTGACTGAAAATAAAAGAAATGTTTGGGATTTATGTATAACTCAGGATCTTCGTCCATAAATCTGAAATCTGGACTTGCCAGGACTTAGGCTAACAGCTTGGCTTCCTTAGCCTGTTACGGTTTTTCCTTCACTGTTCTGTTTAATCAGCTAAGGTGTACACTGACCATAATGAAGATGTTAAGTTGTAGGTGAAAATATCAGACGACACAGCGATTCTTCAAACAGCTCTTGTTTATTCACAGGCCAGAACAGAACTGAACTGAAGGGTTTAGTCAGCCTGCTTAAATAGAGCTCCAGTACAACGTTACTGTAACAACTTTCTAAAACTATCCAATCACTGAACGTCACTTTCAATCCCTTATTTGCATAACTATCTACAGTATCCCCCTGCTGGCCCAGGGTGAGAACTTCAGTACATAACAGAAGACCTGCCTTATTTGTCCCCCAAATGTATAATTTGCCGCACACTTTTAAGCTGCTTACTCAGAAGCAAGTTCGACACAGCAGACTCCTTGGTGTGCTTAGAATTAGAACCCTACTCATAGAGGCTTTTGCCTGTGCAGCCAGCAGCCGATCACATAGTGAGTTCTCATAGACAACTTTGATCCTGCACTCCAACCATGTGCTTCCTGGTCTGCCTCTAGCCTGTGTCTTGCTCCTGCCCTCTCTTTGCTCCAGTTCTGAGTCCAGCCCACCTGGCCTCCCTTCTCCAGCCTCAACCTGCTTCCTGACTCTGCTTCCAGCTCCGCTTCCTCCTCCTATAAATTGCCTGCCTGGAATATCACCATTCAGTAATATTTGAACTGTGAGTATATATACACTGCTGTCTGCTGCACCTAATTCTGCGGGGACTTCCCTCCATTTGAGTTCTGACACGCAAACCATTAAAGTTGGGGTCATAATGCCAGCGACACGATTGCCACATTAGTTATACTGTGTAGGAAGTGATTTGGGTTATGAAGCTTCCCTTGCTGTTTCTCCCATTGCATTCCTGTCACTTAAGTTCCGTAGCAATTTAAGATTGTGCTTGAATCTGATTGATTTCACTTGGATTCAAGCTAAAATAACATTGCGTGCCCAGGTGGAGACCCCCTAACTCCAAGAGACCACCAGAAGGAATAATGACTTGTGACAACGTGTTAGGGAATTAAAAATTGGCCACAACTTTATTAAACCTTTCAGATGCAGGAAGACCTCGGCTTAGGCATCGGGTGTGTATCCCTCCTAGCCCCCAGCCGGTGGAACTGGGGCTCCTCAGGGTGAATGGAATATAGGAAGGTGCACTGGAAGACGCTTGTGTACGCAGGCAGCCCACCCCATATCCGCTCAACGCAGGGGAGTTCATTGACAATCTTTCAATGATTCCCTTTTCATAAACCCCTTTAAGAGGGGACCCTGGAATCTTCGTTGCGGGTGGGTGGGTGTGAGTCACCACTCCCCCCCCCCCCATTTAGGGAAGATAGATCAAAGGATTCCTCCCAAGGCCTCAAACCGCCAAAGTTGTGACAATTGCTATGGGGAAGGCAAAACCTGCCAATGCAGGGAAATTCCTTCCCAGCTCTTCAACAGCAACCATCAAAAGACCATAGCAGCGCCCGCTGAACAGGAAGGAAAATGGTTAACCAGCAAACAAGCATTAAGCAAAGGGAGGGGTGGGTGGGTGAAGCTCCAGAGCCAACTGCATGGTTGCTGCTGGCTCCGCTTCCTATTTATGCAACTGGCCCCGCCTCCGCACGATGCTGATAGGTTAAGTGGGGTTTGGCGGGAACCCCCAGCTGGTGAGTCCCACGTGGCCCTGGGGGTGCTGTGTGCAGTCCCACAAAGGGAGGTGTGAGCACTCATTCCCTGGAAACCACCCATAGACTTCGGGGCCTGGGGATTTTCTCAGCTCTGGTTGCCCATTGAAGCTTTTTAAACTTTCACTTCCTATAACTGACAACTGTGAAGCTACATATGTGCAACTGGCCCCACTTTGAATCACGGCTTCACATTCGCCGGATCATGGCCTTTGCATGGAAGCAAGTTCCGTGGATTTCAGTAGAATCTGCTTTCATTTAAAGGACTCTTTGCATATCATTTCTGAATGGAGACACTTCAGCTTGTAAACAACCCAGCATTCCCCTAGCACAGGGGTAGGCAACCTAAGGCCCGCGGGCTGGATGCGGCCCAGTCGCCTTCTTAATCCGGCCCACAGACGGTCCAGGAATCAGCGTGTTTTTACATGAGTAGAATGTGTGCTTTTATTTAAAATGCATCTCTGGGTTATTGATGGGGCATAGGAATTTGTTCATCCCCCCCCCATATAGTCCGGCCCACCACTTGTCTGAGGGACGTTGGACCAGCCCACAGCTGAAAAAGGTTGCTGCCCTAGCAGAATATTCTTTTGTGAGCTCTCTTTAAAGTATTTCAAGAGCAGACCATTTATTTGCTTGTAATCATTGTCTAATAATGAAAACACATGTACACATATGTACATAGCTGCTTGTATGCATTGCTTAAATATGATTTCTTTTAATATAGGTCTGGTTATACTGAGTATGATACTCCACTATATTTAACTAAGTACCTTGAAAAGGAAGATGATGCCTTAGTGTGGGAATCGGTACTGCATCATCTAGAAGTTGAGACTTGGGGGCTCATTCAGAGGGATTATGAATTATACCCAGTTTTAAAGGTATCTAAATTCTGAAATTTACGGTGCTTATTTTACAATGAGTACAGATACTTGCTCGTTGGTGTGACATTTCCCCATTTGAATGCATGCAGAAAAGTGTCCGTTAATGTAACGTCCAAAGAGTTAGCTATATGTCTTGCTGTCCACTTAGGAATTATGTGTTATTTCCATCCTCATTCTAAGTAGAAAAAAGCATTCACACAAGCAGCAGCAATATGTTCTGTTATTTTGTCAGTGAAATAATTTTTTTGACATTGCAGGGCCATATTTTAATATAAATTAGATATAATAATCTCTGCTATAATCGTCGTTATTGTCATTCAGTGTCTAAAACACTAAATATTGTACAGAACACATGGGGGAAATATCCTTGTCCAAACAGCCTTTCTATAAAATGTAGACAAAGGAAATAATAATATAATAAATATTGGAGGAGGAAAAGGAGAATGCTAAAATGAAAACCACAGTACCTTAACCTAGGTTATCTACTTAAGGCTGTGCAGTCCCTATACATGCTTACCTGGGACAAAAAGAAAATTTATTTCAGTGGGACTTCTGAGTAGATATGAAAAGATTGTGCTGTTTGTATTAGAAGAAACGTAATAAAAGTAGAGTTCATCTATATGTTACATCTTTCTCTTTTCTCCAAAGAAATATTTCTTAACAAGGATTTCACCAATATGTCGTCATTATACAAATCTCCTTCGTCAGAGCTTTGAAGTACTGGAAGATGAATTATATACTCTGTAAGTCCTTATTTTTTTTTTAATAAACCAGCATCCTTATCATGGAACTTGCAACATAAAGGTAAGCCATCAGTTTATGTCTATCAGCTGCACCATGCTGGGTCTCTAGCACACTGTACATGATATATGGAAGAGGAGAAATAAGGTCTGCTTAATTATAAATGACGCATAAATTGCAATGGCCAACAAAAGCCGATGAGTAAAATCTGTTGTTTTATGTAATACTCTTCACAATCCTAAATTTGAAAGTTCAGCGCTGAGAACTTTAGAAAATGCAAGTAGCAACATTGCTACTTCATTACTGTCCTTTCCTTTAAAAAATTCCTGCCAGTTACAGCTACAAATCCTTCTGTGATTTCCCACCTCCACTGTATCCTGTTCCCGGTCTTGTAAATTTAGTGCTAGTTGTTCGAGTCGCCCTGTCATCCAAGCATATGAACATAGACTGGGAATCTATTCAACCACGAGATAGAATTGCAAATTTGGAAGAAATTAAAAAGCCACCTGTCCGAACCCCATGCACAGAAACAGAACTATTCACTCATCAATCCCATCCTACTTCTGAAATTAAATTGTGCAGTCCCAGTGAGAGCAGATAAACTGCACAATAGGAACATAGAAAGCTGCCTTATTGGTTTATCTAGCTCTATGTACTGTATACATGTACGGTAACTGGCAGCAACTCTCCAGGGGTTCAGACAGGTAACCTTTCCTAGCCTTACCTGGAGACGCTGGCAAACTGGTACTTGAATTCAAAGCAGATGCTCTACCAATGGGCTGTGGCCATTCCCTATAAATAAACTCACATAAAAACTCAGGTTCCCAAAGGTGCCTGCAGAGGATGCAGTTCCAGGTGACTCCAGTGTTAGTGCATTAGTTCACATCAACTCCCCCCCTTTTTTGGGGGGGGGAAATGCAACACATTTAATACGTTTTTCTGTCTGTCTCCGTTTATTTATTCATTTACATTTTGTTCTTTCTTCCAAAAAGGGGCATAGGAACCATTATAAAAACTGCATGTCGGTTGGGGTTCCGTGACTGTTTAGACCTAGCTTCCGAAATCTTCACCAAGTGGATGAACGGCCCCAATTTTGAGTGAGTATGGTGCGTAATATCTGTCTGCAAATTTACAACTGAGAAAATACAAGCTGGTTATGGATGATTTCCGCAGGGGTTCAGTAAAAAGGATTTTCTTCCCCTTCTGACAGGTCAGATACATATTTGGTAATAAAGAATCATAGAATTGGAAGGGACCCCTAACGCCCCTGCAATGCAGGAATATGCAGCTGCCCCATATGGGGATTGAACCTGCAACCTTGGCATTATCATCAGCACCATGCTCTAGCCAACTGATCTATCCAGGCTGTCGTGTATTGGAGCAAGTGAAATTTTCACAAAACCCTTCATCAAAAAAACAGTTATTCAGTTCACAGAATGGCTGAGTAGGTTTTCCTTTGCGTTAGGTGTTGATTCATTTGGAAGGGGCCACAATTAGAGTGTGAACGAGGGGTGGAAGTTAGCTTCACACATGGCAATACAGTAACACATCAGTTCATATTAGCAAAGTAAGAGTTACAGTTAAAGAAGTTCGGTTGTTCTTTGAACAGCATATTGCTGCACAAATAAGTGAGATTGTAATAGTCCAAGTAATGTCCATCGTTTTCTCCATTGACTGCTTTCTATCATAATTAACAAACCGTACAAATACTAAAGGCTTTTCAATAAAAGCAAAAGCTTTTCAATAAAAAGGAGCGATCGTAAACATATTTCTGAAATATTCACAGAAGTTTCTTAGTTGAAGATTTGAAAGATTTTCAGAATTCTCAAGTTAAATATTTGAAAACACAAAATTTCAAACTTGGCTTAATTATTCTCATGATGTTGTTCTCTTTGTACGTAGGTCATGTTTTTATAGGAATACTCAATTTTATCAGAAAAGAGTATAGCATTCCCAATTAGCAAATTCTCATTTTTTGAAATGGAGAACTCTAAATTCCTTTTGTCTCAACCACAGTGTATGATGTGAAATTCCATCAGCCATAGTGACAGATTTCATTATGTCAATAGGTTATTTTAAATTGTGAAACAAAGGACTGCATGGTGCCCGTTCTAAGTGATATTCTCTCTTGCAGGGTTCCCTTTTCTATTAGCAGTGCCATTCTTTGCTTTGGTATTCAGCTGGGTAGTGACAAAGAATGGGACTTTGCATGGCAGATGTACAAGCGGAATGATAGTCAAGGAAATTATCGCCTACTCTTCGCCATGAGCTGTACCCGTGAGCCATGGTTACTTCAAAGGTGACCGCAATTAACTTACTGTTTCAGTGCATTTAAAAAATGTTTGCCAAATTTGTTGTTGGCATCCGTCTGTCTCAAAAGACAATGGAGTGCGCCTAGGTGGGGGGGTGCGCGCGGTGAAGTCAAACTGCTGTTTTAACAGCACTGAAGTTACCTCTCCAGGTCTTAAGTCCGTATGGAGGTCCTGGTCTGCCCAGGTAACAAGACCCCATTCTCAGCCTCACTGATGTGGTCCAAAGGAAAGCAGAGCAATACATTTGGCAGCAGCTTGGCTCCAGGAGTTGCTGGAAAGAGGCGTGCAGTGGTACCTCAGGTTAAGAACTTAATTCGTTCTGGATGTCTGTTCTTAACTTGAAACTGTTCTTAACCTGAAGCACCACTTTAGCTAATGGGGCCTCCCGCTGCTGCTGCGCCACCGCTGCACGATTTCTGTTCTCATCCTGAAGCAAAGTTCTTAACCCAAGGTAATATTTCTGGGTTAGTCTGTAACCTGAAGCGTATGTAACTCGAGGTACCACTGTACAAGGTACCATTCAAATGTCTTAGGGACTCCACTCCAGATTTGTTTGAAAATCAGTAACATTATACATCTTATTCATTCAAGTTTTTCTCTGGACAAGGGAAATTCACCACTGAATTTTGTGATCCCTTATAATACTACTACTACTACTACTAATTTCTTTTTTGCTGGGTTATCTGATCAGTTATCGTGAATTTATGCTTAGTAGCTGAATGGTGCACTGAGGACAAACAACAGAAATGGTGTGAAAAGCGTTACTCTTTTTTGTTTTGTTTTACACAATCCATTCCATGAGCTCTCCACAGCTGTTGCTCCCCTCTCTTGATGTGGGTGAAACGCCTAGCAACACAAACCAACACAAACCCTTGCTGTCCAAGTCTAGCACACAATCTTGCAGAGTTTGTTAGGAAGGCAGTCTTCTTCTCAGGATAAAGTTAGCTAATGTGCACTCAGAAATCTTCCCTTCCTCCGCAACACTTCAGAACTTGCTCCTTGATTGTCAGGTTGGCGGGATATCACACATACACACAAAGGATTTTTTTTCTTGAACGGGACATTTTTGGATGGAAGTTGAATTACTCTCAGCACTGGGGGGGGGGGGGAGAAGAGAACAGAACTGGTGGTTTGTCTGTTAACTAGGGGCCTGAATGGTGTAGTTAAGAAAGTCCATCTTTAATTAACAAAGTGGTCTTAGGTGCCTGCGACTTTAGGAGAAATTGTCCACAGCTGCACCTCTGCAGTCATAAGGCAAAAATTTAGAGCAAGAAGACAACATTTTTAGGATTCTCTGGATAGGTCAGGCTTCAGCAGGGGCTTCCTTTAAGACAAATAATACACATTCCAGTGGCTTTGTGCTGGTCCCGTGGGTTACTGGAGAGGCGAGGTCCAAGTCCGGTCCGTGGTCAAAGGTGCAACGGGAAGGCAGTCTGTAGTAGCTGAAGCTGGGTACAGGGTAGGGAGCCGGGTGAAGTCAGGAACAGGCTTGCAAGCAGGGAGCCACGGCAGGTCAGGACCTCAGGCAGGAAAGCAGGGCAGGGTTCATGCAGGAACTGGCAACCAACAACGTTGCTCCCGCAATCCTATGGTGACTCGCCTCTCCTGGCCTGGAGGCGAGCACTCCTCCTGCGGGAGCTTAGTTCCCTCTGCCTCTCTGCCCTGAGCCTCTGCAGCTCAGGAGAGGCTGGAGGGTTACCGGACCCAGAGGCAACCTCAGCTTCCCCTGACAGGGCTGAGAGTGGAGCACCTGCAGGCAATGGGTCCTCCATCACCTCAGGAGCCAGAGCAGACTCAGCTGATGCCTGCACATGAGGATCCAGCACAGGTGAGGACCCTTCAGGCTCATGCCCCAGCCCCAGCTCAGCTGGTTCTGGAGGCGGGGAATCCTGTGCAGGCTGGGATCCCTCAGGTTCAGCATCCAAGTCTGAATCCTTGGCCATCGCAGGCTTACAGAAAGCTACCAGGTTGGTCAGATTTTGCATTCACATGCAGGTTCTTCATGTTCCTTGTCCATTATGCTTTATCTCAGAAGTGGGGAATCTTTGGCCCCTCAAATGTTACTTCCGGGCTACCTTTGAAGGTGACCCGGAAACTACAACTAATCCAGAATGCGGCAGCTAGACTGGTGACTGGGAGTGGCTGGCGAGACCATATAACACCGGTCTTGAAAGACCTACACTGGCTCCCAGTACGTTTTTGAGCACAATTAAAAGTGTTGGTGCTGACTTTTAAAACCCTAAACGGCCTCGGTCCAGTATACCTGAAGGAGTGTCTCCACCTCCATCGTTCTGCCCAGATACTGAGGTCCAGCGCCGAGGGCCCTCTGGCGGTTCCCTCGCTGCGAGAAGCCAAGTTACAGGGAACCAGGCAAAGGGCCTTCTCGGTAGTGGCACCCACCCTGTGGAACACCCTCCCACCAGATGTCAAAGAGAAAAATAACTACCAAACTTTTAGAAGACATCTAAAGGCAGCCCTGTTTAGGGAAGCTTTTAATGTTTAATAGGTTATTGTATTTTAGTGTTTTGTTGGAAGCCCCCCAGAGTGGCTGGGGAAACCCAGCCAGATGGGTGGGGTATAAATAATAAATTATTATTATTATTATTATTATTATTTAAACTTCAGCTCTCACCACCCCTAACAAACGTGGCCAATGATCAGGTTTGATGGAAGTTGCAGTTCTGCTGCGCAGATTCAAAGCAATGTAGTAGCAAAGTCTCCCTGGGAGCATTAGAACTTGATGATGACACTATTTGGAATGTATGTACATACAGTGGTGGCATGAGCCCTTTGTGCTAGCTAGCCACTTGTAGGCAGCTCTGGTTAGTTTTTAAAAGGCAACCAGGAGGACAAAGGGGCAGCTCTCTGACTGTCTCAAAGAAAAATCCATAAGAGAGTTGGAGCAAGGCAATGGAGTAAGATCTGGTGTGTCCACTTTGCAATCCCAGTTCACTGGATTCCTTGCCCAGCCCTATTTGTCTCCCCTCCACAATGTAAAATGTATGAAGATGGAAGTCTGGTGCTCATCTTAGAAGTGTTTTGGAAATTGTTTTCTTTATTATAATGTTTATGTTTATTTTGAATAAACTTCTCTTTAGATTCTTCCAGTATATCCTGAACGATTCTGTAATTTCACTGGATCTTGTATCAGAAGTAATTAAACACGTGGCAGAAAGTGAGGCTGGCCACTGGATAGCATGGAAATTCATAACAGAAAATTGGTCGCGTTTATATAATAGGTATGGCAAGCGACTGCTTTACGTAATTTCCCTTTAACTTGATTTTCTAATGTTAATCTGCTGGGTCCAGTAGGGCTGAAGTGTTAATTACTTTGCAAATGTTTTGTTTTACTTGGCTATCAACAGAATAAGAGATAAAATTCCTCCCCCCCCCAAATAACCCCCCCCCCAGACAATGGTGGTGTTCTTGAGAATCTATTAAGCACATTAATTTACTGGAAAATATAATAAACATCACAGCATTAAAAAATGAACAGATATTTAATGTTATATACCGTATTTTTCGCTCTATAAGACGCACCCGACCATAAGATGCACCAAGTTTTTAGAGGAGGAAAACAAGAAAGCAACGTAAAGCCTCTTGAGCGAAGAGGCAGGACGCTGCAATCCCTCTAGCTCTCCTGGCTTCAGCGATAGCTGTGCAGCCTGCATTTGGTCCATAAGACGCACACATATTTCCCCTTACTGTTTAGGAGGGGAAAAGTGCATCTTATAGAGCGAAAAATATGGTACTTGAATATATAAATGAAAAGTATCCAAAACTCATTGGCTTGGAACCAACATATTATCTCAAATCCATTTGCAGAAGGAGTAGAAGTTCCTACTCATGGAAAATTGGGGGGGGGGGGCAGGCCACCCCCCCATTCCACTTTGTCATGGATATTCCAAAGTATCTCCCATACTGTTTCAGAGTTTTCTAACTCTGCAGATTAGGTTTTTGTTGGGCACCTGGGGATGCAGGGAAGGTTGGGGGTGGGGGAATATTTACCTGCCTCCTTTCTGCTCACAGAGGCATTTCATGAATGAGATTCAGCTCATGGGAATCTCTGGATCCGATCCATTATCTAGAGCAGGGGGTGACAAACCATTTCCCCCACTGAGGGCTGCATTCTCTTCAGGGGGAAGTGGGCAGGATACATGCATCCCTGATACCAATATAACCCAGAGACGAAATATTCAAGAATCATACAGAAAATAGTATACGGAAAACATAATAAGGGTGTTAAACATGGGCAGAACCTCAGTTAGTTAAATATTTTTATTTACTTGATTTAGGGGGGGGGGCCTTGGCTACGTCCGTGGTGTTAAATAATAGAACATTCATTCCCTTAACAAGGTGAATTGTTTACTCTGGTAATACATATGAATGTTCTGTCAAACTTTTGCAAAATATGTTTGAGTGAAAACGGACGAGTGGGGCACGCACAACATTTTTATCAAAATGTTTCTCTTTATAAACATGCTTTCTTTTATAGGTTCTCCTTTGAACCATTATATGCTTTCATGAATTCTATCAGTACAGACTTCGAGGTTCAAGTGGTAAGTAGAACAGACACAACATAGAACAGTCACTCTGAAAATGAAGGATTTAAGCCCTTTAAAAAACAACACAACTTATATAAAAACCATGTGGAATAGATAGAATAATGCAGCTGAGTTTCTTAGGTAGTTCTGCTGCTTAGAAGCCTTTGCCCATCTCTGATCCATATCAGCAGGGGCTGGAATCTTCTCTTCAATTGCCCAACGCCAGAATGGACAAGAGTCCTGTGAATTCCTTTTCTCTGTTCTTCTGTGTTTCCCCCCAATGTTATCCTTCTGTGCATATGAGGGTGGTGGAAATGAGGGTTGGAGGTGACAGAAATGTATGTAGGATTTTTAAAAATAATTAAAGAGAGAGTGAGTGGAAGTGAAAATGCAATACTTTGAATAACAACTGCCAATTTACCATAAACGTTAATTATTTTAGGTCCAGGTTTTTCTTAACAATACACTTGAACCAGAACAAAGAACAACCCCTACAGAGATGCTGCAGAAAGCAAAATCTAGAAATGAAGAAAGAAAAGAATCGGTTACTAAAATGGTCAAGTGGCTACAAAGAAATATGGACATCTGACATTTGATAATTCTTCCAAATATCTGTGTTTTTTGGTAACTGTTTAGTAGCATTTTTTTTTTTAAAGGAGCACATATTTTGTGCATAGAGCTCCCACTTCATGTTTTAGTCTTGCGATAGTGTCTTTGCAAATCAGTCTACTGCGGAGTCAAATTTCTACTCAGAACATTGCCATACAAGACAGAATGAACTAAAAAAATAACCCCATGCCTAAACAAAGGTAAAAGGAAACTCAAGGAATATCTTGACGCTTATTTCAAATGGATGGAATGTAGCAAGCCTTACCAATGGAAATGAAGAACTAGCAACTAGAAGAAGCCATTGTTGTCAGTTTGCTATGTGACGTGGGACACTTTGGGCTACACATCTGTAAAATTTCAGCTTTCTTGCCTTTTAAAACGCACTAAGGGGGGCACCTCAGCTCGCTCAACTTGCCAACCCCCCAAATACTCCTTCCACATCAACCCCCTAGAGCTTCCCCTTGGGGGGTAGTTACCCGAAGTAACTACTAAACTTCCTTTTCACTTTCCCTGCCCAGTTTCTGAAGCCACTTTTCTTCTATTCTGCAGCCCCACTATCTCTCCCCCCCCCCATTGACACTGCTAAACACCCTTTCCACCGTCTGTCCAGTTATGAAGCCACCATCCCCCTTGTTCTTCAGAAGCTTTCATCTTCAATCCCATTTCCATACCTCCTTCTACCTTGCCACCCCCATTTTCACGTTCACTTCTTTATTTCCTACAGCCCCTACTTTCCTCAACTCACTATTGCACACAGATCGCCCGTTTCTAGGCTTTTTTCTCTCCTATTGTCAGTCCCATTCTGCGCGCACACACCATTAACCTCTTCACTCCCTGCTTCCTACCAACTCTTTCCTTCAACTTTCCATTGCGCTCAGACTACCACCCCATTTCCACGCCTCCTCCTTTCTCCTTCTATTCTGCATCCCTCTTTTATGCACACTCCCCATGCTGGTATTTGTTACTGTGCTGCTAAGCCTATCAGGCTTTTCAGTTGATGGATGTTGTACAACATGGATGTTTGCTTGTTAATAAAATATATCTTCTAAATTACTACACGGAATCTGGAAGTTCATGTCAAAGGCAACGCACGGTGCCAGAAGTGAAATACATGATTGTGTGATGGGACTGTAGAATAGCTGAGGGCTCTGCATCCTTTTCGCCACATGAGAAAAGATGGCCAGTGACTCTCCCTGGGCAGGAAGTGATTTCTGTTGTGAATTCAGCCTTGCCTGAAAAGCAAAGTCTTCCTGGCTTTAGTCCAGTCACAGGTAATTGGTTTGTTCAGTGCTCATTTTTAGGTGCTTGCTTGCTTATTTGGTACTCATTCTGACTTGTTTACTGGCACAGATTTTCATCTCTGACCTGTTCCTTGGTTCCATTTCCTACTTACTCCCAAACTCTGGCCTACACCTCTGTGACAATTTCTCCTTGGTCCCATAGATCTCATTCTCTGGCTCAGTTCCCGGCTCCTAACACAGTGCTCTAGAGCCCAACCCTGGAAGCCTATAACCACCAGCAACATATTCAAATTAAAGGCTTGTAGTGGAACCTGACCTAAAGCCAGTGTCACCAGCTTACTGACTGTGGCCTGTTGTTCTTTGTTGGGCTTGGCTGATCTTCCAGTCCCTGAAGAGCCCTGCTTTGGCCAGAGCTGTGTGATGTTGCACACACTGAATGCACAATTGATATGACTTCTGATAGTGTGAGTTGTAGGCTTGAGTCCTAACGGATGGAGAAGTCACATGAAGAGAATGGTCTGTTTTGTGTTTATGAGAGCTCTTAAATTTTGAACAGTTCCTAGCTGATTTAACTCTTTTAACAAATCAAACATTTGAAAACTACCATCCACACTTTTAAAATGTGCGCTTTCTTTTTGCCACACAGTATTTTTCTCATGCAGTCTACAGAATCACTGATTAAATCATGTCTCAGGTGCACTAACAATTTTAATTGGCAGAATCGGCGGCCCATTGTGTCCAATTACATTTGTGTATAGCAAACAAGCAGCATCGCTACCAAGAGACTATCTGTGGACCATTGTGTAATTCTACCATCATTTGAATTTCTGCTCTGTGCAACTCCAAATGGAATGCAGCGATAGGTTGCTTTTTGCAGTTTAATTATCAAATTAGGTAAGATATACACATATATATATATGCACATAAAAATGCTAACTTGGTAGAAAATAATCTACGTATGTATCTGTTTGCATAACATTCAAATTTCAGTTCTAGCTTGTGGGGTGGAATGATTCTTCATATTCTGCAGAAAAGAACAGGTGGGAACTTGTGGTTTTCTCTCCTAAATTCTGAGCTGGCAAAGCTTATGCTATTGACATGGCAGTTCAAGATAAAATGTACAGTAGTCCTTTGATATGGGATATACGCATTTTAACTTATTGAAAAAGTTTGATCTCTCTCTAATATGCCAAATGTGCCGGAAATCTGTGTCCACCTTTAAAAAATAATGACATGATTTTAGGTCAATGCAGCTAACTTCAGTAAATGATCAGTTACTGTCATTGCATTCATGACACTCAGAACATTTTCTGTGCATATTCACATTAAATGCTGCATTCTTCCCTCTCTGCTGCAAAAATAGAGAAAAGTTTTACATGGAAGAGTTAAATATAAAAAAACCATTTTCATTCTAGTACAAGTGCAGGTTTAATTTGTGGACTAATATGCTTCTTCCAAGTAACTAATTTGCTGTGAAATTTGTAAGAGGGAAAAACATTCACAGAGCATTGTTTCATCCTTCTATTGTCGAAAGGTTTGGAATAAGAAGCATTTCTGTTTCGCCCTGAATGATACGGTTTAGTTTTGAAGGCAGGAAAGCACATTATTAATGCAAGCTTCTGCACAATTCCTTTTAAACCAGCCCGGAATAAACTATCCAAATTTTTATATTTAATGGTTTATGAAAATAATATAATAAACTGAAATGGTGTCGGTCCAACTAACTTTTTCCAGATTAGCTTTTTTGTAAATGTGCATTTGGCAATGCGATATCATCTGGTAGCAGTTACCTCTGTGTGCAGTTGCTCTTTCCAAGAAAGGTTTTTGTATTACTGGCTCCTTCGCAGATTTAAATGCACAGCTGCAGGATCAGCGTAGCTTCCTCCTTCTTGTTTGTGGCTTGAGCAATTTTGTTTACAATAGGCTAAAGTATCTTCCTTCTTCTGCTCCAGTGTCCAATTTCCTGGAACTATCTTGCAGTCCTCTTCCTCATTTTGTACTACTAGGTCAGCAAAAATCTTCAGTGATTACACATATAGCTGCCTTTAAAGGTAAAGGCACCCCTGACCGTTAGGTCCAGTTGTGGATGACTCTGGGATTGCGTGGTCATCTCGCTCTATAGGCTGAGGGAGCTGGCATTTGTCCGCAGACAGATTCCGGGTTATGTGGCCAGCGTGACTAGGCCGCTTCTGGCGAACCAGAGCAGCGCATGGAAACGCCGTTTACCTTCCCGCCAGAGCGGTACCTATTTATCTACTTGCACTTTGACGTGCTTTCAAACTGCTAGGTTGGCAGGAGCTGGGACCGAGCAATGGGAGCTCACCCCGTCGCGGGGATTCGAACCACCGCCCTTCTGATCAGCAAGCCCTAGGCTCTGATTTAGACCACAGCACCACCCGCATCCCTTATAGCTGCCTTTAGATAATTTGACAGAAATACATCTTACCTTAATGAGGAAGTCCTGTGATTAAGTCACCTTGTGTGCCTGCAGAGTTCACTGTCTATGTAAACAAAAGAGCCCTGTTTTCCATCCTTATGGTTTCATCTGTACTTGGACCAGGTTGTCAAGGAGGGGGTCACCTTCCCAAGTCCTCCCTCCAAGCTTCCAATAACTCAAAGGTAGGGGATCGGGTTACAAGGCTTTACTGCAGTCTTCTCTGGCACCAGTTACAGACATCAAAAAGCAGTCTTATCTACAGCGTCTACTCTCCCCCCGCCCCCGCAGGTTGACTCCAAGATTTATAGGGCAGCCCCATCACCTGCTCCCACTTTGGGGACTAATTATTAACACCTGCCTGAGGGGCCGCACCCAGCGATACTTTACAGAATCACTCCCAGGTCCGGATTTAGGTTTGATGAGGCCCTAAGCTACTAACGGTAATGGGGCCCTTTATATGTCTAGCTGTCCTTTGTCAACAACAATTTGTCACTGTTTTTTGTGTTGAATATATGCTATATGGTAATTTATGGACCTGATGGGTATCTAAAGCCATTTGCACATAACAAAACATGTATTTTATCAGAGAAATTGTTGAACTGAAATACAATTAAGAAGTATATTAATAGTGACATTTTTGGGGGCCCCCAAGAGAGGGGCCCCTATAGCTTGTTTAGTTTATATGTAAATCCAGCACTGATCACTCCATGACACAGGTAGCTTTTCAGATAATGGACTCCTTTAAAGAGAGACATATATTCTACGAAGTTGGACATATGACTATCCAAGAGAAGCATTAAGACTATACTGAAATCCTCATAAGTTTGAACTGTTTATGCTTGATTACCCAAATGAGTAGTATCCTTTTTCTGTTAAAATATGTAAACTGTGTATAAGTCATAGCAGAGGATATGCTGGGTAGACTTTTGAGAAATAAGGAAAGCTGGCCCAGGGCATTTAATGCGAAAATGAAGATGTCATTTCTCCAACGACATTACATGTACAGAAGCTGACTGTTTAGTTGATTCTTATTTCAACACTGGCAATAGGACAGCACCCTCCATTTTACCTGAAGCTGTGTACGCCTTACAGCTAGGTCCATCCTTTTTCTCAATTTGGATTGAAGCTGGTTTGCAGGAAAATGCATCAAAACACAGTGCAGGCGACTCTCATATTATGTGGGGGTTAGGTGTGCAAAGCCACCATTGCGTATTGTAAAAAAACCATTGGGTCCAGTGGTGGGTGGGATTGCCGTAATCAATTTTCCTAGAAACCCACCCCCTTTGTATGTATTTTTATTTTTTTGCCAGGTGCGTAAAGCTGAATGTGTACAAGTTAAATGCACTTAAGTTGCAAATTACTTGTAATTCCTAAGGAACGACAAGATGGATACAGGATAGATAGGGATTGCTGCAAACATGAAGTGTCCACTGCCTCTCATACCAGCAGTTGGAAGGCATGGGATGGCTATGTTGTGGAGGCAAGACCTCCCTTGCTGCCTTTTTGTCACAATAAAAGACAACGGGCAGAAGGTCAAAAGAGCTTATTCAGTGCTGCAGCATAGAGGTGTGGCAGAATCTCTCCAAAAGACCAATCCCCGAATGCACAAAACCCAAAGCATTTATACTATCCTAGCAAGTGCATGCCCAATTTCTTCCTTTCTTGTGTTACTATTGACTAAGAACTTGAGTAGACAAAGCATGCTTAATTCAGGGATTCTTTCGATTGGCTACATGGCAGTTATTTCCTACCCCATCCTTATCTCGAGCTCAGGGGCAGACCAGGTGTGACCAGCCTTGCAGTTATCACTACATGATTATGCAGGCTCAGCAACCTGGCAGGCTGGGGACAGCTGGGTACGTGATGTGCTTGCTTCAGGGTTATGGGGCCCAGCTATCAGTTATGGAGCAAACGGGAGTGTGCAGGCTACTTTAGGGGATGTATGCCAGGTTTTGTGGCATACAGAGCTCTGGTCTTCCAAGAGAGAGCAATTGTCCAGGGGGCTCATGAGGAATGCCATAGGGGGCTGCTGCTGCTGCTGCACCCTCTGTGCCGCCTGAGGCAATTGCCTTGCCCCAATGGTAAGGCTGGCCCTGGAGGCAAGGGTTTGTGTGTTAAAGCGGGTATTTGGAATGAGAGAAATAGTGGCTGGTTCTGAAACTTGCATTGGGATTTATGCGTGTGTTATGTATCAAAATAATCATTGGCAGTAATTTTTATGCTAACGTAAAAGCTGTGTGAAAACCTTGCAAGGTATTTGATTTGTAAGTGGGATGGCAATTCAAACGAACGCTTCATAGTCTGTGTCAAAAAGAAACATATTTTTCATTCCTCGAGTGGCATGATACTGTCCTTGCGCCTTCATAGAACAATAGTGACACCTAATGGCATATTAGTTTAACTACATATTGCATGTTGCTGTACAGGTTTGTTGTTTGTTTGTTTTTAAGAAAAAAAAATCATTTTGTTTGTTTTTTTAAGTCCTGTTTCTTACTTCAAATTGACACAGGGCCTTTCGGCGTGACCAGTCAGACAGCCCCCAATTTCAGTTTTTTAAACTTTGTGAAATACATTGGTACCTTGGGTTAAGTACTTAATTCGTTCCGGAGGTCTGTACTTAACCTGAAACTGTTCTTAACACTTTAGCTAATGGGTCCTCCCGCTGCCGCCGCACTGCCGGAGAACGATTTCTGTTCTCAACCTGAAGCAAAGTTCTTCACCTGAAGCACTATTTCTGGGTTAGCAGAGTCTGTAACCTGAAGTGTATGTAACCTGAAGCATATGTAACCCGAGGTACCACTGTACTTTTCACTGACCACTGATGGAAATAACATTACAATGAAGGGAGATGGCACAGCAGGCCTGTGTTATATGTGTGGCCTACATAGCAGATGTAAAGACAGCAGAACCCATATTTAAGATAAAGAATAACACAGTGATGCCACTGCTTCTGGAATTGGCCCTACAGTGAGAAAGAGTGTTGTGGTCAACTTCAAATATCAGAATTTGGAGTACCATTTAAAAACAGCAAATTGTCAGTTACTTAGTTTTTTATATATATATTACCACAGTTGAGAGCACCATTTGGATTTTTTGTCTTCGGTGCCAGAGTTTTTGGCCTCATCACTGCAAATGGAGTTTGGTGTTTCCCTTTTGGGCATTATGCAACAGGGAAGCACATGAGTTTCAGATAAAAATAAAACATTTGCAGGTAAATGAAATGTGAGAGTTGGGTGTGTTGACTTTTTAAACTTCCAGCTTCCAAAAGCGAAGGGTGCTAAAAAGTTCTGACGCAACGTGGGAATTCAAAACATCTTTGGGTTAAATTAATATAATTTAATTTTGCTTGGTAAGTAAAATGTGTGAGAAATTGCATAGAAGTCTTTAAAAAGCATGGCCAAGTATTTGCAGTTATGTATTCTATATTACCTGACATTTTCAGAAGGTAAAATTAAAATTCTTTAGTTTTTAGGAGACTCTTAATCTCAGGGCTGTGGGTTCCAGCCCCATACTGATTCCTGCATTGTGGGGTTGGACTTCGTGGTCCTTTCCAATTCTGCAATTCTATGATTCTGTGGTAATCTTAGATTTACCAAGCTAAATGTTGTCCAGTCACAAAAATAATAGCAGGTTTAAATTCTTCAATCCAAAAACAATATTTTAAAGGCCGCTCACTGAAGATTTTTTTTGGGGGGGAAATAAGTTTCACCCCTTAAAATGACACGCCCTGCTCAGAGCCGGATTTAGGTCTGATGACGCCTTAAGCTACTGAAGGTAATGGGGCCCTTTATATGTCCAGCTGTCCTTTGTCAACAACAAATTGTCACTGTTTTTTGTGTTGAATATATGCTATATGGTAATTTATGGACGTAATAGGTATCTAAAGCCATTTGCACATAACAAAATATGCATTTTATCAAAGTAATTGATATAGAAATGAGCAAACCAGTGATATTTTAGGGAGCAGGCTAGCAGGCAGGGCCCATTACTTACACCATAGGAGCCCACACAACACAAAACACTGTTGCTGTATGTAGGTTTCATTTTATTTGTTTTTTATCTTATATTTTGGAAATATCGCCACCTTTAGGGAAAGCTGTCTAAAGCTGTTTCGTCATTAAAAAGTCCCTATAATTACCCCAAAATGCAAAACGAGCGAGGTCCCAACTAAAGAAGAATTGCAACAACTTTAGTTGACAGAACGCGCACAACTCGCAGACTTAACACACAGAAGGGAACAAGAAGAACATACATTTAAAGAAGATTGAAAAAGGTTTATTGAACATATGGAAATAATTGTGTACAGCTAAAAACGCTGGAAGCGTTAAGATAAATTCAACAGTGTAAACAGGTTTGGATGGATGCAATAATGGAATAGTTTTTTTGTAAAATATGCAGGGGTTTATGATATGAAAAAAGAGCCACGGAAAGAGAAGAAAGGAAGTAATGGTATCTTAAGGATGTAAAATGAGTATTTTAAATTGTAAAACAGAAAACTTAATAAAATTATATACAAAAAGAAATGAAAATATATAGTTAGAATGGATAGAAGTCCCTGTAATTAACTGAGCTTTCTAACTATAAAGAGGGAGAAGCCAGATACATTGTTCTCTGAAGTGGGATGGGATGAGAGGAGGAAGGGCTTATACAGTGGTGCCTCAGGTTAAGTACTTAATTCGTTCCGGAGGTCTGTACTTAACCTGAAACTGTTCTTAACCTGAAGCACCACTTTAGCTAATGGGGCCTCCTGCTGCCGCTGCGCAGCTGGAGCACGATTTCTGTTCTCATCCTGAAGCAAAGTTTTTAACCTGAAGCAATATTTCTGGGTTAGCGGAGTCTGTAACCTGAAGTGTATGTAACCTGAAGTGTATGTAACCCGAGGTACCACTGTACACACAAGGAGAAGCAGCCTGGAAGATTTCTGTTTTGGTGCAGAGGAATGGGGACAGGAAAGCACATTGGCCCAATTCCAGCTCCTGATTTATTCAGCTTATTTCCATGACCTCCATTCCTGATTGTTACAAAATTTGACCTGAAAGAAACCCTCTGTGTGTGTGTAATTTTATGTATTCTTAGCCAAATATATATTTTATTTTACTCTAAGCCAAATTAACTGCAGGCCTAATTTGGCTAAGAATAAAAGCAGCCGCTGTATCTCCTCATATTCTTTTTTTTATCTCAGATTTCTGGTGCAATTCAGGCCAGGCTCCGCCTCCTTCCTGAGTCCTCTATGTTGGGTGGGGCTGATGGGAGTTGTAGTCCAATATAGTTGGAGGGCTTCAGATTAGGGAAGACGGGCTCAGACTTACACATCAGGAGTAGAAACCGAAAGCTTATTCTTATTGCCGTACCCCAAAAACCTGGTGTCTTTCGGAAGTCGTCTTCTGCACGGGCCAGAGAGGTGGTGGGTGAGGTTGGATTTAGTACTGAGGATTGTTGGTGGCTTGGCTAGAAAGCCAAGAGAACATTTGTAGACCTTTATAGTATACAGTGGTGCCTTGGGTTACAGACACTTCAGGTTACAGACGCTTCAGGTTACAGACTCCGCTAACCCAGAAATATTACCTCGGGTTATGAACTTTGCTTCAGGATGAGAACAGAAATCACGCAGTAGCGGCGCGGCGGCAGCAGGAGGCCCCATTAGCCAAAGTGGTACTTCAGGTTAAGAACAGTTTCAGGTTAAGAACGGACCTCCTGAACGAATTAAGTTCTTAACCCGAGGTACCACTGTATTGCTTCAATACCTTTTAATATATCTCTAATGTGTACTTGTCACTGGCTTTCTGATAATTCTGTTAGTTTGTTTGCCCACAGCCAGCAGAGCTTTGTGACACGTTAAACACTTACAAATGTATTATTACGGCATACGCATCTGATGTAGTTTCCCGTCGTAACAAATTTGTTAGGTGTTTTTTTAATGTGCCACAAGGCTGTTTGGCATTCTTGCTGATAATGTTATTAGATTTAGCAGCCCTCAAATTGTCCTAATCTGCCGTTGTTGTTTTTTAGCATTTTCATTGTGCCTTCTGAAGCTTTAGAAGTACTCTTGCAGGAATTAACATGTGGAGATGAAGTATATCCATGGGATTTTTGGGGCGGCCAGGGGAGTAATATAAGAAAGAATGAATAGTAAAAAATCTGGGTTCAGTTACTATGGGAGAGAAAGGGTTCTGTATCTAGGTTAATGTGCCCTATAAAATGTCTCGTTGCTGCCATCTTTGAAAACCTTTAGCTGCCTAAAGTCTGGCACATGCTTCACCTGTATACATTGTACACCTGCCATTTTAGGTTTTGCGTACTTTTGACAATGGATGGTTCCTCAGAAGGAAATGGTCCAGCAGGAGAACAATCTGCAGCTGCGGGGCTGGTAGGAGCAATTAGCACTTTCACTAAAGAGCAAAAACAACAGGTAGGATATCTGAGTGCACACATATTATTTATTTCTATCTTTCAAAAGGTGTCTTCTAAATTACACTATAGAAAATGAAATTTTAAGTTGATCCACACTGTGGTTTTTATATTGTATTTTGTGTGTGTGTGTGTGTGTGTGTGTGTGTGTGTACTGCCCTGAGGATGAATGGTGGTATACAAATTTAGTAAATAACAATAAAATAAAAGTTTACATTTTCCAACCAGGGGGTTCCTCCCGTTAGAAATCTGTCTGGAACCTTAGTATTGATACAAATGTATAACATGCCTAGATCTCTCTTGGGTTTGGACCCCCCAACCTAACTATTTAGCAGCTCCAATATTCCTAAGTGCTGCAAGATGCCCATATTTTCAACCATCTTTCTACTGACAAGGGTCCTTATGGGACAAAGGAAATGGAGGATAGACTATGCTGTCAATAAAGTGATGTGTACTTTTCTTCATCATCTTAATGGGAGGGGGGATATATAGCTCAGAGACAATGTGTCACAGGTTCAGACAGTAAGTACGTGATTATTTATTAAGAAAGTGATTATTTATTGCATTTATTTGAGTTGCATTTTGTAAAAGGGGCAACTAATAAGTTTGATTAATATGAATAATTAATAATAATAATAATGTTTTCCCATAGCAGGAATTCTCTGGATGGCTCACAAAGCAAAAACAATATTTAAAAACAGTATAAACACAAAAAAACTATAACAAATTAATTTTAAAAAACCCCTAAAGCACAATTCAAAACTCAGCTTAAGACTCAGAGATTGAGACTATAAAGCGTTAATTAAAGAACAGATAACTCTTCACCTGGTGCTGGAAATTTCATAAAGATGGTGCCAAGTAGTCCTTTTTTTCTAAAAAAATGTTTAGGGGTATTCTCATTTTGACTCAAGAAAATGACCATTTTATTGTTCAAATCGGGAAAAATAAATACAGTAAATGGACAAAAGAACAAAGATTCACAAAATGTTTAGGGGTATGTGTACCCCTGTGTACCCCCAGAAAAAAGCACTGGTGCCAGTTGAACCTCTCTGACAAGGCTGCTTTGAAATTGGGATACCACCAATATCTTCTCCTGTTTCCAGTAGAATTTGGCATGGTGTTGGAGCCAATGCAGCTTGCCTGCCAGTACATCCTTGTTGCTACAATGACCAGGTTCACATGTTTTGGCAGCCTTGCTGCTGCCTCACCCCTCCCAGAAAACCACAGCCATACGGGTGTCAGGTTAGGTAAGCAGTACTCCACTGACCACTATTGACCACCCCTCTTCCTGTCAGGAGCTCAGCCTACACTCGAGTAGGACCCTGGCAGAGACACATGCCTGACTGGCATGTTCCCTCGCTCCTGGTCGATCGTTCGGAAGCTTCAAAAGCTTTCTTCTGCCCGAACATCACAGCGACCAATGTCAACCAACACCGGCACACTTAGGGATCCGCAGAGTTTGCGCATTTCGTGTGACAGACCTCAGCAACTCAGCATTTTGGCTAATCTACTTTATTTACATATCAACACACATGGAGCACTGCAACATGGCTCCCTCTCTCTCTAACCTCAGACAGCAAAGAGGGGAAAAACAAAGGACAATAGTCCCACTTCACGGAACACAAACATCCTGTCTCTGTCACTTCCCACTCTGTGGAGTCAAAGCATATACCGTCCTGTGAAAGACAGAAATCCCATGACTGCAATCATGGAGCAGGAATTCTAACACTTCCTTCCACATGGGACAGGTTCACAGTTTTAGTGTTATGTACATGAGCTGGAAGAACTCCAAGCAAAGCTTTGGGTTCATGCCTCTCCCCCTCCTCCTCTTCCTGTGCTACCAGAAGGACTTTGCCAGAATGTTTAAGATTCACTTCCCCCTAATTTTGGCTTGCTGTTGTGTATGAACCAGAAGTTGAACTATTGTAGCTGTCACAAAGAGTTGGGGTCAAATGATAGAAAACTGAAATGCTTGTTTGACCTTTTGCTACACCCCAAGGCCCCAGTGTTCCTTCCTGCCTCCTTTCCTGAATGGACCATCAGAGATGACCTTCGTTTCATCCCAGCCAACGTCCGGATACAGTTTAGGCCTCAGTTCATTTTACAGGCAAATATTTATAAATGCTCGGGGCCTTCAGTTGGAGTTACCTGGTGAGGCGCAATGCTATTCATCTGCCATGAGAGCAGCACAAAAGACTGGTAATTTTAGACTCCACTATTTCTGAAGCACATAAGAAACATTCACTGCCTATGTCAGTAGTTAGAAGCAAGTTCAGAACTCAGAACAAACTTTTCTTTTTTTGTAAGTTGGCTTCAATACCATGTTGTGTATAATTGGTTTATAAATCAAATTCGGAGATTTAAGCGTAGCTGGTGTGGTTTGATACAGTGGGATTCCAGTATTTCACCCCCTGTCCTGATCTTCAGCCTTTTAACCAAACTATGGTAAAATTCTATGGCTCTATATGGTAGCAGTTAATAATCCATTTGGCTAATCTATTGTAGACTTAATTCTGTTTACTAAGGTGGGGCCTTTAGGTACACAGTTAAGTTTGTCTTGTGACCCCCCAGGATGTGGCAGGATACAGGGAAGGGTAAGAACTCTGTAAATGACCTCGGAGTATGTCACAACCACAAGATCATCAGTTTCAAAACAATATACTTCACACCATGAGTTTATTTGCCTATTACATTTATATACCACCTCCATTCCAAGCTAATCAAGATGGCATGTGTAGTTCTCCCAGTCCCCACATTATCTTCCCAACAGCCCTGTGAGGTAGCTTAGGCTGAGATACTGCCACTGACCCAAGGTCATACAGTGAACTTCACTGCTTTCCACGCCCTAGTCCACAACTCTAACCACTCTGCCACAGTGTTGTTTTAACTGGGTCACTTTGTAGTTCCACAAGTACCCAAACCAAGAAATTTATGGAGGGACTGATTCAGCAACTAAAACATTCTCTGTCTTAGGGTGAAAATATATAGCCGCTCTGGGGTGGGCTAGCGTCATCATGTGTTTATGTTGACATGTGCATAGAATCCAGTTTTACATATGCTGTTGCTTAGACAAAAAGTGGATTAGTCAGGGATGTGTGATGCAGCAAATGGTTTTGTTGGGGTCATATAATAGGTTGTATTGTGCATAGGTACCGTAACTGTGCAGACTGCTATCCTTTGCACACAACACACATAGAGTTATAGCTAGTTTATTCTTCTCTGAATTGGTGTATTAGCTGCTTTTACTTTATCTGCTTTCTTATATATTGTAGCAGTTTTCTACCAGTGGTTGTTTTCCATTCTGCTTCCCTGAGAAGCAGAAATAAATACTCAGCTACATGGTGCAATGGCCCATCTGACTTTTTTTTTTTTTTTTGGCAACAAAGGGAATGCTTGTCAAAAGAACCTATCCATATGTGTGTATCAATGTTGTCAGCGATGAGGGTGGGGCAATGCAAACCACATGGACAGCAGTAGCACTCTAAAACAGCAGTGGGGAACCTCCAGCTGTGAGGCATCCCAGTTTGACCTACAAGTGTGTTTTGCCACACTCACCTGCCCTACTCATGAAGTTATATGTGGTTGCCTAAAAAAACTATCCTTTGTGGGATGTAATCCATTGGAGCATTCCTTGTTTCCCTAGAGTGGATACAGGCAGGGAGGTGTTACTCCAGCCAGTATAACTTCCTGTTCCCCTAGTCTGTAGCGTCCTTCCCCTGCATGTGACCAAAAAGATGGGCTGGAGAAGAGGAGGTTAAGGGGTGATATGATAGCCATGTTCAAATATATGAAGGGATGTCACATGGAGGAGGGAGAAAGGTTGTTTTCTGCTGCTCCAGAGAAGCGGACACGGAGCAATGGATCCAAACTACAAGAAAGAAGATTCCACCTAAACATTAGGAAGAACTTCCTGACAGTAAGAGCTCTTCGACAGTGGAATTTGCTGCCAAGGAGTGTGGTGGAGTCTCCTTCTTTGGAGGTCTTTAAGCAGAGGCTTGACAACCATATGTCAGGAGTGCTCTGATGGTGTTTCCTGCTTGGCAGGGGGTTGGACTCGATGGCCCTTGTGGTCTCTTCCAACTCTATGATTCTATGACCCTGGCTGACTCCACAAAAGAGCCAAGTCACGCAGCCATCTTTCCCTTGATGCCATGCTGCTCTCTATTTTGTTCTCCTGATGCTGTTCTCTTACTGTATTTTGCTGTCTGCTGGCTCTCAGCCAGCAGCACATGGGCTCTATCCCCATGTGGGATTAACTTACAATTTGCTATGTAATTATAAGCTAAAGCCTGCCTTCAGGGATCATACTGTGAGCTGAATGTGAGTAAACTTATTGCTACTTTTAAGGAAAGGCTCTTGTGTCTTTATTTTTTTAAGAGGGGGAAAAAGGGGACACCAGGAATAATGCATCTGGGCAAGCCAGATTGGATTGCTTAACTAAAGAGATTCAAATGAATCTGCAAACTAGCTTCCTGCTGTATTGCGGGGAATCTGCTCTGCTACATGACTCACTGGCGTGAGTGAAGGAAGGATAACGTTTAATCAATATATCCTCTCCCACTATCCTTAACATTTCCACATCCTTGTACCTGTATCAAAACTTCATGCATCAGTGATATCATCTGGTGACCACCTACACAGGTGCCTGATGGCATTGTGATGTCACGTGACAGACAGGTGAGGGGTCCCACCCACCTATCAAATGCACTTGTGCATGATGGGGGAGATAAGGATCTGGCCCAGATCCTGACATAAAGTTCCAGACACAAAGAAAACAGTCACACATTACAAATATACAACATGGGTTAACGCTTTAGCATCTGCATCCTCAATCAGCTTTTGCATCCTCAATCAGCTCTGAAAAGTTTGTGTGTGATAGAGAGGGGAGGGATGTATCCAGTACAGCTTAGCATGTGAAGGCTGCTTTAAATCCTTCCATGTGTCAGCTGTTGTTACATGGAGAGCTGCTTGCCCATGGAGATTCATCTCAGAGATTAGGCAGGTTTGGCCATGTAACCACAGATGTTGGAAAAGGGAGGTTAGCAGTTCCCTGGTGGAACTTGCTGGGACTTTATGGTGAGCCACGACGAACAACTCGTCATGTCACAACAGTTTCCACATGGAAGGATTTAAGGCGTTCAGCCCTAAGCTGATATTAGGAAAAGGTAACAGCCCGAGAGCTATTTAGTCAAACACAGGCAGGTGATATATTTTTAGCCACATAGGCACATCATTGCACAGTTGATCAAGCATAAGTCTATCTAATTCAGCAGACTGCATGTGTTTGGCATTTTCTCCTTCAATGTTGCTCCTTATCATTTCGCTTTCATTGTGCAAGCCTTTTATTAGAACAGATGCTTGGTTTTTTTCTGCAATTCAATCATTTGACTTGTCCCTCCTTCCCCCTCACCTTTTCAAACAACTAAATTAATACAGTAGTCAACTACTGACTTAGATATTTAAAAATAAATAAATAAAAGCATGACCTCATTCTTAGCTCCCGTTTGAATTTGTGCACAAATTTACTAGCTTACTTGTATTTTATTATGTATCAAAATTCAACCCTTTCTTGCTTCTGAAAATAAAACGGCCACCCTGAAATACTTTCCCTAGCTATTAATGTGTTGGCTTTTGGTTTATTCATTTTTTTCAGTACTTTGCTGTAGCACCTCTGCCTATTTTATTGTTTTTGCATCAGTGATTCTTTCCGTGCCTTTTCCTTGCCTTCAGATTCTTGAGTTGCCAGGCGAAGGGGATCAGTGGAAAAAGAAGACGGTAAGAGTTTGGAGGGAGGCAACTACCTAGCAGAGAGTAGCAGAGTTCAAGCATTTCCGGGGGGTGGGTATAAATAATATATTATTATTATTACTGTAGCTTCTGAGCTGAAGCCCTTGGTGTTTGAAGAAAGTAATATGACCTTTTCAGGCTGAAGATGCATGTCACAAGTGGGTTCAGAGGATGCATTTCCCTCCCAGTCAGAGATATCCTCTGAATCCATGGCCTTTCCCCCTGTAGATAAAGTGTCAGGGCCCTTGGTCATGACACCAGTACATTTTGAGTGGTTGTCTTGGCACCTAGGCAAACTGAGGGTCTCTTAGACATCACAAAATTAGCCTAAGTGAGCAACTCAACTATCATGCCTGCCTAGCAGCCTCCTTACTAGTGCTAATAAAGGTAAAGGACCCCTGACAGTTAAGTCCAGCTGCATACGACTCTGGGGTTGCGGCGCTCATCTTGCTTTACAGGCCAAGGGAGCCGGTGTTTGTCCGCAGACAGCTTCCGGGTCATGTGGCCAGCATGACTAAGCTGCTTCTGGTGCAACAGAACACCAAAACCAGAGCAGTGCACCGAAACACTGTTCACCTTCCCACTGGAGTGGTACCTATTTATCTACTTGCACCTTTTGGCGTGCTTTCAAACTGCTAGGTTGTCAGGAGCTGGGACTGAGCAACGGAAGCTCACCCCATTGCGGGTATTTGAACCACCGACCTTCTGTTTGGCAAGCCCAAGAGGCTCAGTGGTGCTGCCCTGTGTTTTCTTTGTTGTCATTTAACCTTGATCTGGTTCACAAGTAATGGTGAGCTATAATCAGGGGAAAAAAACCTATGAGGAGTGTGCTGGTGTGTTCTACTCAATTAGCATCTCTGGGACAAACAAACCACAAGGCTTGCCTTAGTGTTATATGTGAAGAGCATTTGAGGTTTGTTTCTCTCTCAGTAAACCACAAATGGATTCAAAGGTTTGTTCTTGGCTTACCAGTTAGTGGTTTGCACGTAATGTTTGTTTCTCCTATGGGTAGGTAAGGCAGAGTGGTTACAAGTGCTTCTGCACATTGCTTGTTCATTCACTGTAAACCGTGATTTGTTTCTGATGATGACTTACTGTTGACACCCATAAGTGTTGGTTTATCATGATTTTGTTCACCATTTCCAGTAGCAGTTAGTGCAGCTGCCTGTCTGGCCAGGACAGGTTGGCTGGCATTGCACCTAGTTTCTCCTTTGTGCATTGGCTATCTCCCCACCCCTGTGTTTGCCATCTGCTCTCTCTGCTAAATTATGACAAGATGAGGGGAATTTATAATTCATAATTTATAAAATTGCATGTGCCCTACAGCTGATGCCATCATGGTAAAAATAATCCTCCCCCTTGAGCATGCAGAAATGGTGAGCAAGAGAGGAAAAGAGAGCGATGGATGATTGAACCAATCCTTTCTCCTGCATTGCAACAGAAATCAGTTGGCTGCCTTTTGCCCTCCTGATCTCGTCTGTATTGTGATGGTCGACCATCCTTCCCTCCCTTCCTTCATGCACCCAGCAATCCACCACTGCGATTCATGAAGCAATAAAGTGGGTACAGCACAGCAGACAGGTTGTGGGAATGGCTGGAGCATCTCTTCTGTTGTCCCCTCATCCTGAAGTGCAGGCACTGGCTACAAGGGAGAGAGAGGGCCTTTTTGGGGGTGGCTCCTCTGTTGTGGCTTTCCTGATGTGCACAATGAGTTTTTGGGATAGGCATTGCTTTATGGCTTTGTGTTGGTCTGGCATTTAGTGTGAGCTTCTATCATCATTGTTACATTTCAAATGTGGTTTTATTTAACTTATTGTGCATCATCTGGAGGATCTGTATTCTGAGACAACTAAGAATATAGATAATAAATAAATAAGCGTAAGTGATAATGAAGTGGCCAGGTATATGTAGGTGTGGGTGTCAAACTTCAAATGGGGAAGGTAAGAATGTGAATGCCTTCCCTGTTCAAAATCATGTAACAACCCCCAGAATGCTTTAAGTTTGGGTCTGGCTTGAAATGGGTCCACCCTGTGCTACTGCCTGATTTAGAGTATTTTATCACTGTAACTCAGAACCGCTCGTTTTCTCTTAGCAACAAATAGAGCGTCAGCTGAAATGCCTGGCATTTCAAAATCCGGGACCGCTTCTAGCAGACTTCAACCCTGAAACCCGAGAGCAGCAGAAGAAAGCCTGCCTGTCAATGATAAACCAGGATTGTTTTAACAATACAAAGAAGTAAGTAACATGCGGCATCTTATTCTATATTTTAAATTGGGAGTAATTACAGACCATCATAATAATTACCATAAGATCATAAGGCTGGGTCCTGATGTTCATAATTTAAGACAGCAGTACGATGCAAACTGTCTTTTAAGCCCCACCGGTTTCTCTGGAATTTGCTTTCTGAGTAAAAAGGCACAGAATTGGTAATTGATTAAGATTCATTAGGCAGACAAGGGAAAAATCAGAAGTGGGGCCGAATGGTAACATCCATCTTCTCTGGTTCTCCATGCTCCAACATAGACTGTATCCTTTTTGGTAGCCCCAGTAGGCAGGTGTTCATCTGGAGTAGAACCACAGTTGATCATAAATATTACCTGCTCATCTGAGGGCAGAGCTGATTTTTCTATCTGCCGAGGCTGCATTCTCTTTAAAAAACAAGAGAAAAGCGCACAAAAGAAACTGCCATAAGTTATCATGCCATCCTTAGGGTCACTGCACTCAACTGGTTTAGAATTTTTCCAGTTATAATGGTAAAATAGTAACGGACAGCTTACATCTTTATGGAGACTACAGTGGTACCTTGGTTCTCGAATTTAATTTATTCCAGGAGTCGGTTCTACTCCCGAAATGGTTTGAAAACCAAGGTGCAGCTTCTGATTGTGCTGCAGGAGCCTCACTCAGTTGGAAGCTGTGGAAGCCATGTTGGACATTCGGCTTCTGAAAAACGTTCGCAAACAGAAACTCTGACTTCCGGGTTTGTAGCATCTGGGAGCCAATTTATTCGGGAACCAAGCCATTCGACTACCAAGGTACCACTGTACTTGAGTGCAGCAAAACTTTCTCATTCCCCTTCTTCACATGATATATTTAGTACAGTATAACAAACTCCATGGAAAATGTCCAGGATTTGGAGAAATGGGCCATCAATATGCTGATGGTACCCTTCTCTATTTTGTTTTTGCATCTGTATCGGAAGCAAATAGCGGCTTTGAACTGACTCTTAGAGACACTAATAAATTGCATGAGGAGGACAAAAAATAGTCTGAATCCCAAGAAAACTAGAATTGATGGTGGTTGTGAATTCTGCTGATAAGAAAGCAGGATAGGCTTATTGATAGTGCTCATCAAGAGCAGAAACCAGGACACCTCTAATTTATTTTAAATATGCTGTTTGCAAGACAGTACAGGAATGCAATTCCCTATCTCTAGTTAGTTTGGATTGTAATTAATCATGCTGGCCAGTCTTTGTGGCTAATGTTCCTGGCTGTCCCCTGCAGAATACTCCACTGAACCCTAGTTTGTTGATATGTGTGCCCATTTGTTAGGTAAGTTGTGCAACTGATCAGATTTCTGATATTTAGGGTCCTTTGTTAACTGCACAAATGACAGCTGTTCCTATATGGCTACAGTGCTTAAGCATAACTTAGCATGAACATCTAGGTTACCTGTGGAAAATCTTCCAGGGCACAGCAGTCCTTAGCAAACATCTTCCCCAAACAACCCCCAACTCATCCTTCCAAGTTGGACTTAGGTAATATGGCCTCAAGTTAAGGTCTGAGAATCAAAACTGTTTTTTCAGTACAGCAGTACCTTGGTTTTCGAGCATCTCGGAAGCCGAATGTTTTGGTTTTCGAACACCAAAAACCAGGAAGTAATTGCTTCTGTTTTCAAACTTTTCTCCATTTTCTCCATTGACTTTGGTGGACTTTGGACACTGCTCATTGTGCCTCGGTTGTTGAACGTTTGGGAAGTCGAATGGTCTTCCGGAACGGATTACTTTCGACAACTGAGCTACACTGTATATTGCAGGAGTATCAGGAGAAAGTATGGAGGCGCCCCCGCCGGCTTTCCCACTTTTATTTGCTTCGTACTCTGAAAACCAATGGCGATTCCATGTTTTCTCTTTTACAGACCCGTAAAGAAATATGACAAACACGGCCGGCTGCTTTCCAGTAAAGCGGATTTGTGTGACTGCCTGGAGAAGAACTGCTTGGGCTGCTTCTACCCTTGCCCTAAATGCAACTCCACCAAGTGTGGGGCAGAGTGTCGCTGCAACCGGAAGTGGGTTTACGATCAGATTCAAATAGAGGCCGGACCGGTTATCAGATTTCCGTTTTGAGCTGCTATTTACCTGACAACTGTTGTTGTGAAACAGAGGCTGGACTTATTTATTTATTTAAGAAGAAAGAGGGGCGTTATTCCTCCCGTTAGTTAGAGGAACAAAATGCCTGACGTGCAAAGACGGGTAGCAGAGATGTCAGGGTGTGACACGCAGACCATAATATTGAGTGTGGAAGAGAGCGGCGCTTAACACTTTCACCACTCACCACTTATCTGCTCCAAATCACTCCCCAAGCAGTCTTTTCTGCCTGTGGGGGCCAAAATACACGCACAGCCACATTTTGAACACTAGGTGTGTGGAGTTGGAAAAGGGCAGATGAAAAAGTTCAATCACTTTCTCATATCTTTTTGTTTGCTCTGAGCCAGGCGTTGGTCATAATATGTTGCCTGGCCTCTGAGTTTCTTCAATTTAAACAAGTTGGGAGTTGGAATTGGCTACTAGGAAGTTTATTTAATCTTTCTCATCTGTTAAGGCTTTAGAGAAGGAGGGGGGGGAGAGAGTTGAACATTTTCGTTGCACAGATCTAGCTGCCTTGGGAATAAACCAATTCAAAGCCAGCAGAAGCAAATTAAAGAAAAAGCAGGCCTCCCCTCTTTAAAAGCTCATTATTTCTTGACTGCATCTATACATGCCTCATATAGATTATTGTACCCTGTTATTGCTCAGGTGAAAAGACTGTGCCCTCCTGAAAATCGCACTGCAAAGTGACTCTTGCAAATAGAAGGAAGAAAGGGGGAACCAAGGAATTCAAGATTAATGAAAGCCTCTTCTTGTTCCCCAACGGGCTGCTGCACAACTCGAAAATTGATTCCTTCTGTGTTTATCATCTGTGCAGAACGAGGGGCTATCAAAGCAAATGTTTAAGTCCTTGAGCAAAGTTGCAGAAAATAAAGTTCGATATAAATAATGCCAAGCATACAGTTTTTATTGGTACGAAGACCTGGGTTCTAAATGTATTTAAGGAATTCATAGTTTAAAAGTTACGTTCTCAACCATTTTACACTAGTCTGCCTGTAGTGTACATAAAAAATGGAGATTTGTATTCATAAAAGGAAGCATGCAGGTGATTTTTGTTACAAGTGTCATTTCCAACTTTGAGTCCGTCCCCCCCCCCCCCAAATGAGTTGCTTACTCTTAAGATACTGTGGTCATAACAAACTGAAATGGCTAACAAGTCAAGGCTCCTTGACTGGGGAAAAAAATCAGCGACATAGAGGTTAGTGGAAAGGAAATGAGCATGTATGCTGGTAATATAGTGGTGTATATGAAGAGGTTATCAAATGATATAGTGTCTAAAATCACAATGAAAACAATTAGAATTTTGAGGGAGCCCCACCTTTCGCAGCGAAGAGAAACGCTGACATGTTTAATTGTTATTGTGTTTAACCAAGGTTTCTGCAGTGGTTGCTTCTCTTTGCAGTTTACTAATGCAGTTATGCAATAGCTGCACACTTAAATTGTTAATGTAAATTAAAACTTTAAAGAACTTTGGGCTAAATCCCATGTGAAATCCTGTGAGAGTTGATTGGTTCAGCCCTCCCCGCAATGCCTCTTTGCTAGGTTGTAGTTTTCTTTTGACTCCAATTGACCTCCACAAAATTGGCTAGGTGGCCTTGACCCCTTTTTCTTATTTCAGAGAAAAATAGAGCCATTACACTTCCTATTGGGAGGCTTGGTTGTTCACTTTCATTTTTCCCTCATCGGCTTTTAATGTGAGACAGGCAGCCACGGAAAATCACTTCTGATATGCCAACTTGGCCAGGTTTTCAGGTGGTGCTGTTTGGTATAGCTCCAACACAAGTCAATGTTTTGCTTAAAAGTGTGTCTAAAATTGAATTTTTAAAAATAGTCAAAGAAACCTAGTTTCAATAAATGAAGGCTTGCAAAACTCCGTAACTGAGATTGCAGCTTTACTAAGCCATTAAGGGAAACGTTGAATCAACAGTTCACTTCTTACTACGGTACCTTAAATTACTGTAATTTACCCACAAGTCCCTTCAATGTCCCACAAAACAATGTTTTGGGAAGTGCCCAAGTCACACTTCTGTGTTTGTGGTAGATTTGCAGTTTTAAATTTTGTTTATACTTTTATCCGGTACAAATTGTAGGGTTTGCTACATAGCATATGGGCTTCCCCTTTGCAGACAAGCATGACCAAAGACCAATCTCAATCCTTTATTGGCATATATACAAAATTCTGAAAGGTTCAGTACAATAAGACTACTCAGCAAAATCTGCATCTAACAATTCAACAGAAGTATAGTGTCCAGATCAAGTGAAGCAATAGTGCCACTCTATTCTGCCTTGGTCAAGCCACACCTGGAATACTGTGTCCAATTCTGGGCACCACAATTTAAGAAGGATATTAGACAAGCTAGAATGTGTGCAGAGGAGGGCAACCAAGATGATCAAGGGTCTGGAAACTAAGCCTTATGAGGAACGGTTCAGGGAGTTGGATATGTTTAGCCTGGAGAAGAGAAGACTGTGAAGAGATATGATAGTCATCTTCAAATATCTCAAGGGTTGTCACATGGAAGAGGGCACAAGCTTGTTTTCTCCTGCTATGGAGCATAGGACTCAAACCAATGGCTTTAAGTTACAAGAAAGGAGATTCCAACTAAACATCAGGAAGAACTTTCTGACAGCAAGAGCTGTTTGACAGTGGAACAGTCTCCCTCGGGAGGTTGTGGACTCTTCTTCCTTGGAGGATTTTAAGCAGAGGTTGGGTGGTCATCTGTCATGGAAGCTTTAGCTGAGATTCCTGCTTTTCAGGGGGTTGGACTAGATGATCAATGGGTCCCTTCCAACTCTAGGATTCTATGATTCTAAGTGAAGCAGGTGGCTAATGAAAAAAGACCTCAGTGGCAAAACCCTAGTTATGGAATGTCCTTCCCAGCAATGTATGCTCCCTGCACCACCTTTATGTTCTTTTCAGCACTAGATGAAGACATTTTTGTTCACTCAGGCTTTAAACACCTTGTTGTTTTACAATATGAGATTCTAAAGTTAGTAGTTTTTATTGTATATCTGTGTTCTTAATTATTTTACTTCGTCCTCTTCTAGAAAGCACTGTTTTTGTGCTGCTTTTCACTGTTTATATTTTTAAAAATAGCATTATAGTGTTAAGAATAGCATTATTGTGTTAAAATAGTATTATTGTATTAAAAACAAAAAAGCAGAGAACTTAACTTAAAAGGCAGCCAGATACCCTTCACTCTTTGACTCTAAAACTCTAGTGTGGAGTTTGGATTGTGCTCAGTTGACAAAGCCACACTACAACTTAATTTTTGTATCAATTGCAAGATTGCAGAGACCCAGAAAGAAAGTATCTGGATCATATCTTGAAATGTTTGCCGAGGCTTTGTTCCAAGTTTAACTGATTTTGAGACTGGCGGTCCTCAATCAGATCTACTTGGGTTTGGAAATATTGCTTATGTTCAGTTTTGTATTGTTAGGTAATGCTATTGAAAAACAAACAGAGCCTGGAAAGAGGTTGTGATTTGTGAATTTTCTGGCATAGTTATGCTCTTAACAGGCCAAGGCTGGTGAACATTAACTATGAAGCTCTCCCCTTAGCAGACGTTGATCGGTACGAGTGGTTGAATAGGCCAGACTCATTTTCCATCAAGTGATGAAGTGGGACCAGCTGGCATTTTGCCCAAAATACATCAGAATCACTCTTTGAAACCCAAAGGGGTGGCTTAATGGTCAAAACCTGGGATTGAAACTACTAGACTTTCTGGAGCCATAGGTCTCCCTGAGATGACAGCTCATCTTTTTTAAAACAGTGCAGATATGTTATCATGTAATATTCTACCCAGGAATCTTTGGGGGATTATACTTTTAGGGCCAGAATTGTTTTGCTATCATGATGATGCAAGTACCACAGTGCCTTAGGAGTATGTTACAGGGGCCTATTATATCATGTTCAAGTTACATAAGAGGGCCGGTTAAGTCAAGAGATCCCTCCAGCTGTTTATTGCCCATATTTGTTTCCCTCTGTAAACTCTGGGTTATTTTAAAATAATGCTGAATAAAATGCGGATACCACTCCTTTCTGTACTCACACATGCACAACGCCCCTTTAATGTGGTGTGCAGACCCAGGAAGAGGCCATAGTGGTGCAAACGCAGAAACAGTATTCTGCACCCGAAATAAGAAACTAGGAAGGCACCTGTTGATAGATGGGCAGGTAGAAAAACTTCAGGGGAGGAATGAAATAATACTGAAGCAAAGCCAGTTCAACATGCAGTTATTGAATATGTTTTCATAATTCAACAGTTTTGAAAAGACATCTAATGAATGTTTAATCTGATGACATAGCTGACAAGTGTCCCTTATTTGAAGGGACAGTCCCTTATTCCAGTGCCATGCCCCGCCGCTGTCCCTTATTGATGAATGTCCCTTAAATGATGTCCCTTAAATTTCAAAGGAAGCAGCTCCTCTCCCTCCCTGCCGGCCAGGGAGGAGGGAGGCTCCAACTGTGTTGCTTGGCTGTGTTGCTCACCCAATAAGAAGTCTAAGAATGACTGGAGGTGGAGCTTGCATGCCTTGTGTGTGGCTAGTTAATGCAAGCTGAGGGGTTTTTTGAATGCTGGGTGCCATTTTGTTGCATGTGCTGCTGCAAACTTTGCAGTGCAAAGCCAGGCTGGGGAGCCATCTTACGTTGAGGCTGCATAGGCCTTGTGGTGCATGTGATTCAGATTCTATTCAGTTGAACCTCTGGTTACAAAGTTGGTTGGACAGTGTTCTCGAAGCTACCAGCATGAGTTTGACCAGACTGCAGGAGGACAGGAAGACTGGAGTGCCTGGAACAGGTGAGGCTGCAGGTCCCTTATTTTGGTTGCTGGTCCCTTATTTTCAAGGCTGCTGGTCCCTTATTCTCAAATCTGTAAGTTGACAGCTATGTCTGATGAATGCCTAGGACCCTCATAACTATGGGACCGCCTCTCCTGGTATGTCCCACGGAGGACCTTACGGTCTTCAAACAAAAACATCTTGGAGGTCCCGAGCCACAGAGAGGTTAGGCTGGCCTCAACCAGAGCCAGGGCTTTTTTGGCTGTGGCTCCAATCTGGTGGAATGCTCTGTCCCAAGAGACTGCGGGACTTGACATCTTTCTGCAGGGCCTGCAAGACAGAGCTGTTCCACCAGGCCTTTGGCCAAGGCACAGCCTGACCCCCCTCCTTTGGTAATCCTCATAGAACTCTAGCCCAATGGTTGCCATTAATCTGATTTGAACTGATTTTATAATGAACTGATTTTATAATGTTGTATCATTTTGCTGTTGTTAGCCGCTCCGAGCCCGGCTTCGGCTGGGGAGGGCAGGATATAAATAAAATTTTATTATTATTATTAATGATGAAGGTGAACAATATCTGTATGGATAAAGGCTTCTGAAATTGAATAGTGCCCTCTTGAAAAAACCATGCTGTAAGATCTGGACTCCCTCCATGCAGACTGAAGGTACAAATAGGTGAATAAACCACATTTCTTAAAGCTACAGCAGTCTCTGCCATGTCTCAATTCTCCGAAGGAACACAGATCCTAAGAGCCTTCTTTTCTCTTTTTTTTAATAAATATTTTATTAAGTTTTACAAAAAGTATAAAGCGACAAAAAGTAAAAAATAAACCACAGCACAACAAAAATAGAAGAATACAATAACACACAAACACAAAACAGCGAAAAATATGAAAAAATAAAAATAAAAACTAAAAACAATTTTATCCTCATTATATTCTTTGCATTATCTTATTTCTCCGACCTCCCCAGACCTCCCATCTCTGTATTCCAGATCATATATTCAATCAGCAGATTCCTTCCCTCTGTCTTAATTTGATTTTATCATAATTTTAATATCTTAATATAACTACATTTCCTTATATCTTAAAGTATTGGGTCTTTTTTAATCTTTAAGCTTTTTACTAATAACCTTTTACATTCAATCTGGTGTCATCGGACATTCGTTATCTTATAGTGTTTCTGTAGATAGTCTTTGAACTTCCTCCAATCTTCCTTCACCGTCTCTTCTCCCTGGTCTCTGATTCTGCCAGTCATTTCTGCCAATTCCATATAGTCCATGACTTTCATCTGCCATTCTTCCAGTGTGGGTAGTTCCTGTGTCTTCCGAGCCTTCTTTTCTCTTGCAGAGAGTAAAGCTGGCACCCAACTTTTATAACAACCACCACCTATGTGTTGTACCCAGTGCTTTTTTCGGGGGGGGGCACAGGGGTACACACACCCTAAACATTTTGTGAATCTAAGTTTGGCCATATTGAGGGGCAGTATTTCAATATGAGTAGGAAAATGAGAGCACCCCTAGACATATTTTTTATAGATAAAAGCAGTTGTTGTACCTACTGAGAAGATCCATTAGAAAAGCAATTGTACCAAAAGGAATTATTGTGAGAATAAGAAATATTTCAAGGGGGCCCCTTTCACATTTTGTCCCCGCTCAGGGCACCCTGTCCCCAAATCAGCCCCTGCTGGGTATTATTATTCCTAAACAGTGACCCATTGGCGTAAAGTGATCTGGCATATGCGAGCTAAGCACTGCGCCGCCTGGCGGACAGAGAAGGAGACGCTCCGCTCTCCGTCCCGCTTTGCGAAAGCATCTCCGACGCTAAACCTCAGTCCTGTGGGTTGAAGTCGAAAGGCGGAGCTAGCTCGAGGCAGCCTGAGCCGGGATTGGCTCTCGGCTTTAGCTGCCTGGCTATTGGCTGGGCGGGGGCAGTATGCTCGACAGCGACCAAGATGGCGGCGCCCACTGTTATTCCGGATACCCTCAGGTAGGATCTGCTCTGCTGCCTCCTCCCTTGTGGGTCGGCCAAAGGCGCTGCCAACCCCGTTTCTCCCTTTAAATATGGCACGGGCAGGCGGGGGGTGGCGCCTTGAAACGGTTTCCAATGCCAAGGCTTCAAGTAGTAAAAACAAAGTGGTGTCTGGGCATGTGCAGGTTTCTTTCGCTGCACCAGCGTTACCTACCTAGCGGGGGACTGAGGCTGGGTCTCCGCAGCTGCAGGCTTGCCGGTATTCCTGTCTGAACAGTTCCGTGGCAACCGGGGTTGCTGTTGTGCACACGGTTATTGGGGAGCAAACTCTCCTTGAACTCAGCGGGTCTTGGTTTCCGAGACGTCCATCAAATTGTGCTGCAAAGAAAACCTATTGCTGATTTCCCCCTCTTCGCATAGAAGTGCAGTGGTAGGAAAAGCAACAGCAGCAGCAGCAGCATTTGCTGTTGAATAGCCTGTGATGTGTGTAGAGCAACGAACCAAAGGAAAATAGCAGTAATGAGCTCAGCAACACACACTTTTAGGCAGGGCGGAGGGTGGTGTGCTGGTTGAGAAGCAGGAACTAGACAGCCCAAAACCAGATGTAAAATTCTGCTTGGGTATAACCCACTCCAAGTCCTTTGTTTGCAGTTCCAGCATTTTTAATTTCTAGCTTCCCAGAAGCTGAAATGCTATGCTCAAGCATAGAATAAAGTGGTAATTCTGTCGTCTTTTTTCTACAATTTTTATTAACTTTTCTATTTTACATTTTAGAATATTCATTTAAACAACCTCAAAATTTCAGTGACTCCCCTTCTTCTCTTCCCATGGTTCACTTTGCATAACATAAATCCCTGCATATTTTGTATAAACTGAGCCATTCAGTATTCCATTATTACATCCATCAAAACTTATTTACATTGTTAAATTTATCTTAATTCTGCCCATGTTTTCAAATGTACACAATTCCCCCCCTCCATATATTCAATAAACATTTTAGATAAAGCGATAATTCCTGATCAGGAGACTGTTTCTTTTCTTTCCTTCGGCGGCTGCGTCTCTGGTGGAAGGTTTTTTCACAACACCTGTGTGTTCAGGAACTTTGCCTGGGAAAGTAGGCAGCCCTTTTCATTGTTGTTTAAACCTCTTCCTGGCATCTGAAAAGAGCAGGGAAAAACTTATTGTGCCCAGCAGGTCCCTTGTCTTTAACTGATTCTTGCCATCCTCTCTTCCCCTTTTCTAGTGTTCGAAAGGCTGTGTCCCTCATCAATGCTATAGACACGGGAAAGTTCTCTCGGTTGCTCTCCCGCATCCTTCAGAAGCTGCACCTAAAGGTTTGTATACACAGAGAGAAAATGACTGCACAATGCACAGTGAAATCTCTTAAGCTGGGTAGTATCCATGGGCTACAATTGAGTATAGATTCCAGAAAAGTACAATACAATTGCTTGTCCAAGTGTCTCTGCCAATGGGAGCTTTCCTTTGAGAGCTCTGTAAGGGCAATATTTTCTGCTGGGAGGAACACCTGGGGAAAAAACCATTCAGTAGATGTTTCACAGGTTTTTTTTAGCTTTGCGGGCACACTGATGGGGTTAAAAAATGCTGCTGTGGTCTGCTGTGCTCTCCTTTAGGCAATTTTATTTTGTGAACCATCCTGAGACATGCAGGTATAGGGTACTATATAAATTAAATTATTACTGCTATTACTACCACCACTAAAAATTATTATTCCACTCTCATGGGAAATGGCTGAAAGCTAGTTCAATGACAGCCAGAGGATGAGGTTGGAAGAGATGGGAGTAGGAGAGGGAGCTATATACAAGATGGTGACTCCTGTTTGAAGCTCTGGAGCGATTTTGCCTGTTAGTATAAATAATAATAAGCTAGGTGAACCAGTGGACTGACTCAGTGTAAAGCAGCTTTTGCCAATATAATTGACATTTATGCTGTTTGTGAAAAGGCATGAGACCAATCAATCTAGTGAATAAAATAGTATCTTAATTTTTGGTAAATGGGAATCTTTTTATTTCAGGCTGAGAGTACTTTCACAGAAGAGGAGGAAGAGAAGCTTCAAGCCGCTTTTTCAGTGGAGAAGCAAGATCTCCATCTTGTCCTTGAAACCATTGCGTTCATTTTGGAACAGGTATCTTCTATTGTAGTTCTATACTTTCAGTAAAAGGATGCAAAGTAGAAGGGATAATCCTCCTCCTTTAAGGTACTGCATCATTAAAAACACTTGGGATTGCTTCTTCGTGCTTTAAGATTCCTGTACCTGCATGCTTATTAGTGAGTAAGCTGCATTAATCAGAATGGAACCTACCTTCCAAGAAAACATGCATAGGATTGTGATCTAAATTGGGATTATCTGGGGTTGTAATTCAGAATCCTGTGTGTGTGTGCGCGCACACATGTCACACATGTAGTCTTCCCTGGTTCTTGCAGTGGTATATATAATGGTGTGCTGTAGTGCATGGAAATGAAGAACATATACCCATATGTTAACTGGGATGGGTGCATAGGAAGAAATAATAGAGCTGCAATTTGTTCCTGTTAGGCAGGCTTCCTCAACCTCGGCCCTCCAGATGTTTTGAGACTACACTTCCCAGCATCCCTGACCCCTGGTCCTGCTAGCTAGGGATCATGGGAGCTGAAGGCCAAAAACATCTGGAGGGCTGAGGTTGAGGAAGCCTGCTATTAGGCATGTAAATAGGTTTACAAGTAATGCAACATCCTGATCCTAAACATTGACTTAAGTAGGATTTTATCCTGGTGCTGTATATCATGTGTCAATTGTACAAGGTCTTTCCAGACAATCGGTTTGCCCTGCAACAAATGTGCAGCTAATCATTTCAAGGGTTCCTACAACTTTAAAGTATCCTTTCTGTTGCAGAAATATTTTGTTGTTAGAAACATTCTGTTCTTCCTTCAGCCAGTGCCCTCATTGCTGTTGTAAATTCTGTGCTAACTTTTTTTGTGCATTTTGGACATACCTACCTTGACTTAAATAATGAACCGTGAGTGTCAAATATTTACCATCACTTGGGTTGTTTAGCATGTTGTCTAGCGTATCAGCCAGGGGTGTGTGTGTGTATTGCATTATTTTTCTTTCTTTTTTTGCAGGCTGTGTATCACAATTTGAAGCCAACTGTTCTGCAACAGCAGTTGGAGCATTCCAAACTGGATCATGACAAAGCAGAAGTGTTTGCCACCACATGGGCTGCTGCAGGTCCAGAGACAGTGGAAAAGTTCAGACAGAGGACTTTGTCACCTCAGAAGGTAACAGTTACAGAAACACATAGAAAATACTTTTTTATTGGGACAGAAGGTACACAGCAAATGGTGAATGTGATGCATATAAGCTAAGAACTAGGTGTGTGCCAAAATTGAAAGAAATATTTTAATAGTGAAAACCTAGATTTTATTGCTAGCGAAGCAATGTAAACATTCTAGTGTGTGAACATACATATGCATGAGTCATTTTTGAGAGTTTGACACATTATGTTCAAAAAACAGCAACAAACCTTGCTTTGAACCTATTAATGCCTTGTAGAGAATCCAGTAGTTTACGTGACTGGATCGTTGGTTGAATAAGATACTTGGCTGGTGTAAGAGAGTACAGCATTAAATGATTCAAATAAGGCAATGAAACCATTTATTTAAGAATAACATATTACATATTATTATCGGTAGATGTGGTTACTGGTTGAATTGTGAAATGTACTTGGCCAGTGTGCCCAAGTTTCCTTAAGGCAACACGTACATGTAGCAAGATCAGAGCGCAGTGGCGTAGCGTGGGGGGTGCAGGGGGGGCCGGGCGCAACATCTGGGGGGGGGCGCGCTCGCACTCGCAGCTCTCTGCCCCTACCTGGCTCACTCACTCTCACTGCAGTGCTGGCTGTGCGAATCCGATCCGAGCCGCCGGGTCGCCGCCCACTGTGGAGGGGAGGGTGCCAGGCGTGCGGTGCGGTGCGGAGAGAGAGCGAGGGACTATCTGGGGGAGGGGCAGTGCAGCGGGGGTCCCCCCGAAAATTACTTGCCTTGCCCCAGGTTAGGGGGCACAAATTGCTTGCCTTGCCCCGGGTGCTGACAACCCACGCTACGCCACTGTCAGAGTGTTTATTCATTTATTTATTTCTTCATTTATTAATGTCGCAATACATTAATAAATAATATTCAGAGCATTCGTTTCTCTTGTATCACCACGAATCTTATTCTCTGCTGTGCCTCATCTTATTTTAATTGGTTGTCGCTGTACTGATTGTTTACAGTTTTCATTCATGTACAATTAAAAAAACATACATATGAGATGGATGCCTAAGGGAGATGGGAGGAAATTAGAATGTACTGAGTATTAAAACCTGGGACTATTAAAAAAAATAACCACCTCTGTTACTATTAAGAGCATAATTAAGGTGACAAATGGGTTTGGAAAGGTTTAAGCAAAAACTACTCTAATGGTGCTCTATCAAGAGAGTTGTGTTTACTTCTGTGCCTCATGTGGGATAGATTGCTTCTTTAAATGCTCTTACATACCCCATTAGGTAAGAAGGCAGGAAGGGGAACATTGTTTTATGAACTTTTATTATTGATCCCGTGGAGTAGCTGCCTTAGTCCAGTAGATGGTTGAAAGGCTACACCCTTCTAGAGAGGCAGAAGGTCAGAGCCACATGAAAAGGCAGGAGAAGGTTAGCTCGTCCTTCGCTCTGACACATTAGTTTTTTGGGATTTTTTTAGTATTGGGTGCTATTTTAACAAGAGCTACCCTCGTATTGCCTGGGAGAAGTACCAATCTGCAGCAGGCTCCATCAGCTGTTTCTGTTCTTAGCACTCATGTCTGCTGTTCTTGCATAGAAATGCCATATGTGTGAACCGGGTTGAATCGGTGTGATAGACATACACATACACTAACATGATTTTTGACAGCTTGAAAGGAAGGGCTCAGATTATAGTAGAGTCGTTAATGAAATCCACAAGCCAAATCTTCTCCCCTGGTAATTTTTTTAGAGGAGGTATCACTCTGCCCCCCGCCACTCAGCTTTCTAAAACAGTAGAAGGGAGCTGTCAACCAAGTTTAGGGGGCTGCCTGCCCTGTAGTCTACCTATGTTTGAGCAAAGTGTTGCCTTTGTCACTGAGAAATTGCAGTAGTTGCTCAGATGCAGATATCTCTCCCCTGTATGTGGTGAGTGTCGCCTGGCTGCAAGATGGCCTTTGCCATGCTAGGCTCCCCACGTATTTGCGTAGGAAATGCTCGTGAGTGTAAAGCAGCCCTTAGTTTGCTTCATGTTGCATAAGCCAGGACAGGAGGGGCTGCGAAGGGAGCTTGGGGTTGCTGGTGCTAGAAGAAATGGTGTAGGTTTGAATGCAACAAACCTAGGACTATAAAGGACGCACGTTCAGTAAAAGGCAAGCAGGAGTAAAGGAAAGGAGGTGGGAAGGAGAATATGGGAATGGGGCTTGAAGAGGCAGTGTTTGGAGCCCCATCAAAGGCTTCGTACATGGCCTAGGGGCAAAAGGTTGTGTGAAAAGGGATCTTTTGGGACAAGGAGGATGCCATGGGTAGCGATCACACAGGGTCTCCAGATGTTTAATGGTCTATTGATCCCTGTGCCCCCACTGTACTCGCTTCCCCGCTGCCACCAACCCGTTACTCTCGGGTAAAACACTGAGTCCAGACGATTGTTAAAAGTGAACCAAATAAACAAGTTTATTTTATAAACATTAACAAGTTTATTGTTTCTCAGATAATATTCCTGTCTTAACTTTAGTTTCTTTACCGGCCTATACCTTCCTAACACCTTCTGACTGATTATCTCAACTGTTTGACTGACTCTTAACAAATTCTCTCACTCTCTCACATCAGACTAGCCCAACCCACAGACTTATCCTCTTTGTCTCTTCTAACTCCAGACTGTCTTCGCAACCACCCTAACTCTAACTTCCTTCTCCTCCAAAAAACCCTCTGTGCTTAAACCTTATACACAATTAACTCCGCCCCTTGGGTGTCAGTATATGGAAACATCACCGCTGCAGACACACAGATTGTTGACATCACATGATGCGCCTATCTGTGGGAAAGAAGAGTTTCCCAGGACGTTCACAGGCTGGATAAGTCTTTGTGAAGAGTGTAACTTGAAACCTTCTGTGTGCGCATGTTCAGGAAGTTTATCTGACTTGCTAGAAGAACTGAACTGAAAGGACGTGTTTTTCTCTAGTGCTGTAATGTCAGAAATAAACATCATGTAAATAGATTTCTGACTTATTTTCTTTCCCCTGCGGAAGCAGGAGGGAGGGGTTGTGCATTTTACCCACGCTTGGGGAAATGTCGCCTATCAAAATCTCCCTGGTCTGTCTGGATATCAGCCAGAGGAGGTTACCGGTAAGCAAGCTCCGAGGACAGTGAGAGGGGCCAGCCTCTGTGGAGGGGGCTTGCAAACCGACATTGGGTTCCCATTGGTTAGTCATTTTACAATTAGTGAACCCTTTCCTTATGAACCCAGTATGATGTCGCACACCTAGGAGGGCAAACGGCACACCATGCCTCTGCTTTTTGATTTGTATTTCCAAGATTGGGTACAATAATTTAAATCGGGTCGGCAAAGTTTTTGTGGCTTGGACCAGTTCACGGTCCCGCAGACGCAGCTGTTGGCCGGAGTGCGTGCGCACGCATGTGCAAACGCTATTTCCAGTGCTCCTCCTGGCGTGGAGGAGGCGTGCACAGCTTCCCATTGGCTGCAGGAACTTCCTGCAGCCAATGGGAAGCCAGCCAGCATCGCGGAAGGGGGTCTCCGCTCTGCTCCATGCCAGTTTAGCATGGCGCACAGAAGCTGACCGAGTGGGCGGCAGGGGTCCATGGGCCAGTTAAACAACCCCCATGGGCCGCTTGTGGCCTATGGGCCTTAGGTTGTCGACCCCTGACTTAAATGAACATGAACCTTTGCTCATTTGTATGGATAGAACACAGGACGATATTTATTCTCACTGCCTTCATTTTGTGTTCCATGGGAGGGTGGAGGGAGGTGGAAGCAGTTATTGGCTTCAAATGGCTTCTTGTACAGGTATTTAACATAGATTAAAATCTCTGTCTGCCTGTAGCTGTTTGGAAGCAATGCGTTAGAAGCTGCCTTGAAATTAACTGGAATAAATTCAAAGCATGAGTGTTCACATTAACAGCTTGGTTAGGGGTACTGCTAATGCCAGAAGGAGCAGAACTATTAGAAGTAGATCCAGATACATGGCTAGATCTAATATAAAAATAAACGTTTAGTTTTATTTTTCTTTTGTGCTCAAGGGATGACATAATGAGGGACTGGTGTGGTCTGACTGATAGTTGATTATAACAGAGATCAATACGAGATTTATTACCGTGCCATAACTTTGTGGTTGCTCTTTTTTCATTGTGCTTATACTATTGCTGTGTTAGCAATCTTTTCTTTTTTTAAAAAAAGAAGAAAAATTCATCAAAAGACGATTCTACAGCTTTAACTTTTTATATATATATTTTATGCTGGCAAGATTCTGCTGCTAACCTGCTGAAGGTTGACACACAAAACAAAAATCCACAAAAGTTAAGTGAATGAATCCAGCCCATATTATGCTTTATAGCAGTGGTTCCCAATTAGCTAAGTACTGTGGACCTCTGCTTTTCAAAAACCAAGCCATGGACCCCTTACTTTTGAAAATGTTGATATTTCTATGGTAGTTTTTGTTAGGTGAAGGGTGAAGCCCTGGGTGGCTTACATGAACCTTCTGGTGTTCAAGGACCACCAATTGGGAAGCACTGCTTTAGAGGCTCAGATTTGCTCACAGTTCTTTTCTTGACACAATGATGTGTTGGATCCCAAGGCTGCAGTCCTCTCCCTTTCTCTGTGCCCATCGTTGCAAGTAGCCAGGCACTAAGAAACCTTATACATTCCTAGGTAGGGGGTACTGTGTGGCCCATTGGCTGCACCATAGCCACCAAATGTGATGTGATTGGGTTAAGCAGCTGCAACAGTTTGAGTCTGGGCTCCATGTCTGAAAGAAGCTTGCTACTGCTCAGATGAGATGCTTCAAGATTGGTGTTTAATGCATATGTAGCCACTGGCTCTAGTGGTATCCCAGTTCCCAGAGATGCCTTTGACACAGAGAATGCCAGTCCCTTCCTAGACAAAGGACAAAAATTAATTGCTGAGTTTTCTTTAAATATGGGTTAGGAGTTTTAACGGGTGTTTAAAAAAAAGGACATACAAAAAAGAATGGGAAAAATTAATAATCTCCCCAAGAGAACACTGTAAGCAAATCTAAACATAAGCTGAACTTTAAGAACCTCTTGTAAAGTAACGGGTTTTATGTACAACTTACACTTACGAGAAGTATGGAGAATATATTAATATGTAGATTGGTAAAAAATTGTTATTAGGACCCATGTAAGGGATGGGGGGAAGTCACAAGATTCAGAGAATCTCATGGCTTGATTATATAAAGAATTTTTGTTACCACTTTGTAATTATAAAAACTAATAAAAAATATTTCAAAAACAAAGAAAATAAAAAGAAAAATAGGACATAGAGTAGTGAGAAAGGTCCTTTAGAAGACTCTTTTGGAAGAAGCCCTTTTTGCTGAAAACGAGAAACATTTGCTGACGAGCAGGTGGTTTGTAGCTTCCCATATTTTTTCTGGCAATGTCCTCCTTTCAGGAGCTTAGAGCCACTGTCTGTTTAAAGATCCTCCTGCGCTAATGTTTAATGATGCTTATCTTCCTCTTTTTAGCTTGATTCCTAAAACGATGTTGGGCTTTGTCACCTTTGTCATTACTACAGAGGCTGTTTTAACACTGTTATAAATCACATTAAGTTCATTTTTAAATGCATCATCTAACCTGTCTACAGTCTCTTTCTCACTCCCCAGTCTCTTCACCTGTTCCCGCCTCTCGGGAGCATGAATCCTTCATGCGCAGATTCCTTAGCTTCAAATTGGAGCACAAATAAGAAATATATGCAAGCGTGACTTTTCAGTGCTGGAAACAAGCGCGTTGCTTCCAATAGCAACTTCCATCCAAGGTCAAATAGCACCTAGAGGAAGGGATTTTCATCAGGATCCCGAGGGAGAAATTAACCCTAACCCCCCTCCACTATGCCTGCTATTTAAGAAGAAACAAATGCAGGTTTTTCTTGTTTGAGCCACTGCTGTACACTGTCAGGTTTTTGGGTAGATGGGATTGGGAGGAATATGTAAACTGAATTGAAATTTATGTATCAAAAAGAGGACTGTGTAGGCCAATGTGACTATAAAGTGTGTTTGTGTAGGGTAAAAAGGTAAAGGTACCCCTGACCATCAGGTCCAGTCGTGACCGACTCTAGGGATGCGTGCTCATCTCACTCAAGAGGCTGGGAGCCGGCGCTTGTCCGCAGACAGCTTCCGGGTCACGTGGCCAGCGTGACTAAGCCGCTTCTGGCAAACCAGCGCAGCACACGGAAACACCGTTTACCTTCCCGCTGTAGAGCAGTCCCTATTTATCTACTTGCACTTTGGGGTGCTTTCGAACTGCTAGGCTGGCAGGAGCTGGGACCGAACAACAGGAGCTCACCCCGTCGCGAGGATTTGAACCGCCGACCTTCCGATCAGCAAGTCCTAGGCACTGAGGTTTTACCCACAGCGCCACCCGCGTCCATGCAAAACATGGGTGCCCATAATTAGTAGTTAGGGTTCCCACTTCACAAAAAAATGCTTGCTGAACTGGAAGTAGCTTTCAAGTGTTCAGGGAAAGCTCTAAGAGTTGTATTCTTTACGGCAACCCTGTAAAACAGGTTGATATTACTATCCCTCATAGCGTAGTTGGGGAAATGAAGGCAAAGCGAGATGGGGTGGCCTAAGGCAGAGATTCAAAGCAGAGACTGATTCGCAGTTCATTCTTTCAGCTGCTGCGCTGCACTGTTGGTTGAGGTTATCTGTGGTGGGCCGTTGTTCCTAAATAAAACAAAATATTGTGCGAACTGCAGCAGTGAAAATGGTTCATGGCACAGGGTGTTGGAGGAAGGAAAGGGTGTGTGTGTGTGTGTATTTCTAGTCAATTGTTTTTATGACTTTGTACAAGTTTGCTTAAAACTGTTTTGTCATCCATTATATATGTTAGTAGGGTCCCAGATTTTTCAAGCACCTTTAATTTAGATACTGTGAGGTTATGCAGTGCCCTCATTAAAGAGTGTCGCTGCTTAATGAAGGATTACTCACTGCATATGTATATAGTTTTAATTCTATCAATGTTTAATTGCTTTTTAATTATTGTTTTCGTTTTGAGCCGTTCTTGATTTTATCTGTAAGCAATCTTGAGTCCTGGCAGGGAAGAAGGCAAAGTATAAATATGATGATGATGATGATGATGATGGTACTTGCAGAAAGCAGCCTGCTGGCCAGTTTCTACTGAGCTGCATAGTCTCTGTCGGTGTTGGGATTCCTCCAAAGAGAACTATGTAGAATTTGGCCTGATCTTGCAAATACCTTGTTCTTAAGAGTGTATGGTTGGAATACATTGGCTGTTAAAGAGATTGTGTATGTGTGTGTGCATTGGTTTTTGTTTTGTAAATTCGAAACACATTGGTGGACCATGGGGAGTCTTTAAAGCAGGGAGGGACTAGACCACTCAAGAATGAAGTCAGCCCTCTCCCATTCTAATGTAATACTGAAGGTTATCCACTGTCTGATAAGTTATTGCTTCTGGGAGATGATTTTGAACTGTGTAATTCTACATATTAGGTGTGATAATTTTGCACGCACACATTCAAAAAATAAAACCCCAGCCTTAAAACTGGTGTTTGGTAAGAGACCTGCTGTATGTAACAATATATTGTTGTATAACATTTTTCCAAAAGCAAATCTCTGTAAAAAATAATTTTGCTTACTTGGAGGGTTCCTTAATTCTCAGCATGTGTTAAGTAACCCACTTCTCTATGCCTATATGCCTTGTCCCATTTTATTGCGATCATATATCATGTACTCTTAGCAGTCAGAATTGGATGGACTCTATTATATTCAATCTTCCTTTCAATAAAATAAATAGGTAAGCCATTCTGAAGCCCCAGGCAGCATATGGTACATTAATCAAAGATTTTGAAAGCATAGCTGTACTTCTAGAAATGTGGGGTGAAAACTCCACTTGAATTGCGCTGGAAAATCAGACCATCCAATCTATGAAAAGGTTACTTGTATTTTCCTTTGCTTGCTTACTCCGTTAATCTGCAGTGTAATTTGTGATTGTTCCAGTGCTTTTGTGGTTCTCTGATATTTTTTTAAAGTGTGCATTAAATCTGAATATATATATTTTCTAATAGTTTTCAATGCCACTGTGGTAAAATAACCATACGTCAAAGAAAGTGTAGTTGTGAGGAAAACCTGTGTTCCATGCACAGCAATGCTCGCATGGTGTACAGTGGTACCTCAGGTTAAGTACTTAATTTGTTCCGGAGGTCCGTTCTTAACCTGAAACTGTTCTTAACCTGAAGCAGCACTTTAGCTAACGGGGCCTCCTGCTGCTGCCACACCGCCGGAGCACAATTTCTGTTCTCATCCTGAAGCAAAGTTCTTAACCCGAGGTACTATTTCTGGGTTAGCGGAGTCTGTAACCTGAAGCGTCTGTAACCTGAAGCGTCTGTAACCCGAGGTACCACTGTATTGACACAACATCACATTTCATGAGTTGGGGATGGTAGAAAATGGAGCCAGCATGATGCAGTCGAAGAGCTTCTGAAATGGCTGATAAACGTGTGGAATTGTTTATGCCACAAAAGGAATTGTTGTTGTTATTTGTATTTATGAATTTCTCTTCCACCAAGGGACCTTGGGGTGATTCACAGCAAAATATTCATAAAACAACAACTCTTTAAACCTGCTCAAACCACAGAGTCAGTAAGTGAATAGAAAACCTTGGCTATAGATGTGTTTTTTTTGGAGCAAAGCAAACCATGGTCTCTGGGTTGGACATAATGTTAACTCAGGGACCATGGCTTGTTTCTTCTGTGAGCAAAGCGGCCAATATCTGTGCATTCATTATAAACTTTCATTATGGTTTACAATGACATGTGAGCAAGATATCTTGTGGCTTGTGTGTCAGAAATGAAACATGTTTTAAGATCACTAAAACCAGGATGGAAAAATGATTATGTGACACTAATACCTGTGTATTAAGTCTTTGTTCTGACAAGAACATTCCATCTTTCATCTCCTTATTTCCGTAGGAGACAACTATACTTGTAAAACAGAGATATATTAACATTAATAAGGTCAAATGTTTTATTTCTCATATAGTGGAAGCCCCAGGGCTACACTGGTAACTTTTCACTGAAAGTCTAAGCCCAGCTTAAAAAAAAAAAGTTATCAATTCTGTCTCAAACTTTTAGCAAAGTTGAAGCTTTAAATATCCTGATTTACAGTATTTAAACTGGTACACCATATGGTGTTCCTGTTTGATTTCCCCCTGTGGAAGTCGCGCATCTAAATAAATGTGATATATGAATGAAAACATTTATAAATAGCCTGGCTTTCAAGTATTTACATAAAAATAGAATTTTGGAACAGTATGGCTGTGAGGACCCAGTTGCCTTTTAGACAATGACCCAGGATCCTCTGGGGCCAAACAGATTCTGAGAGATTACGGTAACTCATTTAGGAAAATACTGTTTGCAGCTACCAGTCTAAGGGATGGTTAATATTGTAATGGGAATCCAGAATTCTCTACCCACATACTCTGGCTTACTGTTTCTGTTTTATTCATACTCACCCAGAGAATAAAAATCTCCCTTTTGAACTTTATAGCACTTGATGGAAACAATAAATATGGCCCAGCAAATAATACCAGTTTTCCCTCCCTTTTAAATAGGTCTATATCTATATCATGTATATCTATATATATCTCTCTATAAATCCTGGAAGTTTTTGTTTCCTGTAAACATGACAGTGGTGTTTGCCATGTGATACTTGCTTACAAAAATGTTTGGAAATAGAATACGGAAAAATCCCTGGGTTTAAAAAACGGTACATCATGTAAAAGTTTGCAACTTTGCCTTCAGGCTTGCATTTTTATCTGCTCAAGGAAACGGCTTTTGAATCTCATGCTCTTAGCCCTGCAAACCAAAAAATGGCTGACAGGTCAGGGATCTATAAATATATTTTCGTTGCTAGAATAAAGGAAAAGGTAAAGGACCCCTGGACAGTTAAATCCAGTCAAAGTGACTATGGGGTTGCAGTGCTCATCTAGCTTTCAGGCTGAGGGAGCCGGCGTTTGTCCACAGACAGCTTTCTGGGTCATGACTAAACGGATTTTGGTGCAGCGGGACACCGTGACAAGTGCCAGAGCGCACAGAAATGCTGTTTACCTTCCCACCACAGTGGTACCTATTTATTTACTTGCACTGGTGTGCTTTCGAACTGCTAGCTTGGCAGAAGCTGGGACAGAGCAACGGGAGCTTACTCCATCATATGGATTTGAACAGCCGACCTTCCAGTCAGCAGGCCCAAGAGTCTCAGTGGTTTAGACCACAGCACCAACAGTGTGCACCTCATTGCTAGAAGCCAGTAGCTTTGACTGAATGCACATAGGGAGCAGTTTGGCTGATTTGAGAAGGCCCTGTTTTCACATTGTAACCTCTCCAGCACAGGCACTTTTTATCTTTGCAGCTCTCACAGAGCTTTGAGAACTAGGAACTAGCAAACATCATTTGTGGTTTATGGTTTTAATCACAATTGCATACTTTTAGGGTGCTTGAAGTCTATCCTCATGAATAGGGTGATTGTCCTGGAATAAGCCTTATCTGTTACTTCATATAATTGCAGTGAAAACGACCCAGGCTTTAGGTTAAAGAAGAACTGAGTAAAGTTTCTAGAATTGTGTTTCTTTCAGTCTGTAGGCTCTTGGCGTTTGCTTAGGATCATCCTTGAAAGCTAAAACATTGATTTACCCTGGGTGGTTGTGGCGCATCTTATTTTAATTTGCATTTGTGTTTCCTAGCTTGAGTCTGTTGGATGGCAGCTTAACCTTCAGATGGCTCAATCAACCCAAGCAAAACAAAAATCTCCTCAAGCTGTTTTAGAACTTGGAATGAGCAATGAAGATTCAAAGGTAAGAAGCCTCAACTCATATCCATTGCTGCTGGTGATGATTCAGCTGGCTCCAGTTTTCAGATATCAAATATAGGTAACAAATTTAAATAGGCCTTGGTGTGTAGAGCTGCTGAGGTATCATTGCCCTGCTGAATGATCTGGGTTTCATGATTCTTATATGTGTGCCATGCAGGGAAACTCTTCTCTTGTTTTTGTAGTGAATTACTGTATCAGGGCTTTCTTTGGATCATTAAGGTGAAAGATGCTTCAAAACCATTACACATAATATTTATTTAAATTGCCATTTTCAGATCACCAGTAAATCTAAAGAGTATACCCTTAACCATCCAACTCAACTGTTGCAGCAGTTCAAAATACCTTTTTAATAAATTCAGGTAGGTAGCTGTGTTGGTCTGACACAGTCAAAATATATATATATATAAATTAAAAATTGTCCAGTAGCACCTTAGAGACCAACTAAGTTTGTTCTGGGTATAAGCTTTTGTGTGCATGCACACTTCTTCAGGTAAGTCCACCAACCTCACAAAGAAACTTGCACAGGTACAGACTGATATCTCCTTTCTGACTAAATGCAAGAACCTAAGGACATTATAAAAGGGACGCGGGTGGCGCTGTGGGTTAAAGCCTCAGTGCCTAGGGCTTGCCGATCGAAAGGTCGGCGGTTCGAATCCCCGCGGCGGGGTGCGCTCCCGCTGTTCGGTCCCAGCGCCTGCCCACCTAGCAGTTCGAAAGCACCCCTGGGTGCAAGTAGATAAATAGGGACCGCTTACTAGCGGGAAGGTAGACGGCGTTTCCGTGTGCGGCTCTGGCTCGCCAGAGCAGCGATGTCACGCTGGCCACGTGACCCGGAAGTGTCTCCGGACAGCGCTGGCCCCCGGCCTCTTGAGTGAGATGGGCGTACAACCCTAGAGTCTGTCAAGACTGGCCCGTACGGGCAGGGGTACCTTTACCTTTTTTTTAAAGGACATTATACCTAAGGGTCTTAGAATTAAGAACCCTGTACAATTCACCTATCCTACTAGGTATCTGAAGAAGTGTGCATGCACAACGAAAGCTTATACCCAGAACAAACCTAGTTGGTCTCTAAGGTGCTACTTTTTAATTAATATTATGAACGGCCCTGATTGTTGATTGAATCACAGAACTCTCACCTTCTTGAGCTACTTCCGAAGAATAGTCTGTAGTCTCGAAAGCTGCTGAGGGGTCAAGAAGAAAGAGCAAGTATACATTCCTCCCCCCAAATGCTGTCAGCCACAGCAACTAAGGCAGTTTCAGTGCCCTGAATTGGCCTGAAGCCCAAAAAGGATCCAGATATTCAGTGTCCTCCAAGCATGCCTGAAACTGGACACACACACACACCGAGCACCTTGCCCCAAAAGGGAACAATTGCCACTGAACAATAGTGGGCACTTCGGAAAATCCTCTTCTGGAGTGGATGTATCACTGCCTCCAAGGTTAAGTACAAATAAATAAAATAAATACTACAATATCTTAACCATAATACAAAGATTACACAATCCTAAAGAGCACTCAGCACATTTGAGATAATAGTCGATACCCATTACAATGAACTTCAATTTAGAAATATAAACCGTACCAATCTGTGCAGCTGAATTTGTGTTGGGGCAATGAGAACCGCTCATTACTGATGTTCCTGTCTCCTTTTCTGTCCTTTCTGATCCGTTCCCAAAATAGTCGGCCATCATTACCCACACATGCAGGACTTCCGTAAAATGAATGGCATATTGCATGTTCTCAGCATCGCCCTGATGCTCAACTCCAGAGCTCAGCACAGTCCCGTCTCTTGACCTTATGGGATGCCACAGGAACAATCCTAGGAAAAAATGGCTATTGTCATCCTCTGTGATCTCCCTGATAGAAGTGGGGAGATTTACTCCAGAATAGCCTCTCTAGCAACAGTTTCCCTCCACGATTACGAGCATTCACAGCAAAAAGTGGAACACAGTATTTTGGAATGCAGCCTGTGGCTTTGCAAAGCTCTCTTAGAGCCTATTGAAGTGGATGCTGGTACAACTTGCTCCTTGCAGAGGCATGATATGTAACGTTTTGTGCTCAAGCCCATCATTTTAAAAGGATCCTGTGAGTTCCCTTCCCAGAGAAATGGGACCTGGTAATCCTTATCACTTTCCCTATACGGATTATAAACAGGATTCTAGATTAATAGTGCCCCAACTTGCAGATTTACCTCCAGTTAAGCAGATAATCTCTTGCTGTATAAATTTTTCACTTGACGTAGGAGTTCCTTTTAAAATAAAGTGTTTTTATTATTGTTCTGGAAAGTTTCCTTGCCCTTTCCCTCAGCCAGTAGGTGTCATGCTGATTCGAATGTGCTTAGAAAGGAGTGAGGCAGTATGTTGTTCTCCACCCTTTCCCAAGGCACAGTGAGAGGTCCCTCTCTTCCAGTCCTTTGTACTGAACTCTTAAGAAGAGGTGTGGTAAGCAGTGAAACATCTTTCTGCTTTCTGAGCCCTTGGAAGACTTAGTGCCATGGTAACAACATACACCCTGTTCCTCTTGCCTGTTTGAGGCGAATGTGCAGTCTTGACTTTGCAGTCATGTGGACTCTTGAGAGATGGTCCACGTGATCTTGGCCAGGCACCCCCCCTCCTTGGGAGAAGGGTGGGATCTGTGGCAACCATGAGCTTTGGCTGACTACGCGGAGCTCTGATGGCATATAATACACTTGTCCTTTTGCAGGCAGTTTTTCAGTCCTCCGTATGTTTGCAGACATTAATAACTTTCTGCGTACATTGCATCTTGAATCTTCATAAAAACCAACTGAAATAAACTTGAACTACGAAGAGCCTTTTGTAAAAGTATGTCCCCTCATTAAATGAATGCTCTGAATTATTTATTTTGAGGAATGTATAAAATCTTGCTTTCAAGTGCGATGAAACACTTGTGTCTTTATTCTTTTAATCCTTCTCAGCTTCCTCTTTTAAAGCTATGCTGTCATACATTTATTTATTTATTTATTTATTTGCTGAGGAAAGCAACGAAGATTCCACCTAAACATTATGGAGAACTTCCTGACAGTAAGAGCTGTTCGACGGTGGAATTTGCTGCCAAGGAGTGTGGTGGAGTCTCCTTCTTTGGAGGTCTTTAAGCAGAGGCTTGACAACCATATGTCAGGAGTGCTCTGATGGTGTTTCCTGCTTGGCAGGGGGTTGGACTCGATGGCCCTTGTGGTCTCTTCCAACTCTATGATTCTATGACTTCAAAATCTGATTTTACTATTAGTAGTTGGTGGTTAGCTATTTATTGACCGAAATGTGTGTTGCATTGGCTCACTAGAGGGCAGTAGTGCTCTTCCAAGTGTCTTGTGTTTCTTTGACACATTGAATGCTTTCCCCCCCTCCCTCAAATAACATTGTTGAATTAGTTGTGAAGTTAGTTGTGGTGGGAAACAGTGTTTACCTTTCTAATCTACATACAACAATACGGTTCTGTTATACCCGCCTGCTCATTTTAATGCTTTTTAAATCAATGCAATGCTTTTTTCATCAGTGGAAACCTTATTGCCCCTTTTTAAGGAATCCCAGTGGACTACATACCTAAAGGGATTTCTTATTAGCTTGGACTCCTCAAAAGAAGCCACAGAGATATATTACCATTTTTTTGGCTTATTGTTTCAGTATGGGAACCGAAGAAGAAAGTTTGCAGTGTGAAACTTTGTGTGCTGTTTTTGGCCAAAGATGTTTCCAGTGCAGAAGAGAAAAGCCACTCTTCAGTATAAAAAGCAGCTTGTCTCTTTGGCAACAGAAATCTTGTGAAGCAAATAGCAAAGCTAAAGTGTGTTATGCCCATGTAGGCCTTATTTGGATCATGGCAGCAGTACTGAGTTCTGAGAGCTGATGTGTGCAGTCACTGATTCCATATGTTTTGTTAGCTTTTAAATGCACGGTATTGGATACTGATCCCCCCCCCCATTAAATAATATATAAACTGCCCACCATTCAAAAAGATTGTGGTGGTGTACAAAAAATAAATAAATAAAAATAAAATACAAGATACAGAGATACAAAAGAAGAGTATATTAAATCCATTTGTAAAACCCATCATTCTTTTAATCCCATCATGTGATCAGATACCATCTAGACATAATTTTAAAAGAAATTTCCAATAAATGACTATTTGGAGATAATTTAATATTCCATTTCCTTACGGGCTCCTACATCTTAAGGCATATTCCATCAATGGGAGGAGAATGAAGTGCGTAACTTGATAAGGTGCAACTTTTTTTGTTGAAGTGCTGGATAGTCGTCATTCATCATCATTCATCTCCCAGGGCTGTCTGTCTCCTTCCTTCTTCCCCCTTCTCTCTGCCCCTTCTCTTTCTCACTTCAAAGTGGGCTTGATCCCTGCGATCAGTTTCCCACCAGCTTGCCAAGTGAGTTGGTGCTATTAGCTTCCCCGTCTTCACTGGTGGCCACTGCTGATGTGAAGCACAGACATGGGAACTTGCCCCACGATCACCTTACTTGTACAGTTAGTTCCGCTTCATGCTATGGCCGGGAGACTGGCAACTTTCTACAGGGGTGCTGATTTCCTGTGGTGAAAATGATGTCTAGCATGGCTTTCTTCTTTAAGTCTGCCCTGTGCTGGAATAGTTAGGAGCGGAAACAGTTTTCTTGCCAGTGCCATGCTCAGTTGCTATTGTGTGATCTGTCTGCTTGCTGGAAAAAATAAGCGCAGAGTTTTTAAAAACATTCCTTGCTGGAAAAATAGAAAAAAGCAACACTTACGAAGTGAGTACAAGGAAATGAACGGATTAAACTGTGAGGACTCACCGCTTACGGTTAATGCTCTTTGTGTTGTTATGTCAGAGCTCTTTGACTCTTGGGGAATATTTTGCACTATAGATTACAGTGTTCTAACAGTAAGGGAAAGGAGGCTCTCCAAAACTTAGCAGTGACTGAACTGATGAAGAGAGATTTTGGTAAATTCAGATCTAATCACTTCTGGTAGATTATATTTATCATAAAATAAAAATTCCATTTTGCTTTGAGTTTATATTTAATCCGTCTTCCCAGGGTGCTGCCATGAAATCGCCTTGACAACAAAGGATAATTTATTTTACAAAAAAATTGGATTAGATTCTGTTTGCAGAGGGTGCACTATTTGTGGGAAGAGTTTCAAATTGGAAACACTCTGGATGAGAAACATTGTCTTTGCAAAATGTATCTTACTGGCTCTTCTTTCCTTTTTTTTTTTTTAAGCGTCTCCCTTCATTCCCGCTTACTGTTGTTACTGTGCCATAAATTTTCCCTTTCAGTGCAATTTGGTGCATGTCTGCTTGGAAGAAAGCCCCACTGTGTTAAATGGAACATACTTCTGTGAAAGTGCGCATAGGATTGCAGTCTTAACTTTTTGTCGTAACGACTGTGTTTATTTCCTCAATTGCCACTATTTCAACCGAACATATATTTTGAAAGTTCTTTTTAAGCTTTTAAACTATGGATGGATGGATAGTGTGCATCAATTGACTATTATACTGGAAGTCTGCAAAGAGATATTGATTGATTATTAAATTTGTTTACCGTCCTTCATCTGTAGATCTTGGGGAGGTTCACAACATAAAAACACAAAACATATAATAAAAACATGAACAATAAACTCCCTCCTGCTTCTTAATGGCTATTAGAATATTGCGTAACCTCCCGGTTGCAGAATCTTTGGGTTATGGCTGCGCCGCACATGTGCGCAGAAGCAGCACCTCTAGTTACGGGTTTTACAGGCTGCGCATGGCACCCTGAAATGAATTAAATCCATAACCAGAGGTACCACTGTAGTTCATTGTATCCTGCATGTAAATAAAAGAGCTGTGCTGACACAGCGCATATTAAGTGGACTACTCAATGTCATTTCAGGATTTTGGCCACATAAAGTTGCAGTTGTATGCCTGCTTCCCTGGTAGTGAGTCCTGTTTATCTTTCCTTCTGACTTCCGTCAGAGTAGACATGTATTGAACTGTGCTGTAAAAGGCTTTGAATGTCCTGCTTCCCCCCCCCCCCCCAAAAAAAAGAGGAATGTGTAAAGTAAAGGCTGTGTAAAATCCTGGAAGTAAGCCTTTCTCTTCTAAAACCTGGTGAACCGAATGCTGCTCCCCCCCCCCAACAACTTCCATGTACTTTAGATTTATTCGTACCATCCTGCAACATCAGTTTGACAACAAATGAATAATGGCTACGTTAGGTAAAGGTAAAGGGAGCCCTGACCATTAGGTCCAGTTGTGGCCGACTCTGGGGTTGTGATGCTCATCTTGCTTTATTGGCTGAGGGAGCCGGCGTACAGCTTCCGGGTCATGTGGCCAGCATGACTAAGCCGCTTCTGGCGAACCAGAGCAGCACTGCGTTAGACCTTTGTTAATTCCAGTGACAGCAAATTTTCCAGATTTGAGCCCTTTAGATTTTCTACATTTTGAACAGCAAAAAAATAAGATCTGTATCCATTGAATAATTGTACTCTTCTGTTCATCCTACGTAAATTTTCATCTCTTTTGAAAATATGAAGAGTAACTGTGGACATAATAAATAATAATAGTAATTTATTATTTATACCCCGCCCATGCGGCTGGGTTTCCCCAGCCACTCTGGGTGGCTTTCAACAAAGTATTTAAAATACAATAAAACATCAGACATTAAAAACTTGCCTAAATAGGGCTGCCTTCAGGGCTGCCTTCAGGTGTCTTCTAAAAGTCAGATAGTTGTTTATTTCCTTGACATCTGATGGGAGGGTGTTCCACAGGGCGGGCGCCATCACCGAGAAGGCCTGGACAGAATCCAACATTGTGACTTTAACTCTTGCAGTGAGACAGTACCATCCTGGTCTCTGGCAGCTCCCACAGACACCCCTAGTGCCCCCCCCCCCAGCAAATTTTCAGGGTGCACAAATAGTTGCAGAGAAGAGGAGGAGGTGTTGTTGTGTGATTCCTATATCACTACGTGAATATCTTCTAGAGGGAAAGCTGTCTGTTGAAGCAAAATGCATGAAGAGTTTTGTGGCACCCTGAAAACTCATAATTGTGTTCGTCTTTAAGGTGCCTCAAGACTCTTTTTGATTATGTGAATACAGTATCTGTTACATTCTTAATAATAAAAAAATAGTAGTCTGTATTGGTCATGTTGCCTCCTAAAACATGTATCTAGTGAAAGCTGCCAGAAGATGAAATCCACCACGCTGTGCGATTTGATGCATTTCAGTGGACTCCCACACAAATTCTTTGCTTTGAAAAGTGTGATTGTGCAAAGTAAAGGTAAAGGTACCCCTGCCCGTACGGGCCAGTCTTGACAGACTCTAGGGTTGTGCGCCCATCTCACTCAAAGAGGCCAAGGGCCAGCGCTGTCCGAAGACACTTCCGGGTCACGTGGCTAGTATGACATCGCTGCTCTGGCGAGCCAGAGCCGCACACGGAAACGCTGTTTACCTATTTATCTACTTGCACCCGAGAGTGCTTTCGAACTGCTAGGTTGGCAGGCGCTGGGACCGAACAGCGGGAGCGCACCCTGCCGCGGGGATTCGAACCGCCGACCTTTCGATCGGCAAGCCCTAGGCGCTGAGGCTTTAACCCACAGCGCCACCCACTTCCCTGATTGTGCAAAACAAACCTATTAAAGGAATTTACAGAATCTTCTTGACAATCTTTAATTTAAGCAAAATCAAATGATACTGAAATGTAAAACTTGCTGTAGATTTATTTCATGATTTCTTTCTCTTGTGGACTCTTATCTAGCCCTGCTTTATAGCAGCCTGATAAAAATCAAAGCATAAACATGCCACAGAGATTTATAAACTAAAATTACTGTTCTTTTCAAACTGAATACTTTTTTTCCAGTCTGTTCTAATCAAATGCTATATTGGCCCTTTCAAGTCTGTCCACAGGGTTCTGCCTTCTGAAAACGTTTCAGCTTGCTAACTTTGCCATACCTGTCGACAGCCTTTTTAAACCAGTAGTGCACACCAGGAAGTATAATTTTATCCGTATCCTATATCTGTGCTCTCTGCCCCTTCTCTGCTGGAAATTTGCCTTTCCTTTCCTTTCAAGGAGGGCAGACAACGCATATCCTCATAAATCTTGGAATTTCAGAAAATGCATGGGTACCTACAAGGTGGGAAGATGTGATTATTGCAGCCAACAGCACTGGCAGTGTTAGGCTTTAGGTTGTTCTTGGCAATTTCTGAATCTTCAGTTCGTTTCTTATAAAATGCAGAGGTCTTAAAGTGGTGTGTGTGTGTGTGTGTGCACGCACAAACACACACTTTGTATGTAGAAGTGACTGTTTTGGTACAATCTTCAAATCTTATTGCAGCCCCCAAACTGCTTTGATCTTTCTCTGCCGTTCCCCTGAGATACCAGTGATGCTGTGTAGTGATTTTGTAGGGAGTGTAACTTTTTAGAACAGCTGGGAATATGAGTGAAAGCAGACTATAAATAGAAGCGGGAAGTAGCAATGGGCTTTTCCCTTAAGCCTAGGTGCTTGTCGCTCAGTTCTGCTTTCAATGGTTACTTCTTACTGTTTGTGACTTATTCTTGCCTTGCATATTGGCTATTGGACATTGGTGATTAGGATGCCTCTTCCGCCATTGAACCTTATTGCAACATATTTTTTTTTAAAGCCAATTACGTTTTCAGTTTGGATCTGGACTTTTGCAAACTCTTGTTTGCAGATAATGATAAGTGATCCCTGAAGCAAGGAAACATGCTTCAGATATGTGGCAGATGAGACTAGAGACCATCTGATTGAGAAAGCATCTAATGCCTTTCCAATAAAAGCAGGTGTGGTGCAGGGAAGTTCCAGTATAAAGCAGACGGCGAGTTATAAAGCAAGCTGGTTGAAAACGGTTACTTCAGCAAAGTCAGTGTTTTTAGTGAGAGTACATTTTCAGGCCTTCGCAGTACCTTGCAAGTTATACAGGATATCCTGCTAAGCTGGTTCAATGTACTAATTGTAAAAAAGAGAGGACATTTTGCTGAAGTATATCAACGTAGTCAGTCTAACTAGAAATCACACATAGTTATAGTACCCGGTGTTATTATTTTGAGTGTGGACAGGATTAGTCACACACCTTGCATTTTGCTGTTAATATTTTTGCTACAGCTGCAAGGTTACCAAAGGATATGGAATGAATGCTGAATATTAGCTCAGGAATTTCTATATTACCTGAATTGGTTTCTTTGCATTAATTTATGCCATTGAGCACACCAATCATAATTTTGGCTTAGTAGCTGAAGAATCAGATTCCCCAGTGTGATTGTTTACCTGTAAAAAGTGACCTTTTGCTCCTCTAGAAGAGTTCTGTATCGTTCTTCATGGCACTCCTATTCTTGGCAGATGTGTATTTGATGCATTGAATGTATAGTTGAGGGACACATCCCTCCGCAGTCAAGTGCTGCTGCTGCAGGACAAACACAGTTTCAGCCGCATCAGAGCACCAGTGTGAGGGGAAACTTGGCTTTTGTTCTTAAAATTAAACTGAACAGTATGTGATACCTGCAGATCAGAAGCTATGTTGTTTACTGTTCGAAATTCGAGAAGCTGTGTTGGAAGGGATTAAAAACTTGATACGAAAGGGTGTTATTGAGGAGGCTGGTTAATCTGAACTGGTCTCATGATCTAGTAGACAGAATTTTAAACTAGCAAATGTATTCATACTTGTTCATAAGAACATTGGGCAGTACCTTTATTAGTACCAATAATCCCACAAAGCAATGAGCAGGCTAGAAATTGCACATAGCAACAGTTGGGGACGCTGGGAATGGAGTTAGTGCAGAAATTAGGTTGGATGTTGAAGCCTTGAGGTCTTCATTTCAGTTCAGCCTGACAAAGAAGATTGCAGGCTGAATTAGTCCCTGCTGGGTAGTTGCAGGTATTCAGTAATACCTAATATTCTAAGATGACAAAACAATGGCTGATCCCCATTTGAATAAACCTAGAGGCTGGTTGTTACCCAGCTCTGTCTAATGCTTTGAGCAAAAACGTGCAAGTTTCTGGTTAGGCAGGAAGCAGCTGCAAAGTAAAATATGGCAGTATTTATATTAGCAAAGCTGGAGATTAATTGTGGGTAGTACACTAGGTAAAAGTCATCTGAAGCCAAATTGTGTAGTATTGGTCATTGGAGGGCATGTAATCCCTCAGTAGTAGTAGTAATAATAATAATAATAATAATAATAATAATAATAATAATAATAATAATTTATTTATACCCCGCCCATCTGGCTGGGCTTCCCTAGCCACTCTGGGCGGCTTCCAACATCGGATGCAGAATCCCAATTCAGGTGGTAGAAAATAATCTCTGGCTATAACAGTGGTAACTCGGGTTACATATGCTTCAGGTTACATATGCTTCAGGTTACAGACTCCACTAACCCAGAAATAGTGCTTCAGGTTAAGAACTTTGCTTCAGGATAACAACAGAAATCGTGCTCCGGTGGCATGGCGGCAGCAGGAGGCCACATTAGCTAAAGTGGTGCTTCAGGTTAAGAATAGTTTCAGGTTAAGATCAGACCTCCAGAATGAATTAAGTATTTAACCCAAGGTACCACTGTATATTCCACTCAGTATGCAGTCTCCCAGGCATATAAACAAAGGCATCTGCATCTGTTCATAAGTTTTAAAAAAACACCACCACCCAAATCCGCAGTCCCTTCATTGGGACCAACCAAATGTCACAAAATAGTCAGCAAGGTTTCATGTTATCCAGTGCTCTTCATCAGGCAGGAATGTTATACAAAGCAAGGGCTGAGGGAAACGAGGAGGAAGAAACCCAAACATACAAAGAATAGGAGTCGTGAAACTCACTGGGTGACCCTGGGCTAGTCATTCTCATCTAAGCTACCCCTCAGAGTTGTTGTGACTTGGCATTGTGAGGTCCTTGGAAGGGAAGTGGGCGGTAAAAACATAAAATCAGTAATGCAGATTATTGGAAGATTAAGTTTCATCTCCATAAAACCTGTATTGTTTGACAAGCTGAATATTGCAGTCCATATTGTTGCATGTTATAAACACACTATAGGCTTAGCAGGGACCAAATAAGCAGTCACAGTGTTCCAGCAACCATTGCAGACATGTTTCAGGTAGCTGAAGTTACAGGTCAGCACCTCAATCAGTTACAAGGCCAGCAGTTTACATCGATCCCATTGTGCAGTTTGCAGCAAACAAGTTTGCCACCTGCAGCTATTCTACAACTTAACTTCATCACACTTACAGTTGTCGGCACAAAGGTACAGAAGGGAATGTCCTTAAACACAAATGAACACTGTGCGCAAAAAGGACCGGAGGAAATCAGTTGCAAGCTCATCTCTTGAAGCCTGCATGTTTGGCTTAGCACAATCAACTCCAAGCAATAATATTGCAGAATTGCTGAACTATCTGTAAAATAAATAAATTCTTACAGTCTATTTTTCTGTGTTTTTGCGGAATTGCAGAAATTGACTTCAAACTGTTTAGTGAAAGCTTGTTCTAAAGACAAGATTCAGTTGCTATTTGGAGAGAGAGAAAATCTCTGAATGCTTGCAGTTAGTGTCATTATTATTTCACCTTACAAGGATGGTTCCCGCCCTCTATTATTGACCCTTTGGATTGAGGACTGCTCTTTGTGTTACGGTTTTGGTGGCTCCACAGTTAAAGGCCTGTGTTGTATGCGCACTAAGATGGTAACAATCATTGAACACCCCTCCCTTTTCCATCTCGTATACATCTCCACTCTGGAGAGAGTGATTGGATCTGATTTCTTCATGTATATTTCTGCATTGAACATAAGATGAATAAAAAACCCCACATTTCTTCCAAACGTTACAGATTAGCAGGAGTAAAACACTTGCCTGTCATTAGCATTTATAATTTGCATGAGCTGAAATTGGAGCTCTTTTTACAAATTATTCAAAAAATGCCTTTTATGATATATGTGAATATTAATGCAAAACAGAAAGCAGAAGCATAAAAAAAGAATTTATTCATTGCTTGTTTAAATGTTATTTCACTAAATGAGGTGGGGTGGACAACATTTTAAAAAATCTATTAGGATGCACTTGGTAAAACAAACAGATTCAACATTGCAGCCAACTGCTGCTGGGTTTGTTAGGAGAAACACAATTTAAAAATAATGAACAAAACAAAGCACCCTCCCACACGTGGAAAATATTTAGATCTTATCTGGGAACAGGCAGATCCTAGAATAGGCATGTCTTTCCTTCCCTCCCTCCAGAGGTCTTTCATGGTCACTGAGGTATGGGAATAGTTAGTCCTGCTGATCAGTGAGGAAGCACGTTATTCCTGACACCACCAGTAAAGCTTTTGTTTAATATCAAAATATAGTTCTATTGTGGGACACGGGTGGCGCTGTGGGTAAAAGCCTCAGTGCCTAGGACTTGCCGATCGAAAGGTCGGCGGTCCGAATCCCCGCGGCGGGGTGCGCTCCTGTTGCTCGGTCCCAGCGCCTGCCAACCTAGCAGTTCGAAAGCACCCCCGGGGGCAAGTAGATAAATAGGGACCGCTTACTAGCGGGAAGGTAAACGGCGTTTCCGTGTGCTGCGCTGGCTCGCCAGATGCAGCTTTGTCACGCTGGCCACGTGACCCGGAAGTGTCTCCGGACAGCGCTGGCCCCTGGCCTCTTGAGTGAGATGGGCGCACAACCCTAGGGTCTGTCAAGACTGGCCCCTACGGGCAGGGGTACCTTTACCTTTACCTTTATAGTTCTATTAAAGAGCCATGCATATAGTTGAACTCCTCATTTGCAAGTCTTTCATGCTTTTTATTGCTAAAAGTCTTTTATCCCCACCCCTTACCTGTTTATTTGGAAAGAAATCTTCCAAATTCAGTGGGACTTTGGCCTAGCTGTGTGGACATTGAATTGTAGATTAAGACTGAAATCCTGTGCTCACTTACCTGGGAATGAGCCCGTTTGAACTTTGTGAGACTGGCTTCTGAGTAGACATGCATAGGGTGGTGTTATTAATCTTACGCTACTAATGAACATCTGTTCCCTGAATTATTAAAATATCCAAAGTGTAAAATAATTTCTCCCCCTGCCAGCTCCAGGTCTGGCTCTCTGATTGCTAACTTCAACTGCACATTTTATCAAGATTTCTTCCCAAAGAGCAAGGAGCTGCAAATGCACTTCACGTCAGACTTAAAATGATATATGTCTCCTCTTAAACCTTCTAGCTCATAGTAGCTCCGCCTCAAAGCTTCAGCAGTTTATATTGTACTATGACTCAAAATGATAAAGTGAATTGTAAAATGTCGCTATTAGCAGCTACTGGGGTTTCCAGATTCAGAGCTACACTGGAACTTTCAAAGTTTTTATTATGACCTTTTTAGTTTGTGACAGATATAAATAGCATACCTTGAAGAAGTCAATGAAACATCAGGTATAATGCATAGCATTGAGAATAATTACTCTATATATTAACAGGAATCAGTAACAGGCTGGGGGAGGGCCAGCAGTCTGAAGATGAATCCCAACAAGATGGACATGCTATGGGTATTTGGTTCTCAGGTCTGGGAGATTGGCGTTCTTCCTGTCTTCTTGACAGGCATGGATGCCCCTTTCTCTACTTTCTGACTGGCAGTATGTGCTATTTCCTTAAATAACCCGATCCAAAATGTTTGAGTTTTAACACAACATAAGATGGAGTACAACAACAACAACAATCCAGACATGACTCCATAGCTATTTGCTTCTGTTTTCAAAGGGAGTTGTTCCGAATTTTCTCACATTGTACGTTTGGAAATGCCTCCTCAAAATATCTTCTTTATCTGAAGCCAGATTGGTTGGGTTGAGGAGCAAAGCCACCTTTGTGGTGGCACCTGCTTTATGAAACTCCTTCCACAGAGAAATCCCATCAGGCCAGCCTGATTTTATATTATTATTTTTCCTTCTATTATCTCAGTAGGCATTTGGCAGTTTTGCATTGAGTGATCTGCTACTGCTGAAAACTTGGTTTACAGTGCATTTAGTTTTGTGTGTGCTAGCTTGGTCAAATTTGTTGGGGAAAGATGGAACGTCAGAGTTTGATTTGTTGTAGGCTGCCCTGAGAGCTCTGTAGAGCCAAGCTGGCCGGGAAAGGAACAAACAAATAAATCTTCTGTATGTTTCAAAGTAAATTAGAATGTTAACAGCCCTAGTGATGATTCCGGTTAGACGTTCTCTTTAGTACTTCTGTTCCTCCAAAAGTAATAGCTTGTGGGCTCACGATCATCAGTGGACTTGGGAAACCAGCTCTAGTGTCTTCCTTGTCCTCCAACATCCAAGATTGAAGACTCATTTGGCGGTGATAATGTACTTATAGAATATCTGCGATTGGGAGGATTTCATGGCTGCATTAGAGCGCAGCACTTGGGAAGATTTGGAGACATAAAAACTGTCAGGAAAATAAAGTAGAATTATGTTCAATTGTAAGTCCAAACAAGGCCCATATGCTGCTAGAACAGTAAGCCATTGTAAGGTTATATTATTCTTTGAGGAAGTTTTTCACCGCAGAACGTTTCCTTGTCCGCTCTTAGGTCCCTGGGAACTCGTTGTTCAGCACTGTTTGAACCAAATAAAGCCCTTTTGTAAAAAGTTTAAATGATGACATAATGACCACCCAGGTAAGAAATGTGGTAAAGGCCCTTGGTGGGATGGATTCCATCAAAGGTCTTATTAAAATGAAAAAGGAAGTTTGAATTACATTTCCTCATAGCTCTTAATGTATAATCAAATCATGCTATTTTTTAAAAAAAACCTTGGGGAACAAGAATTATATTTCTCATTTCTTCCAGAGATTGCTCTGATTTTTCTTAATTGCTACATCAGATTTTGGCCAGCAGGGGATTTTTTAAAAAGGCTTCACAACTTTTGTATTATTTGTGGGCAAGAGGAAGCTAACCTAAGTAATATGTGGTATGTGTGGTCTGAGTTAGGCTTTTATTGTGCATCTTTTAATAAATATATATTATAGAATGGATTTTTTTTAAGTAATTAAAAATAGAACTCTTATTGGACGACTGTCTGGCCTCTTAACTAAACTCCAAATCAGAGATTATAATTATAATAATGTTTTATTTTTATTTTTGCAGACATATTCATCTTAATACCTTATTATGAGAATAGTGGCAATCTGCACATCTGTTAACACTAAAGCTGCATTGTAAAGTGACCCTCATTATTGAACAGCATCATTTAAGGTCAAAGGGCACAATAAGCCTCCTGCTGTTGTCCCTTGTCATAAATTTCAAATGTACCCATAGTGCACATTTTAGAAGTTCCTTAGTTTAATTAACTGAGACTGCAGAAGCACAGAATTCAAAAATAAAGAGGCCAAGTATACCACTGGCTTTTTCACAGTTGTTATTTTTTATTACAAGCAATAAAATGTATTTGTGTATAGCCTTCACCCACCCCCGTATTTTGAAGTAAACGTAAATACCAGCACACATACACACTTTTCTTATTTATAGCTACAAATCCTTTTTTTTAACCTTAAGTTTCATTTGATTATGTTTTTTAAAAATCCTTTGTCTTATTACAGATAGGAGGGACATATCTACTATAGGATAACTGACATTTGTTTGCATTTTCGTGAACAAATTGATGAATATTGTAAAAACGCTTCAAGAAGGTTTTAGGCTAATTGCAGCAGCCCGATGAGGTTTGGGATACGGGCAATGGCTGTTTTGCAGGGGTGGTGGTTTGCATTCCTGACCCCCGTGCATGTTGGCGGAGCGCACACAAGTCCGCCCTGGCCACTTCCAGCTTGTGGCGATGCACGGGTGTGCGCAGTCACACGTCAATTGGATGCGTGTAAATTGGTCATTGCCTGTACCTCAGAGGACACCGTTTCATGTCAGAAGAGTCTTGGACCCATCCTGTTAACAGCTCAGGATTCATCCAAACCAAATGCACCCTCTTGCTACTACTTAGGCCTTCAGAGTCACATCCTTGTGGTGACTTGTTTCCCCACCCACTTTTTTACACCTGGGTTGCAGCATTACCAGAAACCCAACAGTTTTTACATCTCTTCTTCTGTTAATATTTGCTTTTGCACAAAACTAGGGACCTCTTGGGATGCGGGTGGCGCTGTGGGTTAAACCGCAGAGCCTAGGGCTTGCTGATCAGAAGGTTGGTGAATCCCCGCGACGGGGTGAGCTCCCGTTGCTCGGTCCCAGCTCCTGCCAACCTAGCAGTTCAAAAGCATGTCAAAGTGCAAGTAGATAAATAGGTACCGCTCCAGCGGGAAGGTAAACAGCGTTTCTGTGTGTTGCTCTGGTTCGCCAGAAGCGGTTTAGTCATGCTGGCCACATGACCCGGAAGCTGTACGCCGGCTCCCTCGGCCAGTAAAGCGAGATGAGCGCCGCAACCCTAGAATTGGCCACGACTGGACCTAATGGTCAGGGGTCCCTTTACCTTTACCTTTAGGGACCTGTTAGCTGTTTCTCAGCTTTTCACATGTCCCAACTAGGGCTGGGTGATATATTGATATATTGTCCAAAACCGCTTTGAAGTCCATATCATGATATCGGTTTCATAGTTTTTGACTTGGCAATATATTGCAAATCATGATGTGTGTGCATGCTATGCAACAATCACAATGGGGGGAAAACTGTGAAGCCAATGTTTCTACATAGCTCCATCCTTATTTTAGACATTGTGATATATCAATGTTTAGCTGGTGATATATCTTGATGTTGAAAACCAGATATTGCTCAGCCCTAGCGCTAACCACGTTGGACTGTGTCAGCTCAGTTTTAAGTCTTATTTTCTCTAGTGTGGAATAATTTTGATACCTGGTAAGGTTTTAAAGATGCCTGATTCCTGACTGAAGAGGACATACACAATCTCTACCAAGAATGCCTAACCTGTGGCCCTCCAGATGTTGCTGAACTAGAACTCCTATGATGCCCATTGCCCAGGGAAGGTGGGAACTGTAGTTCAGCAACATCTGGAGGGCTACGGTTTTACCACCCGTGATCTCTCCATATATGTTGCACCTTGAATAGATGCTCTATTGTGAACTGTGTAGCATCGTGAGCTGCATAAAGGAAAAGAAACTGAACATTTTCACGTTCCACAGTTGTTGGTTGCCTGTCGTTGCAATTATACATTAATTTTGCACATGTGATTTAGGTATCTGCTGTGCTTTAAACTCTAGGCTGCGTTTGGTATTGCAGCATAACCAGTCTTCAGCTGACTAGTTTCCAAGTCGCTCATTAAATCTTTCAGGTGTGTTACATTACTGAACTTTCAAGATAACAGTGAAAGGCTTCCTATCTGCCACCAGGTTCAGTCTACAGCCAGAGATATAATTTGAGTCGATAAAGTTTGATAAGATTAATGAATGTAATTGGCATATAAAATATCAGGATACAGTATATCAGAAACTGGATTTGTTTAGAAGCCAACCTCTTTTTTTTCTCCAACACAGCAATGTTTTGTTTGGGATGGTGCTGTGGGCACTTGCTGTGTGTGTTGCATTCAAGAAGGGGTGCCACTCTAGTCATTTGATTTGTGAGCTGGGAATGGAGAGGGTGTTCTGGGTGGCGTTTCTTAAAGTACTTCCAGCAAAATGACCTTTCTGGTGGGCTTTGTTTATGTCAGGAACTATAAAAGCAGAAGTGGATTAGGCAAAGAGATGATGACTACACTGAAGTTTTAACTAGTGGACATCATGTCTGAATGGGGTTTTGAACTTGGGTATTCCCAGTTCTAGGTAAGACAGCGGAGATAACAGGCCAAAAAATCAGTATCAGTTTATATCAAAATACTACAAAATAATACTTCTACCCGGGAATACTTGAATCTAGTATGTATGGTTTTGTAATTAATATTTAAGAATTCAATTGCACAATAAAACTTGGTATAACAACAACAATCAACAGCAACCACTGTAGCCAGTCCATCTAACTGGGTTGCCCCGGCCACTCTGGACGGCTTCCAAAACATAAACATAATAAACATAAACAAAATAAAACAGTACACATCGAAAGGCCAAAGGTTGGCTTGAATTACAAGGAGTTGCAAAACTGAGCAGTTACTGGCTTCTGTGTTACTATTATTGCCATCTTTGATATGGAGATCCTGGCTTATTTTAAACCAGAGTTCCCTGTTACTGCCAAAACAGAGAACTGGTTTAATGTGTTGGCCGAGGAGCCAGATTCAAATCCCAAATCAGCCATGAAGCTCACTTCATATTAACTTAGCTTTCACCCCAGGCTCTTGTGCCCTCCTTCCTCTCCCCATCACTTTCCTCCACCACAGGAGACCGGAAGCTTCTGTCTTAGATGAACACTTCAGCACGCTGTCCAAACTTAAACTGTGGTTAATCTTAGCTGTGGCTCATGAAAACAATTTAGCTTGTTTCCACTAAAATTAACCACGGTTTGTCCAGCTTTGGATGCCACAGTAAACTGTGTTTAATCAAAAATACACAGCAAAGTTTCCAGACTTCTACTTGTGGCCACCCTAGTGAATGACGGAGTGTGTGCAAGGCTTGGAAGAGGCTAGGCTCATTTTCATTGACTCTGAATTAGCCTACTACTTCAAGGTTATTGTGAGGTAGAAAGGAGAGGACCATGTGTGCTGCCCTAAACTCCAGATCGGAAAGACAAGATATATAAGTGAAATTAATTAATTAAGAGGAGTTGCTTTTAAGTAATGTTGCCACCTGCAAGATAATTTCAACACAATCATGAAGGTACAGTGGTACCTGGGTTGTCGGAACGTTTTGGATTTCGAAGGCCAAAAACCCAGAAGTAAATGCTTCCGTTTTCGAACGTGCCTCAGAAGTCGAGGCGTGTTTCCCAATTTTCTCAATGGAATTTTCCAACCACCCATTGCGCCTCGGTTGTTGAATGTTTAGGAAGTCGAACGGTCTTCCATAACGGATTATGTTCAACAACCAAGGTACTACTGTACTTCATAGCATATATTTCAGTGTTTGGGTTAATAATGGGAAAACCTTTACTTTTGCATTTTTAAAGAAGGCACTTTTAGAAATACCACATTTCTCTCTAACCTCCCCTACCCTCCACACCCCCCTAAATATGTGTATGAATAATCAGCTTTTTGCAATCAGGGATGTAGATGCTTGTATGCTGTTCAGAATGAGACACTGTGTCTGGGCAAAATTACTTATCAAACTGAAGATACTTTTTCACTCTAGTAACTTCAGCCAAACTAGGTCATTCAATAAATGTCAGTAAGACAGGAAAGTAAGTTAAATGTCACTTGAAAGAGGCACGTATGCATAAATTTGCGAGGCACTCTAAAAGCTTTTATAGGTAACATGACTAAAGGTTTTTTTGTATCGGTCTCTAGCGATAAATGAGTGAATGATTACATTAATTTATCAGGAGGTTTTCTTGCTTGCCTACTTGTTTATGTAAAATACCTAACAATGATGATAAGTAGTGGCGAATGAGAGAGCTTCTATCTTCTTGAAGTGGGTTTGAAAAGGCAGCTAGATTAGAAAAGGTTTCATGAGTGGGTTATTGTAATTGATATTGATTTAGGAAAAGTAACCTAATAGAAGTTACTGTTTTGTTGTGACTGTTCAAAGCCTTGCCATCTTCAAGCTATTACCTCTTGAATTCATGCCATGCTTTACACCTGTCACAATAAAAATATTTTCAGCATATATTGAAATAAAATTACAAGGCAGCTGGTTTTAATTTTCTCCTTCTAAAGTGGGTATCATGCCTATCTCATACAATAATCATGCGCAGGTCTTATAAACAGAAGCTTTGTACACTTATTCTTTCTTTCCAAATGCTCAAAACTTAAAAAAATTAGATACAATGTGTTTCCTTTTAGGAAGCTCATTGCTGCAAGTGGCAGGCGTATGTTTCCGTCAGCTACTTGCATTATGTTGGAGAAGCTGTTGCCAATCAGGTAAGCAGTTTTCATATTGGAACCCAAGATGGCTGCCACAAATTCACACTTGGTGAATATTTCATTCCCCATAAGCGTGAGAAAATTAACTCCAATTACAAAACTAACAAGGAGATCAATCATAATGTGTTATTTTTACTAACACATTATGATAATGTTATGTTTGTTATATGTTATGTTAAATAACATAATGTGTTATTTTTATTGTATGCATAAAATATCGCTATTCATACAAAAAAATGCAGCTAACAAAAACCACACACCCATATACACAATAAAAACCATGTAAAGATTTCAAATAATAGATCAGTTAATTATTAAAGGAAGATATTTTTTTCAATTCTTATGATAAGCTTGGTTTTCACCAGATTTTTAAAGGTTAAAACAGAAGATACCTGCTGAATATCTATGGACAGTGCAGGATTAGGCCAATTGTACTAAAGGCTTGATTTCTTTTTGCTATCATATGAGCTTCATCAACTTGTGGGACAGTCAGCAATGCTCCTGCAGATTATATTGTTGAGTAAAGCTTCCATGTAGCAGCTGATGCATGGTGAGGTCAGTCTTGCTCATTTGGATGATGGAGAGAACACCTTGTAGGGAACTTTTGCTCACTTGAACCCAGCTAAGTAGGATGGAGTCCCCTTCTAAAATGAAGATTTTATCTCCTATGCTGGCCTCCGGTGTGAGAAGGTCTGTAAACACTGGTTAGATGCTGTGGTGGCTTTCATGTTTTCTCGGCGAACCAGGGTCTTCTTGTGATTCCTACTGTATCTTCTTGAGGGTTATGGCTAGAAGAGGCATTAGGGGGAAAGGCAAACAGAAGTCAGTCCCTTGGATCAGTTTGTGTGGAGGGCATCCATGGCTTCTACTTGTGGGTGGTACCTGGAAAAGAACCTTGGTGTTTGGTTGCTGAGGTGAAAAGTGGACAGCTCTAGTTGGATCAGCCTGAATTCCCTTTGGATTTGGCAGAATAGTTGGTCAGATAAATGCCGTTTCCCTTGTTGTAGGGTCCCTCTGCTCAACCAGTTGGCTTGCTCATTTGCTTTTCCATTGACACACTCCACATTGACCTCTGCCCATGTCAAGAGCAATGGCTCTTGTTTAGAGCAGGTCCAAGATGTTGGCGTGAAGATACACCCTTCAGGTGAGTTCAGTGGATCTTTCCATTTGTTTCAATTCTGGAAAAGGTTGTTCATAGAAACTTGCTACTAGAAAGAAAGGGGTGTGTGTGGGTTATTTTGTTTTAGCAGTACTTTGTTGGTTGTGAGGTCCTTTTGAAGTCCTGGCTTCAGAACTTCAAAGTGCATAATCGCCTGATGTGATGGCTCCCTTCCCCAGACTGTGCTCACCATAGTACTTTAGGTGCGTATGTGTGTGTATTTTTTGTTGCGGTTTGTGTTCTAACAGCAAAATGAAATTCTTTTGGTCCAGGACTGAATGTGCCTCTGTATTAAGGAGCATTTGTAAAATTGATCTCTCTATTTTAGTAGGTATGTGATCTTACGCTGCCACTCTTTTTAGGGAGGTTATTTTTTTTGGTAAAACTTCCTAATGGACTACATCCACAGCGGGTGATGGTAATTTAACCGCTTAGTGCTTTTTCTGTCCAGTGATATTTCAACAGAAGTGCATTCTCTTTAAAACTTTTAAAGACAATGCTTTTAGAAATACTGCGTTGCAATCAGCTGATAAGAATGATCAAATAGTATCATGACAGTTGCACATTCTTATATCCGAACATTTGCAATGTTTGCATATGTTGCGCTCCTTTGTATGCTGAATACAAAGGGCATTGGGTCCTTTTGATGTTGCTTTAAAGAAGCTTTTTAGACATCTGATTTACTGAACAGTATTGCCCGCTGCTGTTTGTAACGGTTGAGTTGGTTTAGGAGATTTTAACTGTATTTTTTTTTAATTAATGGTTTATGATTATGTGTTTTATACTGTTACTTGCAAACTGTTCTATGGCTTTAATGAAGAGCATAACATTAAAAAAAATGATTTTCTTTTAATGTGCCACCTCGCACTATATGAGTTTCATGCAGCAAAATGCATAAACATACATACAGCTGAAGGAATGGAGATAACCCCACCGGAGTTGATATATGCTTAAAATTGGAGCATCACAAGGGTTGCTTTTGGCCAGCATCCAAAGAGCTACTTTAAGCATATTCAAGAGTTTGTACCCACCCAGAGGGATTTTAGATTTCAATAGGAGATTTCATCTCCTCACCCTTCCATGCCATACCCTGGATTTCTTTTGCTGCTCCCCTTGGTTTTGAGAGCTTTTTACTATACAGGATGCAAGGCAGCTGTTCATAAAACACAAGTACAGCTTTGGGTACGCGAAATTTGCTTTTGGGGTCTTGGCTTCTATGCAGAATAAGAGAAGGCTTTTATTTTGTCCAGAGTTTATGCCATTTAATATGCCTATTAAATGAGGAGTTACTCCTGACTTTTTAAATTAAGCAAGCAAGGGTTCAGCAAACCAAAAATGGCATAATTTGAATTTATATTTTGATTGCATATGTTAGTGCTTACGATGCCAGGGATATTTTTAAACTTCAAAGCCAAATAACTTTGTGGTAGCTACGCACACAAGCTCAAAGGAGTTTAGGTTTGGGCAGATTACTAGTCTAAACAATTTGTCGCGTAAAACCAATTCATATTGATAAATGACAAGCATGATATACTAACTGTACAAATTGTAACTAACATCTTGTAGTACGCGCTTCAGAGTGAAATACTACCTTTTGGGATTATGAAGATAAAAGTTTTCTTCAGCTGCGACTCTATACACATTTACCTGGGAACAAGTCCTACTGAACTTAATGGGACTGACTTATGAGTAGGCATGTGCAATATTGTGCTGTCACTGAAACTTTTATGCTTGCGTTGTGAGTTAACTGTTTAAGATAAGACCTTTACAGAACAGGACATCATCCGTTCCTGACAATCTTCTGGGTAGCTGTGTCAACATTAAGCTCTCTGATCCAACAGTGAATCCCTTCTAATAGTTTTTTTTTACTCTATGACACATCATGGGAACATGTATTTTAGGTGTGTCAAATGCTTTTCAAGTTGTTCCCCTATCAATGTCTAGTTTTCAAATGGTTTTTCTAGGCAATGAAAACTTTATTAATTTAGCGACAGCAGGTTTCCAGCAAGATCCGTTGCCTACTTTCCTAGTGATCTCATTATCTTCCAGCCTAATTAATGCAGATCTTACTGTTGCAAGTATCCTTTCCAAGCTTGACCTGCCTCAGAATAGAAATTATTCATTTCAACATTAACCACAGGTGATTGGAAGCACAACAAGGCCACTCAAAAAGAAGGGAGTGGCGTCTATATGCTTTGGGGGCTTTCGCAGGATGCAGAGGTATATGTGCTTATAAATTGAAAGGGTTTTCCTTTTTCTTTTTAAAGACCAAAATGGTTCTAGGACTTACAGAATTCATTGGCATTTGAAACTTGAGAGAGTAAAGGGATTTGAAAAGAGCATAAATTAGACTCCTGTAGACAGACCATCAATTGAGTGTATGAGGGAGAGCAGTGGAGATATTGAATGTTACAGTGTAAGCCGAAGGGAAGAAAAAAAAGGAAAGAAAATGGAGGGCAGGTGATGAGAGGCAGTAGGCCGCCTTAGAGCCCTAACAGCTTATATTGAATCTTGGAGGGAGTATTGGGGGGGGGGTTGTCCCCCCCCCCCACAGCCCATGCACTTATACAAGAATGTTTCAGCAGGAAATGAAGGAAAAAGGAACATGTTTCCTTTTCTAGTCTCCAGGACCCCCACCCACCACTATGCCGCTATTAAATGTTCTGCAATGAAATCCTTCTGCTAATACAGTGGTACCTCGGGTTAAGTACTTAATTCGTTCCAGAGGTCCGTTCTTAACCTGAAACTGTTCTTAACCTGAAACACCACTTTAGCTAATGGGGCCTCCTGCTGCTGCCGTGCCGCTGGAGCACAATTTCTGTTCTCATCCTGAAGCAAAGTTCTTAACCCGAGGTACTATTTCTGGGTTAGCGGAGTCTGTAACCTGAAGCGTATGTAACCCGAAGCGTATGTAACCCGAGGTAACTCTGTATATGGCACAGGGCTTGGGGTGGGGCCAGAATGTGTCCTTTCCTTTTTCTGTCCCCTGAAATGTCTCTCTCTCCCAAGAGGCCTGCACAGGGTTCCTGTTCCAGGCTAGCTGAAGCCCTGACCAGGAACCCTCCTCTGTTTAGGGACCGGAGATTACTGCAATGCTTTGTTACAGGTTCCACTGGAGAATGCTATATATAATCAGCTAAGCTTCCAAAACAAAACAAAGCAAACCTTAGTGACCCTGAATATTACCCAGAAATCTTTGGCAAAAACAGTCACAAGTAAGTGTTTGACACTGTCTAGCAGTCTTGGAAAATGGGAGCAGCAGACTCTGATGTTGTTGTTATCTGTGAACACAGTCTGCCCCTTTCTCAGCTCTGCTCCACAAGCTCAGGCAAGTGTCTTATTCTTTTATAAATGGAGCACTCCTAGCTCAGTTCTGATCATTTCTGTATGCACATAGTAATGTTTTGCTGATACTGAATCTAAAGAAAAAGATTTCTACTTATACTCCGAACTCCTCTAAGCACTAAACTCTGTGAGGAAAAAGAAGCAAGTATAATATTTGTGTTATATGGAGTTATACGGGTTATATTTGGGTAATGTGGAGTTTCTTTAAGCAGACATTATTCCTGCAAATCTTTCTAAAGTTGTTCTCTGTGCGGATGTTTCTTAATTTACAGGAAGCCTCCCTGCAGGAAATTCAAGGATGTAGCATCCTGTTGAGCAATAGGGTGTTACTATTTTTTGTACTTACTTCTTGGTTAGTTGGCTCATAATTGACGAATTGATAAAAACAGGAAAAGCATAACTTTTAGACAATATAATCACTTGAGCTGAGATTTTAAATCCCCTTTTGCCAGGAACTCCTTGCTATGCTGCATTGTGCTTCCTTTAAATTTAATCTCAAAGCCTACTTAGACCTTGCCAAATACAGTCATACCTCGGGTTACAGACACTTCAGGTTGCACGTTTTTGGATTGTGCACCGTGCCAAATCCAGAAGTACTGGAACGGGTTACTTTTGGGTTTCGGTGCTCGCGCAGGTGCAGAAACCGTACTTTGCGCATGCGCAGACACGGCGCTGTGGGTTGCGAACACTGCGGGTTGCGAACGTGTCTCCCGCACGGGTCACGTTCGCAACCCGAGCATCCACTGTAGACACAAGGGAGATCTACACCACCCTTGTGGTTGTTGTAAACATCTGCACAGCAGAGTCGTGTGGGATAGCCCCATGAGGAATTTGACTTCCACACGGTGTGCCTGGGCGACGTACCAATGTATGAGGCGATGTATGAGGGCCAGAGTGTTCTGGTGGCTTCACCCAGTGGTATACTGTGAGTGAAACCACCACTGCTCCTGAGTTCCTCCGCTTCCAGCGCCCGGTGGCAGGAACAAGCAGCCTTGGCCAGGCTTGAGATGGGTGTATGAAGGAGTATGGAGAATAGGGCATGCAGTGAAAGAGGTTTGAAATCAGGGTGGGGGACACGCACCACAGCCCAGAGGAGAAATCGGCTCTTTGGGAAATCAGCTGCCCTGAGGGGAAGGTACTGTGGCTCTGGGAAGGTGGCAAATGAACGATGCAAAGCAAGGAGACGGCGATTGTCCTTCCTCTCTTCTAGCTTGCTGGGTGGGTGTGTTGCATCCCCTCCGTTTAGCAACACAATGCATAGCCATATTGTGATGTTTGGCTGGTGATACAATGCAGTGTTGAAAAGCTGACATCGCCCAGCCCTACCACATGGTGTATGTAAGAGAGACAGACAGACATGAAACAATGCAAATACCTTGCAGAAGTTTAGATTGCCCATCACAGTTTGTGAGACAGCAACAATCCCATTTACTTGAAACTCCACCATGTCAAATATTTCAGTTGTGTTCGGAGAATGGTGTTAGAATTACTTAAATTATATTATTAATGGTCATTTAATGGATGCACCATTATCATGTCCCATTATGACTTTGCTTCATATTTCTGGTCCCTTTTTAAATAACCATCTTTGAAGAACTTGTGACAATCTCTTTCCCCTTGGGCTAGAAATAGTTCATAAACGCTGCTGTTTTGCTGTGGTTATAAATGTTGCTGGGTACTAACTTAAAGTATGTCCTTGTTGGTGCTGAATGCTTGCCTACTGTTCTGATTTATAAGCCAAACTCTTTGTGGTGTCATGATTTCGAAACACTTCACAGAATTAAATAGTCTCTTTGGACTAAAAGTCACAGACGGCCAGAACACCCAGTGGAGAGGAAATGTTACAACCCCTTTCTTTAACCTTGAAGGGAAGATGCCATTGCTCATAGGTAGACAATCTGCATTTGCATGCAAAGCACTTAATATTCAAACCTGCACCTCTTTTTAAAGGATCTCTGAAAGCAGAACTGGTAAAAAAGACCAGAAAGTTCTGCTGCCATTTAAGGACCGTTAATGGACCTTGTATATTGGTCCTTTGGTATAAGGCAGCTAAAGGCAACCTGATATAGGTAAGGCCAGTGTGGTTGTAGAGGTTAGAGTGTGGGACTAGGACCTTGGAGACCAGTGTTCAAATCCCGATATCAGTCTTGAAGCTCTTTGGGTGACCGTAGGCCAGTCATTCTCTCTCAGACTAACCTACCTCATAGGGTTGTTGTGCCAATAAAAGGGGAAAGAGAACTGTGTACACCCTAAGCTCTTTAGAGAAAAGGTGGGGTTTAGATGAAATAAACAAACAGGGAGTGTCTTGCAAAAGTACTGTATAAAGGTAAAGGGACCCCTGACCATTAGGTCCAGTCGCGGATGACTCTCGGGTTGCGGCGCTCATCTTGCTTTACTGGCTGTAGGAGCCGGTGTACAGCTTCCGGGTCATGTGGCCAGCTTCTGGCAAACCAGAGCAGCACATGGAAACACCGTTTACCTTCCCGCCTGATCAGTACCTATTTATCTACTTGCACTTTGATATGCTTTCAAACTGCTAGGTTGGCAGGAGCAGGGACCGAGCAACGGGAGCTCACCTGGGGATTCGAACCGCTGACCTTCTGATCGGCAAGTCCTAGGCTCTGTGGTTTAACCCACAGCGCCACCCGCGTCCCAATGCAAAAGTACTGTAGTTGTTACAAAATATGACATCCAACCTAGGGATCAGGTGGCAAAACCAATAGTTGCTTTTTTTCTCCAAATAATGGAAGCAAACCAAGTTTTCACTGAGGCATTCAGCAGAACCTCTGTGGCATCTATAATATACCTTTGTTTGAAAGCATTTTTACACCACTCTTTGCCAGAAAGGCTCCCAGGGTGACTTCCAGATGATCAGTCAAGACAGTCCTTTTTGCCCACAGGCTTGTAATCAAAAGATAAAAGGAATGGGGAGGAAAGAGGAAAACAAGCACCCTCAGGCACCATTTTTTAAACTTGCGAAGTAGTTTTTATAATGACCAGCTGCTCCCAAAACAGCTGAGTGGCACTGCTTCCCATCTGAATTGCTGCTGCAACCCGATGGGATGGATTCTGCCAAGTAGCACTTGAGGAAGGAGCCTGATGGAGCTGCTGCTTCAGCAGAGCTACTGGAGCAGCCCCAAAATTTGTTAACCAGAAATGCTAGACCAAATCCAGTGAAAAAGCTATTCTGATCTGGCAAATTTCCAGTTCGTAAAAGCATCTCTAACAGCTTTCGAAATTTGAGCCCGATATATATCTAAAATGTTCTTTTCTCCATTATGGACACAGTCAATATAATAAATGAAGTATAAAAGTGTAACACAAAACATAAAAACAGATGGGTACTGTGAATGTAGGAAAACCTGATCTTTTCACTCTGTTCAACAGAACTTCTATTCTTCTGTGTTCTGTTCCAAACGACGAGACTTCTTACAAAATAACACATATCCTCTGATTCTTCTTCGTTGCAGTCACTTCTAGGAACAGTTTTGCCATTATGCGAAGGATGAGGAATTTGTACTTTTTTCCCAGAAGCAAGGTAGCAAAAGACATATCAGACAATTAGTAATATCAGATTTCAAAACCCATCCCACCCCCTTTAGAACATATCATTGATATGTTTGTCCCAAATTCTGCAACAAGATCCTAACTCCTACTGTGAACGGAATATAGTCACAGAACGGCGTTTTCCATCCTTCCCCTTTTCACTTCACTGTACCCTCCTAAAAATCTGTCCTGGGGTTTGGGGGATGCTTGGGAGAATGGTGTGTAGGATATGGAGCAGGGGGCTGTAGCAGGTGGGGACAGAGGAAATGCCATTTCCAGTCTTTGATTTCTCTGTTTAGCAGACCTTCAGGCTTAGGTAAAAATAGGCATTTGAAAGCGTTGGTAGAAATAGCATGATTGCACCTTGATAGCAAAACAGTATTTTGTTAAAAGAAGGGTCTCGCTTAGCGACAGATTAAATGTTAAGTTGGCATCTGTGGTTTCACTAGAAGGCCCCTTAGGGAAGGGTGGTTAACTGGAGACCAGCTGGGCCAAATTTGGCCCAGGCATCGCCACTTGCTCACCCCCAGGCCAGACATATGTTTCCCCCTTACTTGGCAGAGTTCCTGTATTACCTCCAGACAAGTCCATTGATTACAGTAAAAGGTAAAGGTACCCCTGCCCGTACGGGCCAGTCTTGACAGACTCTAGGGTTGTGCGCTCATCTCACTCTAGAGGCCGGGAGCCAGTGCTGTCCGCAGACACTTCCGGGTCACGTGGCCAGCGTGACAAGCTGCTCCTGCGAACCGGCACCAGAGCAGCACACGGAAACGCCGTTTACCTTCCCGCTATAAAGCGGTACCTATTTATCTACTTGCACTTAAGGGTGCTTTCGAACTGCTAGGTGGGCAGGAGCTGGGACCGAACGACGGGAGCTCACCCCGCCGCGGGGATTCAAACCGCCGACCATGCGATTGGCAAGTCCTAGGCGCTGAGGTTTTACCCACAGCGCCACCCGCGTCCCACATTGATTACAGTAATATATGGCAAAACATAAACTTATTTACTATTTAAAAAATCATTTTGTATGTACGTTATTGTAAGCGATTGTATGCTTGTATGAGGGCTAGTTGAGTTTGAGTTCAGACTGTTGCAACAAAAGTTATGCGGTGCTTTTTTTAAAAAAAGTTGCTATTCCAGGTTATTAATTCTCGCTCTTTTCATCTACTATATTTTATAAACCTTTCAGCAGAAACCGCAATATCAAAGCAGTAGGCAATTATTGTTTGGCTGGTCTGAGATCTATTCAGGAGTTCACGCAGCTTTAAATTGTAGTCGTATGTTCATAATTATGAAGTCCTGTGTGGAAAATAAAATAATCTACTGCAGGGGTCCTTCCTGCGAGTTATTAGTGAAGGCATGCACTCACTGTGAAACTGAATTTCTAGTTATAGATCTTTTTGTCATGAACTTTTGTATCCAAACTGAATAATTAGTTAGTTCATCTTCTCATATACATTCATTTCCTTTTGTTTGGGGTCATGAACGGAATGTTCTTAGAGTGCTATTAAAACCTGGCTTTCTACAATTTTGGTCTTGTTTCCTGTTTGTGCCGGAATTTTTATTTTGTTTTTAATGTAATTGACATATATGCACCAGTGTATGTTCAGGGCACAGAGTGCAGGCAAAGGACGTTTAGTTGGTTAGACTATTTTTAGCATGTCCTGAACTGCATGTTGCTCATTTCTGCTGATATGTTAAAATATAATGTGCGTTTGGCCACTTCTCTCCATGTGGTTGTCGGGATATGACCCCATGCAAATGGCTTCACCGCAGGTAATCTACTTAAAAGCACTCTCACTTACGTTATGGCATTTCCCTCCAACACTCCCGGCCCACAGCTAGCCATTACCAGATGGTTTCGAAGCCTGTTTGGTTCTGTCTAAAAATCTCAAACTAATGCACTTTGTGTCGTGAAAATTCTACTCATTATTGATCCAGAGTGGATTCCAATGTATCGTTAGCAGAGTAGCAACTTAAACATGTTGCAGGATTCCCCCCCAAATAGACCAGAGGCCATTGTATTTCATCCAGCAGAGCTTTACTGCTACTGAAGGCAAATGAGCATAAAGGTCACAAATCCAATACATTCAGGATTGGCCCTGACCATAAGATATCCAGTTGCAGCAGACATAACCTTACAATAACTTATAATAAGTTTAAACACTAAGCATACTATGTACAGAACACCACAAAAAGAGATAGAAAGAGAACGTGAAACCCTGGCTTCTTCTGGCCGTATTATTATAGTCAGCATGACCTTGACTGAACGAGATAACCAAATCAGTTCAAACCAGCTGTACTCAGCTTATCTGAAGGAATAACCCAAACATCATGGACCTTCTGCTTGTTTCTTTCACACAGATAAGCTTCCAGAACCCTCTTGAACTAAGTAGAATAGGAAAGATCTCTGCACATCAGATCAATATGTTCTGTACTAAGAAATGCAAACTGACACTTGGACTATTTTAATGACACAGAGTACTTTTTGGTGACATGAAAGTCTCGGGGGTTCTGACAGTATCCCTCTACACTATACAATGCTTGCAGGATTCAGTGGTTACAACCCTGGAACCTGCAATGGGAGTACAGATCGGAGATGATGTATCATTTGGCAAAATGAGAGACCAAATTAAAGTTAGGGTATTTTTTTTGTCATTCCAGAAAGGAAAATGTGGAATGTTGTTTCTCTTTCCCCTGTATTTCCTTGCTTAGACTTGTTCTACACATCTACCAGAGTGAAGTGTATCAGTACTTTGAACGGTCTGTAAGTGATTCCATACTGGAAAAAGTCTGTAGTGTTTTCTGGATGTTTTAAGAGCATGGAATTAGCAGTAAATTAGCCTCTTACGAATTTCATGGATTTGATTTTTTTGTTGCTGTTTTGCATAAATACTTTAGCTTAATAATTTTTTTTAAAAAAACACCCACAAATTTATATTCAGTAGCATGAATATTTATTTTCACCTGTTTTTGTCAGTGCCAGGAATATGTTTTCATCCATATTTGAAGTGTTATGGTCATATGTTGAAATTATATCAATTTGTTTGATTGTGACATGTAAGTAAAGGTATAATCATAGTTAATTTAAAATGATCTTGGGTTGTGCAAAGTGGTTAGCGTTAGAAGGCGATTCAGGCTGGCATGTAAAGGAGATTCAGATTGGCAGCCAACTTGCTTTTCCGGTGTACGACCTCTTCTTATTAAGAGCAGCAATAAAGGGTCCATACTAATAGCCTGATTATTATTAATATATGCTGTCTTCTACTGACCCACTTTGTTTAGAATGTGCATTGGATATGAAGCGCCAAACACTGAAGAGTTGTAGATTTAAAAAATTCAGTTTGAAAGATGCCCTACCATTGTACATTTTAATAAGAGTTAACAGAAAAAGGTCTCTGCATGTTGCCAGGAGCAATATAGTAAAAGTCCTAAGTGCTAGTCATCTTATTGTCATGTAGAGGAATTGCTAATCTGGTCACTGAAAATTAATTTTCCTAGGATGGACAGGAAAGCAGATGGGCTTGTTTAAAGCCTGCATACTGATTGAGTCAATTTTTGGAAGGGAGAAAAATGTAGATGATACTGTAGGACTTTTAAAAAAGGATTTTTGAATTTGTTTTCTGATGTGAGATACTATGCAACAGCATAGGGTTAGTGGTATGTGTGTCACTCCCTCCCCCTTTACAACTATATTGTTTTACTGATGTGGTGAGATGGCTGGAGTACAGTCAGTATTTCTTGTGTTTATGCATTTTTTAAAAAAATGTAGCCTGTGGCTGTTGTTCAGTACTCTTAAAACAGAAAGTTGAGCTAGTTGATTCTTCTCTGAAATGCAGCCACTCCTTTAATTATGAAACGCCATGTCTTCTGTAACATTTCTCCTTTAGCTTTTTCAGCAGCAAAAACTGCTGATCCTTTGCTTTTAGTTTTATAGCCAAGAGAGAAACTGCAACAGCACACAACCCAAACTGTCCTATGCTTTGCCCAGCAACAGTTGCTATTAATACACTCCATAGCATTAAACTGTTATTTACAGATGCTGTTAAAAATGAACCCAGCCATATAGTTAAGAACATTCCCATGCTTACCTTTTCTTTTTTACGGATTTCCCCCCAGGGTCTTATTATGAGCCTTTTAAGAAAGATAAAAGCAACTCCGGGCTAAATATTGGCACGAGCAGCTTGTATTAAATGTTTCTTTGAAATGGTAACAAACAAACAAACAACCAACATATCTCAACCATTTCAAGGTAGGGACAAAATTAATGGGAAGGTATCTTAAAAAGCATAGACATCACCTTGCCAACAAAGGTCCGTATAGTTAAAGCTATGGTTTTCCCAGTAGTGGTGTATGGAAGTGAGAGCTGGATCATAAAGAAGGCTGATCGCAGAAGAATTGATGCTTTTGAATTATGGTGCTGGAGGAGACTCTTGAGAGTCCCATGGACTGCAAGAAGATCAAACCTATCCATTCTTAAGGAAATCAGCCCTGAGTGCTCACTGGAAGGACAAATCCAGAAGCTGAAGCTCCAATACTTTGGCCAGCTCATGAGAAGAGAAGACTCCCTGGAAAAGACCCTGATGTTGGGAAAGATGGAAGGCACAAGGAGAAGGGGATGACAGAGGACAAGATGGTTGGACAGTATTCTTGAAGCTACCAGCATGAGTTTGACCAAACTGCGGGAGGCAGTGGAGGACAGAAGTGCCTGGCGTGCTCTGGTCCATGGGGTCACGAAGAGTCGGACACGACTAAACGACTAAACAACAACAACCAATCTTGAAAGTGTTCACTATATGCCTTTAAAATGCTTTTTCCTTCTCTCTCTCTTTGTAAGAACAGTTAAAACATTGGAGGACCTGGCTTGGCAAGCCTGGCTATATCACACTCAGAGTCTGTCTGAAGATGTCATGGCACGGCATGGCTGTTTCCAAGTCAGACAATTTCTCGTTTCCCTTCATTTTTATACCCCTTTGACCTTTATGAAAGAATTTTGTTGCATCTCCTAGCTATGTCTGTGTTTATAGACTGTGATCTTTGGGCTGTACTGACTTAAATGGTGCTTCCCAAATATGCTGTATAGACAATTGTCTTTTTAGCTTTGCTATTCTTCAGTGTTTTTACTCTACAGAACAAACATTAGAACAAAGAGTACCATTCTACTCATAGTTCTTCTGATTCTATCCGGGAGCATACCCTTAGCAAAGTCATTCTATTTTGCTGTCATGGCAAGCCTTTGGTACAGGTCTATTAATATTTAAGCATCAACAATCAATCATAAATGAGAAATAGTCACCATCTGATGGACACCAGGCTTTCCATAGTGTCAGTTTCAGACACTGTGTTTAGGTAATCAATATATCCTGAAAAGTATAAAGGTGGCTCGGATTAAAATCCTTTAAAATCCTTGAAAGCGAGGCCATTGCAAAACACACAAAAATGACTGGAATGTTAACTGGCCAATGTGTTAACTGGTTAACGTGTTTGTTGTAGAGAAGATGTAGCGCAGAGCAAGACCACAAATTATTATTTTTTTTTTAAAAAAAAATCATAATTGTAAGATGAAAAATTGAACCCTGAATTGAGCAAGTCTGCTTCACAGGCCATATTGGGAAAAAACCTTCTTTGTTCTGAAGTAGAATCCCATTGCTTGTTGGGGAGCAATGGTTTGTGGTAGTCCAGTCAACATTTTGTTGACCACTGTGAGAAGAATGTTAGACTTGAGTTTGATCCTGCAGGAATTGTCTTATAATGTTTCTATTGATTACAGTGGAGCCTATTTTAAGAAAAATATACTTAAAACATTGGTGTGCATTAATGATTTATTAATCATTGGTGTGCATCACATCACTAGTTCTGGTAAGTTCTTCATCATGGCTCAGTCTTCCATTGTCTTAAAATTTGAAATGTAACATTTCCCAGTACACCTTAGGCCTTCCGGGTTAATCATGTCCCTGCTTTTGTATTTTCATATGGCTATCATATCACTACTGTCATTATGAATTAGGGCTCATATCCCCTGATAAACAAACCGTAGTTCTGAAATACACACAAAAATGACTCAAAGTTCTGTAAATAAGATGGGAAGATGCCTGTCTTTAAAGTATATAGTCTTCAGCCTCTGTTCATAAGGTTCTTCCAGGAACATCGACATTGTTTATAGTAATGTTACTGCTTATAGTAATAAATGTGTTCGCAGGACCAGTATTTTAAATGAAAATACAAGCTTTGGGACACTGACACACAAAATATAGGAAGACTTGGATTATATTCCAAACAAAAAGCGGTAGAGTTCAACCTCATTGATATGAATGACCCAGGGGCATTCATAATATTGACAAGAGATATTTAAACAAAGATGAGTGCTGTTGAAATAGATGTACTTTCTTATGGAACTGAATGGTTAGACGTGTTGGAGGACATACCATGAATTAGATTAAATGGGAGGTTGGAGTTAACATGTTTCTTACAGAATTGCAGCCGATTTTTCTTTCCACAGCTTTGTGGAAGAAAACGTGATGAGTCCAAATGTCCAGTAAGGTACCAATGAGAATCCAAATCAAAGCAACCTTAGCTGATTGGTGTTGAGCCTTGGGATATAGCTGTGGTTTCTTATAATAAAGTAAGCAAATGATGTGATGTCTTGGCTCAACATAAACACTTTTAAACCCGTGTGACTGGGTGCTTTTCTAGAGCTTCATTAGCCTGAAACAAATTTCTCCCCACTGAGCACAGTCTAAGCTGGTTTTGGGAATTTTGTTGATGATGATGTAGAAGAAGCTGGTTCTATTTTATGGGAAACTGTTATTGAAGAAGATATGACCAATCTGTGTCTTGCATATTGTGTTCTGTTCCTTTGAATATGGTGACATTAGTTTGAGTACATGACATATTATTAGTAAGCGTAACACTGATTGGTTCAAAAGTTTTTGCTCACCTGGTAAACCTACACCTGATAACGGTCATTGTTCAAGGGCAGTCCTAATATATTATTATGGATATCACTTCATCTTTATCCATTTTTAACTGCTGTAGTAGCAGCACTGAGAAGCTAGAGACTGACTGTGGGACCTGTAGCCTCTTCTTGCATAGGTTGGAAGGAGGGAAATGTGGATTGCCAAAGCCAAATGGCGTTACTGGATCTGACCTTCAGAACCTGAGTGTTATGACGATGGGCCCAGAGTCAGATTGGGGTGTGTGTGTCCTGATGGGAGACGCTGGATCCCTTGCTATTGCTGCCTCCTTTGGCAGTGAATCGTCTCCACTTTCTCCGTAATTTTATACCCTTCTGTCATGTTGCCTCTTCCTTGCCTTTCCTCTAAACTAAAACAGCTATGTTGTTGAGAAATATTAACTTGCTTTTCTCATTGCCTTTCCCTCTTGTGCTGTAACTGACTTCATTACTCCGGAGTTTAGGCAGTAATGTAATTTAAAAGATGAAGTGGTATGTTGATTCATTTCTGTGATTAAAATATTACTGTACCAAACAAAATGGATTTTGACTGAGGATGGCAGAGCTTTGCCTTTTAGCCTTTCTCTCTCAAATCTCTAGCTAATACAGTGTGATTAAGGTGTGTGTTATTGCATTTGATACAGTGTGCTTGGGTAGGAAAAGAAAAGTTCATTTTTAATACGTGGGATAAGATAACACTTAAGGAAAGAGTTGTTGCAATAGAAGCTCTTTCTTAATTTAATCAATGATTTTCAGTTAATAGTAAGAAGTCCGATTACAGAGCAATGCTAAGCCTTAATGATTTTCGAAAAGCAACTCTTAACATATATATTGCATTTTATGTTTGTGGCTAAGCTTTTTCCTAGTGAGCTTTTAAATCATAGTGGCATATCTGCACACACAGACACTTTTATATATACACACACACACACACACACATAAACAGCAGTAAATGAATTCTCTATTCTGATTGGCATGTAGTTGGTAACCTAATTCGCTCAATGTGTTCTGTTTGAGAATGTAAAAAAGCAGAAATACTGTGCCAGATAAGAGATCAGTACAGAAGGAAAGTAACTCTTGAATGGTCACAGTTTGCTCTTGGCAAAATTTCTTCAGCAGGTAAAAAGGTCAAGGGAGTCCACAAAATGTTCGCATTTCTATCCATGCTAATGCAAGTAAGTATCAACTTGTACTGTACTGACATCTTTCCGCAGGGCCTGTAAGACAGAGCTGTTCCACCAGGCCTTTGGTCAGGGCGCAGCCTGACCCCCTCCTCTGGCAATCTGCACAGGGTCTTGCTTGCTGGTTGCCATCAATTTGTTTTTGATTGATTTTATGGTGAAAAGTTTTTAGAATGTTGGATTGTTTTGATTGTTGTTAGCCGCCCTGAGCCCAGCTTTGGCTGGGGAGGGCGGGGTATAAATAAAATTTATTATTATTATTATTATTATTGTTGTTGTTGTTGTTGTTGTTGTTGTTGTTGTTGTTGTAGTAGTGGGTTTGGAAAAATAAAATAAAGCTGCAGTATAAAAACCAGAACTATCAAAGTTGTTTAATTATGCCCAGACTAAATCTTACTATAGAGTTCCATAACAGATAAAGACATCTTCTTTTTTTTGTCCTATTAATTGGATGAAATTGCAATGGGCTCTGTTCCCATTGAAATAAATGGGGTAAGTCCCATTTAATTTCAGTAGTAACTAAGTGCAGCTAAGTAGTGTGATCAGGGAACAGATCCCGGCCTATGAAATATTTATTATTATTATTATTATTATTATTATTATTATTATTATTATTATTATTATTTATTTGGGTTCCCTGAGCACCATTTAGGAAAACACTATGCTATTAAGGTTTTCTCTAACCTTCCCACTCCTTGCACCTGAAAACAGGTCAGTTAGGCAGCCAGCTGCTTCACGCCATACCTCCACTTGTTCCTCAAAGTGCTGACAGTGATGATACTTCAAGCCATCTAGATTTGTGATTTTGTGGACAGGGCTAGAAGTGCAGCCAGGTATCTTGATATAAGGTACTGCATAATCTGTGCAATCTGAAAGAAAGCATCCCAAGCTGTTTTTTAGCTGAACTCGTGTTTATTTTCATGGGATTAAATAGTATCTTGGGTAGGTAACACTGTGAAATCCCAATATTATTAAATAATAAATTTTATTTTTACTCCATATAGTATTAGACTCTTAAAAAGTAAAGGGTATATACTAGGCTTCCATTAGTTTTTACTAACAAACTATTGAAAATTCTGACTGCTTCTTTTGCAGCAAGAGCTATTTTGCAGCTCATTCACAAGCCAACCTGTCTCTCCATCTGCCTTCTTAGATGTGCTTGACATTAATTTGCCATGTTAGTGCCTTTTTTTTTAAAGGTAGCTTTTAGTTTTAAAACTTGACATCTGTCAGTATTATGCCAGTTTTACTTAGAACTGAGATGACTTTTTCATGTCAGAATCTGCATGTTTGATGAGGGGTACCCTTCTGACAAACAGCTAAAATATTTCCCAAGAAAAGAAAAGGGAAAAAAAGTTTCCCTCAGTTTTTATCCAGATCCTGAACACAGCTCAGATGAAGCTGTGCAAAAGGCCCTAAGGGCTGGTTTATTTTTGTAAGACTTCAGAGAGCCCTGCAAGCTTGGAGATGCTCATTCCTTCCTCAGTCCTGCTGCTGTTTTGTTGTTGTTGTTTAGTCATTTAGTCGTGTCTGACTCTTTGTGACCACCTGGACCAGAGCATGCCAGGCACTCCTGTCTTCCACTGCCTCCTGCAGTTTGGTCAAACTCATGCTGGTAGCTTCGAGAACACTGTCTAACCATCTCATCCTCTGTTGTCCCCTTCTCCTTGTGCCCTCCAACTTTCCCAGCATCAGGGTCTTTTCCAGGGAGTCTTCTCTTCTCATGAGGTGGCCAAAGTATTGGAGCCTCAACTTCAGGAGGCTCCAGTGAGCACTCAGGGCTGATTTCCTTAAGAATGGATAGGTTTGATCTTCTTGCAGTCCATGGGACTCTCAAGAGTCTCCTCCAGCACCATAATTCAAAAGCATCAATTCTTTGGTGATCAGCCTTCTTTGTGGTCCAGCTCTCACTTCCATACATCATTACTGGGAAAACCATAGCTTTTACTATAAGGACCTTTGTTGGCAAGGTGGTGTCTCTGCTTTTTAAGATTCTGTCTAGGTTTGTCATTGCTTTTCTCCCAAGAAGCAGGCGTCTTTTAATTTCGTGGCTGCTGTCACCATCTGCAGTGATCATGGAGCCCAAGAAAGTAAAATCTCTCACTGCCTCCATTTCCCCCCCTTCTATTTGCCAAGAGGTGACGGACCCAGTGGCCATGATCTTGGTTTTTTTGATGTTGAGCTTCAGACCATATTTTGCGCTCTCCTCTTTCACCCTCATTAAAAGGTTCTTTAATTCCTCCTCACTTTCTGCCATCAAGGTTGTGTCATCTGCATATCTGAGGTTGTTGATATTTCTTCCGGCAATCTTACCTGGAGCCAAATCATGGATTGGCTCTGCCTTACATTTGAACCCAGGCCTCTGGCTTGTTCCTCTCCAAACAAACCATGAATGGTAGTGCCAAGAATAAAGCTTGGTTACAGCTTGTGCTTTGTTTTGAGCCTTGAACAAAACAAACCACGAACCAGAGTTTGGGCATAACGCTAAGCCAAACCGTGGTTTGATTCTGCAGGACCTGTGAAGAGTAAAGCAGATGTGATTTTTTACACACTTGCTTATCCATGGTTTGTCTTATTGTTACGTGCAAACTGGACCATTGTTTTACGCCATGTTTTATTTTGTAAACTGAGACGCTAATTTATTGTATTTTCATCTGCTAGAAAGGATATATATTTTAATGCTGCATTTTAGTGGGGTTTTTCAACGTGGTTTTTAAATTATTACCTTGCATTTTAATACTACTTGTTTTGTAAGCCACCCAGGGAATGTGTGTTGATGGACAACATATAAACCTTGTAGTAATACATAAATAAAAGTAAACACAGCACAGCCAACGTTACAAGTCAAGGTAGGAGTCCAGCCTTAAATATATATTTTTAGTGTTCACCATGAGTCTCATCATTCATTTATTTATTACATCTTAACAGTATTTATATGCTACCCAATAACCAAGTTCTCTGAGTAGCTTACAACAGTAATAACATTAGTTAAAAAGTAAATGAAATATGCAGCATGCTGTCAATTCCAGGTTGCCAGTCACTAATACAATTGCACAAAATGTGGCAATATTTTAAATACATAATTCTGTTTTCATATGTGTTCCCTAGAAAGGCAGGGGAAAAAATAGAACCAAGTGCTTTGTGTCAGAATGCAGACTGGAAGTTAAGAGTGAATGAAATATGCAACATGAATCAGTACGAGGCTGAGTTGAAGGGTTTGATGCTAAAGTGCTGAAATCTCTCAAGTCAGGCATGAAGAACCTTTTTGGCTTATAAGGATCTAACCTCATGGGCTAAAATTGACAGGTGTACAGGGCTGCTCATTTGTCAGTCACGTGATGTCACAATGACACCAGGTGATTGGGTGATTTGAAGTCCCAAAGTCAAGACTTCAAAGCTAAATCCTTTGCACAGCTAAATCCTGCACACAGACTGTGCACAGCTAAATCCTGCACACCTGATTCAGCAGGTTTTGGCTGTGCCATAGAGTCAGAGCCTGGATTCCCTCACCAATGCACAATCGGAAGTGCACTTTAAGCGCATTGGCAGCTGCACCTCTGTAGGCCCTACACCTGATGTCATTTATGGGTCAGGTGACCGTGGTTTATGTAAAAGGGGCCAGATTTGAACTGCTGGAGGTTCCTCACCCCTCTCTTAAATAATATTTCCCTTGCATCATCAGTAGATTATTTTTTTCAAGACCAACTTCAACAGTTTACGTTTTGATGTGTCGTGAGCTATGAGGTAAAGGTAAAGGGACCCCTGACTATTAGGTCCAGTTGTGGCCGACTCTGGGGTTGCGGCGCTCATCTTGCTTTATTGGCCGAGGGAGCCGGTGTACAGCTTCCGGGTCATGTGGCCAGCATGACTAAGCTGCTTCTGGTGAACCAGAGCAGCACACAGAAACGCCGTTTACCTTCCCGCCGGAGCAGTACCTATTTATCTACTTGCACTTTGACGTGCTTTCGAACTGCTAGGTTGGCAGGAGCAGGGACCGAGCAACGGGAGCTCACCCCGTCGAGGGGATTCGAACTGCTGACCTTCTGATCGGCAAGTCCTAGGCTCTGTGGTTTAACCCACAGCGCCACCCGCGTCCCTTGAGCTATGTTGTACTGTTGTTTTAATGTTGTAATTGCTTTTTTTCTTTTACTTTGGTTGTCAATTGATCCAGGACTTCTTTTTAGTGGAAAGCAATGTAGAAAATGTAATATACCTAAACCCTATAAAGTATAAGAAGTTCTGAATGTTGATGGGCACCAAGGTTATTACATTTAAAACAAAAATTAAAGTAAAGCAAAATTTCCAGTCAGCGGTACTCTTTCACAGCATTGTTATATACTTATTTGTCGAATGGTTTAAAAGATACCCACAAAAGTATATTGAGGCTTTTCTTCTGTGACTTTCTGTGAACAGTTTTGGGCAACGTGGGGTCTGCGCTAACCAGTGCCAAATCTCGACTGACAGTTGAGGAAAGCATCCAAGTTTTGTTTGTATAGCGTGAAGAGCAAACTTCCAGGAATATTTTCTAACGTTTGTGTGTGTTTGCTTTTCAGAATTGTGTGTTAGTAGCATTGATTCAGTTTGCAGGTGATAAACTAGGAGGTTGAGACACTACAGTAAGTTGTTGTTTAGAAATGGGTCCCTCTTCTGTTGCTCTCTGTTTCAAGGCCGACAGAACATTTTACAAATCTTTCTCTTTCCTTTTAGCGTATTATGGTGTGTGTTTTTTTATAGAGAGAGGAGCAGCGGGAATCATGGCAGAAAGAACTCCTTTTCCAGGACTTCTGTTTTTTCATTCACTACCCCATTCCCAGCATTGCTTTGTTCCCTCCGCTAGAGCTAAGACTAGTCTCTCATACAAATTACTGGTCCTTTGTAAGTTCCCCCAGATTGCTAGAATAGGGGCTTTTTCTACTGAAGAGAGGAGGTGGCGTTGAGGTAGACATGCTGGCCCCAGTGATTTTATGGCTGTTAATAGCCACTTTTAAGGGTATGCATTGGGCAGTGTGTTTGCTTATGAAAATTCAGTATGCCAGTCCCAAGTTCCCTGAAATAGTTGGGCCGGTGGTCAAATCCAATCCTTGTAGTTCCTGTTTTTCTTTGAACCGAAAATGCATGTAAAGCACATCTTAAACCACTTGGGGGAAAGAAGTGTCATTTTAATTTGTTTAATCTTTTGGTCTGGCATGGTCACAACTGATTTTATTTTTTTTTAATAATATTTTATTAAGACTTTTACATAGAAAAAAAGAGAAAAAAAGAGAAAAAAAATACAAAAATACAAAAAAGAAAAAGAAAAACAGATAATAACAGTTCCATTTTCATAGTATTTCTTGCATTTGCTTATTTCCCAGACTTCCCCACACCTCCCCTCGCTGTATTCCAGTTCAAATGTTTGATCAGCAAATCCCTTCCCTCTATCTTATCTTAATCTTTATCTTAATATCTTATTATATTAAACCTTTAGTTCTGCATCTTTTACCCTTCAAATTTTCCATACTCCTTCACCGCATTATTACTAATAACCTTTTAACCTCCATCCGATGTCATTCTAACATTCATTAATTTTGTAATATTTCTGTAAATAATCTTTAAATTTCTTCCAATCACAACTGATTTTATACACCCGTTATAATAATAAATCACTTTACAGAAGGTCTGAGTCTAACCTTTGTGCACATCTTATTCAGAAACTCTTATCTGTTATAAAATACTGGTTATGTGAGTGGGTATTTTAGGAGTATCCAGTGTGTGAGAATGCCTTGGGACCTACTTAGTTGCTTGTTCTTCCTCTTGCTTCAAACATAGCTGAAGAAACCTTTTTATTGTTTTTATTAAAATAATATTTATTACTTTTTCAACAATTTAAACACTACAAAAAACAAAAACAAAAAAACCAATACAATACAATACAATACAATACAATACAAAGACACTACATAACACTAACACATTAAACTAACAAAACCAAACAAAAACAGTTTAAAACACTCAAACAATTTCAATATCTTGGCCTTCATTCACTTATTTCACCGACCTCCTCACACCTCCCTTTTTGTATTCCACTTCTGTCAATTGTTTCAGCAATTCCTTTCCATCTTCCTCTGTTTTCTGTCCTATAATTATCTTAACACATTCTAACCTTATTTTTCCTTTAATATTCTATTAATCTATTTATACTTAAATCCTTATAATCCTTCTATTGTTTTTAACCTTTCTGGAAAGCCAGAGTTCATTCTGAGCTCCCCTGACTTTCTTCCTGTAACTGTTGGGGATGGGGGCGGGTTGGGGGGCAGGCCAGCTCCTCATACAGGCTGTGGCAAGTGATGTATTTAATGTATGTGTCATGTTACATCCATGTCTGAATAGGCAAGAAAAATACTATATCAAAGGAAAGGGATTACCTTTTACAATATTTTGCTTGGCATTCTGAAAAGCTCCAAAGAATTTTCACCTTAAATCAACATACATTTTGCATTATCCTTGTTTAATGTAGATATACCAAGTAAGCTTATTTTAAAGAGCACCACCCCACAATTTAATAAACCATTCGTTTACGTTGGGGTTCCAATGTTTAGTACGCAGTAGTCTGGGCACTAAAATCCGATTCTTTAGCCTTCAGAAATTATTTCCTTTTGGATAACTTGATCAACAATGCCTACTGAAAAATTAGCTGCTAATGCAGTAGTTTTACCCGAAAAAAAGTACACTGGAGTGAGTAGGATTTTCAGTGCAGCCTTCAAGCAAACTGAATGGGGTTCTTGTCCCGATTTGTACCTTAATATCTGTCTTAATTGGGCTGGAGTGTGCTTTGTGTGTATGCGTGTGTTTGCCATCAATTTGTTCCCTGCACCTCCTTCCGTAGTCGGTTGTGCCAAGAAGAAATTCTTCCATACAGATCGATAAAGCAACACACCAGGATCAATACAACAGTGACAGCTTTTCTACAGGGATAGTTGGGCCACTGTGGTATAGAGAACAGTGTGCTGCACCTGGGCTGGGGAGACATGTACTTTTGGACAGGTCATTCCCTCGTGGCCTAACCCACCTGCTGGAGTTAGTTGCTGTGTATCCCTATGTACTTCTTCAGCTCTGGACGGGATGCAAGTGTGATAGAAAACAGTGCTATGTAGCTGGAAGCAAATGCAGAGGCACAATCAGCGTAGGAAGACATCACATGCATGCTTTTTTTGACTCACGTAGACCATCAGGTTGGATATACATATGGAAAAAACAATAATGCCTAAAACAATGTATTTAACGCCACCTTCAAACCACCATAGGATTACTAATGCACAGAGCTGTTATCGGTTTCATCCACTGTGTCCTTTTTCCTTTTCCTTTTAGTTTACCACTGCTTTGAAGCAGCTTGGTTAATTGTTAACTTTGACTAGAACGGCTGCGTGAATGGCTGTAGCAATCTCAGCATGAAAAGTTCAAAACTGCTAGATTAATTTGAGGTATTAACTCTGAGCTGATGTACTTGCTTTTAACGGCTCTGTGAGTTCAGTCGCATTCACTGCCTGCACAGTCTCCCTGCAATGGAATTTGCCAGCGCTTGAAAGGACTACTGAGAAAGTTGAAATGTAATCTTGTGTTTGAAAAGAAAAGCACAGCAATGAAATGATTTTCTTCCTTTGCATCTACTTTTGTTATGACTTGGAGAACAACTTCCAGAGGAACAAATGAAGTTGCAGACCAAAAAACATCATTTCTCTCTCTCCATAATGTAAATATGTACGTACTGTGAACATCTGTAGGAGTTTGTTGGAGTATTCTGCTCTTTTATGTCCCAAACTGCTGGAGTTAAAACTTTAAGAGTCACGATGCCTGAAGGAAGTGTTGCGGGTAACATCACATTATATGGGCTGACTCTTTTCTTCTCTTTCACAGAACATGGAGAAAGTGTTTGTGGAATTCAGTCATCAAGAGCTGTTTGAGTTCTATAACAAGGTCTGTACTGGTGCTTTTACAGACTTCCTAACATTTTGATAACCTTTCTTTTACCTTTAATAAGTCTTTATTACCAGTCCTTTGGTTCTAGCTGTTTTTGGTTTGAGCTTTCCTTGTAAACATGTAATAGCTTCATCCCCCAAAGCACTGCATCTCTGAGTTATGTCTCCTATAAAGCACTAACTGAATGCAGGTTTCACATTTGCCGCTGAAGTGCTTTCGAACAAGGTGATGCTTGCTATACCCTTTTAAATCTACAAACTTAACAAAAGGACAAGAGACTTTCAGGAAAGCATATCCTTATTTGTGCTTATACACATGGTGAACTCACCCAATCAGACTAAACATTTATATACGTTGCAGATTTGCAGGAATTAATTTCGTGGGGAAACACATTCAGGAGTTCTTGTTGCTGTTTGGATATATTTAATTTGCAGAGTTTATTATTTCTCTTCTACTTTCCATGTTTCTAAACATTTTTCTTTTTTCTTTTCTGTTAAATAGTTGGAGACTATACAAGCACAGCTGGATTCTCTTACGTGATACTGTGTGAAGACTTAATTTCTCCCACCACATTCCTCTCACTTCAATATTGAAGATAACTTGGCTGGCAGTGTTTGCTGAAATACTTAGTTGGCTGTTGTCAATAAATGGCTTATCTCTTCTTTGGCCAGTAACTTAAATTAAATCATTGACAGGAAAACTGAAGTTCTAATTGACTTAATCTCCTCAGAGTTTCCAGTGTTCAAGAACATGTATCATTGGGGGGCAGAGTATAGCTACCTTGTTTTGCTGTTCTTTGAATTACTTTGAAATGTATTGTGTCAGTTTTGGCTTTGGTGACGTTTTTGCAGAGAAGATGGTAACTTAAATATTGGTGGTCCATAAATGAAATGTGTTTATTGTTTTCCAAGACTGTAACCTATTCAAAAATTCTATTTTTAGTGGGGAAACTCCTCAGACTAGGTGTGTGAAGGCCTTGCTTACCTTCTTACCTAACTAACAATGGATCCAAGTATAGTCCACATAAGGTTTTGAACCCTACATATGCAGATCCCAGTCAGGGATAGTCTCTGCCTTCTGCTCTCCTAGTTTATAATCAAAATGAAGAAATCTAGAAAGGTTAAGGACAGATTTAGTTTGAGGCACAATTTGGGTCAAGCACATGAGATGGCCTTTTCTTGCTTTTCTCCAAGTTTCATAGATTTGATACTCTGACAGAATTTATCTTTTTACCATGCCTATACACCCAGCTGTTCTTCCTTCAGAATGGTCTTTTATGTGATTTCCAGGCATTCTCCCACTTAAGGCAGTAACCAGGACCAGGCTCCTCAATTCTAGCTGGCATATTTCAATACCACTACTCTTTAAGACTATGCCTATTCAAGAGGCTTAATTCTGCTAATGGAGATGAAATTTTTCCTTAGCTAATGAGTAATAACTATTTCCACCTGCATGCTATTGTTCCCATCCTTTACCAGGAGGTCCCAGGGTGGGTTACAACTATTTAAAAATACAGTGTTTTAAAAAAACCCCCAGTTAAAACAGATTACAATCAAGAGAATAGGGTGGGTCTTAAAATATATATCTCAGGTGTCAAAGGCAACAGTAAGGAGGTGTTCTTTAAGCATTTGGCAAGAATTATACAACGAAGATGACAGATACACACGTGTCTGTCTGTCTGTCTGTCTGTCTGTCTGTCTGTCTCTCTCTCTCTCTCTCTCTCTCTCTCTGTGTGTGTGTGTGTGTGTGTAGGGGGGAATTCTGCAATGTAGGGACTTCTGGAGGGAATACCTTCTCCTGGAGTGCCCCTTATCTCCCAGAAAAGAAACTTCTGAAGGTGGTAGAACTACAAAGTGTGTCCTCTCTGCCGATGTTGGCACCCTAAACCCCTACCCAACCTGGTGGCAAGTCAGCATGTCAAAGTTCAAAGACCAGGGGTCAAAGTCTATCCTGAAGTGCAGTCCCATAGAGCACCAGGCACATCCAAGCCAAGGTCCACCAACATGGGCAGTTGAGCAGACACAGCACCTCAGTTCTGCTTCCCTTTGGTACTTTGCATGCTGATTGCAGCACCTGGGCTTGATGAGGCTTATGACCTTCACCTGTTCCAAGCCTACTGCAACTGAGGAATTGCACTCCTCCTCCTAATGCTAACAAGCCTCCAGTTAGTGAGCTGGGCTGTGAGCCCTGGCCTGCCTCGGTCTCCTGGATCGCCTCTCCTGCTGCTCCCTATGACTTAGAGCCTGCCTTGGAGAAAGGGGTCCTTCTGGCTCTGGTGATGGGTCATGCTGCTCTGGTTCCTGTGCACCGACCTTCATCCCCATGCCATTCTCCATCACCCTGTGAGTACTTCTTTCCCCATTCTATGTATGTCCTGGTGTGTCCCAGTCCCGGCTACACCCCTTGCCGGGATCCCCTTCCTCCTCCCTGTTGTCTTACCAGTTCATGACAGCCTATAGTCTTTTAGATGCATGGGGCTTGTTGCTCTAACCGCTAATGGTCTGCTGGTCTTGGAAGAAATAAGATGCGTGTATGGTATATTACTGAGCAGGGACAGGGACCTTTTTTCCAGCCTATGAGCTGCCTGCTCTTCTGGGCAGCCTGCCATGGACCATGTGCGTTTGGTGGGTATGGCAAGACACAAAAGCAGCCAGAGTAATAAATGTAAATTTCACCTTTGTGCAGCTTGGTTTCTACACACCCACCCTCTCGATCCTCCATGCAGGCAGGCAAGAGGCATAATCAAGCATTCAAGGACACATTCAAACCAGGCAAAAGGGACTTGGGGTGCAACTAGAACCAGTGAGCAGTGTGGCTTGGGAGCGTACCAAGGGCTTGATAGAAAGGCAGAGAGGGCCACATTTCCCCAGGTCTGAGTTTCCCTATTACAACGCATGCAAGAAACAAGGAAGGAGCAAAGCTGGACTCAAATCTCCATCCCAACATGCAGAGATTTCTCAGGTTTGTAGAGAATTTTATGTGGCGAGGCGTTTACACACACTACCCTGTGTCTGCTATCTGACGTCAAACGGTTAAGCAAAAGTTTGTGCATAGTGGAGGGACCATTGTTGGAGGAACTGGACATGGAGGAAAGGGTTAATTTCCTTCATGAGTTTAATCCCTCCATGTATGAGATAAGCTAACAGGTGCAAGGTCAGCCAAGCCAGTTGCTATGACAGCAGTCCAGTGTCATCTATATTAGTGATTAAGGTATGTCCGGTCAGTGAGTCCGCCCGTGAGTCGGGAGTCTGTGTTACATCTTGAATTGCTGGAGCAACAGAAATGCTTTCTAATTATATGTATCTGTATCTGCAAAGCCTACAAGGTGTGTGTGTATGTGTGTGTGTGTCACAGAATTGTAGAGTTGGAAGGTACCCTGAGGGTCTTGTCCAACCTTCTACAGTGCAGGAATCCTGCCCACAGCTGTCAACATCAGGAACTGTATTACTGAAGCCTAACCTTGAAGTCCAAACTATTTTGGACCTTAAACTGCCTCTGTGTAGTGGCTGGAACTGGGGGGAACTTTCGCTGTGTGAGTATCTCACCTTCAATTCCCAACGACCATCGCCCAATAGTAGGGCGTAGGCTTTCTAGGGAGAAGATCCCAGGTTCGGTCCCTGCCATCTCCGGCGAAAGGGGTTAAGTAGTCAGGGAAAAGACTTTTCAGCCTTAAACTACAGAGAGCTTCTGTCGGTCAGAGTATGCAGTACTGGCCTGGATGGATGAACAGTCGCATCTTGGTTAAGACAGCTTCCTAGGTTCCTATTTATTAGTGCATATTAACTCCCAGTCTATGCAAAACAATTTCCCTTAGAGATGGCATGGTACATTGCCATCAACCTACCGTTGTCTTTTAGTAATTGATGTGAGGTTACTTGGCTAATTAAACATGATGGTAAAAGCATGGCTACTGTTTTAAGTATCTAAATGTGATTCAGCTCTAGAAGAAAAGAGGAGGGGATGGGACATAATGTTGAAGAAGCAGAACAGATACTGTGTCCTACAGATACAGTGGTACCTCGGGTTACATACGCTTGAGGTTACAGACGCTTCAGGTTACAGACTCCGCTAACCCAGAAATAGTACCTCGGGTTAAGAACTTTGCTTCAGGATGAGAACAGGAATCGTGCTCCGGCAGCAGCGGGAGGCCCCATTAGCTAAAGTGGTGCTTCAGGTTAAGAACAGTTTCAGGTTAAGAACGGACCTCCAGAATGAGTTAAGTTCTTAACCCGAGGTACCACTGTACATGGGCATTTATGACAGAGCTGAAGCAAAAAAGAAAAAAGAATGTGCTGAACTGTAACTATGAATCATTTCCAGATTTTGCAATGATTTATGTTTCAGGCTCAACTTACATCTTCTGAAAAGCCATCAGCAGTGTTTTTGCATTTAGTAGGCAGCAGTATAAAATCTCAATTTACTGGTGACTTTAATTTCCTGCTAAGAGGTATATGGTTCATGATCAAAAGTAAGATAATATAACCTGAAGTCACTGAGTGGATTATATGATTCTTCTCAGTGATATGGATGCCAGATATGTGTACCATTTTGCGTGCTTTGTGTTGTTGTTTTTTATGTTAAGATCTGCGGATGAAGGGCAGTATACACATTTAATAAAAAATAAAAAATATTTTAAAAATAATACCATAGAGCTGAAGACAATCCCATACTTCCTAGGCATGCAGTATTGATCCATAATACACCCTTTACATATTCTGCGAAGATGCTGATACTGTAATTCCCTACATTGTCCCGGCCTAACCTAATGGGTGCTCTTACTAATTTCTGCCTGACTTGAGGGACAAAGGAGATGAGAAACCATTCACACTACTCTCAGTTGCTTGAACGACTTAAAAGTAATTACCGGTAGCAGGCACAAGGCTCCCCCCCCCCCCAAAAAAAAAATCTGGAAGTGGTGCTACCATCTTGCTGTGGTCAAGATAAAAAGCAACCGCACTGCAAGCCTGCTTATTTCCAAAGGAAGAAAAGGCCCATTCACATCAATGGAAGCTTTTCTTCCAATGTAAATAGCAGGCATGATCCTCTTGGTCAGGACCACCGCAGGGGGCAAAAAGTTAATGCCCCCTACCACCCATACCAAGGTCTCAATTGGGATCTTCCTCCCCTCTGCTGCCCAGCTCCCTCTTATTTTATTTAAAGAGATATTTACACTATTTCTAATTGTATGAATGGTGCTTTGTCTGTTTTAGCCAGGACGTTCGATGAAACAGTGGCATTAGTTCCAGTATTCACTGCTGACCATAAAATGATAACCACCTCTCTCTCTTTTTGCTTTTTCTGTGTTAAGGTGCTCTCTGAAAGATATAGGAAAAGTGGCATTATGCCTAAATGACATTTCAGTGTGATTCAGAGTGTATTTCTCTGAAGTTGGAAAGTTCAGGCTGGAATTCATTTGGATTTCTTCAATCTATAAAAACAAGGGGGATAAGGGTTTGGATACAGTGCGGCATTTCACAATATCTCAGTTTAGACAACTTGTTTTGTTTTAGTAAAATGATTCCAGAATAGATACACAGATGGAATGGTGTTTTCCTAATATACTCCGTTAAAACCGATTCAAAACATTCACACACAACCTTACTGCCTGTTATTTCTTCTGATTTCAATTGCCTCTCTTAACAAGCCTTTCAGAAAACCTCCCTCAAACCGTCAAATGTGTTTAATACAGGAGCTGTTTCTCCAGGTGGGCCAGGTTAGGAGAAGCTCAGCACTTCAGATAGATTGTTTTTCCATTTAAATGGATTGCAGGCCAGTTCTGGGATCACTTAGGCCAGTGTTAGCTTGCTAGTTCTCTCCTGGTGCCCTTTTCCTGGTTGTTTCCTTTGCTTAGAAATCCTGATCTTCAAGAAATCTTCTCCACCAGAGGTTTCCCTGAATTCATAGAATCAAAGAATTTTAGAGTTGACTCTACTAAGACCCCTAGACCCCTTTTCACATGTACTACTGGCAAACCAGGTGTCCGCCATCTTATATTTGTGCTGCTGGTTATTCCTGCCAAGGTGCAGAACTTTACATTTGTCCCTAATCAAATTCATTTTGCTAGTTTTGGCTCAGTTCTCCAATCTGTTAAGGTCATCTTCAAACCTGTCTTCTGCGACATTGGCTATCCCTCCCAGTTTGGTGCCATCTGCAAATTTAATGTTTCCTGTTTTGCTGCCCTGTAAGTTAAACCACAGAGCCTAGGACTTGCCAATCAGAAGGTCGGCGGTTCGAATCCCCGCGACAGGGTGAGCTCCCATTGCTTGGTCCCTGCTGCTGCCAACCTAGCAGTTCAAAAGCACATCAAAAGTGCAAGGAGATGAATAGGTAGGGAAGGTAAACGGTGTTTCCATGCACAGCTCTGGTTTGCCAGAAGCGGCTTAGTCATGCTGGCCACATGACCCGGAAGCTGTACGCTGGCTCCCTCGGCCAATAAAGCGAGAAGAGCGCGCAACCCCAGAGTCGGCCACGACTGGACCTAATGGTCAGGGGTCCCTTTACCTTTACCTTTAAGAACCAAATTGAAGCCTGCTGGAATTACGACCCATAAAATGCTGGCGTTTGGTGCTTTGGAGAGTGCAGTCTTAGACTTGTCTTTGTCTTCAGTGATCTGCTGCTTGTGAAATGAAACTAAATGAGAACTTACCGGGTTCTAGGAAAACATGTCCGAGCCATTAAGTTCTGCTGCCATATGTAACAGGATAGAATTCAAAGGTGAGAAACCATTTGGAAGAGTTTAGAATTGTGTGGAGAACAGAAAATAAATCTGAAGAACTGGTGCTACTAAGATTAATGACAACAAAATAGGAAAGTCATATATTAAAAGGTAAAATATAAAATGCTGCACTCCGGAATGTGTTAAGAATAGTGAGGGAACGTCATTGTAATATAAAATCATTCCATAACAACTCTAATAATTATTTATGGAATGCCTCTGCCCAAACCAGTCCTGCAGGCTGCAATTCTGTATACACTTACTAAGTGGCAAGTGCCATTTAATTCAGTAGACAGGCTTATGAATAAAAGCATGTATGGTGTGTGCTTAAACCAAGTTAATATTTATTTTATTCTAATAAGTTATAGTATTGGTTGTGGCCAGCTGAAATGACAGAGAATAGAATCCACAGCTTGAAACCTAAGACTAAGGAGCTCAGATTATCTAGTTCAGTCTGTTGCATCTTACATGAATTTCCAGTACATGGATCTCTTCAGATATCTATCTAGGCTCATTTCCAAGCTTCCTTCCACGCAACTTGAGTTTCAGTATCTGCCAGTCTCTTGTTGGATCTAGTTTACTGTTAAACTTTCCAGTGTTTCGCCATACTACTAAAATTGAACATTTTCAGTGCATTTAAAATGTATCAGATTCTTGTAGAACCTTGCAATTTTTTCTGCACAAAGTCATTTTCATTTGGTTGCATATAACTTAAGTTCTTCTCAGAGTAAACCCACTGCAATTAATGGACCTAATTAGTCATGCCTATTAATTTAAATGTATCTCCTAACATATGACTTAACATTGGATGCAACAAATAGTTTTTAAAAGAGCACTAGTCCCCTTTGGTAGAACCAGGTTTTGCCTTTTTTGTCACTAATTTTAAAAGGCTACCATAGACTCAAAATTATGCTCACAGAGGGAGAGAAATCCCATGATCCATTCCGATGTTCATTTACCTGGATAAAGTCTTGCTGTGTTTAGCAAGACTTAGTCTAATGTAAGTATATGTAGGATTGAAGCCCGAGGGTTCAGAAGTCTGATAGTGGAAAATCCAGTTTTCACTCCATCTATTTCAGAAACCTTCTAAAATTCAAAACATATAAATTCAATAATCAATTAATGATAAACCAACTGTTATTTTAACACTCTATATAAAGAAAAATCACGCAGAGCTGATACATTAGTAATTTATATATCATTTTAAATTTCCAAACTGGGACTAAGACACAATGAATGTTCAGGAAATGGTAAGCAAAACTGTCCCTTCTGAAAAACTGTGTTGGACCATTATTATTTCCCCCATTTTATAAGATGGGGAACTGAGGCTGACTTAATGAAAGCCTTCCAGTGAGCAAGTTTGTAGATAACAGATTGGCACTGCATTATTTTCAATCCATTGGATCATAGTGCTTTTTATGATATTGTAATTAATCTGAAGTTGTGTGTGAATGCTAGTGAGTGACACACACTATACGATTTAAGAGAGAGGAACTTCAGGGCAATGTCCTATCCACTGAACCATAGTATCAGATTTTACATCTAAGCTAAAAAGCTTTCAGAATTCTGCCAAACGCTAAAGAGTAAACCAGCATGGTGATTTCAAATCTCTATTTGGCTAGAAGCCTGTTTCTTGAAATGTGGCAGATTCAAAGCCATATTATATATCTGCTACAACCTGTGCTATTTTTATAGAAAGATGATGTTCCGGAACTCACCTGTGAGCTGAGTTCCCCTTTGGGGAAAAAAAGCCATGCTTCCAGAAGGCTATACCTGTCTAGTTAGAACTTCTGCAGTGAATTACTCTAGTTTCCATATGTTCTTACACACTGAAGATTGGGAGTGGGGTGGAGTATGGCGCAGCTTAGAGGTCAGATTGGCAAGACTCATCTGACCAGCATTATTTATAATGGCTTATTGTTCAACGAGAGAGAGAGAGAGAGAGAGAGAGAGAGAGAGAGAGAGAATGTACCTGTCCATTGGAAAGGAAGGAAAAAACAGCACCGTCAAGTCTTGGCATGCAGTTCCATTCTGAAAATGAGTAATTGTGGTATGAAATGACATTAGCATTTAACTCCCTGTGTTGAGGTTTTTATACAGGTGAGGTGTATAGAATAGAAAAAAAGAATAGAAAATAGAATAGAATAGAAAAATAGAATAGAATAGAAAAAAGAAAAGCAGACTTTACAATCCCACAGGGAAGTCATGTTTTGCTTATAAGGGATAATGAATTCATTCTTTGGAGACCAGGATGCTTGTTCTGCTTGCATTCTGTACTGTCGGCTGAATAATCGCCTAACAAACTATGCCCATAGCCCTGCGATTTCATTTCTTTCCTAATATGTACCATAAAGCTGCTAACCTCTTCAGCAAATACACCTAGGTTGGGGAATGTCAGATTGTACAAACACCATTTCCCACTTGTATCTTTCTTTTAAGTAGTATTGATATTTGATTAAAAAACATATCTGAAATAATGCTGATGGATAGCACAGGTTTCTCTCCCAGATGTATTTTACAGACTGCTGAAGCAAAGCGTGGAGGGGAGAAAATGAAACACTTTGTCAATACAAGATGTGCTAAATAAACCAGCTAGAAAAAAGAAGAGAAGAGAAAAAGATGGGGAGAGAGGTTTATGCTTAAGCAGAACCAACAAGTTTCTTTAAAGCAGAGATCTTGTGAGACAAGAGGGCTGAATCTATGGAGAATTTCTCTGATACCACCCCCAGTGAAATGTATAGGAAACATGGTGAAAGCACAGCTATGATCTTGTGCGGTTCCCATTCAGTTCAATGGCACTATGCTCAAGACATTGCTGTTTTACTTAACAAACTGAGTATATCTTAGTGAGGAACACATTCAGACAAGTTCACACAGCTATTGCTTCCAGCATGAGCTAACTTTTCCTTCTTTTTTGTTGCCTTCTGTTTTGTGCATGCTTTGGTCTCGCAGTGATTCAGCGCATAGTCAGAGTTGTGGGCCAACCAATAGTTAGGTTTCTAATTAATAATTGTTGTTTAGTCGCTTAGTCGTGTCCGACTCTTCGTGACCCCCTGGACCAGAGCACGCCAGGCACTCCTGTCTTCCACTGCCTCCTACAGTCAAACTCATGTTGATAGCTTTGAGAACACTGTCTAACCATCTCATCCTGTGTTGTCCCCTTCTCCTTGTGCCCTCCATCTTTCCCAACATCAGGGTCTTTTCCAGGGAGTCTTCTCTTCTCATGAGGTGGCCAAAGTATTGGAGCCTCAGCTTCAGCATCTGTCCTTCCAGTGAGCCCAGGTTTGAAAACAAATCAGAAACTATTTACAGAACAAAGAGGTCTGACGGCATTCCACCAACATAAAAGTGTGTTTTATGTGAGAGTAGGAAAATGGATGGACTTAGTGGTGTGACTCCAATTTTATATGCAGGAAACACAGGACTGTATCTAACTAAATCGTTGAACAAAATGAAATGCCCCCCCTGTTCCCCCACTGCCTCCAAATCTGCTCTGAGGTTTTCCCCAACACTTTGGAGCAGGTTTGTGGACAGGGCAGGACCACAATACCTCACGGACCGTCTATTTCCATATGAACCTACCTGGACCCTGAGATCATCTTCTGAGGCCCTCCTTCATGTACCTTCTCCTCAAGAGGTCCAGAGGGTGGTAACACGAGAACAGGCCTTCTCTGCAGTGGCTCCTCATCTATGGAATGCTCTCCTCAGGGAAGTTCGCCTGGCACCTTCATTTTAACCAGGTCTTGGATTGATCTGATTTACATCCTATGCCCTTTTGAAATGTGTGGGGTTTTTTGTTGTTGGGGGAGGGTACTATTGGGTTGTTTTTATTTTTATTATGTATTTTGTGGTTTTATATCTTGATTTTATTCTGTGAACTGCCCTGAGACCCCGGGTATAGGGCGGTGTGTGTGTGTGTGTGTGTGTGTGTGTGTGTGTAAATAATAATAATAATAATAATAATATAGGAAGAGGAAGGGAAAGCTACATTGGGCATGCAGTGATTTGGGTGACTACGTCCCATAGACTTCAATATTAAGGTGAATAGCTATTTTATAATTGTATTTCACCCTTTAAGGGATTTTTCTAATAATCCTGTACTAGAGCGAACACTTTCAAGAGTCAGAAGAACTTCATAAGTCTCTAATTATGGTGCCTTTGTGAACTTTCTCTGGTGCCCACAAAGCCTCTAAGCCCAGGGGTGCCAACTTGAATAAAATATTGGAGGGGGAGGTAAGCCCTGCCTCACATGCACAGCATTTGAATGGCAATGCCCATCACCTTGAGGGAGCTGGCCCCCTCAAATATTTTAGGGGGGGGCTGGAGGGACCTTGACCCCTAGGATTTGGCTCCTATACCTGAGCCTCCAATCTGCTCTGTAAAGCCACCTCTGCGGGTGTTATGCTAGTGTCAGATACATAATGCGAACTGCTGCTTTTTCTGTGTGCATATCATTCAATGGCAAGCATGACTCTAGAGGTCAAATTATGACGACAGTGGGGTGTTCAAATCCCAATATATTCTGCTTCAGCTATCTAGCCAATAAGTGTTGTGATAAACAGCCGGCAATAAAATCCAGGGCCGTTTCCTTAGCTGTTTTTGTTCTGTAAAAGTACAGTTCTATTTAAATACGAAAGTCAGCAGTTGCAACTCTGAATGCAGGCGGAATGGGTCTGTTATATAAGGAAGTGTCATTTCTGCAGTGATGTTTTGTTGTTTTTGCAGAGTAGAGGTGTGCTTTAATTTCTCACCACCCAGGGACAGCAAAATGTTTATGTAAAAAGACTTCTGCTTCCTCCCCTGCTTTATAATAACTGCTTGCCTGTTGCTCCGTAGGGAAGCTGGAGATTGGTTCTAACCGGGGTGGGGATAACACTCCAGATTTAATCCTGACCATAAGAAGGTAGATCGCAAGGTGTATGGTTGCAGAATGTGTTTTCCTGAGATAAGAAACACAAACCATTTGGTAATCGGAAACATTCAAGGCTCAGCTTGGTCAGCTGAAGAAATGCAGATGGAAACATGTCCAAAGATTCGCCTTACAGTGGACACTGACTTAAATGTCTTTTAGAATACAAGGGTATTGTTACTTTGCATTAATGAACCCTCTGTGGGCCCAAGCCTAGACTAAGTATAGAAGCAGGAGCATTGGAACAATTAAAAATACACAATAAAGCATTATTAATAAATAATATATTTATTATTTTGAAGTAAGACTCAGAATAAGCAGAATAAGTGTTGTAGATACTTTCCCACATTTATTATGCTATTTTTGTGATATACAAATGACATGAGAAAATGGTATACTTGTTTGTATAACATGGTATACTTGTTTGTATAACATTATTCTTGTTTATAGCCCCCCCCCCCCAAAGAAAGGGTACCAGGAGGCAAATGTTTCCTAGGAGGTTTCCTATCCAGGCACTGACTAGGCCCAGACCTACTTAGGTTTAGCAAGGTGATACCTTCACGTGACTCTGGGACAGACGTGTCACATATAAAACCTTAAATTAAAATGTTAAGTACTATTGTTTAGCAAACGAGCACAATTCACTTCAGCTCCTTTTGCAGTGCTCCCGCTATTATCAAATGGGCTTTAACGGAGGAGGAAAAAAGCCCAATGAATTGCGCCTTTTTGCTTTACATCTGTATGCCTCAAGTAAATGGTTGATGGACCATGAGAATCCTACATGAATAATGAATTACCGGTACTAGCTCTGAAACCAACAACTTGTTAGCAATCACTCCTGTTCCTAAACTCAAAAATGACTGTCTTTGTGTTTGCCGATTTAATGACTATCCTTCTTGTGAGCACAGTCTGTTGTGCTTTTCCATACACTATATCACCAAAGCAGAATGATTATATTTAGCACATATGTGGGCGAAAATACCAAGTGTGTGGCGTGGGACACATTTTCTTCTGAGAAACTGCAGTATAGCTGTATCAGCGTCAAAAAATTCAGGCACAATATTTACTTATTAGCTGATGCTTCATCTATGTGCATATGTGTATGTTTGGATATAATTAAGTGTTTAAAAAGAAACAAAACTAAATAGCCGCTATTAATAATGGTTCATTGGAATAACATCCTTGAATACCCAGTTCTTTGTCCAGAAATAGAAACTGAGGTAAATTTGCCACTTATTACCACAGAGCAGCATGACACCCCTTCATTCCAAATTTCAAGCTGCCTATCCACGCAGCAGGAAAGAGATTCATTTTAAATTAAACATGCCGGGAAGTGGACTTCAAAGGGAACAAGGCAAAATTGTTGCTTTCACGCTGGAAATTCTCAGAAATGTCTGCACCAGTGGTCTTTGGCCCCCTATATTTCTTGCAAAAATTAATTGCTCCTCTTACTTAGCCAGAGCAATTAACTCGCAATAAAGGACCCTCGCAGAGAGTTCTCTTGAAGAGGTGAAATAACTGTCTAAGTGCTGGCTCCAAACTATGTCCGAGAAGACAAAATAGGGTAGCAGCCAGGGCAAAGCTTAGCAAAACAAACACCCCGTGTTTTTAAAGAGCCAGCTGTCCTTGAAGGATGCAACAACCTGCAGTGTTGTGGAAACTGTGGATTATACAATGGACAAGAGACGCATGGCCTGTCTCAACATGCCTCTATTAGCTGTAATTAATGTTGTTGCTACAGAACTGCCCACTACTACCGCTATATTCATGCTTATAATTACATGAGGAACACACATTTCCCCCCAAGAGTTTTTAAGTACAAGAGATTGGCTTCATTCAGTCATTTGGCTGACATCTTTTGTTCCTTTTCAAGCTTTTCTTAGAAAGCAAACACACTTTCTCTCATACACCATAATTTTAAATAGCAAAAGGCAGATAGCTGCTAGAGTTGACTGCATTGAAAGTGCCAGTATAGTCTCAATGAAATAATAAGAAAAAACCATTGAGTCTTGTTTTCGGATCAGGATCCAAGTCATTGATTTAAAATGAATATACCATTCTACTAATTTTCTAGGTTGTGAATGCTACAAAGGTAGAGCTCTTCCCTGCCACTGAAAGGATTACGATTTCCTTTCAGTTGCTTCAGATATATGAAATACAACAGAGCAGAACTGTAGAATATCACGTAAGGGAGGGGAAATTTTTCAGCTTGAGGGCCATATTCCCTTGTAGAGAATCTTCTGGGGGGTAGATTCAAAAGTGGGCAGGGCCAAAGCTAAAAGGGGGTGGAGCAATGGATTTGACTGATCTCCTATACAGTAGACTATTTTCCATACAAAAACCAGAGGTTTCTGCACACATGCAGACATATTACTGTCCAGGCAAGCAAGCAATCTTCAAGAACATATTGCACCCAGGTAAAAGTGCTTGAGGGCATGGAGCAGGGCTGAAGAAAGAAGCTGGGGCCTAGGAAGAGCCCCAAGGATGAGAGAGAGCATTGGAGAAAGCGCGCGAGAGAGAGCGCTAGAAGGACACCCTCCAAGTGTCTCTATTTTCCAGGGACATCCCTGATTTAGAGAACCCATCCCAGTTTCTGATTTGATCCTGGAATGTCCCATTTTGCCTTAAAGGTAAAGGTAAAGGTACCCCTGCCTTATGGGCCAGTCTTGACAGACTCTAGGGTTGTGCGCCCATCTCACTCAAAGAGGCCAAGGGCCAGCGCTGTCTGAAGACACTTCCGGGTCACGTGGCCAGCGTGACATCGCTGCTCTGGCGAGCCAGAGCCGCACACGGAAACGCCGTTTACCTTCCCGCTAGTAAGCGGTCCCTATTTATCTACTTGCACCCAGGGGTGCTTTCGAACTGCTAGGTTGGCAGGCGCTGGGACCGAACAGCGGGAGCGCACCCCGCCGCGGGGATTCGAACCGCCGACTTTTCGATCGGCAAGCCCTAGGCACTGAGGCTTTAACCCACAGCGCCACCCACGTCCCCTTAGGCCATTTTGCCTTAGGATGTCCCTATTTTCATTGGAGAAATGTTGGAGGGTATTGAGTTATCCACCCCCCCAAACCGCCTGAAGTCAATCTTGTATAAGGAAGGTTCTTTAAAAAAATAAATAATGTTTTATTATGTCTTTATATATTTTGGAAGCTGCCCAGAGTGGCTGGGGCAACCCAGTAAGATGTGTGGAGTATAAATAGTAAAAGTATCATTATGGTAGGGGACGTCCCTACTTTCATTGGAGAAATGTTGGAGGGCATGGTCTCAGGGTCTGAGGTTCCCCACCTCAGCTTGACATAAGGTCTCTGTATATCAGAAACATGTGATAGTGCAGAAGTGAGGCATGTACTCTTGAATAAATAACATCTATGGAAAAAGCAAAAACTAATTTTGCAAGTATCAGCGGTTGAAGATGACAAACATGCAATGGTGTGTTATTTATTTCTTTAAAATAATTTTGACAGTGTTTTGTATTGTCCAGAAAATATATCTTAAACAGTTTACGGCCTGTGTATAATACGTGTGTGCGTTTCTGTCCGCATGCCCTCCGATTATATTTGAAAGGAATAATGACTTATTCTGATAATTACCTCGCATGGCATTTTTATAAGCTTAAAATTGGTCAGGTGATTTTCCTTTGTGACTAATATGTGGGCTTGCTTAGAATGATGGCATCTATGCAACGGCTTCCTTCCATAAGAAGCTCATAATTCTGTCAAGGAAGGTGCCAACTGTAAGCAGCACACATGAGTAATGAATATATTTTTAAAAAATAAATTGTGGACACGGAGAGGAGGCACATGGAAAAAGCTAAGCAAAAAGAAGTTGCTAACGAAAAGCTGGGAAGGAGAGAACTCTTAAGATGCTAATTAGCCATTCTGTTGTCACATTTGTATTATCCCTTCCATTGTTGGGTTAACCTTTGCTAAGTAAACTGCACAGTAGCTATATGGGAAAGACTTTTGAATGTGGGCGAGTGTGAAAGGCAGGTGTGGTCCTCCTGCATCTTTAATTGGCCTCTTAAAAGATTTGCAGCTTTCAGAACTCGGAGGGATAAGATACACACACACATTTATAAGTACCCACTTTTAAACTCTTACTCTGATTAACGGGGTATTGTGTACTTGGTGCCACATGCCAGCCCCATATCTTCCCATGACATCACCAAGTTCCCATTTAGGTTGGCTTAAGGACATGGGTGGCGCTGTGGGTTAAACCACAGAGCCTAGGACTTGCCGATCAGAAGGTTGGCGGTTCGAATCCCCGCGATGGGGTGAGCTCCCGTTGCTCGGTCCCTGCTCCTGCCAACCTAGCAGTTCGAAAGCATGTCAAAGTACAAGGTACCGCTCTGGCGGGAAGGTAAACGGCGTTTCCGTGTGCTGCTCTGGTTTGCCAGAAGCGCCTTAGTCATGCTGGCAACATGACCCGGAAGCTGTCTGTGGACAAACGCCGGCTCCCTCGGCCTATAGAGCGAGATGAGCGTTCAATCCCAGAGTCGGTCATGACTGGATCTTAATGGTCAGGGGCCCCTTTACCTTTAAGGTTACCAGATTTTTTTCAATGAATCTGGGGTCACTTCCTACTAAATAAAAACCCCCTACAGCGGAACATGGACTTAGGCCCCCAGCTGTGGGAAGGCGAGGGCCCTGGTACATTAAGATGCAAGGCACCACCTCTGGGAAACACAACAGCACTGATTTCCCAAGATAACCACCAAATAGCATTTTAGGCTTGTCTTAGTTGAGCAATGTGATGACTATGAAACATGAGGTTGAGATAAGAACCTGAAGCACACACTTCCTTTCCTGTGTCTTAGAAGTGCTGGTTCAAACTGACTAAAAACCTGGATGCATCACATTTTGCACATCCTGTTTCTACTTGGGCAAGAATGGAGAACATAAAGAATCGAGAAATAAACTTGCAGCATCTAATACTTCACTCTTGAGCAGAAACAACTGGAAGCCGGGTGGTTGATTCTTCCCAGAAAACGAAAGGAAAACTGAAGCGCAACTCTAGTTGATGATCTGGGTCTGAGAGTAGTTCCCCTCATTATCCTCCTCCCCATCTTCATCTCTTTCTCTCTCTCTCTCTCCTGGGGGTCTGGGAGTCCAGAAGCCTTTGCCTCTAAAAGAGAAAGGGGTTGTGTATCAGGAGTCTGTGCTGTACAGCTTCAAAAGACCTGCTTTTGGTGAGGTGAGATACCAGCAGCTGCAGTTTTAGCATCTGCTGTTTCCTAAGCGATGCCTGGATTGAGAGAGGAAGATAGCGCTTGATTCTGTTAATTCACCTTTGCTGCGCACATATTTATGGCTTGGTGACACAACTGCAATATGTGTCATTCTTGATCACAGTTAGCTTCTGACATTGCATTAGCTTTTGTGCCGTGCGCCGAGGTAATTTAATTGAACTGGGAAGTGAGAGCAAGAGCATCGCTCAGCTCCATTCGCTCTCCTCCTTATTTCCCCCTCATTGCTCTCAGCCTCAAAGAGGAACCCTCAGAGGATGCAAAAGTTTTTAACGGGAGCCTGCTAATTGGCAAATGAGTAAAAAAAAAAAAAAAAAAGGAAGTCCTTTCTCAGTTAACTCTCTCTCTCTCTCTCTCTCTCTCTCTCTCTCTCTCTCTCTCTCTCTGTGTGTGTGTGTCCGTGCACACATATGCATGTGTGATGAACACTGACATCACTTGCACCATCCTCCAGATGTTGCCCTATGCCAGAGGGATTTTCTTTAGCAGAAGACATTATCCTCAACTAAGGATGACTAGCAGACCAGAAAGCCTCTTGTCAGGTAGAGTTTTGATATGTTAAGCACTGCCCTAATTCCATCATGCTAATTTGATCACTTGTTCGTTCATTCAGCTATAGCAAAAGGTACCTAAGAGTATTTCCTGCTTCTCCAAAAATCTGTCAGTGCGACTGAACAACCAGGGTTTGCCTAGCCTTAGATGATATTAGACCAACGCATGAAACTGAACTAGGAACACAAATACGAAGCTTTCACGACAATTACAACTTTCTCTTTTTTATTTTGCTGGTCAGCATCCTTCACAAATTCCCACAAGGCATGTCTTCTTCACAATCACTTTCCTGCTCCAGAGAATGAGACTGGTAACCATTTATCAAATCAGTGTGATTTGCACAAGATTCTTTACAAAATTATGTTGCAGAGCCTTGTCTGGACAAATATGCCGATTGACTTTTTCTTTCTGGGAAGTGCTGGGTCAGGAGATGGGGATTTCACATCTCTGAATTTTGGTTCTTGCAGAACACCCACTTCATATAACTGAGCACAGGGGAAGGCTCAATTTTTCCAAAGCTCAGTAAACAAATGCCTGCTTACATGCCTCAATGGATTTCTGTTTTCCAGAACTCAGGGGAAAAGGGCTACTGATGGGGCCAGGAGGATCTCTCTCTCTCTCTCTCTCTCTCTCTCTCTCTCTCTCTCTCTCTCATATCTATCTATCATCTGCTGTTTTGTGCAAGTCTGGTATATAGTCATACCTCGGTATAAATATGCTTCAGGATAAGTATTTTTGGGTTGTGCTCTGTGGTGACCCGGAAGTAACGGAGCGCATTACTTCTGGGTTCCTCTGCTCGCGCATGCGCCGATGTCAAAATGACGTCACGTGCATGAGCGGAAGCGGCGAAACGCGACATGCGCAGTCGTGTCTTACATTCTATTAAGGATGCGAACGGGGCTCTGGAACGGATCCCGTTCACATCCCGAGGTACCACTGTACTGGAATATTAGTAAATAAAATAGTAAATAAATAAAATGGTCTACACACAGAAACACTTGCACAAATACCCATAATGGACCCAGGGTTTCTAGAACTTGGGGAAGGGAAAAGAACATACAGTACCAATACGTCCCATCAAGCACTGTCAGCTAGTGGGAATAGAAAACATTGTGATAGAGTTCAACTGAAAGCACTCAAGTATGCATGAATATGCACAAAAGCACACAGAGAAATAATGGATCTGCGTGACCCATGGGCTCATTAGCCCTCTGGTGTGCCCACAACCCAAATGACCAGTACATGCACAATCCCCTTGCTGCCATAACTGCCTGTAAATACACATCAGGTAGTCATAAATGTAAGGAAATTAAACAAAGGGGACTAAAAGAAACTAAAGGGCAATCGTTTTTCAAAACAGGCAAGGCCTTTCTGCAGCCTAGCTCAGGCAATGCCCTGAAGAGAAAAAACAAGATGAAAATGATTCTAATATAGGGACATGTATCTGTGGCAATTGATGATAAGGGAGGGGGGGGGGAGAGCTTTTAGTAATGCAACTCCGAGCTAATGCTTTCAAAAGATAGGTCATATTACCATTAGAATTACCTCATTCAGAATAATGTTTACAAAAAGCAGTATGTTTCTGTGCACTCTCCAGCATGAACATCTGTGGGGAAAGGGCCACAGTCAGCCTGCCCATGAGGCAAGGTGAAGCAATTGCCTCAGGGCAGCGGCCATGGGACCAGGTGCAGATCCGGGCCCATGAGGAGTGTGTTGCCTGCTGCCACCGTCTACACCACCACCTCTTGGCACCATAGCTGTCAACGTTTCCCTTTTTTAAAGGGAAATTCCCTTATTACGAATAGGATTCCTCGCAAGAAAAGGGAAAAGTTGACAGCTATGCTTGGCACCTGTTGACTCCTCCTCCTCCTCCAACGCCAACACTGATGCCTCCTCCTCTTCCTTGCCACTGCCACCTCATCTCACCCCCTCTCCAGCCACTGGCCTCCTTTTTGCCTCTGTTTCTCTTCGGCAGCAGAGGGGGGAGAGTAGGGGATTTGTTCTCGAAGGGGGCAGGGGAGGAATCAGCATCAGCAGGCAGGTAAGCAGTCGGTCAGTGGAAGAGAGAGTCGGTCAGTGAGAGAGTCGGTGAGTCAGTCAGTCAGGGAGAGAAAAGACTGAGTGTTATCTCTGTGTAGATAAGGTCGCTGCAGAAAGCAGCTGAAACACTCAGTGCACTCCAGCATCTCCATTTGTATATAGTTTGTATAGTACAGTAGCTGTTAGTGAATAAAAGAAGATATTCTTCAGCGCTGTCGTCCGAGTGATTTATGCTCTGCTGTACTCTGCTGTACAACGACTGTCTTCTTGTTGAAGTGATTTGCGGTGCTCACAGCTCTGAGTTGTGAGTCCACAGCACTTAGACCTGTTCCTGAGAGAAAGGTGGTCTTCTGGAAGTGCTACCCAGCTCGCTTAGCCCAGTCGGGGCTGAGTGGATGAGTCCAGTTGGTGACACTGGCTCAAGGGCAATGCTGACAGAAAGAAGGCACTTTCCACTTTGCCTCAGGGGCAAAACATGCTGGCCTGGCCTTGGAGGGGCCTTTGCTTGCATAGTTATATACGCAGTGTTCTCCACGGGATCCGGTTGCCAAATCCCGTGCGAGCACATCATTCTAAGGGCCTTCTTGGTGGCTGCTCCCAGACTTTAGAATTCCCTCCTTAGAGAAGCTTTCTCCTTGTCTTTCCACTGGCAGGTGAAGACTTTATTGTCTCAACAGGCTTATTGGAACTTATTGGAACTCAACAGGCTTTTTGCTTTTAGAGAAAGGGCTTCTGCTGCTGCTGCTGCTGTGGTGCTGTTTTAGTTGCAATCATTTGTATGGTTTTTAATAGATTTTAAAAATGTATATATAGAGTTTTAATTCTATCAATGTGCAATTGTTGTTGTTTTTTTAAATAATCCTCTCTCCCGCCCCCAATATCTCCCATTTTTAAAAGCTGTTCTTATTTTATCTGTAAGCCAACTTCAGTCTCCGTCAGGGGAAAAGGTGGGGTATAAATAAATACATATATATATAAGAAGAATATTGTTATATGCACAAACCACCACCACCCTTCTCTACAGAGATTCAGTCTCTTTCTGCAGATGTTGGGAGAGGAGCCTGAAACAATGGAGCTAAAATAACTGCATGGGGGGGGGGGGGCTAACATGAAAACCTGATTACCAGAGGCAGAAGTGGGGTGAATGTACAAGTGGCAGTTCCAATTTCAAACTGCCTTTTAATCTAAGTGGGGGGTGGGGACTCTCATCTGTTTCCCCCCAGATATGCTTTGTAATATATACACCAAGTCTGTCTGTGGAGTTTGTACCATACTGTTCCTTGGTTATGTGTGTGCAATTCTGAATATGTAGCAGAGACTCTTACATTATTTTCCTGGGGCTAGTTGATAATATTTTTTTTTTTAAAAAAATCTCAGTTCTGTCAAAGATAGCTCTACTGTGTGATGTTCCATGTCTGACTCCAGGCAGTAACAATTCTTGCAGCCCCAGGTGCCATTTCACTAAGCTCTTGCATCATTTTTTCTGCTTTCTTGTTGTACACAGGGAGTTCTAAAGAACTGCACACCGTACAGATGGCTGTGAGACCAATACAGTGGTACCTAGGGTTACATATGCTTCAGGTTACATACGCTTCAGGTTACAGACTCTGCAAACCCAGAAATAGTACCTAGGGGTAAGAACTTTGTTTCAGGATGAGAACAGAAATCGTGCTCCAATGGCGAGGCGGCAGCAGAAGGCCACATTAGCTAAAGTGGTGCTTCAGGTTAAGAACAGTTTCAGTTTAGGAATGGACCTCCGGAACAAATTAAGTTCTTAACCCAAGGTACCACTATACAGGTGTTAGAATGAACAGTGTTTAAACATGTTATGTAGCGGGGTTCACAGGGGTACACACACCAGCCTTGCCCCAGCATCCCTATCTCTGCCTGCTTCACCCTCAACCTTCCTGCATTGAGCAGAAAGGTCTGAAGGGGCGTTCTAAGGCCCCTCAAGATGGGTGTTTCATTTTGCTTTTTGCATATGTATTGCACAATGTCATTTACACAATAAAAGTGTGTTGCGTGCCAAGGCTCTGTGCTCTGCAGTTCCCCATTGATTAATAAACACACAGACATGAGTAATTAGGATTATGGGCTGAAACAGACCACAACTTTATTGATTACAGATGTGAGCGGTTTGGCTTAGGCATTGGGTGAAACCAGGCTATATCTTGACTCCTGCCCATCTGCAGGGAGTCAAACTGAGGGTAAACCACCAGAAGGGGGAGCCCTGTGACTTACATCAAGTGGGGCACTCTGAGGGGTCCCCGTTGGGGTCATGGCATGGCCCTAGCCCACGCCTGGGCTTCAGACAGGATCCACACACCCCGGATCCCTTTAACAGGATACCCTTATCGAGGAGGGGCAGGTGGAGGCTACAACCTCCCCTTCATTAAACAAAGGTTTATCTAATGCTTAACCGCCACTTGAGCAAAAATGTGGTGTAGTGGTTCAGAACAGTAATCTGGTGAACCGGGTTCGTGTTCCCGCTCCTCCACATGCAGCTGCTGGGTGACCTTGGGGTAGTCACACTTCTCCGAAGTCTCTCAGCCTCACTCACCTCACAGAGTGCTTGTTGTGGGGGAGGAAGGGAAAAGGAGATTGTTAGCCGCTTTGAGACTCCTTTGTTGTTGTTTAGTCGTTTAGTCGTGTCCAACTCTTCGTGACCCCATGGACCAGAGCATGCCAGGCACTTCTGTCCTCCACTGCCTCCCGCAGTTTGGTCAAACTCATGCTGGTAGCTTCGAGAACACTAACCAACCATCTCGTCCTCTGTCGTCCCCTTCTCCTTGTGCCCTCCATCTTTCCCAACATCAGAGTCTTTTCCAGGGTGTCTTCTTTTCTCATGAGGTAGCCAAAGTATTGGAGCCTCAGCTTCATGATCTGTCCTTCCAGTGAGCACTCAGGGCTGATTTCCTTCAGAATGGATAGGTTTGAACTTCTTGCAGTCCATGGGTCTCCTCCAGCACCATAATTCAAAAGCATCAATTCTTCGGCGATCAGCCTTCTTTTTGGTCCAGCTCTCACTTCCATACATCACTACTGGGAAAACCATAGCTTTAACCATACGGACCTTTGTTGGCAAGGTGATGTCTCTGCTTTTTAAGATGCTGTCTAGGTTTGTCATTGCTTTTCTCCCAAGAGACTCCTTAGGGTAGTGATAAAGTGGGATATCAAATCCAAACTCCTCTTCTTCACTGATAACACCCTCACACCTGCAACCAACCTCTAATGCCCTCTACGATGCTTTTCAGCCAGATATCGTTTCCTATGTCAGAAAGGTGTACTCCGTCGTTATGGAAGAAGGCCTCCTGGTCGAAAGTAATGGCAGGGTGACATATCACACAGCCATTCCATTGTAGCACTTTTTGTGCCATCACGATTAGCTTGCTTTCTGGTCCTACTGATGTCCACTGGTCAGGACGATCACGCCAGCAACGCCTCTCCAATAGCTGATACCAAATAATGGTTAATTCTGGGTACAGGGCCACAAGCCTATCCAAGTCCTCTTTGATGTTCCAGGTCTGGTCAATGCCCTTCCTTAAAACCAAGTCGTTTTTGCCCAGCTGAACAACCAATGCATTGGGGGGCCATATTGCGCAGCAGTAGACGCCACGATGGGCATGAATTCATGCCACTTCATACCACATCTTGTTGACCAGGTGTCTCTGACATTCAGAGGAAGCCCCAAGCTGCTTCCCATGCCAATAGTGATGACACACATGTTTGCCCAGTGGGGGTGCTGTGCCCCACAATCCAGATGTTAATTGCATAAGTGCCTGAAAATGACAGAATGACACAACTTTGTTATTGTGGATTCTTACGGACATATATGTGTTAGAACTCCAATGACCCATATTTTTTATCCTGTCCGTGGGAAGACCCCAATGGGTGGCCATCATGGTGGCCCCGATCCTAAAGGAATGGGCTACAAAATCCATGACTGGGAGGCTGCAAGCCTGTATGGCCCTGTGTATAACGCGAGTAAATTGATGTATAGCCAGGCGAGAATGGTCTTGGTGAATGAGGAAGGGGCCCGGGAACAGGAGCTTGAGGTAGAGATGTCTCCTGGTGTCTTTCAAGGGCCCTTGTGCTCTGAAGCCAAGGTCCAGCATTGAGCAGAAAGGTCTGAAAGGGGGGTTCTAAGGCCCCTAAAGACGGGTGTTTTGTTTTGCTTTTTGCATATGCATAGCACAACATCGTTTACACAATAAAAGTGTGTTAGTGGTGGGTTTCTACTGGACCAGCCACACATCAATTCACTTATTCTGTGTTACCTACCCCATTACAGTGGTACATACGCTTCAGGTTACATACGCTTCAGGTTACAGACTCCGCTAACCCAGAAATAGTACCTTGGGTTAAGAACTTTGCTTCAGGATGAGAACAGAAATCGTGCTCCGGAGGTGCGGCAGCAGCAGGAGGCCCCATTAGCTAAAGTGGTGCTTCAGGTTAAGAACAGTTTCAGGTTAAGAACAGACCTCCAGAACGAATTAAGTACTTAACCCGAGGTAACACTGTATTCCCATCTGGAGAGGACAAAAAAAAGTGGGACAAAAAAAAAATGGGAACATGGTATAACTGATATAAAAAGTTACAACATTTATTTATTTTTAGTTCCCCCCTTTCTGTAAGTTGGAGGGGACTCTGAAGGGGAATCCTCCAATGCAGGAATCTCTTGCCCAACATAGGGCTCGGACCCATGACTCTGAGATTAAGAGTCTCACACTCTTACCAGCTGAGCTGTATTAGAACCTTCTTAGTGTGAGGACTGTAGCTGGAGTGTTTGCTTTAAACTGCTGCTGAACTGTTTGAATGGTTCCATTGAACTCCAGTTTTATATGTTATTCTATGGCTTGTGGGCATCTCAGATCCTTTTGAATGCAGGGCAGTCTAGAAAACAAATAATAAATAATAAAAAAATAAAAATCTCACAAAGAATTTAGAGGTCTGCAGATTATTAGTGACATGTTGTAAAAGGATAGGACAGGTAAAAGTACCTGTATTCAAGGAGAAGGCAGGCTTGCAGTCAGTCGAAGACATGTTGTCATAATATTCTTTAGAACGATACTTAGGCGTCTTGAAGTCACCGAGCAATCATGTTACAAAAGACAGCTTGCCTGAGTGCTCCAATTACTGAAGTATTATGCAGCTTCGACGGCTGTGCTCCTGTAGGACTGGAATTGTTCACGAGATCGATAGTGAACCACAAACTCTCTCTTTGTTTGTGTCTGTGACTTTATCCTAGCTCAGGTAAAAAAACGGCAATAAACGGTTTGCTATTTATAAAATATGAGTTGGTGCCCCTACTCCCAAAAATAGCATCTTTGTTTTTGTTTATTTTGTTAATTTCTTTTTAAAAAATCTAAATAGCAGGGGAGACAGATGGCAGCATATTACATCATCAGCTAAATACAATGGATCAATTCAGGATTCCAAAGTTTGACATATGCTGTTGGGAGCAGTTGATGTAAATGATGCATGGCTACATACATAATAAAATGCCGCCATACATCTTGAAATGTGGCAAGTTTAGCAAATCCTTGTGGGGCCTCAAAATGGTACCAGCATTCTTCTCAGAGATAGCAAAGCATATATTATACCAGAGTATCACACCTAAACCCTCTTAACATTTTCCATTTTTGTACAATAAATGAATGTGCAGCAAATAAAAATATTACACGTTCTATACATACAATGGTACCTCGGGTTACATATGCTTCAGGTTACATACGCTTCAGGTTACAGACTCCGCTAACCCAGAAATAATACCTCGGGTTAAGAACTTTGCTTCAGGATGGGAAAAGAAATTGTGCTCCGTCGACCCGGCAGCAGCAGGAGGCCCCATTAGGTAAAGTGGTACTTCAGGTTAAGAACAGTTTCAGGTTAAGAACGGACCTCCGGACCGAATTAAGTACTTAACCCGAGGTAACACTGTACAATATTTGTATTGTTTCCATCAAAAATGGAAGGAAGGGCTTGTTGTGGGTTCATCTTAATCTGTATCTGTACAATATTTGTTATCTCTTTAAATATAGCAACCCAAAATGGTTAGATTTGGGGACAATCCCACCATACAGGGAAATCAATGAAGTCTTATGCAATAATAAACTTGATAGCCTGTAAAGTGCCACACAAGGTGCTCTTGTTGTTGTCTGAGCAACCTCTTTCTCTCTACCTCTCTTGGGAAGGGGAGATTCAATGCTTCCTTACAGACTCTAGATGCCCTTGCAGAGACCATAGGATTGCAGGGTAAGGTAGCAAAAAAGAGGTTGTAACTGGGACTTTCTGAATGCAAGGAACACATTCTACCAATGGGGTCTTAGATCAGGGAAGAAGATTATATCAGTATTAGGCAGCTTCCAATGCTCCTACTTAACCCACTCTTCTACTTGTGCCCTAGAAAGTCCATTCACCTAGCCCATTAAATCAATGGCTATTTTACTATAGTAAAATAAGGCTTCGCTGAACCAAGGTTCTGTGTTGGTAGAGACAGCTAACGCTTAAGTGCCTTCAGCATTTGCCTCCAGTCCTGATTATACTGTCATGCTACTGATTTGTAAATTCCATATAAAGCCTAGCTCACGCTGGTAAGCCTTATTGCGCTTCCAAAAGATTCCCAGGCTTACCCTTTGCAAATAAATGACTACAGTTATTTGCAAATTGCTATACCTTTGTCCTTCCACTTCCGCATCACTTTATTATAACTGGTGTTTACTCAGCGCACTCCAGCCAATAATGAAAGCGAATTGCATGCTTTGCCACTGCTCTCGTAATATTATCCTGATCTCCTCCAAGGACTGTTTTATGCATTATGAAATTGTACCTACAATGGACCCCTTAATGCAGAAGAATAACACGCACCATTTTCTCCACGTGTATACTTTAGGACTAACTGCAAGGGGCTTGGTGTCAGCAATGCCTCCCCAACAAAGCATATGGGGCCGAAAAGATAAGCAGCGATTTTATGAAGTGAAGTGTAATTGTATAGGTGTCAACGCATAGTCTCTCAGTATAGAGGTGTGCTCAAGCTAGCATTTTGTGTAAGGTGGCCTAAATCTTTGAGGGAATGTGAGTGAAATGCAGTTGTGCCAACTCTAGGAGATGGAGGTGTCTTCTGCCCCCTCCATGTTTGTTTGAAAGTGGTCCAGCCCTCCCAATATCAAGGGGGTAAGGCTTGATATTGATGACATCATTGATGATATTGAGGCTTGATGACATCACAGAAGGCTGCACTAGCTGGGAGGACTAGCGCACCGACTTGCAGAGCATCTTCTGATGTTGGGGAGACCAGTGCGGCCTAGCAGAATGATGTCACACACACGCACCAGCAGGATCTTGGGGGCAACCTGGCACCACTGAGTGAAATGGTTTGCTGCAACTTCATCCCTGTCTATTCCTTCGCAACATCACATCACATGGCCTGCTTTTAAAGCCTTCTCTTGCCACACTGCGAAAGGGCTGGGAACAATTTCAGTTTAAGAATTCTGCGATTAGCCTCCCTGTCTACTTAACAGTTTCTCTTCTCAGTAGCTTTAAAGTCTCCGGGCTCTGAATTCAATTAGTTTTCCAAACAAACTCACCAAATAGTTATGCCAACTTCTATATTTAAGTGGTGACTTAAGTGGAAGCTGAGAACAATTTTCTTTCGGTGGCAATGATTTCCAGAAGCAAACAGAAAGGCAGGTGCTGATAAGTGTTCTAAATTAGCTAGTCCTCATTTACATCTATGTCATCCACACCTGGTTCCCATCACAGGGCAGTGGTTGTCATGACAACCGTAACTTGGTTACCTCAGCCTCATGTGGCACCAAATCTGCCCCTTGCTGACCCTTGAATGCTGGCTAGAAGTTCACAGCTGAAGGGTACATTGTGCACCTAGTTTTGCATCCAGCGAAGCTGCCCGATTAGCCCAAAGACTTCAGTGTCATGTGTAATGGGGGTTTCCTCTCCCTACATGCTCCCGCCCCCCCCCAAATACTGGAGAGTTGAGGGGAGCCACAGAACCCATTGGGTGGGTGTGTAATGAACTGGCAGGGTGATGGGGAGCAGGAGGAGTGATGTCGTATTGCATATTATGATGTCTTATTGTGCTTTTAGTACAGTTGTACCTTGGTTTTCGAACAGCCTAGTTCTCAAACGTTTTGACTCCCAAATGATCGAAACCCGGAAGTGACTGTTCCGGTTTTCGAACATCTGATAAGGCTTCTGTGGCTTCCGATTGGCTGCAGGAACTTCCTGAAGCCAATCAGAAGCTGCGCTTTGGTTTTCGAATGTTTTGGAAGTCGAACAGACTTCTGGAACGGATTCCGTTTGACTTCAGTGGTACAACTCTATTTTTCTTTTGCCAAGAGTGGCTGGGGCAACCCAGATGGGTGACATTAATAATAATAATAATAATAATAATAATAATAATAATAATAATAATACTTTAAAAATGACGGTGATGGTGACAAGGTGATGGGAGTTAGTGCACAGGAACCAGAGCAGCTGGACCCATCACCAGAGCCAGATGGGCCTCTGCCCTGACTCTGGCAGGCTCTGAGGTATAGGGAGCAGCAGGCAAGGGCCCCAGCTGCTTACTAGCTGGCCAGGTGCGGTTCGCTAGGTCTGGGAGGAGGGGTGTGATTCCTCAGCTGGAGTAGGCTTGGAACAGGTGAGGGTCACAAGCCTCATCAAGCCCAGGTGCTGCAATCAGAATGCAAAGTACCAAAGGGAAGCAGAGCTGAGGTGCTGTGTCTGCTCAACTGCCCCTTTGTTTGGACTTTGGACACGTGGATTGACCCTGGACTGGAGAGTTGACATACTGACTTGCCACCAGGTAGGCCAGAGGTTCAGGACAGAGGGGCGGGTCACCCAACATAAGTAAACATTCCCAGTTCAGGATATTGAACGCTTATTCTTAACATGGCCTCTATAACTCCTTTTTAGGATGAGTTGTTTCTTACCTGCACATGCCCACACATTGCAGCTCATAGTAAGCTGTAGTTTCCCCTTAGCATGATTATTATTATTTAATTATATTTTATTAAGATTTTTCATGTTACAAAGCAAACTGATAAGCAGGGAAAGGCACACCTATTGTCTCCACTTTCAATTCATAGTCTTTTTCACAGTTTGTTCACTTTTGGTGAGAGACACTTTTGTCATAGACATCTTGCAGTTGGGGGAGAGAGATGGGGGTATTGTTCTTTACTTCTGTTGCCTATTATTGGTGTAGGGAGGTTGTGTCAGCATCATGTGTCTAGGTCCTTTGTTTGTGTGTTCATTTATTTTTATTGCTGTTGTGAGAGGTTTGGGGTTTCTGAGCTTGGTTAGTTGCGTACAATTGATTGCACGGTGTGGGGCTAGGTTGTCTCTCAGCATGATTATGCACTCTGAATATGTTGGACAAAAACAGGGGTCAGCAACCTTTTTCAGCTGTGGGCCAGTCCACCATTCCTCAGACCATGTGGTGGGCTGGACTATATTTTGAAGAAAAAAAAATGAACAAATTCCTATGGCCCACAAATAACCCGGAGATGCATTTTAAATAAAAGCACACATTCTACTCATGTAAAAACACCAGGCAGGCCCCACAAATAACCCAGAGATGCACTTTAAATAAATGGACACCTTCTACTCATATAAAAAACACACTGATTGCTGGACCGTCCATGGGCCGGATTAAGAAGGTGATTGGGCCGCATCTGACCCACAGGCCTTAGGTTGCCTACCCCTGGACAAAAAGCTTTGCCTGAGGCACAAGAAAGTAAAAAAGGATTTAAAATGGACATGTGGTATTGATTTTTTGGGGGGAGATTTTATGTGTATGAGTGGGACAGAAAAGGATTGAACTTAGAGGCATGAATTTAGTGGCAATGGTCAAATCTAGCCAGTTTTTATTTCCAGTTGAAAATCGGTACCAAACTGAAGAGCCTTTTTCTTGGCTCTTATATTTCCCTGAATTGAGAATCTTCTGGCAACTGAAACAAGAGAATCCAAGAAGACGTGGTTTTGTTTTTAGTGGAAGTTTTTTTGATGCCAAAGAATTTAGGAGAAGTGGGCCAATGCTGCTTGCCTCAACACATTGCTTGTGGGTGTTATGACTAGTCATCCCTCCCTCTTCCTTTGCTGTTGGTGTTGCCGAATCCCCACGGTCAGCTCACGGCCTTCTGGTATCAAGCTGAAAGCAAATCCTGTCCTGTGGGCAGTGCTCAAGAACAACTTGAACAGGTCAGAGCTATAAATGCATCAGGACAATTTAGTTATGCAGAACTTGGTTCCTTTATTTCTGAAAAGCTGGTGCCTTTGAATCACAATGCTGTGCCATTAGCAGCTTCCCTGAAATGTGGCAAAATGCTAAATGTTTTTTCCGTGTGTTTTTTTTATATAAAGTAACCACCAGAAATTCATCTAGTCACCCAACCTTTCCACAAAAAGAAGTAGGGAGTGGGAGAGGCAGTGAACTTCCATGCCTTCGTTCATGCTTTGTGGGTGTCTACTTTGAGTGGTGAACTAAAGCAAACTGGTACCACTTCTAAGCAGCTATAATGAAATGACGGTTGGGGAAGACTACCTGCCGAGATGCCGCTTTTTTAGGGCTAGTTCACAACTGATAAATTTCTTATACGGGCTGTATCTGCTGTGTGGGGAAATAGGTGCATGTATCACCCTGAGTGCTTTTTAAAGTAGCAAGGCAGGTTTACAGCTTCTCGAGGAAAATAACATATAACTGTGGCAGGTTGCTTCGTGCCACTCACTTCCCAAGCAGTGCAAAACTCAAGGGGCAGTGGATATAAAGGTTTTGTGGGAGAAAAGGTGGAGGGTTTGAATGAACCGAGTGTGTTTTAGGAGGGATGTCTTCGTATGAAAAATGCAGGCACAGGGACTCCTATCTGGATCAGGGCTATAGCAGCTGTGAAGGTGTTAAAGCCCTCTTTAAGGTAAAGGTAAAGGGACCCCTGACCTTTAGGTCCAGTTGTGACAGACTCTGGGGTTGCGGCGCTCATCTCGCTTTATTGGCCAAGGGAGCCGGTGTACAGCTTCCGGGTCATGTGGACAGCATGACTAAGCCGCTTCTGGCAAACCAGAGCAACACACGGAAACGCCGTTTACCTATTTATCTACTTGCACTTTGACATACCTATTTATCTACTTGCACTCTGACATGCTTCCAAACTGCTAGGTTGGCTGGAGCAGGGACCGAGCAACGGGAGCTCACCCTGTCACGGGGATTCGAACTGCCGACCTTCTGGTCGGCAAGTCCTAGGCTCTGTGGTTTAACCCACAGCGCCACCCGCGTCCCTACCTAACAACTTACACTTGGATAAACCAAAGTGCCCATTAGAGTAACTGACCTTAACTAAAAGGGCTTCAAGAATGAACAATGGAGCCTTTCATTAACCAATTAACTTTTTCCTCTGTGCTTAAAATTAGCAACAACCTTACACACTTACCTAGGAGTAAGCCCCATTGATATGCTGTCAATGTAATAAGAGCCTTATATGATTCTTGCTTGGGACCCAATTATAAGCAGCACTTGGGTGAATCTGGTGGCAGATGAAGTTCTGACTCCTTAGTTGGTTTGATCTTTGGCCTTCTAGTGGAAAAGGTTTATGCAGAGTACAGCAAGGAGCTGTTCAAGGTCATTTCTTCTCCGTAAAAAATATATGACCCCTGCAGGATCACCAAGGTTGATGGAATCAACACTACCCGAATGACAGGCAAATTAAAGCTCTCAGCTGCTTTATTTTACAAGCCTGTTTTTCATCCTCAAAATGCAAATGATTTATGAAATTAAAATAAAGTCAACTTATCTTTGGATGGTTCTTTGTTTTTAACAAGCCTTGACAAGACAGCTAAGATGTAGCTCTCACATATGTAAAGTCAGAAAGCAAAGAGTTTCAGGAAGAGAGGCCGGTTGTACTTTTCTCCCCTCCTAAATTATCCGGAAATCAAAGATTCAGTTTTGTGCAGCTTGACTGACCTCAGAATCTAATTCCTCTAGATGGACAGTGTCACAGTCACAGACCAAAAAGCTTTGAACTCCTAGTGAGAACCCCTCATTCTTCACATTCCTATAGGAAAAGGAGAAAAGCATCAGGATCTTTTCTCCATTTTTTATGGCCCCAAAACAGCTATCATTGTTTGCTTACACCTAACCATCAAAGTATGATGATGCTGTATGAATTTTCATAATCCAAAATATTAGTCCTGATGGGTAAATTTTGTGAGTTGGGAAGACAAGAGGAAAAAGTAACTATTATGGTTTCCAGCTTTTTAGTGATCTCTGTTCCATTTGTTTTAAACACCAGTATTGCCTGCAGACATTTGTCGATGGTATTCATTCTCTCACTCCCTGAAAACTTTGCCTTATGATTTCTGTTGATCAAGTTGCTTTTACAAGTACAGGAGCAATCCAGGCCAGGAGTGATAGTCAACCAATTTTATCCAGAGTAGATGTATTGAAACATGACCAAGTTAAGGCCATTCATTTCAGTGGGTCTACTCTGAGTAAAATTTAGCTAAATATCACCCCAGTCCCATCCCCCCCCCCCAGGCCAGTTGGCAACGGTACTAACAACAAAGAAAAGAATGAGAGAATCAGGGGTAACAAGGAGATGAATATGAGCTTATGTACTTACACTACTTAAGCTTCATTTAATTGTGGATAAGGACTGGAGGGTTAAGCCAATTCAAAAAACAAATCTAAAAGAGCCATTACTTCACTGCCTATTTTTGATAAATAAATATGCCCAAATACTTGTGTTAGAAATTCTAGTTACTTTGGCAAAGAAATCAAAGAGTTTTTCCCCCTTCTGCAAACAATATTAAGCTACTGTCTTGCTCTTGTAGTTAATTGTGATGAACATATTGTCAGTTTTACTCTGCCTTTTCTACACCTTGCTTGCATGAACTGAATCAGAGACCTTTGAGGAATGCAGAAACTGTCTCCGCCTGTCTCCATATTGGCAGTAGTATCAATGAAGGGTGTCTTCAAGAAAGGTGTTTGTTGTGGGACTGGTACACCTCATGCATACAAGCTTTTTTTTTTAAATATGCTGATAACTAGTGTCTTCTGCTTTTTTGGGATATCATTTCTGGAGCTTCTGAGGAACTCACTGTCCTTAATGAGGATTTCCGTCCCATGCTTGTTATGCTACAGTGAAATGGGAATTACTCACCCCCATTTTGCTTGAATGTTTTGTCTGCTTGATCCATTCTTCCACACTTCTTGTCTTCCCTTTGGCCAGTGGTTGTCCATCAAAATCAGTTGCAATGTATCGTCCAAATACAAGCGAATTTGTTTGGTGCATAAATATGCAGCCCCCCATCTGTAATTGTTCATGCTTGTCCTCAATTTAGAAGAAGAGTTTGAATTTGATATCCTGCTTTATCACTACCCTAAGGAGTCTCAAAGCAGTTAACAATCTCCTTTTCCCTTCCTCCCCCACAACAAACACTCTGTGAGGTGAGTGAGGCTGAGAGACTTCAGAGAAGTGTGACTAGCCCAAGGTCACCCAGCAGCTGCATGTGGAGGAGCGGGGAAGCGAACCTGGTTCCCCAGATTATGAAACTATCACTCTTAACCACTACACCACACTGATTCTAAATCCTGCTGTTCACAGGGCTAGGTACTTGATACAGGTTTACATTAGATTAGGCCACCTGTGCCTTTTCCTCCCTGCATATGCTACAGGCGAAAAGGGTGATTGCGATCTTGATATATGCTCACCTGCAACACCATTGGGCAGATGCAGACTGTCTACATCTGTTTTCAAAGGAGTCTGACTTTGAAAATAAAGATCCTCATTATAGATCTATATGAATTGCCTTTTCTGCTATCCTTTTGTTCTTCATTTTCTTACTCATGCAGCAAACAAACTAAAAGGTCAATATAACTTTTCTTGCTAAATCTGAAAGGTATTCCCTTGGTGGGTTTCTTTTAATCATCTAAAGTAGTTGTTCTGCCAGGGGTATGCCAGTAAATCTTGGCGCTGCCTCGGAGGCTGTAAGACTTTGCCCATTTCAGAACCATGTAATTACAATGTTCTGCGAATAGAGGTATAAGTGACAGATGTAGAAGAAGAGTGTGTTTGCCTAGCAGCACGATTTATTGCCCTATGTTTATGTGAAATAGAAAACTCAGTCTTCATTGAAGAATATTAAATCACATGTATCTTGATGTCTATAGTGCTTGGGTTTTAACGTTGCATTAAAAAAGAGGCAGATAATATGAATAATTTTGCTCCCGGTGGCCTGTGATTAATTTATACGCTCTTAGTCTTTTAGTTTAGACGCTCTGATTTTCATTTTGCAACTTAAATGCAGCTTATGATAAGCAGTTTAGAAGATGGAAGGTGTCGACTGTAACTTAAATAGGGTCTTACAGGGGCCCATTACACATGGGCATGAGAAGGATCATTGGCAGCAGCTTGTGCCCATGATCGAGGGAGCCAATGTCACATGTAATGCTGTGATACCACACACGCAACGTCGTGCTCGTGACACCCTGATGTTGTGCTTGTGATGTCTTGTGACATCATGACACCCTGCGCATGATGTTGTGACGTTGCTACTGGTTATTGAGGGGGCTCAGCTTCTTCCGTAAAAACATGGGGGGGGGGGAAGACACACAAAGTGCATCCGCCCCCAAGAGCTTTTATCTTCCTGCTGCCCCCAAATGCTTTTGCTAGTACTACCTGAAGATTTCACTTAAAAGATGTACCACTTCTAGGTAAAGGTAAAGGGACCCTTGACCATTAGGTCCAGTCATGGCCGACTCCGGGGTTGCGGCGCTCATCTCGCTTTATTGGCCGAAGGAGCCGGCATACAGCTTCTGGGTCATGTGGCCAGCATGACTAAGTGAACCAGAGCAGTGCACGGAAACGCTGCTTACCTTCCCACCGGAGCGATACCTATTTATTTACTTGCACTTTCATATCCTTTCGAATTTCTAGGTTGGCAGGAGCAGGGAGCAATGGGAGCTCACCCCATCGCGGGGATTCAAACCGCCGACCTTCTGATTGGCAAGTCCTAGGCTCTATGGTTTAACCCACAGTGCCACCCGCGTCCCTTCACCACTTCTATCCGGCAACAAAAATGGATTTCCTGGGTATGGTGTTGTAGTGCAGAAATCCAGACATCCTCCCACCCATTGGCTGTTAAAAATGCCTACAAATTATGGTAGATAATTATAGCGGATAAATATAGAGATTATTTCCTCCACCTTGCAAATTACAATAAACCCATCTGAGCTGCTGCTTCCAAATGCTCATATATATCTTTTTACATAATGAAGGAGCTCCTACACATAACAGTTTAAGGGTTGAAATACTTCCTAACGTGTTTACAGGGTTTTCATAGCTATTTCAGTTCACAGTTGTTCAGTGTGAAAAACCTTTCTCCATTTAAATACTCCCATGTCTATCAATACGTTTTCTTGCCCATATGTTTTTTTGGCCTGTTTGATTTAACCCTGTGATGCCTTCATATCTCATAGTTATGAATAACCAGTTAGGATAAAGATAAAATGAAAGCAATCTGTTCTACTTGCTGTTAATATCCTGGGACAGATCCTGACCCCTTAGCACAGAGAATGTTTGCAGCCATTCCAACACGTTAAAGGAGCAAGGAGAAAATTGCCAGCGATAGGGAGCCAGTTTTTAAGCCTTGTATTTGTAATTCATATTGAAAATGCTACTTGGGATTCATTCAGTCTCTTTCATTCAAAGAGGCCAAACAGTTTTATGAATGGTTTGAAGTAGGTTTATTCCATGGATACGTGTCACGCATGCTTTCCTGCTTAGATAAGTATAAATCAAAGTTTGACTGAGACAATATAATTGCTCTGTGTCAGAACAAAGTAGAGAAGTCAGATATTTAGTCTTCTGATACAAAATCCTAAAACGCTTTAGATTTTCTGGAAGAAAATCATTGTAAATGATTGGACCAATTTATTATCTTTATGGAAATTATGACGTTTCTTTTAGTATTTATTTTCTGCATTTATATAGATATTCCCTAAAAAGAGTTCTCTGGCTTATTTAGTTCATGTTCCGTAGCTTATTTATTTCATGTTCCATGTTATATACTCTGCTGTTTTGTAGCTGGTTGTCTATTTCCTTGTTTCTTTTTAAGACAAAGACGAGGTTGTCTCTAGGTTTCATTCCATGTGCGTCTAACCAGTGCTATTTGAACTGTTCATTGTCTTTCTTAAGACAATAAAGAATAGGGGAAGGTAGTAAAGATCACAGGAAACATGTCCTTGATTGCCTTCAGAGAAAGCATCCGTCGTAAAAACCTCATTGTGTCCGTTGTCTGCTCTAAAATATGTAGTCAAGAAGAATTTGTTTAAAGAAGGGGAAAACTTGAACGTTTGGGTTGCCGACCTTTCCCCTGACTACAAAGCCAGGGATTTATGCTTCAATAAAGCACAACACAATGCAGAGGTGGAAGGCTGAAGGCTGGTGCTTGGCAAGAAACTCTGGTGAGCAGAGCTGTCAAACTCTCTCATTTGTTGGCTTTGTATCCTATAGGAACGTCCTAACAGATGGTGAGCTGCGGCAGCCGTTCATCATGGCACACCACAGCACTGCCTCTGCTGTGCATGTGGATTCAAAGACCCAATGACCTTCAGGTTGCAAGCAAGGTGGAGCAGCCTCTCTTCTCTGATGCGCTGTTCAGGATGGTTGAAAGAGATGCGGACGAATGTTTTTCAAAGGGAGAAAGACACAATTAGACTGTATGCACCTGCCTCTTAGCAAGTCAGACAACTGAATCACTTAGCTCAGTATTGTCTCTTCTGATAGCAGCTCTCCAAGGTCATGTGCAGGATCAGGGATTTGAATTTGAGCCTCTGTAAACCCTTGGGAGGAGTGCAGAAAGAAGAAATAACAATGGTGCGCCTTGTAGCAGCAAAACCCGTCGCTTTCCTCTGCCCCAGCTGCAATAAAACATGTCTGTCCTGTATCAGCCTCTACATCCACAGCAGGCACTGTAACTCTCCAACAGTTTGACATAACCCACGAAGGCACCCGAGGCAGACAATGTTCTGTAAAATTCTCCTTACCAGTTGGGCAGATGCTACAGGTGAGTGGCTCTCCATATGGCCGAATTTTCACCAAAGTAAACTGATGCTTGATAAGTGGTTTTCTGTATACATGCTAATGAAATGGGGGGGGGGGGACCTGGAAAAAAGGCTTAAACTCTGAGATTTTGAAATGTGATACTTATGTAAATCCATTTCCTGCCATGGATATTTCCTCCAGGTTGTGGGATTCCCTCTCTATGGAGGTGTATTTGGCCCCCATACTGCAAACTTTTAATTGGTTTTTCTAAACTCATTTAATTTGGGGCTGCTTTCTCCTTCATAAAATCTTCTTTAAAAAGCTTATGGTTTTAAATGGTTGTTCATGGTTCTACTCTTGTAAATTTTTTAGTATTCTGCTTTTATTTTGTGTAAGCTGCTGTGAGGTGGCTATGCCCCAAATAAGTGGTCTATAAATAGATAAATATGGGAGGTGGGTGGCGCTGTGGGTTAAACCACAGAGCCTAGGACTTGCTGATCAGAAGGTCAGCAGTTCGAATCCCCGTGACAAAGTGAGCTACCGTTGCTTGGTCCCTGCTCCTGCCAACCTAGCAGTTCGAAAACACGTCAAAATGCAAGTAGATAAATAGGTACTGCTCCGGTGGGAAGGTAAATGGCGTTTCTGTGCGCTGCTCTGGTTCGCCAGAAGCAGCTTAGACATGCTGACACCCAGAAGCTCCCTTGGCCAATAAAGCAAGATGAGCACCGCAACCCCAGAGTCGGTCACGATTGGACCTAATGATCAGGGCTCCCTTTACCTTTACCTTTTAAAATAGATAAATGCACTATAGATTTTGTAAAGTGATCTGACGCTATGCGTTTGAATACCTCATAAGATATAAAGACCAAATTTTGCATGATGGTTCCTAAAACCAAGGAGCAGGTTTTTGTCTGCACTGTGATACAATTGAATACTATTTTGATTCAAGATGGTGGACTGAACCTTTCAAAACTGCCGTGATTCTAACCCCTGACATCAAAACTACGCAGATTTTTACGGTTTCTTAGCAGTACAAAGCTGCTAATAGCATTATAAATAAATATTCTTTCCTGTTTTCTGCTGTTTTAAGATCAATAAGGTACAAGGAATGGCATGTTAAGTGACCTTGCTACAATTTTGTGTTTGCTGTGTGTTTTGTTTTGCCAGTTCTCACACTGACAGGGCTCCCTTTGAATTGTCTGATTGAGGACAAAGAAAGTGGGAATAAAGAGGAAGTGACTTCGATTTCATATTTAGCTTATCCCCATCCCTCTGCACTTTTGATGATAACTGACACACATAATGTAAAATGAAGCAAAATTAAATGGATCAAGCAGCCACGGTAGATTGTTTGAGCCTTAAGTGCCTGAGAGATCAACTGTAATTTAGCACCAAATGTCTTATGCCAAGCTACAGATTTGGAGGCTGTGAAGAGGGTGAAAGCTGCTGTTTCTTGGCCTCCTATATATTGGCTGACCCTGCAAGTTGCCAACTCTACAAGTTGAGAGAAACGAGCTTCAATTAAATCTGCCACTTTTTCTCTCCTTGGCACAAGGTGAAGTGGAGTCTGAGTGCTAGAAATGTATTGATATAGAAAAAGAACATTAATTAACTCAACTGCAACGACAGAAAACCTCACAAATGATGTAAATTGTTCTGTTGGTTTGGCCTTAGTTTATGTTACAATGCGTGGGGGGGGGGGAGATTTTTTACGCAGAAGATCCTATTCTTGCTTATCTTTTTCTCACCTCTCTCAAGCACCAGCTCCCACCATGCGTCTTGTTTTGCGTTCAGGAATGAATAAGCGAATACATGAGAGGCAAGTCAAATGTGACCTACACCTGTGTGCGTTGCTAATTTCTTTTCTCCTCCAAATAAATGCATGCAGCAGTTTCAAGATGTATGTGTAGGTTCTATCTCCCCCCCCATAAACAAAGAGGAATTGTGATATTATTCAGAAAGAGAGAAATAGAGAAAGAAATAATTTATATGCCCCCCCCCCCCAGTTCGGTATGAACAGGGAAAAGCAGCAAGTAAGGTTGGAGGAGGGGCTGTGTACACCAACCATCCCCACCACCTCCACAAGTTGGAGGGCAACCATCAGAAAACTGGAGTTTCCATAGTTCCAAAACTGTTCTTAGTGTGAATAGTATAGAAGTCAAAAGTGTGCTAAGGACTGAAAGTGTGAAATTTATGGCATGTAATGCCTTAAGAGAGAATATTATGAAAATGATATACAGGTGGTACATGACACCAGTCAAGCTAGCAAAAATATATCATTTGCCCGATAATAAATGCTGGAAATGTAAAGAAACGGAAGGCACATTCTTTCACCTTTGGTGGACGTGCCCAAGGATTAAGACCTTCTGGGAAATGATCTATAATGAAATGAAAAAGGTGTTTAAATATACCTTTCCGAAGAAACCAGAGGCCTTTCTCCTGGGCATGGTCGGCCAACTGGTGGCAAGGAAGGATAGAACCCTTTTTATGTACGCCACAACAGCAGCAAGAACACTCATCGCGCATTATTGGAAGACACAAGACCTACCCACTCTGGAAGAATGGCAGATGAAGGTGATGGACTACATGGAACTGGCAAAAATGACTGGCAGAATCAGAGACCAGGGAGAAGAGACAGTGGAAGAAAATTGGAAGAAATTTAAAGATTATTTACAGAAATATTATAAAATTAATGAATGTTAGAATGACATCGGATGGAGGTTAAAAGGTTATTAGTAATAATGCGGTGAAGGAGTATGGAAAATTTGAAGGGTAAAAGATGCAGAACTAAAGGTTTAATACATTAAGATATTAAGATAAAGATTAAGATAAGATAGAGGGAAGGGATTTGCTGATTAAACATTTGTACTGGAATACAGTGAGGGGAGGTGTGGGGAAGTCTAGGAAATAAGCAAATGCAAGAAATACTATGAAAATGGAACTGTTTTTATCTGTTTTTCTTTTTCTTTTTGTATTTTTGTATTTTTTTTCTTTTTTTCTATGTCTTAATAAAAATATTATTAAAAAAAAATAAAAATAAAAGTGTGGCCCATTTCAGGTGTTCAGGAAGTGGGGAACATGTATGGGGGAACCAGCATGCTGGTTCTGCCCCTCCCATTACTGCACTGATATCTCTCTGTGAGTTGGAAGATGAGTACCTGAAGCAGGGACCTTGCTTCCACTCATTTAGGCTTCCCACACGATGCTTTTCCTCCCAGGGTTCTGCATCACGTGGAAGCCTCTGTAAGTACAGGACAATTCCTTAGACACTAGTATCACTAGAATGCACCTTGGTGGGAATTGCTTTTTTGAAAGCACTCCCAATGGCAAACTCTCCCCATCTGGAAATAAGGCCACACTTGCCCGGGGGGGGGGGAGGAGAGAAGGAAATGGGTTTAACCCATTTTATCCATACAATGGCCTTGGTAAGCTTAGTTGAGAGAAATATTTTGATTGGCACAAAGCCATCCAATTTCTCTCCTGACAAACCATGAGTGGGAAGCCAAGAACAACCCTTGGATTCTTCTCATGGTTTGCTTGGAGAGAAACCAAACCAGGAACCGGGGTTTATACTACATAACCAGCCAGACCATGGCTTCTTTCCCAGTAGTATTGCTGCAGCAGAGCAGTGCCAGTAGTTTCTGCAGCATTTATCACTACGCCGCTTGTTCACATTAAACCATAATTTACTTTAACTATGGTCTAATGTGATGTATGAACCAGGCCTGGGTGCACCTTTTTATTGTAATCATTTGGAAGATAAAATCTATTTCAAAAGGTGGCCGTGTTTTCTACTTTAAACAGTCCTCTATATGAGGGGTTGTCAGAGAAAAGTCCTTTGCTTGACGGGCTGTCCAGTCCAAGTCCAGTTTAGAGGTAGCCACAATAAGGGGAAACGGAGATCTTGAAGTTGCCCATCAACACTTAGCATTTCGACAGGAGAGTGAGCAGGCCCACAGGCCCACCTACTCATTCTCGTCCCCACTATGGTGAGAGATATTCTATTTCTATTTAACTTGTAGTAATTGTTCTTAAATGCATGCCTTTATTTGGAAGAAAGGAGGGATCAACAAAACACACAGGTATAGGTCACATTTGACGCAGACGTGGATTCCATTTGACATGCCTCTCATACATTTTTGCGTCCCTTTCCTTACACCCAGACTTTGATATTTTTTGTTTGGCTACATAAGGATTTCCTGCTGTTCACTGTTTTTGAAGGTCTAAATAATACCAGCCTATTTAATTCCGGTGACTGAATCTCTGTGCTCTTGGGTCTTGCCTTCAACTTTAAAGCTGACTTGCGTGTGACCTTAGTCGGTTCTTGTGCAATGTGGATAATCTTTAGTGCACTGATGTGTACAGTGTGAGCAGTGTTTCAAAGCCATGAGGAGGAAAACAGTTGGAGAAGGGTGGGAAAATCCCCCTGAGAAAATACAGAGGTCGGGGTCCAAAGAACTATGAATGGAAGAAAAATAGTCCCCTGTACACAAGAAGATTTGCCTGGTTCCTACTTCAATGTCCTTTCAGCATCAGACAAATACTTTCAAAAAATGTTTCCCCAGTCCTAAAACAATTATGTGGATTGCCTTGTGCTGTTCTTGTTGTGCTAATTTTAATTTGTTGTGTAATCTTTGCAGCAATGAGAACATCTCACACTTTGCCAATCCACTGAAGAACTGAGGTTGAGTGGGAGGACGTCCAGTTTTTAGCAAGCTCTAGATTAGCTGCCAACTGTAAATAAGAAATTATAGTGGATGTTGACTCGTGTATCACTCCATTGGTTTCAAAGTACAGCAAAATGTCTGCTGGATCTAAAGGAGGCATGCTGCCTATGGTCTAACCCAGGTATAGGCAACCTCAGCCCTCCAGATGTTTTGGGATTACAACTCCCATGATCCCTAGCTAACAGGACCAGTGGTCAGGGATGATGGGAATTGTAGTCCCCAAACATCTGGAGGGCCGAGGTTGCCTACGCCTGGTCTAATCAACCGGATCTAACATCTTCAGATAATTTCACATTCCCACTACATGTGGAAGAACCTGTGCTTACACATTCTCAATTATTAACTAGGTTCTTAATTCAGGTTTTGGAATTGGTCAAGGAGGGGCAGTTATGTTTGATCTAGATTTTGTGTGACTGGTCTTTTATATTGGAACATAGTGAAAGAGTTTGGCATGAAATCTGGGAGCCCTCCTACTCTTCCACCTCCACTGTCATTTGCAAATCTGATTCCCTAATCTACATATTGGCTAACAGGGTATTATATTTACCTCTATCAGAATGTGGTATACATATGAAAGTATGTATCATTGCCAGGTTGCTGAGATCTGGACCTTAGAAGATGTGAGTGTCCTTTTAGTACACTGAGTTATCATATATCTGGAATTGCCACAAGTGACAGTACTGAAACAATTTTGACTATAGGTCTGATTGTTTTAAAGAAGCAGCAGCAACTATTGGGGTTTATGGGATGCTTTATGGCCAAGTAGGTCTTTTTGAAGGCATCGGCAGAATAAATACTGCATATGGTCGTTGAAGAGCCAGTAACAGCAGCAAGTTCTCACTGAGGAAACTTTGGGAGCCATTTCCCTCCCAAGGTGGCCTCAATAAAAGATATTGGCTGATGTGCATAGTTGTCAATAAACCAAGTTCAATGAACTTCCTTCTCTAACCATACTCTCCTCCTTTTCAGCCCAATACTTTTGTCCTGGGTCCCATCTACACTACACATTTAAATCAGTATCATTCTATTGTAAACAATGGAAGAATCCTGGAAGCTGTGGCTTGTTGAGGGTGCTGAGATATGTTAGGAGTTTCCTGTTCTCACAATTTCTTCAGTCATCATTTCCTGTCTTCAGGGAACCCTAGGAATTGTAGCTCTCTGAGGGAAATAGGGTTCTCTGAACAACTCTCAGCACCCTTAATAAACTTTAGTTCCTAGGATGATTTAACCAGGCCTTGGGCTGATGACATCTAATGCCCCTTTAAATGTGTTGTGGAAGAGGGGGGGGGGGTTATTGGGTTGATGTTGTTATGTATTTTGTGTTTTTTATTGTAATTTTATGTCTGAACCGCCCTGAGATTGTAAGGTGGTATACAAATTTAATAATATTATTAATAAGGCAGAAGTCATGACTGTTTTAAGTGGCATGATGCTACTTTAAATGTATAGTGCAGATGGGACCCTGGTTTGCTTATGAAACATATTTCTCAGTAGTGATGTGTAGTAATATAACGATATGCTAGGCTATGTGAAACTTTGAAAAATGGCTTGTAAAATGTAGTGCTTCTAATCCCTATCTGATAGGACTAGAAGTCATGTACAAGATGGTGCAGTTAATCACCCTGGGATACACAAGAAATCCTCCATTTTAAAGGGGAAGAGTACAGACTTATTAACTATTTTCCTAATTGCACAATCATGTACCAAATTCAAGGTCTCATCTAGAAGTACTCAGTGAGGCTCAAATGTCTTTATGCCTATGACAATACAGCAGGCTTTTTGCAAAGCATCATGCTTGCATCATTATCACATATTTTCAAAAGTGCTATCTGGTGGACCTTGTAAATGTATTCTCCATTTTTTACATTAAAAAAATACATATCTGCCCAGTCTTGATAAAGGAACCTTGTTTATTTTCTGATTGTATCAGCTCTTTGTGCTAATTTTAAATAAGCTCTGTTGAAAGACTACCCCCACCTTCACTTTTATGAGAAACATCTAATTAGCATTAAGATACTGAAAGCCTCTCCCTCGATTTTAGCAGCTGGTCCTTTAATCCTTGGATGAAGCTTTATTGTTGATTTGTATTGAAAGGCAAAAAATAAAGATGAATGAAGAACCTACCAGGTCATATTAGTTATGTAGAGTGACATGTTTGTTATAAAGGAAATGCCCAAGAGACCACTTAGTGCTCTGTCACTCAGCTTCATGTGTTTTGCACACAGGAGGGGAATGTTAAAGAAGATCCTGGTAGGACTTGCTTTTGAGGATGACTCAAAAAGGAATATAGACAGAAATGGAAATAAGAAAAAGGAAACACTTCGTTTCATTTGCCTTTATGCTTATTCTCCTTTCTGTTCTTTACTGAAGAGAACCAAAGGGTGTTCCCTTCATGTACAAAATAATTTAACTTGATTAAATCCTAATGTTTAAAAAGTCCCTTTAAAAATCCAAATTCAGATTGAAACCTATTTATGCGATCATTTACAATGATCGTGTAATTGTACTAGTCTTCTGTAGCTGATTCAATGTCTACCAATATCTATGTTGTCAAATCAGGAAGCCTATCATATTTCCTTGCAAACTTTAGTGAAGCACGATTACTACAATTCAGGGCCCGAAACCTGCCTTTCACCAGATCACATTATAGCCCTTCTTCTAGACCCTCCAAATGTCCCTATTTCCTAAGGACAGTCCCGAATTTACAGAAGCCATCCTAGTTTCTGATTTGACCCTGGAATGTCTCACTTTTCCTTGGGACATTCCCTATTTTCATTGGAGAAATGTTGGAGGGTATGGAGTTACGTAACTATACAACCTTTAGAAGATATCTGAAGGCAGCCCTGTATAGGAAAGTTTTCTAATGTTTATTATGTTTTTATATATGTTGGAAGTTGCCCAGAGTGGCTGGGGCAACCTAGTCAGATGGGTGGGGTATAAATAATAATAAAATGGTAATGATGATGATGGTGAAGGGTGGGACTGGGGTTCTATAACTTCTTTCAAGAAATAGTTCCTTACATATTTATATTTTAATACTGTTCCTTCAAATAAGGAACAGGTGGCAAGCTTACATGCAATTTTAATGCTTAGCAATTACAAAACCAGAACCTAGTAACACAGAAACAGCTGCCATATCAGTCGAGGTGGCGAGATAATATTCTTGCTATGCAGAGAGCAAGGAAGAGATGGTATCAAAGTTCAAGGACTCCTTCCTTCCTTCCTTTCCCTCCAGGCTTCCTTCCAAAATCAGAACTGATCTCTTGCTGAGGGTTTTCACCTCTCACCTTTCCAACTGTCCCTTAAGTCTCACAGATGGTGCTGAACCAACCCGTAGAGATGGAGATGAGAAGGTTGGGCAGATATAATAGGAATGGAGTCCAAGAATAGAATAAACACATAGAATAGGAACAGAGTCTTAAGGACAGAATAAAATTGGCCATGTATGTGTGGAAGGTTGACGTTGTTCCTGTTTCTAACATGCTGGAGTTGGTGATTTTCTGGATGTGTGGTGTCAAATTGATGTCACGAGGACGCCTTATATTCTCAGTTATAGAACTGGAGAAAGGCCAGTTTTTATCTAGAAGGAGAGTCCAAGTTCAAGGGTATTTTCTTTTAGTGGTCTGTCTCAATGTTGTTCTGTAGAGATTTAAAGCAGTCAGTGCAGCTTCACACAACGTGAGTCTATGTGCACAGACTATTTCTGTGTGTGGCCCAGAAGTTCAGCTGGAAAGTTACTTGAAGTGGAAGTAAGATTTCCTTTTCCCAGGAGTCCTACTGCACACTTGCTCAAGGTGCATGGGAATGCAGAACAGGTGTAAAACACTTTCCTTTTTCTACCACACCCCTCTCAATAAGGTCAGCTGACCCGTGAGAGAATAGGAATGGCAATGATCCTTGATCCTCCCTAATCGGAATGGATTAAGTAAGGAAAATGCCTGAACCCCCTACAAAGTTATTCATTCACCCCCCTTGCCAAACATAAAGTGGGTTTGTTAGTTCCAACACATTTCCCACTCTAGGCTATAGAGTGGGGACTCTGGTCTTTTGAACGCTACTAGATAATCACATTCTGAATCATCCCAATTATAGGACAAGAGGATAATTGAGTGATGGACTAGTAATGAAGGTTAAATCTATATTGCTTCCTGATTTTCCTGCAACCGATTTGGCCAGAAATGAACATGAATGAGAGGTGAGGGAACAAGCAGTTTTACAACAGCCTGAAAAAGCTTTCAGATTCTGTAACTGAGGCTTTGTATACACATTCAGCAGAATGAGATCTAGGAATACTAAAGTGGTACAATCCACTGCACAACTTGAAACTGCCGGTGGGATGCTGTTTCTAACAGTCCCCCGAATTAAAAGAAAACAAACCCAATTCCTTCTAGATTGTGTCCCAGATGACTTCCTGCTGTTCTAGTTTCCTTCTTGTTATTTGTTTTGGCATCTTAGGACACGTTTCTGTGTTTTGTTTTTCTAAATGTGATTCTCCACATTCAGTTGGGAGTAGTACGGTCCACTCTTAATTATCACTTCATTCCCACTTTGCTCTGTTTGCATGGCGCATCAGACCTCCTGCAACCCGGTTTCTGTGATTCATGCAGCAATTGCAGGCATGTGGATTTCTGTTGCCCCTGTGCCTAAAATAGCACGGAACTGCAAGGAAAGAAACTCTGGATTCTGTTCCCTCTTTCCCTCAGATCCAGGGGTGCCAACTTGAATAAAATATGGCCAAGGAAGCCTTGCCCTGTGAAGTATACTCGGAGTCAAGTGTGGATTTCATGCTCTTTATTCAGCTCATAGTAGTGAGGAATCAAAGTTCCCCCAAAATATCTGCTTTATATACATTATTTACACAATGGGTCACTCGAGATTGGCTAATTCTGGGATTCTCCTGTAGGCCAATCAGGTTGCGGATTCACTTCCACCTGGAGCGGGATTGGGTGGCTCCTGCGGACCAATCATACTGCTGCATTGTTCTAGGACCAATTAGACTGCTGCATTCTGGACCCTATTGTTCTAGGACCAATCAGACTGCTGCATTCTGAATCCTATTGTTCTAGGGCCAATCAGACTGCTGCTTTTTAGATCCTATTCAACTCAGTACATAACACCTTGCATAACCGATCACATGATGGCATTCACAGACACCATCTGAATGGCAGTGCCCATTAACTTTGGGGGGCAGCCCCCTCAAATATTTTATTATACTCAGATCGCATAGAATGCAGCAGGTTTTCTTTGACTTTGATTCTCAGATTTTCCCAAGCTTTTGGAAATCTAAATTCACTCAACAAAAATTTTGGGATGGGCTCTGCTTTAGGGCAACGTGAACAATGTCCATAAATTTTGGACTCGGCCTCAAACTCACAGTAAATCACCCTGTATGGACAAGCACTTGGATTCAGAATACAAATTGTTTCCTAAAAGAAAAAAGTTGCTTCTAAATTAGTGTTTGTGCATATATATTTTTTTAAAAAGCACAATGTGCAACGAGAAGGCTATCAGCAGATAATGTGGCATTGTATTTCAAAACTTGTTCTGTCCTTGTTTGATCTACAGAGAGTTAGACAGAAATGTGCTGTATCACAACAAGTCAGCCAGAGAGGTCCTTGAACTACCTCTAAAAGACATCATGTTGTATTTTCTTCCTGTTTCCAAGGAAACCAGTTTAGTGTAAAATGAATTCTTTGTCTCCTGCTCTTTGCAAAATTATTTGAACCATCCAATCTCATAAAATGTTGCTTCCCAGGTGATTCTGTGCAGCATGAGGAGGGGATGATAGGATGCCTAATCTCCAATTTGATGCACCAATGAAGACGATTCCATTTATCAGTAGCTTGAACATTTTAGATTATATTTTGTGACAAATGATAAGATTATGTCCCTATTTCTGGTGCATATATTAAATAAAGCCTGTTATCTCTCTTGCATCCTCTTTCAAAAAAACAACAACATACCTACTATTTCTGTTCACAAACCAATGCAACATTGGGGGGAAATAATTTAAATTTGTCTCTGAAGAATTACATCAGGACTTCAGGACCAAGGCTTAGGCTGAGAAAGAAATACACATTTATTTCTTACTGCTCTTATAAAAAGAAGAAGAAGAACGAATAAAATAATGGAGCCATTGAACTTTACCCTTTGTTTTATGTGCTTGGAGGTCAGAGATGTAACTTCTCATCTACAGTAAAGTCAGGAGGTGGAAAAGAAGACTGCGCTCTCCTGATTGTTGCTATGCATGACCTTTTTCCTGCTTCCTCTTTCACCTGGGGTGTAAAACCTGCCCAGTGAACCTTCTGGGTCTGAAATGAATTCTATTATTAATGGTGAGTATCTAAGGGCAGCTGCAAAGTCTCTGATCCCGAAACGTTATGGGATTTAGTGGTTTCTCTGCTCAGGATTTCCTAATGTTGACGTTCTGCACATGAAACCTCTGAATATCTTTTGGAACTTATTGATCAGTTTCAAAAACCATAACAATGAAGCGGCTGAATTTGCTCAACTGGTGATAGAGGATTGTATCAGCCCTACCCTAACATGGGGCATAGAATGAGCTGTCAAGGCATCCAGTCCCCAGGTATTTTGGACTTCAGCCCATATCAGCCCCAGCCAGCATGACTTGATAGGAATATTTTGATTTCTAATCTAAAATATCTGGGTGACAGCAGCTTGGATAATCTTAAAGCATAAGACATCTGGTCTATGCTTATCTAAATTCTGGATTTCCACCTTGAATATTTGAGCCTGAAAAGCTTTTAAAAAGCCATTAGGTGGTGTCTTTCAAGAACTCAAGAATACATATGCCCAACTTAATGGATATTTCTACCTTTTTAAGGCAAAACCAAGACAGGCTTATATTTAATATTCAATGAGAAAAATACAAAAGGATCATGGGAGCATTATTTCATCAGACACAATGTGTTGTGCTTGAGTATGGATATTATCAAACAGGGTTTTGAAAACTTTATTACAATTTCCTCCTCCTAAGCCTTAGCAGGTTTTAGCAGTCAGGCAGACATTTCAACTGGGGCTTCCAAAATGGCTTCACTGTGCTAATGAAGCCACCGAAATATAGGTAATCTTAATTAACATCAGTTCACTTTTACCACACCTACCATCTGCCTGCTGAAAGAGCCAGCCTAGTGATGAATTACAAAAAAGAAAGAAAGTTTTACATGGATGTAGACAAAGCAAAGTGATGCCATGTGAGATGGTTCATCGAAGACCTGGAGTTCACTGTTCAAAGATGCATTGTGGATGCAGAAATTCTACTTAGAGTCCAGCAGTCCAGCAGTCTGGTTGAACCCCCCCTCCCATCAGTTCATTTCACAGCGAATACTGTAGAAAGAGTCTGATATAACATACTGTGCATATTGATGCAGTGGTAAATGGCCTTTCGGTACTGCAGATGCTGCGGATTATTTATACTTTTTACAATTCCACATTACAGTCATCTTTATTATACTTTCGTTCTATTTCAGGATTCAGCTCTACTTCTGATGGCCTCTAGCTAAGGCGTATTATTGATTTCCCCGCTTTTAATGTTTATTTTTCAATTGTTCTGGTCTAAAGGTTGCCAGCCACGTTTTCCACGCTGATGCTGGGACTCCCAAATGCATCTTGGCCCACAAAAGAACTTACTCATCTAATTGAATTAACCGTGAGTCTGTTCTGCTTAATAGAGTTTGTCATGAAACACTAAGTAGATGCGACAATGATCACAGTAAATCATACTATGTCTCTACTCTCTGGACAGTATTAACTTTCGGCTGGTTGCTGAGTGCCTTAGCTCTCCTCTTAATTGTTACCTCCATGCAGGACAATTTTCCTAGGCTGCTGGATAAATCATGACAAAGATGTGGCTAACCTGAAATCTGAATAATGGCAATGAACTTGCCTAATTAAAGAGATGCAGATGGCCATGCTACCTAGCAATTTTCACCTCGCTTACTTCAGCTCCAATTATAGTCCTTCCCTACTGACTTACACTGTATAAATTACAAAGTCAGAAGGGCAGATGACTATTCACCTGTTTCTATTCATAAAGAGAAGTCTAACACTTTCATTCTTTTTCTGTACAAAGCATGTGATCATAGCTTTAATATTTGTCTGGAAGTAGAGGTAACTTCATTTCAAAACAACAGCAATGAAGCAAGGAAACAGATTAATGATCTTAGTGGACCAGCTCAGCAGGATGATGCATGAAACATTTCACAAAACACAGTGGGCACAATCCACTGGGCAGGGGTAGACTTTGGCAATATGGCGCCCTGATCGAGGACAAAATGTAGTGCCGCCCCTTCATATTTCATATTTTTACAATAATTCCTATTGGTACAGTTGCTTTTTTAATGGATCTTCTCAGTATAAGTACCTGTATGGATATAGGTTTTTAAGTTCTTCTTCTCTTGTGCTCTCAGCTCAGTTCCCTGTGTGGAGGAACCGCCCACATCGTCCTAAATATGGCACTACACTGGGAACGTCTCTTGGTCCATTGCAATTGCTGGAAACTGTGCAATAAAACATTTATGTTCTTGCATATGTCAATGGAAATTAGGCTGGATGAATTCCTGTGCCCACTGTGATTTTGACTCTAGTTGTTTTCCAATTGTAGTTGGAAAGATTGAGAGCCTCATTATTAACAAAGCAGCTTAGTTGGATATGACCTTCCAACTGTACAATTTTACGATTCTATGACCATTCTTAAGCAACTGACGTAGCTTTCCATGTGATTAATACATTGGAATTTCTAGCTCATCCTGTTCTTAAATTATGACGTATTAAGAAATATATATATATATATATTACCCACCCCCAAAAGCAGACTCTTTCTTATGCTGGGAAGTAAGGACATTGTTTCCACCAGAAGAAATTAAAGTGTCTCCCAAAATAAACAGGACTGTCATGGGCAACAAAGTGAGACAGATGCTAAAACAGAATCCAAGACTTTTCTCTACCCCAGTAGCTGGATGAATTACTAAATTGATGTCCAGCAGTTCTATACCTGCCATTTTAAGAAAATGGGATCACTAAACTGTCCTGTCACCATTATAACCAGAAAACTGTAGGCACTGACCCTAAATAGCTACCTCTGTCTTTGAAAGCAAGAGAAATGACTTAAAACTGTGAGCGTTCAACTTTGGCACCTTCTGTATCAATTTATTTGCCTAAAAGTATATATAGAGTCACATTCTAATGGCATGTTCCCACATTAGGAGGAAATGCAGTTGCATTGTTCCATCTTAAATTCTGGCCTATCCTTGGGAGACACCTTTCTGCTCGTTTCCTGTGTCAGTATCTATGTATAAATGAGCCAAAAGAACACTTAAAATACTGATTGCATCATAAGCTTTGGTGGGCTAGATCCCACTTTACCAACTTTCAGTTGGTAAATAGAGATACAGTGACAATTGCAAACTTCAGGGCCTAAAGACCATAAATGTATATGGCCTGGCAAGTCTGTGACATTTCTATGCAGAGTTGGAAAATTTAGAATAACAGTAAATGGTAATAATATAATTTCCCTAGTTTTGCTGTGCCAACCTAACCCCTGTACTGGGTTGCAAACATATGATTCTCTAATGATTAATACTTAAAGGAATTGAATCACAGTATGGAAACATTTTGTGCTTTGACTTATATGTATCTGCCAACTGAGGATAATGCTGACATAGTGGTCTATGGAAGGTTATGCCACAAGAAATCTGCAAGGCTTTAAGGTGCCACAGGACCCCCTTAGTTGTGTTTGTTGCAATAGATTAACACAATTACCCTTTGGGAATAAATAAAGTGAACCAAGCTGCCATTTCTGTTCCATTTCTGTTGCTTATCTGTTTTCTTGTGATGGATCCCCACATTGCTGCTGAGCTGACCAGAAATGACTTCATTGATTTACTCTAAGCCATATCATGTTGCCATCCCTAATGATTAGTCATAATTGGAGAAATACCCATAATGATAAGGGTCCCAGAAACAGACCCAGTGAGCTAGGATTTCTTTATAATAAAAAAAAGCAGTCTTGGTCTGTTAATAGCATACTATCTTATGCAAATGTATGCTGGTTTGCAATGCAGTTCCATATTTCATGATGACATTCTAAATGAGGATATCATGATGACCATTAATACAATGAATCTTAATGCCATTGCATTGATTAAAAAGTGCAAAGCCCCACTGCTTTCCTCCTGCAAGCCCCTTCTCCCTACCTATCCAAACCTGAAGAATTAACTAGACATAGTATTGCTGAATAATTCATTCCTTGTGTTGACATCCTCCCAGCGCTTAGCAAGAGGGGAAATGCTTCATATTTCACCATGCATGTTGTTTTGCTTCCTCATTTATCCCTCCACTTACTGGCATTTCCTATAGACCATTTGCAGGCTAAATTGAAGACAAAAGCAATGTCCTCTACGGACAATGTTTTCGGTATCATCGTTGGAGAGGGATGCTGGCTTTTACCATGAAGCTGGCATTTTTTCACAAGGCTGTGGCTTAGACACGAATTTCTTACCATCATATTGGATCTCTTCATTTCCATTTTTCGGGAAGAGATCTAGGGCCCAGAGAGCCCTGGGGCAAAATGCTCTTTGGTAGACCCTCTCTTGAGGTTGGTGCTTACATGGCAGTGACAGCACCGATCCAAGATGGCTGGAAGTTGCCATTTTAATTTCCCAGAATACCAGGTGGAGTCACTACAGAGGTGTTTTTTTGGAGGGGTGGAAATTGAAATGCAGTTTCTCAGCTGCCCGGGGTAGTGTTCAATGCTTGTAAGCAGATGACCTAGAATGCTAGGGCCTGTCCGTTCTGTTTTCCTTGAAACTGGAACTAAGCAAATCTGTTGGTAATTCTGTTTAGGGTTCCTTTGTGTGGTAAAGGAATTAGATGCTGTGATAGTAATTTGTACGCTGTAATTTGTGCCGATGTATCATTAGATAAAGCCTATGGAGAATGGCCCCTGTGAGAGAATACAGGTTACTTCTCTGTCACCTTTGGCTGGAGTCCTCTCTCTCCACACTGACCAGTTTTATAAACAGTCCCTTTATGTACTTCCACAGCCTCACCCACTCTAAGAGTAAAGAACATAGGACGCCGAAGTCCCATTGAGTCCAGCATCCTGTTCTCATGGCTGCCAACCAGATGTGTACGGGAAGCTCACAAGCAGGACCTGAGTGTAACAACTCTCTTCCTACTTGCGATTCTCAGCATCTAGAATCAAGAAGCATATTGCTTCGAACTGTGAAGGTCAGAAAACAGAGCTGCCTTTCTTGGCTCCTGGCATCCGCCCTTCGTACTAAAACCAGCAGGAAAGTTTTTGGTTGGCTCATCAGTTATGAACTGCAGCTACTTCATTTCAGATACAACTCATACTCATAATTTCACTGCAGTATGTACTATATTATAGGCCGATTGCATGTCTTCAGAATATAATGAATGTCTGCCTGACGTGTAATTTGGTACCATCTGAAGCTGGTCTTCGTGGCAGTACTGAGCTCCTCTTTTCAACAACATTGGCTTCATTGCCATCATTTCTGAATTATACTCTAAGCAACAACTCAAACTGCTTAACCACCTTTTTTGGGGGGGTGACTGGGGGGGGGCAGGGGAAGACTTTCTCTTTTCTTCTTGAAGCAAAAGTCATCATCCCACTTCTAGAACAGCTCAAAAATGCTATAAGAGAGAAAACGTGGCTGTCCTCCTCCTCTGTTACAAAGGGAACAGTATGTTTGGTAAACAGAGAGCATCTGAAAGTCATTCTTGTTCCAAAGTGTCTGGAGAAATTAATCTGAAATCCAGATGAACAGATGATACAACGGCTACAAGACTTCCAAGTGATAATGGATATTGAATTAAGGGTGAATTTGGCCCTGACAGGACAACCAAAAGGAATTTACCACTTGGATAGATATGCTTGCCTCTCATAAGACTCTGAAATCAAAGTGTTGCATAGTTGATGGCATTAAATACTGGCACAGAAGGCAGGAGCAACGTCCCTTTTGCAAGACTGCACATCTATGCCAGAGATGCTTACCTTGAGAAGGGCCACATAAGGACATCTATGCAGCTTTCTCTGCTTATGCAGTCATAGTTGGCTTCTGCCCATGATGCTGCAGGAGAGCGCTGGCATTTAAAGTCCCAAACTTCCCAAACTGAGCACCTGTGTTCGAGGCTACTGGTTTTAATACCTAAAGGTTACAGCTGAAGAGAGCTGAAGTTCAACTTCCTCTTAGAAGGATGGTATGGATGATAAGGCATGAAAGGGTGTCGAAAGCAGGCACAGCAGTGTTGTACAAGTTTGGAAGCCTAAAATGTAACAATTATAACACACAAGAAAATATGTGCATTGATGAAATGCCTTGCCTTGTGTGTTAAAGCAACATTAACTCCACCTGTTGAGATGGGCACAGCAGTTTTCTCTCCCTAAATCTCACAATTTTGAATTTATGGGACTGTGTTGAAGATTTGGAACACTATGAACAAAAATTAATTCATGATGGTTATGAGGCACTGAGGAAAGAGGGTGCTAAGCAAAATAATTAAGTACACTTACCATTCCCAACTGCAGTTTTGGGGGTGTATGGTGCGCTTGGAACTGTAGCCTAGTCTGGCAAGTGCATGTCGGCTAGTCAGTTGTATTCCAGGTCATCTATGAGTTGTATTGGCTAAAGGCTTTACGGGCTATTTCACATGTCAGAAATCTGATCAAAGACTGAGCCAGCATAGAAGTACCTCATCAATGATGATGACAAATGAGCTCAGTACACATAGAGCAAGATGGTGGGCAAAGAATAAAACCATGAACCAAGTAGGTCTTTAAGAACTAAATGCCACTTTTGGTCCCCCAAATGTAACCTTTGGCCAATTGAGCTCATGCGGAATGCAATTTCCGTAAGGGAACCTGCATATGCAGCTTTGTGGGGTGGGAGAGAGTTGAACAGTTGTGCTCTGTGCAGAACTGCCATTGAAAATGGAAAGCGACAGCACATCCAGAAAACGGTTGTGTTCTTTTTATCAGGAGAGAATGTTGATACAGTTACCAGGACAGGGAACCTGTGGTCCGTTACATGTTGTTGGACTCTTCATCTCCCATCAGACCCAACCAGCATGACCCGTGGTCAGAAAGGATGGGAATTAAAGTCCAATAACATCTGGAGGGCCAGAGGTTTCTCATTCCTTCTACAGATTTATCTAGAAATCTGGGTTCTTCCATACATTCCCCCCCTGCTGTGTGTGTGTACATTAGTACTTCTCTGGGTCTTTGGATCAGGCCAGCAAAATGAAATCATAAGAGCACTGTTCTTCATGTGGTATTTAAAAAGTGGTTCACATTTCTGGAACTAATAAGAAGTTAGCAATTTTGTTTATTCGTGGATAGTATGTCCCCATATCTGATTAGTAGCAGGGTTTGGGAACCCTTTTGGCATAAAAATGTAAGGACTGGTCTAATTGGGTAAGTTTTGATGCATTATTACTGTTCCTATGGAAAATGTTGAGTCCCTTATTTTGTAAAACAACCTCCATTCACCACCACCACAATGGCTTTTATTTCATCAGTCTTGCGAATAAGTCCGCAAAAGTTACTAGCCTGCGAAACTTTCCCAGTTGCGTCTTCCAAGGCCGGTTGGTGCATCTGTGGGTTTGGAAGAGCCTCCTAGAACATGGATGCACCACAATGGCAACTGGCCCTATGGACGTTTGCAGAAGGTGACCACACTGCACTAGAGCATTTGCATCGGTACAAGTAATTTGGCAGCCTAAATGCTTTGTTTAGGTGCTTCTCACCCATTGCCTCTTCTCTGCCCATTTTTTGGTGCGACCCATGAACATGTGGTCCCTGGTTGGCCAGGGTTGGCAGCTGTGTGCTTCCGAATTCTATCAGTGGTCACCTGTCAAGGATGCTTTAAGCGGAGATTCCTGCATTGCAAGGGTGTGTGGATTAGAAGACCCTTGGGGTCCCTTCCAACTCTAAAATCCCCCAGTTCTGTGGCTGCCCAGTCTGCCTGTCTCAGTGCGTTTCCCGTGCATTGGGGCTGAAGGGTGGAAATGGTGATCCCATTTCATGTCAACAGAGGCAGGAATTTTGCTTAATGCCACTGCTGGTCCCAGTGGAGGAGGAAGTTGCTTGCCTCCTGTGACTCAGCCGCCCTACAGCTGAGGGGGTGGCAGCGGGCGGATCGTTTGGGCAGCACAGAGCATGCGCACACCCAAGCCACTGCGTCTCTCCCAGGAGAGACGTGTGGCTCGGGTGCGCTGCAGGCCCCGCTGTGAGTGTCACCCGGCATTTTGTCACCACCCCCAGTGGTGACATCCAGGGTGGACCACCGCCACTGCACCCCCCTTCCTCCGCCCCTGGCTGGCCCACTGCGGTCTTGCCATGCTGCCCATCTAAGCAGTGCAGCCTTCGCATTTTGTGCAGCTGCCTAACACCAATGTGAGGTTGTGACTTGTGGAGCTGCAGGTGTGTGGCACGACCTTGGCATCTAGTTCTAGCCACTTTTTGCTTAGCGTAGCAAGCCTGAGGATTATGCTGCAAGCTGCTCTTCTGCAACCCAGAGAGCCACCAATTATATTCTGTTAGTATCCACTTAAACAACAACAACAGTTTGTTCTTCTATTTTTGTATTATTTAGCACTAATCAAGAAAGAAGAACCAGGAGACAAAATAGAAGGTAGAACAGTCTGGTTTTATTACTTTATGTCATCAAGAGACTCCCCCCCCTTACCTTGCCATTTTTTCCTTTTTCTATTTTTAAAATCTTTATTTTTATTTTTTGCTTTCCTTTTTTTTTAAACAACATACATTTAATCGTGAATCGGATGTTAAGGGAATGTGGAGATGAAGGGAAGTTTGGTGACATCACAATATTTTACAACTTTACAACAAATGAGAGTCCGAATTGGTTGCGTCTAACCAGTGTATAGCAAGAGTGGAAAGCAAAGGCACACTTAGGTCTAAGAACCTCTTCACGCAAAATGGGGGTGGGGGGGGAGGTGTCAGGTGGGGGGAGCAAGGGAAAGATCTGAACAGGGGGAAAACACCACACTCAAGTACAAAATGGGCACCTCAAGGTTAACCCAGTCTTTGTCAGGGTGTATATTACAAAGGCAGAGATCTCTGTACAAAGCTGCAGTGATTATTCATTTCTACATCATGACAGAATGCTTTGTTAAGAGGCAGGGAGAGGGCCACTGTGCCCTTTGCAACTCCAGAGGGTTGAGCTTGGGGAGGAAAAGACTGCATTGCTCCTTTTCTTTGCCGATGAGTCCCCTGCCACCTGCAGCTTAGGAAGAAATGAAGAAACAAAGCCAAACGGAAAACCCCAACAAGAAACACAGCTTTGACTTCAGTAAGCATAGTTCACGAATGGCGGGCGAACCAGTTCAGTTAGAGACGCAGAGTTGAAAGCAGGGAGTATGCAAGCACCATTGGTATACACACTTTGGTTTTGATCATCCGGGCTCTCTAAACGACCGCCTGTGTGCTAACCAACTTGAGAAGTTTTCCTTTCTTTATCATTCATAAACAAAACACCCCCTCCTTCCCAAATCCAGCAAAATAAATCCAAGTGAAGTATAAAAACCCTTCTCTTTTTTAAAAAACAAAACAAAAGTCTGTCCCCAAGCAAAAGAAAAAAACCAAACCAAAATAACTATCTCCTCCCTCTCAAACATTCGATCCAGGCAATATAAAACACACACACACCACTTTTTGCTACAGTATGTTGACAGTTATTAAAAAACAAAATACATGCTTGTGCATGAACCACCCAGAAATTGTGAGACCACACACACACACATACACACACACACTGTGCACCCATGTTTCAAACCCCACAAATGGGAGCAAATTAAATCAAAGTAGGAGCCCCTCCACTTTTTGTTTTAATTAAAAAAGGGGTTATGCAGCATCCTTTTGGGTTTGCATTACTGTAGCTGTTATTGGGAACCAGCAGGAGCCAGCCTGCTTATATTAATTTCCATTTCATTTTATGTGCTGTACATAAACGCTGTGCGAGGGTGCCTGTTTTTGTTTTGCTTTGCCAGGACAGCACCTCGTGCTTGCCTTCAGTTGACACATCAGACTTTTGATGACAGTCCTCTAATGACTTCTTTGCTGGTTTGTGAGTGAGACTACATCACTATGCAGAAGGGATATGAAAAGATTCGGGTGGAAGGAAAAGGCTGCCCGCAGTACGGCGATGATACTGCCAGCATTGCCCAAGGGGTGGTCTGAGAACCAAAACTAGAAAAGTCACACTGAAGCGATGTGCATTGTGCACTGCCTCGCCTTCTGATGAGCTGGAGTGTTGCTGTTACAGTAACCTCAATATTCTTCCTTGAAATGTGCACGCTCTCCGGAGGAGTAATTGAGGATGGAGATAAATAAATATCTGATTTATTCTAAAGGGAAAGGGGGCACACACGACAGCTCACAAAGATACACAACTGAAGGGTGTAAGGCACAAATTTACATGTGGAAGAAAGCAGGGTATTCACAGATGTGTTTTCCACCAACAAACAACGCTCTCCCCTCCCTGCCCTTGTGCGGTTAAGACCGTGAGCTACGCACGGCAAAAGCCAGCATAATATGGATGAGTCCACGGCGTTTGTGGATTTTTGTTTGCCATTTCACATGCAAGGGTGAAATGGGATGGCAGAAAACAAAGCTGGTGCCTTCACAGAAATGATGAGCTATTGACAAAACCATGTTCACAGCAGTGGGGCCAAGGAGGACAGCTTTCAGTGCTGCGGCAGGAAGTTACTGTAGGAAGATGGGAACCTTGTTGTGGAACGGGGTGGTTTCTCTTTGACTACTGCCTGGCACGGAGGCTGGAAGGCAAGCTTATCTGACATTTAAATAAATACTCCCCTTTTTTTTGTTTTCCAGAAAGAGATCAGAGAGTCCAAACACAAAAGTTCAAAATTCCACCTTCAACTTATTTAACTCAGTGAATTTATTGGAAAAATAAAAAGAGTTTTAATTACTCCAGTTAATGGGTTTCACGTTAAATAGGCATAATTTTCAACGTATTTTGCTTTTTTTTTTCCTTCTGGAGAGAGCTGCTCATATGATGATATGCAGAAGTAATTTCCTTAGGAATAATAAAAAAAAAGACAAAAGGATGAACAATAAATAATAGGAGTTACTTGCGTTAACAGTCACATGTTATTCATTAAAAGAGAAGAGGGTTGGAAACATAGGACAGAGTGGTTGCCCAACATGGCAATCGGCTATAACCAAATGGCTGTAACACTGATGAGCATTTCACAGTACCTGCACAGAGTAAATGTCTGCCACAGTTCAGTTAAGAGTTAGCTTAATCAATGAATTCCTTCCTTCCTTTCCGTTTTCCTTTTGTTTGGGGTTGTCGTTTCCCCCAACGTTTCCGTCTTGGCTTTCAAAGCACTCAAGTTCCCAGATCCGGAATTGCGCAATGTGCAGTTTCCGAGTGAAGTTATCACAGTCATCATTCGCGTGTGTGCTTTTGGCTCAATGTTTTGTGGTTAGTCTTTTGAGTTAAAAGAGCTGTTGCATCGCGGGGGTGGGTCCTACAGTTGCAAACCATGTATTGCATGACCCGATTTGTTTACCCCCCCTCCCTTAAAAAATAAAAAATATTCCACTTTCCCCAGAGAGCAATGCGTCCAGAGGCTGAGGCAGCTTCCTGGTCAGTTGAAAAAGAGCATTGCCGTTGCTAAACACTGCCTTTGTAATGGCGTACTCTGGTCACCTGCTGTTCCCCCCCACCCCACGGTGATTATGTACATGCATCGTTAGGCTTCATGGACGTGGAAAGAGGGGAGAAAGAGGGCTTGGGGGGTACGTCTGGTTTTAACGACGGTGTGCGTTTCAACCCTGATCTTGTCAGCGAGTTGTATGTGGTGAGGCTGGGCTGCCTAGATACAGTCACGGTCTGACCCTGAGCGGCGTGGACCTGTATAGAGTCCACCCTTTGTGGGGCAGGAGGGGGGTTGTCCCCCCTGCCAAAGCTCTGATTTCTCGAGAGGTGGGAAGAATTTGAAGAATTAGTGTTATTCCTTTTGAGGGTGGAGGCCTGGTGATTTCTCGTAAGCGAGTTCGTGGCGTAGTTTCTCTTGTAGTCCACGTTATAAGCGGAAGAATGCATTTCCAGTCGCTTGCCCAGGCCGCCCTGGGCGAGGGAGGCCCCGGGAGGGCCCAGGGAGGCTTCCCTCTGGGGTACTTTGGGGGGCATGCTATCCAGGTTCTCCACCAGGTTCACCCCGTGGTTGGGGCTTTTGCCGCTGAGATGCTCTTTGATGGTTTTGTACTCGAGGGTGGCGTTTTGGTCCTCCATAGCCATCTGCGCCATGTCGCTCATTTTGGGCTGGTCGACGTACTCGTGCTGGTAGCCTTGCTGAGAAATGGGCAGGACGACGACGCTGGGGATGTGGCTGGGAGAAGCCCTGAGAGGGAGGTCCGTGGGGATCACGGGAGATGCCATAGGGGGGATGTCTTTTGTGCAGGCGTTGATGAGGTTCTGGTTCCTCTCCCAGTCTCTGCTGCCGCGGCTGGGCTTCCTCTTCTGCTGCAGCGTCGGGGTCGACTCTGGAGTTGGCAGAGCGGCCAAGTCCAAGTGATGCTGGTCTGCTTTGATGAGCATCTTGGCGGTGCTGCCCGGCGTAGCAAGCTTGCCGTTGTGCATCAGCGGGGTGAGGATGGCTTCCGGCTTGGGCTCTTTGGACTGAGTGTCCCCAAAGAGGCCACTGAGCTTGGTGACGCTGCTCATGGAGCCCCTGCGAGATTGGGTCAGCTCCTTCTCCTTCCTCTGCACGATGGTCACGTCTCTGCGCCGATGGTCGCAGATGCAGTACACTATGATCCCCGAGAAGACAGCCCCCATGACAAAGGCAAGAATGACTGCAATGGCCAGGAGGGTGACCGGCACCAGTTGGTCGTGCCCTTTGAGATAACTCTCCCGAATCACTCCTGCAACAAATATCATAAAGAGGTAAGCAGAGAAGCACAGGGGGAGAAATGGTTACGGTCAGTGTTAATCCATTTAAAGACATTCTCTAGATCAGGGTTTCCCTAACTTGGGTCTCCAGCTGTTGTTGGACTACAACTCCCATCATCCCTAGATAGCTCAGCCAGTGGTCAGGGATGATGGGAAATGTAGTCCAAAAACAGCTGGAGACCCAAGTTTGAGAAACCCGGCTGTAGACACAACTCCTGCATTTTAAAAACAACTCTTAAAGATGTGGCGATG